>NW_023270825.1:38985396-39705850 GCF_011800145.1 Mirounga leonina | reverse complement strand
CTTTCCTGAGGTTGCTTGCAGTGTGTGTGGGGGCAGGAGCTACTTTGGAAGGTACCTGCTGAGTGAATCTGCAAGAGAACACGGGTTGGGTGTGGTGCTAGCAAGCTAGGTGGAGAGTGTGCTGCTGGTTCCTGCAAGTGTCTGGGTCAAGGTTGGGATATGTGCTAGTTCTTTTGTTTTTGGAGAAGTTTCCTAAAGATCCCTACCGTGCACATACATATACCCCTGGTGCTCTTCAAACTGCTGCTTCTGTGCTGTGTCTCTGCTAGGTGGTTAGGCTGGCTCTTTTTTGTTTTCTTCAAATTTTTATTTAAATTCTAGTTAGTTAACCTATAGTGTAATATTGGTTTCAGGAGAATTTAGTGATTCATCACTTACCTGTTATGCTGGCTCTCCTGGAGCTAAGTGCCCCTGATTGTAAAAAACTCTTAAGGCCCGCTGGGGAACTCATTCTCCCAGTGTAGGGTTGCTGGTGTGGGGTCTGATCATGTGGTTTCTTCTGGTTAGTCTCTCTCAGGGCTGAGTTCCTAACCATGTCCCCACCCTTCTTACCCTTTTCGATGTGGCCTCCTCTCTACAATTAACTGTGGAAAGTCTTCTGCTGCCAGTCTTTGGGTCATTTTCAGAGTTAGTTGCACTGATGTGTGTTATCTCAGTGAATCCATGGGATGAGGAGAGCTCAGGATCTTCCTGTTCTGCATCTTCCCAACAAATAATGCATTTTAAATTATGATGTAATAAATTATCTAGCTTATTCAGCCCAATAATTTGTTTTCTTTTATAAAATTATATAGAACTGCTATGATCTTCTGGTGAGAAAGAAAAGACTTATTGTTCTCTTCAGCCACTGGTTACTTCATGCCTATGGAATAATATCCATTTCCAGAGTGGATAAACTCGAGCAGGATTTACCCCTTTTGGCTTTGGTACCCACACCAGCTCTTTTTTACTTGTTCACGGCAAAATTTACCGAGCCTTCACGGATACTCTCCGAAGGAGCCAATGGACACTGAATGTGTAAAATGCATTAATACTCTTCTGTTGTACATGGAGGTAAGATTGGGTTTTGTTTTTCTGTTTTTGACTTAACAGACTTTATGGTTAGACTTGGAAAATACAAACTGCTGTAGTAGTGTGTTACGTAGTATAATACACTGTATACTTTAGCACTCTGTGACACTATAAGCATGTTAGGAAGCACTCGCCTCCGGCAACAATTTAGTTATTCTTTAAAGCAAAATCGTGTTTCTCTATACTTTGACAAGTATAATCTGAAATCCTTAGCATTGGCCTAATTGTGCATGTCTGTTGTATTTCAGTTTGTTTTTCAAATATAATGAATTATAAGGACAAACATACCTTGTGGGTCTGATAGCAAACATGGAAATGAAGTATGTTGTTATTTATTTTTACCAATACAGTATTTTGATAAAAAGAGTATAATTTATATAACGGATTTTCTGTTTATAAGTAGTTTGGTTGAAGACATCTGATTGTTTCTGTTAAGAAAAACAATAAAATGCTTAACTACAAAAAATCTCAGATGTTGACATTTAATTGTATTTTGTCATACTAATTGTTGAAATAATTCAGACTATTAAGTAGTAAGAGGAGTAGTTCTTTCCCAAATGAATAAATACATGTATTCACATAGTCCCTTCCTCTTTGGTCTCATTTTTGAAGGATATATACACAGTGCCATATTTTATTGATCCTGAAACTTTTTTCACATTGTGACATCTCTGAATTAGGATGCATCTTACAACTGATGCCTCCTTAAACTAAATACAGAATATATACAATATATAGTTTTCCTGTGGTTAGTTATCGATAGGTGTGCACTGCGATTTTTATGCCCGGAAGCCTTTGAGAGATTCATATGGGAGCAAAGTAAAGTCTTAGGCACTTAACCTAATAATCTGACCATTTTATCCATCTGTATTGTTTAGAAGGTTATTTACCGATTCTGTTTAGTGGGGATTATGCAGGTTTGTTAATCAACTTAAGACATCCATGGACCATTGCAAAATATGAAAGTGCACTCACTTGTTTTGTAGTTTTGTTTTTGCCTTTTAAATTGACAGCAGGTGTAGCCTTGAAGTTATTTTGTTAGTTTTTCTTTGTTAATGTTTTTCATAGTACATTCAAACCCCGGGGGATGGACTTTGATAGGAATGTGTTTCTTCTTTTCTGTAGGAGTAAAAATGTGAAAATTCTGTGTATGTCACACAAGTTTGGGTTGTTATTAGTGTACATTAAAATTCTAAATTTCCCAAAGAATCCTCAATTGGACAGTTGTATAACCTGGGACTTGGTATGGGGAAGGAAAGCGTAGGGAGCCATGTATCTGATTACCAGGACCATATCTGTCCCTCTACATTCGGAGCCATTTTAACAGTTATCTTCTCTGATCTATTCTAGCAGAAAAATGCATATGCAAGAGGAAAAATCATGCAAGTAATTATAATTCTTCAAATGCAAACAGTTTCAGGAATACTTAAATATGTATCTGCATTTGCTTTAAGAACAAGACCAGAACAATTCATAGCAACTATGGTTGCCAATGTTACTGATCTGTTAAATCGTGATCATTAAAAATACAAATCGCCCTACTCAGCTTTGTTCAGTTTTTAAACTCTCATTGCTATAGTGCATGGTAATTATTTGCTAATCAGTGCTGGATAGGTAACTTAAAGGTCAAATATTTTGATTAATTTGGGTCAATTGATAAATTTAACAATTACATGGTTATATATTTGTCTAAAACTGTTGGTTTGCAAGATTTGGCTGCCCATTGGAGCCCACTGGAGAGAGGCCTAAAACATGCCTGGTCCTGCCCTGAGAGATTCAGAATTGGTCTAGGGTACAGGCTGAGCAGAAGGATTTTTTAAACCTCTTCTAGGTGATTCTAATACTTGAGTATGGCCTAAACTCTTCCTAGTTCAGATCTTAATTTTTCCAGGAGACCTTTTGAAAATTTTTCAGCAAATGATTTTTAAAATTATTTCTTACTGAAAGTTTCTTTTCCAGAATTAAATGATCAAACGATATCAAGTCCTTTTTATCACCATAACAAAAAGATAAGTGACAGTGTATACAAATTTGGTATTTCTTTTAAAATATCCCTTGGCCTAAAAAAAAGTCTTCTGTAGCGCACATATCAAGTGAAAATATTTGGTTAATACACAAATTTATCTAACTGTAACTTAAGTTATATAAGACTTGGGGACTTTTAGAATTTTAAAATTTATTTTTAATACTTCTTAAAAAATAATATATACTATTAGATTTAGGAATACACCCTAAGAATTAACTTGTTTACCTTTTATTTGCTTGCAAGAAGGAATGTTAACGCAAAAAGTAACGATCTTTGTTTTCAAGATGAAGTCTGGCATTTTAAGTTGTGACAAGCCTGTCCTCCACATGTGCCATTCGGAACCCCCAGCAGATACCCACTCAGCCATGCAATCGCAGTCCTCAGCCAGGGCACGTCTACTGCCCTTTCAGGAAGACATCCCTGTGTATTCCCAACACCTAAAAAAAGACTTAGAGGTGCCTCTTTTTACGCTCTCATAGCCACTCACTAGAAGGAGTCCCTTGTATTTGAATCGCTATTTCCTTGTTTGTTCTCACAGTGTATGCACTTCAAGGTTCAGGGACCAGGTCTTATTCAACTTAGTAACTGCAGCATTTGCTCTAGTGTCAGGCTCAAAGGTGCTCCACGTGTTTCTGGAGCTGGTGCAGTGTTCCTGAAGGAGAGGGCCAGGACCTGCATGGCTGCAGTGACAGATGATGTCCAGAAGAGGACAGGCAAGGGCTGTTGGGCTGGAAGAGATCAAAGGCTTCTCTAGAAGTCCCATCCCTGAGAGCAGCCATTCAATAGGGAAAACCCAAAAGCTAGATTACAGGTGGCTCAGAGATGGTCAAGTAATCCAAGGAGCCATGGTTGACTATCACCTCCCACAGGAGGGCGCTAGATTTCAAGCAATCTGAGGAGTGCCTAATTTGGGTCTGATGCTTTGTAACTTGCTGTTAACTATCTGTATTTTACAACCAGGGAAACTGGGGAGTAGAGGTTAAATAACACGTAAGACACAGAACCAAGATCTGAGCCCAGGTCCACTTACCTTCAAAGCCCACATAGTGCCAATGTTCCAGGAGCAGAAATAAGTGGAGTTAGAGAAGCCAGAAACCTTCCTTGTGATCTCAGCTCCATTTCTGGTCCTTCAGAGACCTCTTCCCCATCCCTTAACTAGGGTCAAGTCTCTTTCCTGGTTAGTTTCTCTCATAGTTCTTTTGGTCCACCTGTAAAATCCCTTGTTATAGGGATTTTTACATACATTTGTATGATGATTGATTTTCCCACTATACCAGGAGCAGGAAAACTACAGCCTGAGGAGTTCTCTGACCCACAAACTCTGCAAATGGCCCAGAATTCATAACATCATCAATGACCACTATCTTCCTACTTTTTGACCCTTCTAACCTTGGAGCAACCAGAGAAAGCCAAATATGCTTACTAATCACATAGGATGTCCTGCTCCTAGTTAGCTGTCCCCAGGCTCCCCATGCCAACAACCTCCAATCAGAGCATAGCTGACACCTTCCCTTTTCTTTCACAGTAAACCTTTCCCATCCCTGCCTGCCTTTGGATCTCTGCCCAAAGCAAGTGATGGTGACTCGCACTCCCTTGCTGTACCAGGCTTTATGCCTCAGCTTGTTTGCATGTAGTTGGTCTTTATTTCCACACTACAGTTCTCTACTTTCCATATAGTTATCAATAAGACCATCCTCAAAATATGTAAAAAAAAAAAAAAAGGGGGGGGGGATATGGTAAGTTACTCAGTGGGCTTAGCTTTTCAATATCGTCTATTTAAATCTGTTCCAACATAAAAGATTCCATCAGGTTTCAGACAAAAAGGGAGGACTCGCTCATGTGAAAAAAAGTGCAATTGACACTTTGAAGTGATTTAGCTCTTAAAATTCTGCTTGATCTACAGTTGCTGGGGATGGCCTGACTTACCAAAGACAATTTTGCCAAGTGACCAGGGCCCACCAGGGACCTGCTATGCACTTACACATGATAACTATCACCAGGCTTGAGTGGCACCACAAAAAAGCTTTTTGGCTTATAAGAAAGTTTATCCACAAGCATCTTCATTGGTCATGGAAACATTATTTCTTTTGTCAAGCAATACCCTCAGAACATTGGTTTCACCAAATACTTCAATCCTATCACTTTCTATCTCATTTCACTTTCTACAACTCACCTTTAAAATTGTTTATCTAATGGTGACATTCATTAAAATGAAAACTCAATAACCTTACTAGGTGATATTTTCATTTCACCACTTTCTCCTATACTCCATTCTCCTCCCTTTCCCCAGTCCTTTCTGCTGCCACCAGCCCGCCTTCCCCAGGGATTCTACCCCTGGCTTCTCTGGGTTGTACCTGTGCAAGAATTGACCTCCTCTTCCCACCACAGCCAGAATCTGGACAGAGTTCTGTGACCCTCATGTCTCACATGACATATCTTCTGTTTACGAAGATAAGGAAGTGTATAAAAGGATTTAAAAAGACTTCTTTGGAAAATGTTTAAAATAAGCTTCAAAAAATCAGAAAAATTAAGATTCGGTTATTTAGAAAACTCATGTAGGTGGAAGGGAGATTTGTCCAACACTGTTGCATTACCACGTTTGACCCCACAAATGAGAAGCAATATTTAGGTGAATGTGACATAAATTGGGGATGGATTATTAGGGATAATTATGTTATTTGGTTAGTTTTTAAATGCCTGTTTGATATTACTGGTTACAGTAAAATAACAAGAAGTTCTTTGTAACCCAAAACTTTTGAGATGTTACTTACTATGGAGGTCTATTTCTGATTCCTGTTCCATAAGAAAATGCAGCTCTTCAAGATTCCCTTGTAGCCAAATGCTGATACGCTCAATGTTTTCATCTCTTTCCTTTAGCTTCTCTATCAGGTTTTTTATTTCTTGCAAAATCTCATCACCACTGTTTACCAGTTCCTTTAAAAAATAATATTTTGGGGTGTGTGAATATAAATTCCAGATAAATAAAAACATTCTGAGTGAATCATATCCAAGACAGAAATATTTATGCAAAATTGATATTATTCATGCAAAATAAATGTCCACAGCACATTTCACAAAGTTCTGTAGAAGATCTCAGAAAAATGGATTAGCAAATGAGAATTTAATGGAATGCTCACTGAACTCTAACTTTGAATTGGGTAGGATGGTGGCGGTGGCGGTGAGGGCATAAGAAGCCAGCTCACCTTCAGAGCCGCATGGAACTGCACAGCATATTCAGCATGGCTTACAGCTGAAGAGAAAAAACTTTGGAACCAAGCTGGATCTGAGGTTTAAATCCCCATAAGTTCATTAACTGTTTGGTCTTGGGCAAAGTTACTTAAACTCTGAACCTCAGTAGCTTCATCTGAAAAAGGTTAAAGGCTGAGAGCCAGGATCATATGTAAACTTTAAATACTCCAAGTGGCAAAACCAGGATTTAAACTCCAGCCTATCAGACTTTATAGTACGGAGCGGTGGAGAAGGAGCAGGGCTGGTAAAACATGGAGGACAGATGGACTTCAGATCTGACAACTTTGTCCTAAAATAGTATGTGTTCAGTTTGTGTTTGCAGGTGGGGGTGAGATGTCATTCTCTTTAAGCAAACTGGTAGAGTAGGAAGACAGTCTCCCAAAGGGTTAAGATTTCATAATGACATTTGACACCGCTAAAAATAAGACAGCAGTTGCAAATGGAGTCACTGAGGCTAAGCCTCACATCACCAAACAGAATTGATTTAATTACAGTTTTGGCGCTCTCAGAAATGGAATTTTACACCAGTCAGTCAGGAATCACCTAATCAGCACTAGTTAGGTCATCTGCCTAATAATCCCTGCCATCCCCTAAAGGAACGTAATCTTGCAATAACCAACCTGCTTTTTGTGCTTAGTATAACTTCCGGGTTCCTGCTCCCTTCTGCCTATAAAAGTCCTCTGTTTTGTATAGCTCTTCAGAGCATCTTTTAATCTGCTAGCTTGGATGCTGCCTGATTCATGAATCATTGAATAAAGCCAATAAGATATTTAAAATTTACTCAGTTGAACTTTGGTTTTTTAATAATACAAAGCACACGTGTTAAGATATGATGGTTGTACTAACACTGTCACTCCCCCTCAATCCTGACCTCCTACCTTATGCAGGCACACGTGTACACACACACACTTATTAGGTAGGTGAATATTTTTAGGAATATTATATTTATGGAGGCAAAATAAAAAAAGCTCACCTTAACTGTAGTCTGAAATTCAGCCCACAAATCCAAATACTGTGCTAAAATAAAGATTTTTAAAATGCAAAGGTTACAGAAATAATGTGAAAATTTTTACAAAAGTAATGCTATTTGTTTTTCAAAAGTTGTGTTTATCTAAAACTTTCTACTTCAAAATGACAGAATAACTGGATCAGACTTGCCCTCCCACTGTAAACAAGGAGGAAATATATTAAATATTTTTTTATTATTTATTTTTTTTAGTAGGCTTCATGCCCAATATGGGGCTTGAACTCACATCCCTGAGATCAAGAGTCACATGCTCTTCCGACTGAGCCAAGCAGGCACCCCAAATACATCTGTTTTAATATCCAGTTTGCAGGTACTGGAGAACAGGCAGCACAGAATGGGATACCTGAAAGAAGGGTGACAAATGAGGCAAACCTTATGATCACTCGGCTTTCTGCAGGGGGTAATTTCCAGACCCAAGTACAAGCAGAACAAGGCAGGTTTGCACACAGACACAAAAATCTGTACAAAGATTAGCAAATTGAATCTAGCAATATATAAAAACAATAATAGCTTTTGAACAAGCGGGTTTTATCTCAGCAGATTGGTTTAACATTCAAAAATGAATTGGTGCAATTTACCATCCTAACAGCATAAAAGAGAAACCCCACCAGGCACTGCACATCTTCATGACCAACAGCCTCCAATAAGTACCTCGGATGCCCAAGCCCGGGTGCCCCTGCTTGGCACCACTCTGCAGGTGTTGTCACGCATCATTCCTAGGGAAATTAAGTGCATCTGTGCAACTACACTGGGTTTGCATCTGGTTTCCTCCACACTTGCCCCATGAACCTTTTCCCTTTGCTGAGTTTACTCCGTATCCTTCAGTGTAATGGACACTAAGCATAACAACTTGAGCCTGGTAAATCCTAGCTGATCAGTGAGCCTAAGGATGGTCTTGAGGACCCCTAATACAGCACCTAAAAGCTGCAAAATCTTGCTAAGAAAAATAAGTTCTAAATAAATGGAGAAGTATACTGTGTTCTTGGATTGGAAGACTTAATTTTGTTAAGATGTCAATTCTCCTCAAATTGATTTACAGATTCAACACAAACCCAATTAAGATCCCAGCAGGTATGCAATTATAGATTAATAAGCTGACTTTAAAACTTATATGAAAATCAAGGGACCTATAATAGCCAAAATCATTCTAAGGGAGAAGCACAATCGTGGAGAACTTATGCTACCTGATTTCCAGGCTGAACGTGAAACTACAGTAATCAGGACAGTGTGGTATTTGTATAAAGTCAGAATAAGGAACAGACTTATAAAATTGATTTTTGAAAAACTTCGGGTAGTACAATGCTAAAAAGATAGGCTTTTCAAAAATGATGTTAGAACAACTGGATATACATAAGAGAAAACATGAAATTCAACTCTTCACACCATACAAAAACGTGAGCTTGAAATGAATTGGAGAACTAGACATAAAAGCTAAAACTAAAAACTTATAAAGAAAACAGAAAATCTTTGAGAACTTGGCTTAGGCAAAAACGTCTTAGGACACAAAAAGTACTACCCTTAAAAGATGAAATCAATAAAGTGACTTTTCCACAGGAAAAACTTTTGCTCTTTTCAAGACAATATTAAGAAAATGAGAAGTCAAGCCTCATACTGAAAAAGGACTCATTTCCAGAATATGCAAAGATTTTAACTCAACAACACAAACAACACAAAGTAATGAGCCAAAGATTTGGACAGAAATGTGGCAGACTGTATTTTCCAGAGATGGCCCCACAATATACCCCATCCCACATGCTCTTCCCACAACGTGATGCCGACACCCCTCCCATTAGCGGTGGCATCCATGTCGCCTCCCCTTGGACCTGGGATGTTAGCTTTGGCACACAGCAGGCCAAGCAACTACATGGAGACTCTGGCTGTGAGCCAACAGCAACACCAGTCACACTGAGTGAGTGGATGTGTCTTCAGATGACTCCAGTCCTCAGCTGCTGAGTTACCCCCAGCCACCAAGTTGCCCCAGCTGCTATCATGTGGAGCAGACATGAGTGGTATCCACCAGATTCCGACCAAATGACCAATTCAGGAGCAAAGGAAATGATCTGTAATATTTGTTATGCTGCAATAGATAATTGGTTCAAGACACTTCACAAAGGATGAGATACAAGCATCCAAAAAGGACATGAAAAAATACTCAGCAGCATCAGTTATCAGAGAAATGCAAATAAAAATCACAATGAAATACCATTATAAAATGGGTTAAATGTTAACAATTTTAAGTATTTTGACAATTTTAAATGTTGGTGAGGATGTGGAGTATCCCATTGCTAGTAGGATGAGGAATTTGCACACCTACTCTGGCAAACTGTTTTGGCTGTTTCTTATAAAGTTAAACATACACTAACCATACACCCCAGCAATTCCACTCCTCAGTATTTACCCAAGAGAAATGAAAACAAATATTCACAAAAATACATGTAAGCATATAGTAACCAAAAACTGGAAACAATCCAAATGTCCTTCAAATGGTGAATGGATAAACAAAATACAGTATAGCTACATAATGGAATACTACTATACAGCTATAAAAAGCAGCAAAGCAATGGCACATACAACAACATGAATGGATCTAAAAAAAAGTTTCCTGAGTGCAAGAATCCGGGTACAAAAGTGTGAGTATTCCATCATTCCATTTGTATCTAATCCTTAGTGACAGAAAGCAGATCAGGGGCACCTGGGTAGCTCAGCTGGTTAAGCTTCGACTCTTGGTTTTGGCTCAGGTCATGATGTCAGGGTGTGAGATTGAGCCCCTACATCAGGCTCCATTCTCAGCATGGAGTCTGCTTGAGATTCTTTCCCCCTTCCTCTCCTTCCCTCTCTGCTCCTCCCCCTGCTCTTGTGCTCTTTCTCACTCTCAATCTCTCTAAAATAAAAAAATAAAATCTTAAAAGAAAGAAAGCAGATCAATGGTTTCCAGGCACCGGAGGTAGAGTGGGAAACCAACTACCAAGGAACATAAGAGAATTTTTCAGGGATAAAATGTTCTCTATCTTGCTTGAAGTGGCAGTGGTTACAGTGGTATGTACATTTATCAAAACTCGTTGAACTTTAGATGGGTTCATTTTATTGTATGCAAGTCAGTAAAATTTATTTAAATAAACAAAAAAATTATTTTTTATATGTTCAGATCACCCCTAACACATTACTTACTCTGATGAGCTGTCAGTTGACAAGACAGGTCACTTGACATGGACTTGAGGTCTTTTCCTCCTTTTCTGTATTGCTCTATCTTGTTCTTCATGTATGCAATATACTGGAAATGAAAGACATGTGATTGCTTTAAGCAGTTTAGTTACTGTAAATTATTTATCCATGCAGTCATTTGGCACACATCTATTGATTCTTTTCCATGCCACTGACTGTTCTCAGAACAAGGGTTATAGTGGTGACCAGAGCCCTTGTCAAGCCTACATTCTGGTGAGGGAGATAAAGGATCCAGCTTCCCAGTAAACATTTAAGCATCCAAATAAACATGGCATTCTGAATATAATTTGCCACAAAAAGAAATTAAAAGGTATTCTGCCTAAATGCATTGTGCCCACAAACAAAAAAGTGTTCTGTATGCAAAATGTGTGTGCAGGAAATGTACCAAGGCAGCCGTGCTTCCAGACTGGAGGAGATCGTGTAAGACTTCAGAGAGAGGATTTCTCAAGTCTGGAGACCCCACAGAATTGCTCACTCCATTCAGATGTGTCACTGGGCTGGGTGGTGGTGGTGGTAATGGTTTGGTCAGTATTAAAGTCGTCGCTTTCTTTTCTGACCACCCAATGCTCAGGCAATGCTAAACTCTAAAGTCTCTGGGAACTCTGAAAGCATGGGCTTTGGATATAAACATGACACTGGCTCAGTTTCAAGAGGGAAATAGTCAAATACTACAAATCACTGATAGAAAAAAAAATCTTAGAAATCACATCTAGTACCACAGGAGACACAGAACTGTTTATAAGCAGGTTATAGGGTCTACTCATGGGGCCTTGATCTTGTGTCAGTCTGCATGGCTTCTTGACTGGTTTTGTAGTAAACCAGAGTAAAAACCCCTGTAGGCCAAGTCAAAGTCGTCATTCCTGCCCCTCTTTGAATGTGGACCACAGTTTGTAAGACTTGCCTGGTTCGGCTGGTTTCCCATAACTCTCAAATGTGTAAACATACTGAATTCTAATTTATCCATTTATTTTCTCATTTCCTCAGCTAGGTGATGAGCTTCCTAAGAACTTGGGGTGGTGTCTTATTGATCTCTCTATTCTGAGCCTTCCCCAAGGACTCAGTGGGTGCTTAAAATGTCTGCTGAGAGAAGCAATGTAACCAGCAGAACAGAGTAGGGAGTGAATAAGATAACAGCATAGCATCATTCAGGACCTAGTAGATGGACAATAAATTAGAAAACAGAACCTTTAGGATCAATTTTTCACATAGTCATCCATTTGCTTATCCATTACCAAAGTAGCAAAAAAAATTCCAAGTATTTTAATAAATAATCTATGTCATCTTGATAGGAAGACAATCTTGTGGAATATTTCCATGGGCAAAAGAAATGCCTTATAAGACTGTTTCAAGGACTAGAAGAATGAAGATGTATTGCACATGTGCAGGTTAGTGATGCTGGTACCTGGGCTCTGGAGCACATTTACCTTTTCAAAGTACATTAGTACCTCTTATGCCATATTAACTCTGCCAAAAGCACATAATACTGGTGGACAACTGCTGCCATTTACCTGATGAAAAAGAGTACCCAAACAGGTAAAAGATTTTTCCCTTACTTAGAGTCTTACTGCCATTGGACTGTTTTTATTTTTCTAGCTATTAAAAATTATTAAAAATGTAGAGTCTCGGTTTCCTCATCTATAAAAGGGACATAATATATTATCCACATTAATGGGTTATTGTGAGCATAACATGGGACTGAATCCCTTTTCCATGTGAGCCATTGTGCAAAACACTTGGGATACATGGATACAGATCCTCACCTTGAGGTCATTGTGGTTTACTGAAAAAAATGATACAATCAATACAAAACTGACAGACAACCTAGTTTTTAAATGGGCAAAACACTTGAACAGGTACTTCACAAAGAGGTATACAAAATGGCCACCAACATATAAATAGATGCTTCATCGATCAGCAGGAAAATGCAAACTAAAACCACAAGGGATACCACTACACACTCTCCAGAATGGTTAAGTGGGAAAAAAAAATAACCAAAGTTTGGTGAGAATGTGGAACCAGTGGTGTTCTCACATACCCAGCTGGGAGTGGTGATTTCTGCAACTTCTTTGGGAGATGGCACTGTGCATGAAAGTGGATGGTCCACATCCCTATGGCTCTGCGATTCCACTTGAGGGGTATACCCAACAGAAATATGTACATATGTTCCTGAAAACACATGTACTAGAATGTTCATAGCAACTATATTTGTAATAGCCCCAGCTAGAAATTCTCTAAACCCCCAGCAAGAGAGTATATAAATTGTAGTATAGTTATACACTTGAATACTATATATGGCACTAAGGTCAAACAAACCATAACTGCATTCAATATAATAAAGATATACCTTGCAAACAAAATATTAAGCAAGAGTGCATATTGTATCATTCCATACATATAATGTTCAGAAACAGACAAAACTAGTCTTTGGTCTTAGAAGCCAATATACTGTTACTTTACCTTGTGGGGAGGTTAGTGACAGGAAAGGACATAGAAGATATCTGGATACTGTTAATGCTTTGTTTCTTGATCTGGGTGCTGGTTGCCCATGTGTATTCATTACGTGTTTCACTTATGATTTGTGCACTGTTTCATATATAGTCTTTATTTCAAAAGTTTTAAGAGATATAATCTCCTTTTCTCTTGTAACTATTATAGGTCTAGGCAATTAACCAAAACTATCATGCAAAGTGAAGTGCCCTTGAACTTACTTTTCTTAATTTTTCATTTTCCAGGAGCAAAACATCTACTTTTAAGTCATGCACATAGATTTCATTTTCTAAGTTCTTTAGAGTTTCAAAATGATTTTTAATCTTACGGCTTTCTTGATCTCGTAAGTATTTGAGTTCTTGCTTCACTTTTTCCTGCTCAAACATAAAACCCACAATTATCTCAGAGTTAAATAAACAGGGCACCAGTGTATTAGATTGCCTGAACCACATTCAGAGAGGGGTTATAATTAATTCCTGAATCATCAGCAGAGGCTATGTATATCTTCCCTTAGAAAAACTTGATATTTAAAACTCCAGAGTTGATTCAATTCTGGGAAGATGGTGTAGTAAGAGGATCCTGAGCTCATCTCAAGCCATGGACACACTGAACTAACAGCCATATCTGTGCAACTATCTTTGAAAGTGACTCAAAGACTAGCAGAACCAACTTTCATAGAGAGGGGGCCACACTGAAAAGGGTAGGAGTGGCAGAGACATGGTTGGGAACCCAAACCCGAGCAAAACCAACCACAAACAGGAGAGATACCACAAGAATCCAGAAGATCAGACCTCATGCCAGGCACCCCAGGCATGAGGGACCCACACTGGAAAGACAAGTCTCCATAACATTTAACTTTGAAAACCAGTGGGGCTTAAATTCATGAGTCTTTACAATCAACAGGGCTTAACTCTGGTACTTTAAAAATCAGTAGGCTTAACTCTGGGAGAGCTGGAGTGCTAGAGGACAGTAGGAAACCGGGTCTCCACCCTTCAGGAGCCACCATAACAAACAATCCTGCTGAGACACAGCATAGAAGCAGCTGTTTGAAAGCACCTGGGGTATACAGGAAGATTTATTTACTAATCTCAGAACATATATTGGAGGGGCAGGGATCTTTAGGAGACCATTATAGAACAAAAGTGGTGGTGGGTGCCATTTCTCTTCCTCTCTGCTTACCCCCAACCTTGTTCGCCAGACACTTGCAGGAAGCAGCATGAATGCTCTCCACCTATCTTGTTGACTAGAGCCCTGCCCATGTATTCCCCTGCAGACAGGCCCAATCCAACCTGCCATAACTCCGAAGACATCCCTCCAAAGTGACTCCTGCCCTGGGGAGAAAGGAAGATATCCACAAAACATGCCAGTGTACCCACAGTCCCAGCAGCTGAACCTTATGGCTGGCAGCACAGTGAGAGTGCCCTGCTGATCAGTGAGCTGGCAGCCCCAGCAGGCTGACTGGGGGCAGGCATCTGATCTGAGTGCAAGCCCCGCCCACCAATGAAGCCTCTCAGGGGACAAGGAGAGTGACCTACGGCTCTGTGCAATGACAGCCCCAGTAGATGGGCTGCGAGGGGGCATCTGGTTTGAACGCTGACATCACCTAACTACAAGCCCTCAGCAGCCCCAGACTGTCCCTTTAACAGCACAGAGACCAAACCCTGCCTGGTGCACATAAAACAGGCAAAGAGGGCCATTGCAATGGACTTGACTATAGGGAAACGTGGTTCAGCCACAACAGTGGGGCGAACACAACCCACAAAGGTTAGATGCCATTGAAGTGCCCAGCTCTGGTGAACAGGGAGCACTGCACCATTGGGTACCACAGGACCTTTTCTTCATAAGGCCACTACTTACTTTTAAGATCAGGTGATGTAGCTGACTTTTATAATACATAGAAAAACAACAACAACAACAACAACCACAGAGTTAGACAAAATGAGGAGGCAGAGGAATAAGTGTCAAATGAAAAAAACAGGGATAAAACCACAGCAAAAGAGCCAAATGAAACAGAGATAAGCAATATCCCTGAAAAACAACTCAAATTAATGGTCATAAGGTTACTCACCAGACTTGAGAAATGAGTGGAGGATCTCAGACCTTCAATAAAGAGATACAAAATATAAAACAGAACCAGAGATGAAGAACTCAATAACTGCAATGAAAAGTCCACTAGAGGAAATCAAGAGCAGATTAGAGGAGGCAGAAGAACAGATCAGTGATCTGGAAGATAGATGTATTGGAAAGCAACCAAGCTGAAAAGCAAACAAAAAATATAATAGAAAATGAGAATAGGTTAAGGGCACTCAGTGATGTCATCAAGCATAATAACATATGCATTGTAAGGATTCCAGAAGAGAGAGAGAAGGAGGCAGAAAATTTATTTGAAAAAAGTGATAGCTGAAAACTTCCCTAATCTGAGAAAGGAAAGAGACATCCAGATCCAGGAGGCAGAGAGAGCACCCAACAAAATTAATGCCAGGAGGTCCACGCATAGTAATTAAAATGGCATAACATAGTGATAAAGAGAGAATTTTAAAAGGAGTAAAAAAAACAGTATATACAAGGGAAATCCCATAAACCTATCAGCTGATTTTTCAGTAGAAACTTTACAGGCCAGAAGAGAGTGGCATAACATAGTCAAAGTGCTGAAAGAAAAAAGAACCTGCAACCAAAAATACTCTACTCAGCAAAGCTGTTACTCAGAATTGAAAGAGAGAGAGTGTTTCCCAAAGTTAAAAGAATTCATGACCACTAAACCTGCCTTATAAGAAATGTTAAAGGGAATTCTGTAAGTGGGAAAAAATGGCATAATCAGGAGTAAGAAAACTATGAAAGGAAAAAAATTTCACAAGTAGATTCAAACGTATAGTAAAAGTATATTAATCACTTATAAAACCAGTATGGAGGTAACGCACAAAAGGAGTAAAATCAATTATATCTATAAAAATCAGCCCAAGGATACATTTTTTTTTAAATGTAAAGTATGACATCATATACATAAAATGTGTGCGGGGTTAGTAAAAACTTAGTGCTTTTAGGGGCATCTGGGTGGCTCTGTCAGTTAAGCATTGACTCTTGATTTCAGAGCTCAGGTCATGATCTCAGGGCTGTGGGATTGAGCCCCAAGTTGGGCTCCATGCTGGGCATGGAGTCTGCTTGAGATTCTCTCTCTCCCTCTTCTTCTAACCCTCCTCCCCCCTTAAAAAATAAAAATAAATGGTGCTGGGAAAACTGCACACCTACATGCAAAAGAATGAAACTGGACTATTTTACTACCTTATACACAGAAATAAACTCAAAATGGATTAAAGTCCTAAATGTGAGACTGGAAACCATAAAATTCTTAATGAAAACATAGGCAGTAATTTCTTTGACATCAGCCATAAAAATATTTTCCTAGATATATCTCCTTGAGCAAGGGAAACAAAAGCAACAATAAACTACTGGGACTACATCAAAATAAAAAGTTTTGCACAGTGATGGAAACCATTAACAAAACAAAATGCAACCTACTGAATGGGAGAAGATATTTGCAAATGATATATCTGATAAAGTGTTAATATAAAAAAATATATAAAGAACTTATACAACTCAACACCAAAAAACCCAAACAATCCAGTTAAAAAATGCACAGAGGACAGGAAAAGATATTTTTCCAAAGAAGACATACAGATGACCAACACACACATGAAAAAATCCTCAACATCACTAATCATCAGGGAAATGCAAATCAAAACCACAGTGAGAGATGGCAGAATAGGAGAATCCTAAGCACACTTTGTCCCACAGATACACATAGATAGCACCCACATCAGGGCAAATAACCCAGTAAACAACCTGAAAACTGGCAGAACACACTCTCCACAGCTAAATGTAGAGAAGAGGCCACATTGAAAAGGATAGCAAGGGCAGAGACATGGTCAGGAGCCAAACTGATCCATAGGAGGGAGGGACTATAGGCATAGAGAGGGGAAAGGAAAAGACCCCTCACCAGGCACCCCAGGACATGGGGGGCCCGCATTGGGAAGATGAATCCCCACAACATTGGCTTTAAAAACCAGATGGGCTTAACTTTGTGAGTTCTTACAGTGAGTGGGGCTTAACACCTAGAACTTTAAAAATCAGTGGGTTGGGCTCTGGGATGGGTGGAGAGCAATAGAAAACTGAGTTCCCACCCTTAAAGATAAATCACAACAAACAGCTCCACTGAGATGCAGCATGGAAGTGGCAGTTTGAAAAATGCCTGGGGTACACAGGAAGATTTATTTACCAATCTCAGAGCATGTACTGGAGGGGCAGGGATCTTTGGGAGACTTCTCCAAGAACAAAGGGATTGGCAGGCACCATTTCCCTTCCCAGACCCCCATACTAGATACATAGACACCTTCAGGAACCAGTGCAGCCTGAACACTCCTGCCTAGCTTGCTAACAGCATGCCCTGCCCTTATGCTATTCCTCACCCCCCCCCCCCTCCAATATGGTAAGGCAGTTTTCTAACGTGGCTCCAGGTCCCTCCCACAGCAGACCAGCAGTGACCTTGCTGGCACCTCATGCCCCACCTCTGCATTCTTCTACAGACCTGCCCTTGGCAGTTCTCCAGGCCACAGGTCCCCTCCTGCAGCAGACCAGCACACAATTTTCTAACAACATGCCCTCATCCGTATTCTCTTGTAGACCCACCCTTAGCAGGAGTGCATCCAAAGCAGTGCCCCAAGCCTGGCAATGTGCAAGCATCCCTGACTGAGGCCAGCACCATTCCAAAGTGACTCCTGTCCCAGGGAGAGGGGAAGATAACCATACACATTTGTCTGATTTAGACCCCAGCAGTGGGCTGGGGGCAGACATCTGGTCTGACTGCAGGCTGCACCCACCAATGAAAGCTTCTCAAGAGGACAACACTGCAAAGCACCTTACAGTTCAGTGCTACCACAGCTCCGGCAAATGCCTAGTCTGACTCAGCTCAAGCCCAAGGTGACCCCAGACTGGCTCACTAACAGCACAGGGACAAAGTCCTGCCCACAATAGTCAGAGAGAACCATTGCAGACAGCTGGACTGAAGGCAAACATGGTTCCACCACAGAAGTAGGGTGCATGCAACACACATAGGAGACTGCTTGAGGCACCAATTTCTGGTGAACAGGGAACACTGCACTGCAGGGCATTACAGGATCTCTTCTTCATAAGGTCACCACTTTCAAGAGCAGGAGACATAGCTGATATTCCTGACACATGGGAACAGACATAGAGAGTTAGTGAAAATGAGGAGACCGAAGAATATGTCCCAAATGAAAGAATAGGATAAAATCACAGCAAGAGAGACAAATAAAATGGAAATAAGTAATAGGTATGATAATATAAAGTAATGGTCATAAAGATACTCACTGGACTTGAGAAAAGAGTGGAGGACCTCAGTGAGACTCTCAACAAAGAGATAGAAAACATAAAAGAGAATCAATTAGAGATGAAGGGCTCAATAACTGGAATAAAAAATACACTAGAGGGAATAAACAGTAAACTAGAGAAAGCAGAAGAATGTATCAGTGACCTGGAGGATAAAGTAATAGAAAACAATCAAGCTGAGCAGGAGAGAGGAAAAAAGACTAATAAAAATGAAAATAGATTAAGGGAACTCAACGATATCATCAAGTGTTATAACTTTCACATTATAGGGATCCCAGGAGAAGGGAGAGAAAAGGGGGCAGAAAATTTATTTGAAGACATAATAGCTGAAAACATCCCTAATCTGGGGAAGGGAATAGACATCCAGATTTAGGATGCACAGAGAACACCCAACAAAATCAACCCACAGAGGTCCACACCAAGATATGTGGTAATTAAAATGGCAAAATGTAGTGATAAAGAGAGGATTCTTAAAGCAGCAAGAGAAAAGAAAGTTACATACAAGGAAAACCCCATAAGCCTATCAGATGATTTTTTTCAGCAGAAACATCACAGACAGATGGGAGTGTCATGATATATTTAAAGTCTAAAAGGAAAAAATCCTGCATCCAAGAATACCTTATTCAGCAAGGCTATCATTCAGAATAGGAGAGATAGTTTCCCAGACAATCAAAAGTTAAAGGAGGTCATGACCACTACATCAGCCTTACAAGAAATGTTAAGGGGGATTCTTTTTTTTTTTTTTTTTAAGATTTTATTTATTTGCGAGAGAGACAATGAGAGACAGAGAGCATGAGAGGGAGGAGGGTCAGAGGGAGAAGCAGACTCCCTGCTGAGCAGGGAGCCCGACACGGGACTCGATCCCGGGACTCCAGGATCATGACCTGAGCCAAAGGCAGTTGCTTAACCAACTGAGCCACCCAGGCGCCCGCGGGGGATTCTTTGAGTGGAAAGGAAAGACCATAAGCAGTACTAAGAAAGTAGGAAGCATAAAAGTATATCTATAAAAATCAGTCAAGGGATTCACAAAATACAAGAATGTGAAATATGATACCATATACCTAAAATGTTGGGGGTGGGAGAGAGTAAAAATTCAGTGCTTTTAGCATAGGTTCAAACTTAAGTGACCATCAACTTAATATAAACTTCTATATGTATAAGAAGTTATATAAATCTAATGGAAACCACAAATAAAAAAACCAGTAATAGATATGCAAAAAATAAAGAGAAAGGAATCTGAGTATGTCACTAAAAAAGCCAGCAAAATGTGAAAGAAGCAAGCAGGAGGAAAAAAAGAACAGAGAAGAACTACTAAAACAACAATACAACAAGTAACAAAATGGCACTAAGTATATACCTATCAGTAATTACTTTGAATGTAAATGGACTAAACACTCCAAACAAAAGACATATGGTAATGGAATGGATTAAAAAAACAAGACCCATCTATATGCTACCTACAAGAGACTCATTTCAGTCCTAAGGACACATGCAGATTGAAAGTGAAGGGATGGAAAAGCATTTACCATGCAAATGGAAGTGAAAATAAAGTCAGGATAGTAATATTTATATCAGAAAAAATACACTTTAAAATACTGTAATAAGAGAAAAAGAATCATAAAGGGAATCATAATCATAAAGGGAACAATCCAACATGAAGATATTTGTAAATATTTATGCCCCCAACATGGGAGCACCCAAATACATAGCAAACAACATCAAAAAAGAAACCATAGTAATACAATAATAATAGGAGACTTTAACACCCCACTTACATCAATGGATAGATCATCCATACAGAAAATCAACTAGGAAACAGTGGTTTTGAAGGACATATTGGGCCAAATGGATTTAACAGATATATTCAGAATATTCCATCCTGAAACAGTGGAATACATATTCTTTTCAAGTACACATGGAACATTCTCCAGAATAGATCACATATTAGGCCACAAAACAAATCTCAGCAAACTCAAAAAGACAAATCATACCATGCATCCTTTCCAACCACAATGCTATGAAACTAGAAATCAACCACAAGAAAAATCTGGAAAGAACATATATATGTAACTTAAATATGCTACTAAACAATGAATGGGTCAACTAAGAAATCAAAGAGGAAATAAAAAAATACATGGAGACAAATGAAAATGAAAACATAACAGTCCAAAATCTTTGGGGGTGCAATAAAAGCTGTTCTGAGAGGGAAGTTTATAGCAACCCAGGCCTACCCCAAGAAGATCGAAAAATCTCAAATAACCTAACCTTATACCTAAAGGAGCTAGAAAAAAAGAACAAAGCCCAAAGCCAGTAGAATGAAGGAAATAATAAAGATTAGAGCAGAAATAAATGAAATAAAAATTAAGAAAAAAAAAACAATAAAACAGATGGATAAAGTCGGGAGCTGGTTCTTTGAAAATGTAAACAAAATTGATAAACCGTTAGCCAGACTTATCATAAAAGAGAGAGAGAGAACTCAAACAAAATCAGAAATGAGAGAGGAGAAATCACAACCAACACCACAGAAAACAAAACAGAAAAGGATTGTAAAATAATATCATGAAAAATTATATGCCAACAAATTAGACAACATAGAAGAAATGGAAACATTCCTAGAAACATATCCCCCAAAACTAAATCAGGAAGAAATAGAAAATTTGAACAGACTGATTACCAGCAATGAAATTGAATCAGCAATCATAAAACTCCCAACAAACAAAAGTCCAGGATGAGATGGCTTTGCAGGTATATTCTACCAAACATTTAAAGAAGAGTTCATACCTATTCTTCTCAAACTATTCCAAAAAAATAGAAGATGAAGGAAAGCCTCCCAATTCATTCTATGAAGCCAGCATTACCCTGATACCACAACCATGTAAAGACACTACAAAAAAGGGAAATTACAGGCCAATATCTCTGATGAACAGAGATGCAAAAATCCTCAACAAAATACTAGCAAACTGGATCCAACAGTACATTAAAAAAATTATTCATCTGGATTCAAGTGGGATATTCCTTGGATGCAAGTGTGGTTGAATATTTGCAAATCAATCAACATAATACATCATGTCAACAAAGGAATGGAGACAAACCATATGATCATTTCAATAGATGCAGAAAAAGCATTTGACAAAGTATGACATTTTTCATGATAAAAACCCTCAACAGAGTAGGTTTAGAGTGACCATACCTCAACATAATAAAGGTCTTATATGAAAACCCCACAGCTAACAGCATACTCAATGGTGAAAAACTGATAGCTTTCTCCCTAAGATCAGGAAAAAGACAAGAACGTCCACTCTCACAAGTTCCCCCCCCCCAACATAGTACTGGAAGTCTGAGCCACAGCAATTAGACAAGAAAAAGAAATAAAAGGTATCTAGATTGGTAAGTAAAAATTTCATTGTTTGCAGATGACATGATACTCTATATAGAAAACCCTGAAGACTCCACCAGAAAACCACTAGAACTGATAAATGGATTCATTAAGTTAGCAGGATACAAAATCAATATATAGAAACCTGTTGCATTTCTATACACCAATAATGAAGTAGCAGAAAGAGAAATTAATGAAACAGTCCCACTTACAATTGCACCAAGAATAATAAAATACCTAGGAGTAAGCTTAACAAAGGAGGTGAAAGACTTGTACTCTGACTATAAAACATTGATGAAAGAAATAGAAGATGACACAAACAAATGGAAAGATAACCCATACTCACAGACTGGGAGAACAAATATTGTTTAAATGTTCATACCACCCAAAGCAATCTATGGATTTAATGCAATCCTTATCAAAATACTAATAGTATTTCTCACAGAACTAGAACAAATAATACGAAAATTTGTATGGAACATCACAAGACCCTGAATAGCCAAAGCAAGCTTAAAAAGAACAAAACTGGAGGTATTACAATCCCAGATTTCAAGATATTCTACAAAGCCATAATAATGAAAACAGTATGGTACTGGCACAAAAACAGACATATAAACCAATGGTACAGACTAGAGAGCCCAGAAATAAGCCCACAATTATATGGTCAATTAATCTTCAACAAAGGAGGCAAGAATATGCAATAAAGACAGTCTCTTCAACAAACAGTGATGGGAAAACTGTACATCTACATGCAAAAGAATGTAGCTAAACCACCTTCTTACACCATACACAGAAATAAACTCAAAATGGATTAAAGACCTAAATGGGGAACCTGATACCATAAAAATTCTGAAAGAGATCATAGGTAGTAATTTCTCTGACATCAGCCACAGCAACATTTTTCTAGGTATGTCTCCTGAGGGAAGGGAAACAAAAGCAAAAATAAACTATTGGGACTACATCAAAACAAAAAGCTTCTGCACAGCAAAGGAAGCAATCAACAAAACTAAAAAACAACCTGATAAAGGGGAGAAGATATTTGCAAATGACATATCTGACATACACTTTTAGTATCCAAAAATATAAAGAACTTATACAACTCAACACTAAAAAACCAAGTAGTCCAATTTAAAAATGAGCAAAAGACATGAACAGACATTTCTCCAAAGAAGACATTCAGATGGCCAACGGACACATGAAAAGATGCTCAACATTACCCATCAGCAGGACAATGCAAACCAAAATCACAATGAGATAGATATCACCTCACACCTGTCAGAATGGCTAAACAAAAAACTCAAGAAACAACAAATGTTGGTGAGAATGTGGAGAAAAAGGAACCCTCGGGCACTTTTGGTGGGAATGCAAATTGGTACAGCCACTGTGGAAAACAGTATGGAGTTTCCTTGAAAAATTAAAAATAAAAATACCCTACAATCCAGGAATCGTACTACCTGGGTATTTACCCAAATAATATGAAAAGCTAATTTAAAGGGATATATCGACCCCTTGGTTTATTGTAGCATTATTTACAATAGCCAAGATACGGAAGCAACCTAAGTGTCCATGGATAAATGAATGGATAAAGGAGATGTGGTATATATATACAGAATGGAATATTCCTCAGTCAAAAAAACAAATGAGATCTTGCCATTTGCAATAACATGGATGGACCTCGAGTGTATAATGCTTAGTGAAATAAGTCAGCCAGGGAAAGACAAATACCATATTGATTTCACTCTTACATGGCATTTAGAAACAAAACAAACAGAAAAAAGTACACAAACAAAAAAACAGACTCTTAAATACAGAGAACAAACTGGTGGTTGCCAGAGGGGTGGTGGGTGCCAGGATGGGTATAGTAAGTAAAGAGGATTAAGAGTACACTTATTGTGATGAGCACTGCGTACTGAATAGCATTGTTGAAAGATCATATTGTACACCTGAAATTAATATAACACTATATGTTAATTATACCTGAATAAAAAATAAATAAAACTCCAAAGCTGATTTATGGAAATTTTTTCATAAACTCTGGGAAGCAAGTTAAGACAAGTTGTTGAAACAATTTCATAAAATAGAATATATTTGATATATGAACAACTGTATGGCAAAAATGGGGGAGAAAGAAGTGGACTTTATTGAGCCTTTTTCAGGGAAAATTTCGTATTTCTTGAGGAGAAAAGAATATTACTTTATGGATTTTTCAGAATTTTCTACTGAATTCTGTATTTGGTTCTTAGTCATTATACTGTTATAAATCACATAATCTTTAGTCATTGTATAATCATCATTAGCAGAATCTTACTAAGAAAATACAATTGCATATATAATATACTTACTAGTACTCTTCCCCTTCATCTTTCTCTATATCCACAACATGTCAAAAGTTACTTTTGATATCAGTGCATCTCAAAAAATAGAATGTTTCTATTTTTAACTGGCCAACTCTACACACATATGTTTATCATTAACTATTGATTATACATTTTAAAAAGGTAGTAAACGTCTCTTTACCTTCTCTCATTTCATATAGACCACTCCCTCCCCACCTCTGCAACCTCTGTGCACTTATCCTGGTCTTCACAGGAAATTACAGAATAACAGATCTGAAAAGAACCTTAGAAAGCATCTTCCAATCTCTAACTTAAATAAGAAAACTGAGCCCCCCCCCCAATGATTTTCCCATGATTACATGTTAGTTGCGTCTAGAGTCTCTATGTTTACATACATACATACACACACACACAATTACAGTTTGTATATATCAGTATTCTAATAAATGAAAGAAGGAATGCATTGACTCTTTACCGTGTTGCTAAAATATCTCGAAAAGTCTTTTGCCATTTGAGAAATGTAATCATTTAGTAAACTCTGCTCCTGCTTTTGTGCTATAAGAGAAAAAATAAATACCCACAATGTTTAGCTTTAAAAAATGAAAATAAGGCATGTGCCTAATTTTAAAAGTCATATACTATTATAAGGCTTATAACAAAAAACAGACGTCAGGTGCTTTCCAATGTAGTACCCACCCTTATGTTTGACTCCTCTGAATTAACCATTTTTAAACTCATTTTGACTTTTCCTTTCATTTTTTTAATAAATGCTTATATGGCTATTTCTTGATTTGTCATTTTAAGACATTTTCTACTTTCTTCCTAATATAGAAGAGAACATAGAATGCTTACTCCCATTCCCATGTCCCCCTCCCACACTTAAAACCTACCTCTATGTTTCCCCCTTCTAACCTCCCCATAAATTCATGTTTTTTAAAATGAATTTTAACTATTTAGATTATGACAATGTAAATATTATTCACAGATGAGACAAATGGTGTTGTATAATTATACCTCCTCTCTGGTATAATTTTTTGTTTTTCTAGGAGTTAAAAATAGCCTCACTTTTTTTTTTACTTGCTTAGTTTTCCATGTACACATTAATTCATTAAAATCTGTAATAGAATTGTAAAATCTTCCAAATATTACTTCTCATGTGGTCAAACACCTTAGGTGATCTATCAGCTCCATTCACCTTCCCTTCCCCACTGCTTTCTGTGTTTGTTTTTCTTTAGGCCTCCTGCACAGCTGAACACCTAGGACTTTCCTTTGCATCCCCCTTATGCTGGACTCCGGTTTCCTGAATTTCACATCGTCCTCTTTTTCTTGATTTATTCCCTCTTTGCTGAAGCAAGTTTTGTCCTAACTTCTTGAGACAGAGTAAATGAAACATTTTGAGGTCTTATATATCTGAATGCAGCTCTATTCTATATTTGTACTTGACTAATAGTTTGGATGGGCAGCTAATGTTGGAAAGTATTTTCTCTCAGAATTTTGAAGGCAATGTCTTCTAACGTTTAGTATAATATTACAGTTAAGAAGTCTAAAACCATTCTGATTACTAATATTTTGTGTAAGATCTGCTTTTTCTCTCTAGAAGCCTTTGGGATATTTTTTTTCCTCCTGAAATCCCAAAGTGATGTACTTAGTGTCTTTTCTTTCAAAAATTGCACTGGGGATTTGATGGGCCTTTTCAAATAGAAAAACCATATTCTCCAATTCTGAGAAATATTTTTGTATTATTTCTTGGATAACTTTATCCTTTGCATTTTTTTCTATCTTCTTTTTTCTGGCCTTCCTGTTAGTCAACATCTCAGAATAGTCTTCTAATTTTCTTACTCTTTTATCCTGTTCCTCACCTCCTTATTTTTTGTTCTATTTTTGGAGAGATTTCCTCAACTTTTCTTAGAATCCTCCTATGGAATTTTAAAATTTTGGTTGTTAAATTTTTCATTTCTAAGAACTCTTTCTTGTTTTCTGTTCTTTAAGCATCTTGTTTTTTCATAAATGCAGTATCTTTTTCCTCTACAAATATAACTTTTATATCCTCCATAACATATAGAATGTATACTTTGTATAATATGTAGAGACTATAAATACACATTATATATAATATAGAGAGAATATATATTCTCTGAGAATATATCTTTAAAAGTATTCTCAGATTCTTTGTGTCATCTATGTTTCCATCAACTTCTGTTTTTCTGTCCGCTTTAGTTTCTACCTTTCATTTTGGAATTTTTCCTGAGGTGTCTGGTGATCTTTGATTGTCTAATCCTATTTAAGCATGAGGCACTAAAATTTCAGTTCCTGGGTGGGCTTCACTACACAGTAATCAGGAAGGGACAAGGCATTTTGTTGGGGGAATCCTTAAATGTTAGATTATGTAGGGCTTTTCTCTGAGATGGTTTGGTTTCCTTAGAGAAGAATCCAACCACCTCCTTCTTCAGAGTGGGGAAGGGATTACAGAATAGTCACACACAACTGGCTGGCAGCCTTCGTCAAGCTGAGCAATGGAAGGGGTCTCTGTACAGCATCTGTCTTCTACCCTCAGTCATATTTGCTATCCTGCAGTTTAGAATCTGTTGGAAGGAATAGTCACTCAGCTGCACAGAAGAGGGCATCTGACCTGCAGGTCTCATTGCTTGTTATAAAGATTTTCAACCAATCTTCAGCCCCGTGACTCATCTCAGCTTCAAGGTATCAGGGTCCTCCAATGCCCAAGACTTGCCCTGGCATTGTCTCTCCTGTGAAGAGAACATCTTGCTTTCATGGTATGCTTTTTTGCAGGCACTTGCTATTCATATTTCTCTTCCTGTTAACAAATCTATCCAATTACACCTTCTAAAAATTTGTTGATGCTTATTATCTGTGGATATCTTCTCTGCCAGTCTCTGTACTTGTGAGTTTATAACTTTTTTCCCTAAAAAAACATCTTTTACATATATTTTTTATGAAGTTTCATTCGGGAGAAAAGACAGATGCATGTTTTACCCATCATATTTAACCAAAAGTCATTGCATTGTTTTTTATATGTACTGAGCCGATTCTATCCTCTGTAAGTCTCACTGCTGGCAGGTGAAGCATATTTTCCTACTCTCTGGAACACATTGCTCTTATGGTCCCTTTTCTACCTTTCTCTTGCCTTCCCATCTTTTCTCTACTTTCTTTTTCTTTTTTTTTTTTTTTTAAGATTTTATTTATTTATTTGACAGACAGAGAGACAGTGAGAGTAGGAACACAAGCAGGGGGAGTGGAAGAGGGAGAAGCAGGCTTCCTGCGGAGCAGGGAGCCCGATGTGGGGCTCGATCCCAGGATCCTGGGATCATGACCTGAGCCGAAGGCAGACGCTTAACGACTGAGCCACCCAGGCGCCCCTTTTCTCTACTTTCTTTAGTAGTTCTCTCTTTTCTTTGCCTCAAGAGAATCAGAACTTGCAATATATGGCAATACATTGCTTATTTTCATACTCATCCTGTTTCTTACATCTTCCACCTAGCACAAGAAGGGACGGGAGGAAAGATTGGGGATGGACTACATGTGTATCATGACTCTTTGTAGAAGTAGCAAACAAACAAACAAACAAACAAAAATCTACCTGAGTTAACTAAATGAAAATCTGGCAATAATTGGAAAATCAATGGAGGAATGGCAACCAGACCAATTATCCAAAGTACTTATTCTTATAACCTTATATATTTATTTTTATTTAAATTAAATTTAATTAACATATACTGTATTATTAGTTTCAGAGGTAGAATTTAGTGATTCATCAGTTGCAGACAATAGCCAGTGCTCATTACTTCAAGTGCCCTCCTTAATGCCCATCACCCTGTTACCTCATCCGCCATCCACCTCCCCTCCTGCAACTCTGTTTGTTTCCTGTAGTTAAGAGTCTCTTATGGCTTGTCTCCCTCTCTATTTTCCTCTTATTTTCCCTTCCCTTCCCCTACATTCATCTGTTTTATTTCTTAAATTCCACATATGAGTGAAATCAAATGGTATTTGTCCTTCTCTGACTTATTTTGCTTAGCATAATAGCCTCTAGTTCCATCTACATCATTGAAAATGGCAAGATTTCATCTTTTTGATGGCTGAGTAATATTCCATTGTATGTATGTATATATATACACCACATCTTCTTTATCCATTCATCTGTTGATGGACATCTGGGCTCTTTCTGTAGTTTGGTTATTGTGGATATTGCTGCTACAAACATTGGGGTGCAGGTGCCCCTTCAGATCACTAAGTTTCTATTCTTTGGATAAATACTTAGTAGTGCAATTGTTGGTTATAGGGTAGTTCTATTTTTAATGTCTTGAAGAACCTCCATACTGTTTTCCAGAATGGCTGCACCAGCTTGCATTCTCACCAACAGTGTAGGAGGGTTCCCCTTTCTCTGCATCCTCACCAACATCTGTTGTTTCCTGACTTGTTAATTTTAGCCATTCTGATTGGTGTGAGGTGGTATCTCATTGAGGTTTTGATTTGTATTTCCCTGATGCCGAGTGATGTTGAGCACTTTTTCATATGTCTATTGGCCATCTGGATGTCTTCGTTGCAGAAATGTCTGTTCATATCTTCTGCCCATTTCTTGACTAGATTTTTTCATTTTTTGGGTGTTGAGTTTGATAAGTTCTTTATAGATTTTGGATACTAGCCCTTTATCAGATAAGACATTTGCAAATATCTTCTCCCATTCCATAGGTTGCCTTTTAGTTTTGTTGACTGTTTCCTTTCCTGTGAAGCTTTTTATCTTGATAAAGTCCCAATCATTTTTGCTTTTGCTTCCTTGTCTTTGAAGACATGTCTAGCAAGAAGTTGCTACTGCTGAGGTCAGAGATGTTGCTGCCTGTGCTGTCCTCTAGGATTTTGATGGATTCCTATCTCACATTTAGGTCTTTTATCCATTTTGAGTCTATTTTTGTGTATGGTGTAAGAAAGTGGTCCAGTTTTATTCTTCTGCATGTTGCTGTCCAATTTTCCCAACACCATTTGTTGAAGAGACTGTCTTTTTCCATTGGGTATTTTTTTTTTTTAAGATTTTATTTATTTATTTGAGAGCGAGAATGAGAGAGAGAGAGAATGAGAGGGGGAGGGTCAGAGGGAGAAGCAGACTCCCTGCCGAGCAGGGAGCCTGATGCGGGACTCAATCCCGGGACTCCAGGATCATGACCTGAGCTGAAGGCAGTCGCTTAACCAACTGAGCCACCCAGGCGCCCCTCCATTGGTTATTCTTCCCTGCTTTGTCAAAGATTAGTTGACCATAGAGTTGAGGGTCCATTTCTGGGCTCTCTATTCTGTTCCACTGATGTATGTGGCTGTTTTTGCGTCAGTACCATGCTGTCTTGATGATTACAGCTTTGTAATACAGCTTGATGTCCAGAATTGTGATGCCTCCAGCTTTGGTTTTCTTTTTCAATATTACTTTGGTTATTTGGGGCTTATAATCTTATATTCTCAAAATTCACTTTCCTTGGCAATTACCACTATTCACTTTAAAATATTTGTTTTACATTTCAATATACTGGGTTTCTATAGGATTGTATCTTTTTGACACAGACAGTTTTGATTTCTATCCCTGTGCTCAGTGGGGCGTCTACTTAAGATTCTCTACCTCTCCCTATACCCCTCTCCCTGATTGTTTGCTCTCTCTCTAAAATAAATAAATCTTTAAAAAAAGAAACAAAAAACACTCCACATGGTAGCAGTTAAAGGAGTGTTTTCTACCTTTACAAAGTACAGAGAGAAACCACATAATACAGTTGCTACTAATTCTTAAAGTCTTTAAAAGAGAAAAGGAAAAATTTAACAAGAGCAACAGTAAGACTGTGATGTAAAGGAGAAGAAATTAGTAGATGAGGCAAAAAGTAGAGAAGAGGGAATTAAAGGTGATAGGAAAAGTTTGGAGAATCAGCTTGTGACTGATGACCCCCCTCGTGTTAGAAGACAACAGGAAATCCTTACCTGGGCTTAAGGTCAATTCCTAAGAGCCTCATACATACCTGTAATAATATTACTGATCTCTTCAAGTTTTCCACTTTTGCTTTTGTACTCTTCTTCTGCCGCTTGAAGTTGTGGAAGACACTCGACTAGCTCCTCTTCCTTCACTTTATTACTTTGCGTTTCCTCAACAAATCTTTTCTTTAAAGAAAAAAAAAAGCTAATTGTGAGCACAATTTTGGAGAATGTACACAATTTACACTCCAAAGTAGAATGTAAGTTCTTCAAGAGGGAGAGTTCTGCCTTAGTGTCCTCTTACCCTGAGATGCACAGAAAGGTATCTGCCACACACTACGTATTTGAAAAGTATTTGTTGGCTGATTGACTCTCTGGCAATCTATAAGGTAAGGAGATTAGATTCAATGGGCTCTCCAAAGATCTATTCAGTTCTCTGGCTCTACTGCTAAGATCCCATTAATGCTACCCTAAACACCTGTTTGAGAAAATCTTAGTTGATCATATTTTATGGAAAAAAAAAAAAAAACAGGGAGCAAAACAGAATACACACAAGTCCTAAGAAGTGTGGATGTAAGTAAGAAATGGGGAGGGGATAGAAATAATTACATATATTACTACACTAAATGGGCAGAAATTGCCCCAAACAAAACATGAAGATGCTCGCTTAATTATTCAGGTTTTATTTAGTTTCAAAGGGAATAATAGTTGGACCTCTCTTAGAAAGTCAGGATGGGTTTATAACGGTGACTACAGCAGAGACAGCCAGCTGACATTTACGAGCTATTCTCCTGTCCTTCAATATCAGGACTTCTTGCCTCTAGTTTAGCACATGGCTGCCAGCTACAGCGATTTCTCAGCTTTCTTTGCAAGTGGGTGTGACTAACGAGTCTGTGAGCTGAAGTGATGTGTGCCACTTCTGGGTCCTCCCCCTTCAACAGGAAGCAGCATGTGTCCCCTTGGTCCTTCCCTCCCTCGCCTGGCTGGAAAAGAACGAGAAGGTAAGCTGCTACTTGGATCCACCAATGTTAGCCTCATGCTGAGGATGGCGGAGCTGCCCTGCCAACCTTGGACCCCTTCCCTTCGGCCTGTAATGGGAAAGAGAAGTAAACATTTCTCTTCTGTAATGATCACATCAGGGGATCTTCTCAACTAGATACTCAGACTCTTAAGATTTGAATAGGTCATACTTGACCCATTTTATTCGTAAAAAAAATTTTTTTTACTTTTTATTTTTATCCAAGTTGCATACACACAGAATCCAAAGGAACCCCCGAGTATCAGGAGGGCAATGCTTGGCATGCTTCCCCAGGGAGGTACCCTCAAACACAGCTGACCAGATGCTAGTGTCCTTTGACCCCCAACAAAGTGATAACTCAGATGGAAGAGGAAGACACCCACATAGGTGGATGGGATAGCCTCCCTGGCTTTAAAGTCTCATGCTCAAATAGGAACAACACCTTTTGGGTATACCTTCTAGGTCCCCGGAAGGGACATGCCCACTTAGAAGAGGCACCAAGCCCAGGGAAACCCAATGCTCTAGTTTCCCACCAGTTATTCTCCCCATCAAGATGCAGCATACCAATCATGGGTCATTTTATACAAACAATGTTGCCTGATAATACAATTTTAGTTGTCTAATTTTACCAGGCTCTAGGGAATGACCCAGAAAGTTAAGCCAAGGTCAATTTCCCAATAAAGGAGAGAGGGTTGCTAACCCTTAACTACACGTGTCTTGCTTTTGTTCACTGTATCTTGGCATCTCTTTGATAAAACAGATTGTCTGTGCCCTAATTAATACAGTGAAGTGCCAGCCTAATATGTCCCCTCCCAAACTGCCATTAAGTCCTTAGGAATAAATACAGAAAGACAAAAAGATACATAAAAACACCGTAATTTAACAGGGCACCTGGGTGGCTCAGTCAATTAAGTGGCCGACTCTTGGTTTCAGCTCAGGTCATGATCTTGGGGTTGTGGGACTGAGCCCCACACCAGGCTCTATACTGTGCAGAGTCTGCTTGTCCTTTTCCCTCCCCCTCTGCCCCTCCTCCTGCTCACGTGCTCTCTTTCTAAAATAAATAAAATCTTTAAACAAAACACCACCATAATTTAAACCTATTAAAATGCAGAATCGGGAGTAAATTTTTCCATGCTGCAGTGTTACGAAACTCAACTGTGTATTAGCTATACTACGTTCTCTAAGAGAATAGCTTGGGGGTCTCAGGAGGTATGTGAATGCACGAATTCATCCCCATCGCCTACACAGACTTAGCTGCTAGCACTGCCCTGACAAGAAACCACGCTCTTGTTTCATGCTTTCGGGGAGGGTTTGGGTACCGGGTGCTGCTGCATCTCAGGCACGTTAGCCTGAGTTGTCTACTGGCTCAGTCAGTCAGAACCACAGCTTCTTCAGCTCCTTCAAGCTTCCCCCAGTCCTGAGCCACATGCACACTTAGTTCAGTGATGATGGGCTCTGGCTTTTGGCCACAACCCCTTGGAATTGGAGCCTTGGAAAAGAGAGAGACTGATGCAGGTCCCTGTCCCTGCTCATAGGGATGAGTTCCAGCTCATCCTGTGACTTCCTGTCCACCTTCCCTTCCCACCTGCCTGCCCTGCAGCCTTCAGCCCCCAGCTCCAGATGGGAAGCTGACAGCCTCACTAGACTGTGTAACCAGCTCCCCCCGCTGCAGAAGGTCCAATCCTCTAACGGACCCCTTTCCTGGTGGCTCTGCTGCTCAGACTGAACCCTGCCAGACACGGGGCTGTAGGGCGCAGCAGATCCACTCGTGCTCACTGCGTCAGCACTGGATCAGACTAAGGTAGAAGCCTGTGGCTCCTCATGCCACGGCACCGAAGGCAGAAATGGGACTCCAATTTCCAATTTGCTCTGGGTTATTGATGAGGATTACCAAGGGGAAAGGGGGGTGTTGCTTCATAAAAGTGGCACACAAGCTGCCATCTGTCCATGCCTTTGTGTGAATTAGACACAGGTGGGCACAGCCCTGCAGCGGGCGCACAGCCTGGCAAGCAGGGAGGACGGTCTACTGATCTCGCCTAATTGCACTGTTTGAGCTCAAATGCAATGTTACTCAGCGTCCTTACCTTACTGCTGACTTGAAGGGGCTTGCCTCCATTGGTTTACCATTAAGGATGATGGTAAACCCTGTCAGCTCTATCTCAAGAAATACCTGACATGCGGACTGCCTACTTTCGATCACTTCCTCAGTCACCACTCTGGTTCAAGCTACTTGAACCACTTGGAATATTGCCCTAGCTTCCTCATTGGTCTTCCTGCACCCACCGTTGCTTTCCTAAATTTTACTCAACATAGCAGCTAGAGAGATCCTACTTAAAAGAAAATCAGATTATTTCAGCCCTTCACTCCAAACCCTCTTCCGGCTTGCCAGCCCAGGCAGAGAAAAGACAAAGTCCTCCCAATGGTCTATAAGGCGGTAGACCTGGGAACGCCCCTCCCTCTTGGATCGCCCCTCAAGGGATGACTCACTGCCTTGTGGCAAGGAGTGTGGCCAGCTGCCAGCCTCCAGGGGTCGGCTCCTTCGGAGTCTCCTTGGTCTTCTAGTGAAGGTCATGCTCTTCGGGGGGTGGCCCCCCCCCCCATCGACTGAGCAAGGAGGTGGTGCAAGGGTGGGGCCATTTCTGCCCCAGGCAGGGCTCCGCTAATGGATAGTCCTTGCTTAGAAGCCCCCCACAGAGAGCTTGAGGGTTCCATCATGTCCGCCACTTGTTTATCTTGTTTATTTTCAATCTCCCTCCACTGGGATGTAAGCACCATAAGGGCAGAGTTTTGCTGTCTTTTTGTGTGTGTGTGTGTGTGTGTGTGTGTTTCAGCATCTAGAATACTAGGCACCCAGACAGATGACAACCGACAGAGAACCGCTTCCCGCCCTGACTCCTCTCCCTTGTTTCTTCTAAGTTGTCTGAATTTGTGCAGTGCTTTCTCTCCCTTCTTTGTTCCCTGACTTGTGCCAGTTTCCAACTCACCTCTTCTTATTTCTCGCCATCCCCTTCAGACACCGCTTCCCTGAGTTCCGAGATTTCTATGTTGCTGATCTTCCTTGGCACTTCTACGAAATTCCAATTTTTTTTTAAATTTATGGAGGAGCATTTGATCACAGATGTCATGCGTTCCAGCACCATCTTTCTGAGCGTTCTTCAGTTGTTGGAAACTTCTGTTGCCCCTTTGTTTCTCTCTTAGTGTTTTTGTGTGGAGGATATGGCTGCTCCTTTTCTGTCATTCCTATTAGAAAGCACTGGCTTTTCTTGGACCAGTTAACTGCGGACGGTTTCTGCAGGATTTGGTGAGGGTTGTGCAGGGAGGAGAGGGCTTGGAAAGATCTAAACTTTGAAACGTCAGGACTCCCTGCTTGCCCCGCTCCGGCAAGGGACTGTTGTCTTCAAAGAAAGCCCCTCTTTCATGCAGCCAGGCCTCTTCCTCTTCAAAACGAATCAAGTTCAGGAGGGCTTCTCCCACCATCCCTTTTCTCCTCATTCCAATGTACCAAGTTAGGTCTCCGAGAAACAGCCCCTTACCTTTCAAGGTAAAAGCATCACCTTGAAAATGGGTGTCTTCTGTTGTGTTTCCAGAGACCAGCCACCTCTGGGCCCCCTGGGTACTCTCCGTGCCTTTTCTCTCCACCTCACCCAGCATCCGTGCTCATCCCATGCGGACTGCCTGGTAGCTCCAACTCAGTGGGATGCCCGCTCTTTAATGAGGATTGCTGAGTTTGGCCTGATTGGCCTCCCTCACCCCTTGCTGCTTTCCCCAGCCAGTCCCGTGCCAGCTCGCCATGGCTTCCTGCTGTCCTCCACCTGTCCCATGGACCTTGCCAGCACTTCTACCTAACGGGGAGTGTCTGATTTTCTTTTCTAACTGAAAAAAAAAAAAAAAAAGTTTTTGTTGCTCTTTTTTAAGGAAAAAAAAAAAAAAGGAAGGATCATAATGAAATTGTAGCCTTGCTCACACTGGAAGATTTTACACTGAACTGAGTAGAATAGCATGAACTATACCCCCTCCCCCCATAGATTCATCTAAAATTATTCTTAGATGTAAAACAAAATTTACCTCATACTTGCTCAACTCTTGAATTAACTTGTTTTCTTTGACAATAAATTCCTCCTTCTCTTGTTTTAATTCCAATGTAACTTTTTCAATCTCTGCCAAAAATTCACTGATCTCTTTTTCTCGTACAGTGGTCTAATTAGAAAAGAAAAAAAAAAAACAAAACACCAAAACCTGAAGATTAGCCGTTTGCCTTTGTAGCTGTCAGCCTTACATTTTCAAACAGCCAAGAGTGAATATCTCTTTGCATGAGACTTGGTTCCAGTGTTAGGTTATATTATTTCATAGTAACCACTGAGAGGAACACTTCATTTTCCCTGCAGAGGTTAATTTAGTCACCAAACAATATCTATAAACTGCATGAGGAAATGGGGAATGGGAGTGGTGGGGGCCGGAGGGTGGGCAGAGGGCCACTACTAGAGCTGAATTAGTGATGTTTGGTCTTTTTTTTTTTTTAGAGAGAGAGTTTCCCCAAAAGTTAACATCAAATAAGTTTCTGGTTGCCTGTTTCCAAAGCATCTTCTAGAGAGAAGTGCTACTTTGTTTGCCAAATCCCTACAGTCAATACACAACAAATAGATACATTTCTTAAGAAAGTTAAATAATTCACTCTAAACATCACCAGAAATGAAAACATCTTTTAATAAGGTAAGGTTTAATTAGGCATTGAAGGAGAATCACTGATACGCAGTAATAATTCTAAGTCCATACTAATATGGAGTAATACTATTAATTCCCCTGAGTTCCTTTACCTCTTGTAATAATTCAGTGCGTCTGAATTCCGAAGTCTGAATTTTATCTAAAATTTCTCCTATTTCAGTGTTTAGCCTCTTTATCCAACGTGCATGTTTTTTTCGCAAACAAGCTACTTTCCACTGAGTTATAATACTAGAAATTAAAACACAAAGAATCATCATTAAGTTGACATAACTGTTTCCTGAAAAGATGAAGGAATTCAAAGCAAAACAAATCTTACTATGATTATACAAAACTGTGCTCTTGGTGATGCGGACCATGCACATCAGCTGAAAAAATAAGCTGAAGTGCTAACTGTGTCAACGTGGTCCGTCTTCACCAGCTGCTACATCTCACGGGCCGTGTCGGTACGTCCAGCAGGACAGTGGACAAACCACACGTGGCAGCTCCCCTCCTTTAGGTAAAGGATAGAAATGGGGAAGGTTCAGGGGCGGATGGCGGAGAGAAGAGACCCAGGCAGAAATAGTACGGAAATTCCCTAAATTACCCAGAAGGCTAATTAGGGATTTCAACCTTCTGGGTTCTCAAATTTTTCTCTCCACTGCAACATAAAAAAGCTACATTGGAGAAGGGTCAAAATGTGCAATTGGAGTCTTATACATGATATTAATAGCAATGACAACAACAGTAAAATACAACTAAGCTTTTGTGAATACTTCCTAGGTGCCAGGGAGTCATCTCGATACTTGATATAGACCATCTCCTCTACTATTCATGGTGACCTCGCGGGGTGGGTGCTACCATCATCGGCTACTTGATAGGAATTGGAGCAGAGAGACTGCTCAATAATGCAGCCTCGGTCACAGAACTAGCGGGAGACAAAGCAGCCAAAGTAGCCCGTCTCCAGAGCCTGTCCGTTTATCCACGCTCCTCTGTCCCCTCCCCTACTGGTCCCCACAGAAGCCTGGTGAGCAAGAGGCACTGCACAAATCTTGGCAATTTCACTCTTTGGTGAGTTTACTCGATTGAAATGGAAAACTCTGGGTCTGTTCAATGCCCCAACATCAAACTAACAAACACATCTAGACCTGAGAAAACTCACACAATTCAATTTAGGAAACTAATTTCCTTGGACCCTAGCAAGCAACAAGTACCCTGATTTCCTCCCTACTTTGGGGCACTGTTCATTAAGATAAACATATACTACTCATAACACAAATGATTTTTTTTTTACCATCTCTGATTTTCTCTTTCCAGGTTATCATTCAGGATTTTTATTTGTTTCTGATAAACTGCTTTTGTTGCTCTGAAAACAAGAAAACGTACATTGGGTTTTTGCATTCATGGAAGCTAGCAGAATCTATAAAAGACTTTATACAACCTTCTTGTGCACAAGAAGACTACCATCTAATCGGGAGACAAACCAAACCTAGTGAAACAACTAAAGGTAGTGGTAGACTCAGAGAAAGATAATAATGATTTCGTACAAGTGCAAACTGACTTTGCAAGTATCATGGCGGATACCCAAGGGAAAGGAAGAACAGATTCTGGGGAGGTAACTGAGGAAGGGTTATTGGAGGTTAATGTTTAACAGAGGGAAGAAGACAGATTCCCAGAATGGAGGTGGAATTCCACCATGGAAAGGGCGTCATCATTTGCAAAGACATGGAAAAGAAGAAGTGAAGACTCTTCTGACCAACAGAGACTTGCTGCAGACAGAGGACATCAAGGGAGGTAATAATGGTGACACAGGATGGGTAAAGGTCAAAAAACTGGTGAGGAACTTTGGATTCTAGACTGAGTCTTGATTTGATGCAATGTGTAATTCAGAAAGCCTATATTGATTTTTGTACCAGGGTTAAGTAGCAATTGAGGATGGAAGATTTTCTTGTGAATCTAGGATGGCTAGAAACATGAAGTCTAACACAGGTCTTAGAAGCCTTGATTATTTTTATTCCCTTTTTCCTATTAGTGCTTCATATGTAGAAAAGTAAAATGTGACTTTATGCCTTTTGGAAAATAGAAATATTTATAACTGAAACAGAATGTGTAATGTTGTGAAACTAGAAATATAACCATGTTCCTGCTTTTTTTCTCTGAATCATAGTGTGGGCTCTTGATTTCCCACCTCAATAAATCTATTACCCTCCCCTGGAACTGCAAGGTTCTTCACAATGTGCCCCAACCTCATTGATTTTATTTACTTACGTATTTGGTTTAATCCACCAAGGAGTTGAACTGGTTTAAAATAACGGAACAGTAATATAAAAAGTCCTAAGTGGAAACTGATATTGGCTCTGAGCTTCCTGGTGCTCAGAGCAATGATGGCGTAACAATTGGTTACGGAATCTGCATTACTCATGTGGAAAATAGGACCCCTACTCAACCCAATTCTGTTTTCCTGCTCTTTCACAGGGAAGAGTTCATAGTTTCTCTTCTGAAACCAACATGAGAAATGTCTAAATATGCTGTTTAACAGCCTAAGGACAAGCAAACCACACATCCTGCCGTGTTCTAGATTTCTATTGGTACAGGTCAAATTTGATCACCACTATCTTAGTTCTATAAGCTAGTTCCTCTACTGCCCTATATTCAAATAATAAAATACATTCAAATTATAAAAATGAAAAATACGCAATCCCTTTTGATCCAGTAATTCAACTTTTAGGACCTTATTATAAAGAAATAGTTGTATAGGTGGACAGAGATATACATGTTAAAGTATACCTTTATGTGATGTGAACTTTGAAAAGTGCTTGTATATAGAAAACACAAAAACAAAGTCCACCAGTAGGGTACTAGTTGAATAAAACATAGCATAATCTGTAAAAGAAATATTATACAGTTAAAGAGAGGAATGAGGTCCCATATACATGAATTTTGTCTTCTTCTGAAATCATTTTAAAATCAGTTAAGTGTTTCCATATCCCTTTCACCAATTTCTCCAAATGTTACCATTTCCTGTATTTGTTTTATCATTTTCCCAGACATATTTTTTCCAGCTTCTTGAGATATAACTGAAACATAATATTGTGTAAGTTACCAGATGTAAGGGCAATCCAATTTTTGGATGTACAAACACACTCCTATATGGAAAGCATGCATAGCAAACTGCTAACAGTGAGATCTCTGGGGGGAGATGGAGATTAAGGTAACTTTTAGTCTTCTAAGTTACACATTTCCATATGTGAATTTTAAAATCAGGTGCATTACTTTTTTAATCAGAAAAATTAAAGGGATTTAGAATGGCAGAAATGAACACCATAGGGGGTCGGTGTTGTGATAATGTTCAGGCACGTTCTTGTTACTAAACTGCTGATGACTGGTCCATTCTCATGTCCAGCAGCTTGTATGGAACTTCGGACCTGCCTATCCTTTCAACAATAGATTCAATGATAATAACTCTTCTAGACTCTAAAACAGAAACAGTGAATTATATGCCTCCTTTTCTATAGGACATCAGAGGTTATCAGTTGTATTGTTATCATATATTAAAAAATAAAAGCAGAGAAGATGAAAATGAAAAGTTTCCAAGGCAACAAACCTACCGATGAAGATCATGGAGCGTGACAAGTCCTTCTTCCATATTTTTGATGTCTACTTTTCTTTGTGATAGGAAGTTTTCTTTCTGAGTAATAAATGCCAGTTGTTTCTGATTTCTACCAGGAAAAACACAGAGTTATCATATGTTGAAGGGTGAAATCATCATTTTTCACTCCTCACCAAGAGGATATAGAATCACAAATAAGAATGTAGAAAGTAGGCTGGTAAAATAGGTAAAGTAGGCTTAGTAAAAATAGAAACAAAACCTTTTTGCTAGTGGTGGCTAAATCTAAACTTATGAAAATCCCCAAGCCATGGAAAGAGCATTAATTGCAATAGTAATCATAAAACCGCAAGAATTCTGTAGACTCCATCCCTCCGGGTGGGGACATCTCTTGTAATGCATTTATCAATTCTACCATGTTCTTTTGTGAAAAGTGAAGGAGTCCGTCAGACCAACTTTAAATACTGGCTTTATCTCTTTCTAGCAGTATGACCTCAAAAAGAAAATCTGCCTGTGGATGAGCCTCAGTTCTCCATTCATAAAATAGCGCCCATAATGCCTATCTCAGCAGGTATCAGGATTAAATGAGCTGTCAATTGCTCAAGCCAGTGTGTGGCGTGGCACCCACGAGGCATTTTATAAAAAGTGGTTATATTTTGCCTCCAATTTGCAGAGAGAATAATGGCAAGTGTACAGTTTTGTTCAATGTCAGTTTTTTCCAGACATTGAGAGGGACATTCCTGTAACAGAAAGTGCTCTGTTTGTAAGTGTCTCATCTTCTTCAAAATGTAAGTGTCCCATCTTCTTCAAAACTGCTATGGACTGAATTGTGTCCCCCACAAATTCATACGTTGAGGCCCTAATAGCCAGTTTGATGGTATTTGAAGATGGGGCTTTTGCAAAGTGATCAGGTCACCTGATTAGATGAGGTCATGATGGGGTGGGGGCCCTCGTACCAAGAGACACCAGAGAGCCTGTCCTCTCCCTCTCTCTACCATGTAAAAACGTAGTGAGAAGGCAGCCGTGTGCAAGCCAGGAAAAAGGACTCTTAATGAGAACCTGACCATGCAGGCACCCTGATCCTGGACACCCAGCCTCCGGAACTGAGAAATCAGTTTCTGCTGTTGAAACCATCCGGTGTATGGTGTTTAGTTATGGAAGCCCCAGCTCTAGACAAAAACCAGTAACAACAGTTAAATGTTTTAGTGTTACAATTATTTCTCATCAGCACATTTTATGATTAAAACTGATAACTTAGTATTGATCTGGGGGAAAGTTTTGCCTAAAGAACTACTAACAACAGATTCTCAGTAGGCAACTCAATTGGGTTTGATACAATGATCGCAACAACTCTCTGCACCTCAAATACTGCACGGACCACAAACTCAGTTTCACAGAAGTGCGCCTGGATGCTGTAATTACGCTTCCCTGTGATCTAACTTCACCTGTAGTGATGGATTATTACTTAGATAATTCATGCTTGCAAGATACTATTCTGTATTCATTAAGAATCTATTGGTGAGGGCGCCTGGGTGGCTCAGTTGGTTAAGAGACTGCCTTCGGCTCAGGTCATGATCCTGGAGTCCCAGGATCAAGTCCCGCATCGGGCTCCCTGCTCAGCAGGGAGTCTGCTTCTCCCTCTGGCCCTCCCCCTTCTCATGCTCTATCTCATTCTCTCTCAAATAAATAAATAAAATCTTTAAAAAAAAAAATCTATTGGTGAATGCCCACTATTTTCTAAGCCGTGTCCAAGGGGATATAGCAGTGAGTAAGGCGGGACAACTACCCTGATCTGGTCAGAGTTCAGTGGGACAGAGAGATCAGTACCCCACGGATTACAACACAGTGACTGATGAAAAGGAATGGCATCAGAAGGATGTTTCAGAAGGATCATTCTGGTGGAAGGGAGGGCAACAAGTGAAGGGGGGTAAAGCTGACAGTGGGAAGAACTTTTGAGGGACAAGCCAGAGCAAAGTTGAAAGAGGTGACAAGAATGGAGTTGGAGAGGAAAATGGGATATATTTGAGAAATAGCGGGGAGGTAGAATCGACAAGCCTTGGTGTTTGAACGGAGTCCAACAGAGAGTAAAAGATAGGAATTTCCTTGAATAATTTCCCAGTCTCTGGGTTAGGGGATTGTGTCAATGACCAAAGCCTTCTCTGAGATAGGGAATAGAGGTGCAAAGCCAGTTTCTGACAAAGGTGCCTCTCACAGTTTCTCTAGACAGTCTCATGGGGTAAAAGCAGGATTATTATTTTTTTTTTTTCAAGAATCTGATTTAGAAGTAAATGTAACACACACGGTGTTTATGGATTTGATCTGACCCGTAGGAGGAAAGCATTACCCAGTATATAGAGAGGCAGATTAGGAGTGTGTTTATTTATTTTGGGGAAATAATATTTCACTGTTGTCAACAGATTTGAAAACTAGGATAAGTTGAAGTGGGGAGTCACCATTTTGTGGCCAGGGAAAGCACCGTAAGTATGGCATGTCAATTCATATACGGATCGTGGATAGAAACATACTCATTGTAAATTTTCTGTTTCTGCATAAAAAGTTTATCCTCCTCACTTAAGACAATCTTATATTGCCTGGTAAGAGTATGCAATTTCTCCCGTAGGTCTTTGTTCTCTAAACGATTTTTGTGTAGTTTCTCAGCCATCTAGAAAAAAAAAAAAAAAAAGCAATTGAAGTAAAGAGGACTTGCTTCACATTTCCTTTGAGGGGTGTCAGTCACATGGGTATACTACCCAGAGCACTGGGTATATTACCTAGCACACAATGACTATGCCATAAATATTGAGTGATGTAATTCTATATTAAATATGCAATTATACATCTTGGGGCCTCTCCTATAAATTATGACGGAAGTGTAGAAAGGTAGTAAACACTGATGGAAAAACCACAGAGTAATAATTCATATTGAAATAAGAACTGGGATTAATAAACTGAGATCATTCAGCAGGATCTGTATGACATCAACAGAAGCTCTGGCTCAAAACCTCTTTGATGAGATACTATGGCTGCCTCTTGTTAAATATTTCTATTCAAGGACAAAAATAGTACTCATTAGTGAACTTCGTACTTAAGAATTTTGTACTTAAGATGTCTCTATTGAATTGCTTCAAGTGAGGTAAGAAAGTCAGGTTTAGTATGAGTGATGGGCTGAGTAGTTCAAAATAACTTCCTGGCTGAGGATTGCTAAAATAGCTGGATGAAAAAAAAATCTTAGAAGTGCTGAAGAACTAACAAGATAATGAGGAATTCTATAAGAAACTGAGAATCCAGAGTAGTAAATTACTCTGAGGACATTTACTGATATGGAAGAAACCACTTGGAAATGGGAATTTATTTCTCTTACTTGACAAGAGGGGCAAAAATCAACACTTAGAGCTCATCCAGGTGTTGAGTCTGAGAAACCTTCTACCACTTTAGTCTGGGATCCCAAAAAGCTTCACACTCTGGAGAAGGGTAAGTTGGAAGTTAATAAGCCATGGTCCAGCCTGATTTTGATCACCAGGGAACCTCAAGGTGCATTAAAGTGGTTTGGGATGGGTAATACCCCAGCCATCTGATGGAAATGAATGAAAGTCTGTTTCTGAAGAGGATACGATCATCCTAAGCTTCAAACTGTTTCTACATTTGTTTTTCGAATACAATGTCTATGTATAGTTTTCTACTAGGAACAGAAGGAAACAAGACAGCATGAACAAAAACTGGCAGAAACAACAGACTGCAGGAACAAATTCTATAAAAACATCTGATAGTGAATGGAATTAGACACTGAATATATAAATACTCTGCTTACTATAATCGAAGAAATATTAGAAATACTTGAAAATTACAGCAAGGAATTAGAAACAGTGAAGAATGACAAAGTAGATTTGAAAATTACCAGTTAAAAAATGCAATAGCCAAAATTAAGAGTGGAAATAATGCCACTCTGCCCAGAATACAGCAGGGGGAGACAAAAGGTAGAAAACACAGGAGAGAGGGTAAACTACATAGAGGAAATATATATTAGTACAAATAATTGTACAAACACACACACACAATGTACATACATATAATCAGAGTCTCAGAAGAAGAGGAAAGAGAATGAAATATGTGAACAGATAATGACTAAGAATTTTGCAGAACTTATAAAATATAGCAATTCATGAATTTAAGAAGCCCAGTGATCCCACACAGGAGAAATAAAAAAGAAAACATGGACATATCATAGTGAAACCGAACAACTAAGTCAAAGGGAACAAAGAAGACCTAAGGTAAATGAGGTACACCATGTTCATGGATTGGAAGCTTCCATATTGTAAGAATGTAACATTCTCCCCAAACTGATCTATAGATATAATGCAACCCCAATCAAAATGCAAACAGGTTCTTTGGCAGAATTTGACACACTGACAGAAATTCAAAGGGCCAAGAATAGTAGAAGCCATCTTGAAAAACAAAGTTGGATTTATACTACTAATTATAAAGGCTTATGTTAAAGCTGCTAATTAAGAAAATCTGGTTTTAATATGAGGAGAGACAAGTCCAAAGGAACGTAAGAGAGTCCACAGATCTACACACATATTTCTGATGTATTTATGATCTACATTTGATTTATGACAAACATGCCATTACAATATAGGAACAGGCAAAGACTGTCTTTTCATTAAATGGTGCTAATTAACTGGACAACCTTACAGAAAAATATGAATCTTGACCACCCTCTCACAGTGTACACACACACACACACACAGATCCCAGATCGCTTACAGTCCTAAATGTGAAATGTCAAACAATAAAGCTTCTAGAAGATCATGAAAAGAGAATATCTTCATGACATAGGACATAAAAAACAAGAAGGAAAAGATTGACAAACTGGACTTCATTATAATTAATAAATTACATCCATCAAAAGATAGATATGTACATAAAGACTGTACATTTACAGTGTATGTGCTGTTCTGTATCTGTATAATATTTTACAATAAAAAATTAAAATAAAGTTAAAATAGAATTTCATGTCATCATTGAACTTGCCTCTTACACCTCATGAGAATTAAGATTGGCTGCCACCAAGAGTCCAGTGGAAATAATAAATAGGTCAGAGCCCCAATCCCTTTGAAGCAGTCACTGACTTGTACTCAGGGAATTTGGTTGAGGGCTATGTATTATGGGGAAACCCCTCTGCATTTGTCCCTACAAGCAAGTAAGCCATGACAGGGTAGGGGTCCTGGGTTTTCCAGACAGTTGGGGGGCTACAAACTATGGAGCTGTCATCTGAACCCTGCCTAGCAGCTCCTCCAATAGGAAATAAATAGAAAGAAGAAGAAATCCTTTGCCCAGAGAATGAAAATCAACTTTAAAAACCAACTAGCCAACCAACCAACCTTGTCTAGTTTCTGTCTTTCAATATCTTCACAACTAAAAGAATTAGAGTAGGTCTAAACTGCAGAGAAGCCATCCTTAATGCTATTAACTCATAACCAAAAATGGAAAGAATTTAATTGGCTCAAATCATTCTTCTGGAAGAGATCTGCCTATAATGTTTTATATTCTATTTGTCATGCAATAATATATTATGAGCTGTTGCTTATTTAGCCAAGACCCTTTTGTTGGACTTCAATTGTATCTTCCCTACAATTTTTCAACTATCATAATGAATGCTTTACTGAATACCTTGTGGATAAATTTTAGTTTACACCCATGATTATGTACTTATGATATTTCTTTTAACCTAAGATTTAAAGTGTCTAGAGATTTCTCTCAGGGTCTAAATCTGACTCAAATATTTCATGACATTATTAAGTGTGGTATGGGTTGCTAGACTTTACAGGTACCACAAAACAGCAAGGAGGTTCCATTTAAAAAAAAAAAATTCACATGAAAAATATCCATTAGTCTGGGTATTTCTAATGTAAAATAATCACAAACACATGACAAGTTACCAAACAAATAATTCATCTTTACATAGACAACATTCATTCTTTCATATATTTAAAATACTTCGGGAGGTGATCAAAATCTTTAAATCAATTATTGTGAATGATCATGATTATTATTAATTCATGAAAAATCTACTTTGGGAAAATTTCACATTTCTCAAATATATTTAAAATATTAACTAAAAATGAATTATAATCTAAAAGTCATAATTTCCATCTTCCTACCTGCTTTATCTTCTTCAAGAATTCATCTTTTTCAATACCAGATGAACCTTCCAATTTTTCTTTTGTATTTACAAAAAATTGTCTATGATCAAAGGAAGCCAAACAGATTCATATTAGGGCATGTTTTCCAGCAAAGCCACATTTATTTATGACACCAGAAACTTCCAGTCCCCATCTTCCTATGTAACATATTGATATGTTCATTAAAATAAATAAAAAATTTTACTCTTTGGATGAATTAATACTTCCTGTATATATTAAGAAACAATTATCCAACATTTGTACTCTGCAGGTGTTATAGGTACTAGAGATATAGTGCAGGCAAAGTCCCTACCCTCATGGAAGTTACACTCTAAGAAGTAGTCAGAATAGAAGTTATCAAAATAATAATGATAATAATAAATTTCAGGTAGTGCTAAGTGCTTTAAAGAACACAAAGTAGGGTGAAGGACAGAGAAATCGTGAGAGTGATGATGCTACCTCAGACAGGTGGTAAGGGAAGGCCTCTTGAGATGACTTGTGAAGAACCTGAATGATGAGAAGAGGCCAGATAGGTGAAGATCTTAAGTCGTCTTTCATGTACAAGGTACAGCCAGTGATAAAAATTCTGGGGCTGGAACAAGTTTTGTGTATTTGATGAGGAGAGGATTATGAGAAGGCTGGAGAGGTAGACGGAGACTAGATCATGTAGGGGCTAAGGACAAAGTGGAAGTTCAGAGAGAACCAGGGGAGGATTTTTTTTTAAGCAGAGGAGAGAGATGAACTGAGTTACATCTTATAAAGATGACTCTTGCTACTTAGTGGAGAAAGACAAGAGTACAGGAAGACAGACTATGCAGAAGACTAGGGCAGTGGTCCAGAAGAGAGAGTGGTGGCTCAGACTAACATTGTAGTGGAGGAGGTAGTAAGAAATAGTTGGATTCAGGATATATTCTGAAGATAAAGGCAACAAGACATACCTTGGGATTTGGCTGGCATTTGAGTTGAGTTAGGGCTAGTTAGTTGGTTAGTTGGGTTAGGGTTAGGAAGTGAGGAAAACAGGAATGGTAGATGACTCCTAGGTTTTCAGCTGGAGTAACTAGGTAAATAGTGAGATGGAAGACTGAGGGAAGAGCTGTTTCAATGAGGTGGGAAATTAAGAGTTCTGTTCAGGACACATCGTATTTGAGATATCTAACAGATATCCTCCAAATGGAGAGGTCAAATAAACTGTAGAGTCTATGTATTTGCTACTCAGTGCTGGATATATAAATTTGGGAGTCACTGGGGTACAGAAGATATAGAAAGCCATAAGAATGGATGAAGTCATGTATGGAGGATGTGAATAGAGAAGGGCCAAGAACTCCAAAATTCAGACTCAGAAAGAAGAATAAGAACAATAAAGGGTCCTGAGAAAGAGCAGTGTAGTGAGTGACATAAAGGAATATGATGTTTAGGAGGCCATGAGAAGAAAGTATTTCAAGAAGGTGGAAGTGTGGGGCACCTGGGTGGCTCAGTCGGTTAAGCGTCTGCCTTTGGCTCAGGTCATGATCTCAGGGTCCTGGGATGGAGCCCCACATCGGGCTCCCTGCTCAGTGGAGAGTCTGCTTCTCCCTCTCCCTCTGTACTCTCTCTTTCACTCTCAAGTAAATAAATAAAATCTTAAAAAGAGAAGGTGGAAGTGAGTCAAATTCCGTTAGGAATTCAAGAAATTGAAGGAATAGACTAGATCATTAAAGTTTGGCAGGATGGAATCATTGGCAATCATGACAGTTCTGAAATCATTTCAACCCTTATAAAAAAAAGCATCTATATTTTTCATAGTCTCCTGCACTGCAATGGCAAGTATATACTCTGGGTCACAGACTGCATGTCATTTATATACAATACTTAGCTTCCAGTCCCCCACTTCGTATGTGCTGAAAACCAGCTGACTGGCAAAGAAAGACCATACCCATTTAGAAAGGTAGGCACTGAACTTGCCTTTATTATGCAAATACATCATGTTGGACATCAATAATAATAATGAACGAGGTTTAGACTATCAATGCCTCCTATGGACTTATGGAGCATTTGAGGTACTCCTAACTGCCCACATTCAGATGGCTGAGTGACTTTTTGTTTTTCCTTAATATTTGGACCTCAAAATATGTAACAAGCTTGCAAATTAAAGATTTCATGGGGGGAAAAATTAAAGCTTATAGATTAATAGGAAGATGAATTTATGCAGATTATTTTAGTTTCTTGTATAATTTACTCTTAAAAGAATCTTATAGACTATTATAAAACAACACTGTTTGACTCTTCAAATCTACCAACCAAAATTTAGGTGCCTTTTCCCACCTCCATAGATAGAGAAAATGAACTAAAGGAGAAATATAAAATGAATGTAAGAATTTTCTTTTAATTTGCTTGGTAGTAAAGAGGAAAAAGTACAGTTTTATTAATAACAAGGGGGGTAACCTAAAACTTCAATCACCAAATTAATCAAGTGTACTTCTCCTCAGGGAGATTCCATATGAATGAAAACTCTTGAAAAGCTGGGATTGAAAAAAAAATGATGTGCCATTAAAAATAGATCAGTGAGGGGTGGCTGGGTGGCTCAGTCAGTTGAGTGTCTGCCTTTGGCTCGGGTATGATCAGGTCATGAGTCCTGGGATCAAGCCCCATGTCGGGCTCCCTGCTGAGCGGGGAGTCTGCTTCTCCCTCTCCTTCTGCCGCTCCCGCTGCCTGTGCCCCCTCCCTCCCTCCCTCTCTCTCAAATAAATGAAATCTTAAAAAAAATAGATCAATGAATCCCGATTTCTTTCTTGAATATATATATATGTATATTTTTTCAAGATTTTATTTTTTTGACAGAGAGACATAGCAAGAGCAGGAACACAAGCAGGGGGAGTGGGAGAGGGAGAAGCAGGCTTCCCGCGGAGCAGGGAGCCCGATGTGGGACTCGATCTCAGGACCCTTGGATCATGACCTGAGCCGAAGGCAGACGCTTAACGACTGAGCCACCCAGGCGCCCCTTTCTTGAATATATTTAAAGCAAATTAGCTAACAAGAAGACTGCTTATAAATAAAATTTCAAGCAAGGTTTTGTTTTTTGTTTTTTGTTTTTTTTTTTAAGATTTTTTATTTATTTATTTGACAGAGAGAGACACAGCGAGAGCAGGAACACAAGCAGGGGGAGTGGGAGAGGGAGAAGCAGGCTTCCTGCCGAGCAGGGAGCCCGATGTGGGACTCGATCCCAGGACCCCAGGATCATGACCTGAGCCGAAGGCAGACGCTTAACGACTGAGCCACCCAGGCGCCCTCAAGCAAGGTTTTTAATCATAACTCCTAGAAATAAGTTAAGAGCTAATCTGTATCTTCCTCCATGATTATTTGCTAGTTTTTCTTTAAAATATGTATGAACTAAAACTAGTGAATCACTTTCAAAGAAAGATATTTTTTTTATTCTGAGTTTTGATTGTAGTATTACTTGAGCTTTTATACTTATAAATCTGGTACTGAGTATAAAGATTATTGCTTATTTTATGGCCAGATGTAGGTAGAACAGCACTGTATTGTGCAATTGCTGTTTTAGAAGATATAATTTTAATTACAATACATTTGATCCTATGCAGGAATAAGCCATGTTATAATAAGATTCCACATGTGAAGTTACTTGCCTTTTGGGGAATCTACTCAAGTCCAAAATTTGTCTTTTAAACTGTCAGCAAAACCTGGGGATAGGCCTGGAAGCCATATTTTGTACTATAAGACCCCACCTTCCTTGTCAGAGCTGGGCCAAACACCTTCTGATGAGAAATCTGGGAATTCTCCTGGGAGAAGTCTGTGGGTCAATCTCCAAAGATAGATGGACCTGCAACAGGTAAACTCAGAGGGTTTGGAATGGCCATGCTCAGCCATGGGCTTACCAACAACAGAACACTGTATGTAGGTAAAGACAGAATGAAACATGGACCTGAAAAGGAAGCAGAGACTGTTTGCCTTAGGGTGGACAGATTTCCTCAAGTTTATGGTTCCAGTCCCATGGGTAAAATTTTTGCCCTGAAACTTCCTTGTATTTTCTAAGTTCTGTAGGTTGACTAAGAACAACTGTCATAGCAAGGGTAGGTGAGCCTTATAGGAGGTCCCACTAATGCCTTCCCCTGGGGGCATATTTGTCTGTAGGGAATCAGGAACTGAAGTGAGAATAATTCATTCCAGAGAGTCCCTCCCTTTCCCTTAAATGACTATATCATCCTCAATTTTTTTCTCTTGTTTATCTGAAAAATTGGTTAATTTCCAAATGAAGAGGTGGTTTTATAAAGCTATCACAAATTTTAGCAAATTAAGAGAATATAGTTTTCATCTAATATTAAAGATTTTTTTTTTTAAAAAAGAGACAGAACATCTAGAAATGCTTCAGTAAAAATAAATATCAAACTTACAATTTATCCTCCAGTATCTTACAGGATTTCTTCATTTCTTCGAGCTCTTGTTCCCAATGTCTTATTGATTCTTGTAGTCGTGATATCTCTAAATTGTGATCACTAAGAACCTATTGAAAATTCAATAAAATGATGGTATTCAATTGTCACCAAATGATTCATGACAGTGTTTGATTCACTAAATATTCATGTATTATCCACTCAACTTTTACATTGGGGTTATCCTTTAGCAAAAATAAAAAGCAATCATTAAAATGGTTTCTTCATAAAACAAACCTGGGCAGAAATAATCCTGAAATCATCAGGAAAAAAACCAACATTTTGGAGAGAGCCCAACCAAATATAGCAGCGAGAATGCGAAAACTATAAAAACAACTTTCAAGATATGAATTCATTTTGACTACCTTTAAAAAAAAATCCAAACAAATCTATATCTTCATAATCATCTTCAAAATACTCTAGGATATTAGAATGAGTATTACCAAAAAAGTAAAAACAAATTACCTTGAGAAATATGCTTCTATTGAAGAGAATTTTTCTTATTTAATCAGTATTTCAGAAATGCAATAGTTGGGTACTGTGATAAAATGTCAGCATGATTTAAAAGAATGAAGTATGATTGGAGAAAATTAATAATAAAACATATTTTTACAATGCAGTTTTGGAATAAAGAAAAGGGAAGTCACGGGTGCCTGGGTGGCTCAGTCAGTTAAGTGTCTGACTCTTGATCTCAGCTCAGGTCTTGATCTCAGGGTTGTGAGTTCAAGCCCTGTGTTGGGCTCCATGCCCAGCATGGAGCCTACTTAAAAAAAAAAAAAGAAAAAACAAAAGGGGAGGCAAACATTTATAGAGCCTTGGGTCTGCATTTCAGCTGTGGGGAAGAATGGAGGGGAGAGAGAGGTGATCAGACAAGTTCTTCTGCTCCCCGGCATGGAGTGATCACAGGCAGACTGTGTAATGCCATCTAACCATGCACATCAGTGTGGACTCAGAGAAACACCTGCGGGGAGCACAGAGGGGCTCCCATTCTTACCAGGTGAGACAGGTGGCCAAAAGCTCCCCCCCAGCTATTCCTTCCTTGAAAGCACCCACATGCCTCCACTTCTGGGTCATAACTAGTTTCAGAGTCAACAAGGGTCTGAAATCCTAGAACTGCCAGCAACATGAGCACAACGTCTAAAGGATCTCCTAAACATCAAACACATCGTTTATTCTTTCTTACCACTGTGCTGGTCATAACTGTTTCTTTCATTTTTGACATTTTAAGTTTTAATGTATCCAATTCTTTCTTCTTTTTATAAGTCTCTGTTCTCTTAAATTCACAGAAGTTTTTATATCTCTCAATCTGTAATGATAAACATGATAAACCAATCCAAAAACTTATGAGAACAAAGTTTAGGAAATCTTTTTATTTTGTTAATCTAATTCATACTAAGTATACCATGGTCGGTCTATCAACAACAACAACAAAAACACACCCCCCGCCAACAGGGTTTGCTTGTTTTGCAACACCACAAGAAAGATAGTGAACTACAAGGAATAAATTGTAATTATAAATGTTGAAAGAGTAAATTTATAAGAGCAATAAAACAATGATCATTAGTAGCAAATTCTAAAAGCAACTGCCATTGTAGCAATTTACTAGTAAAACACCATAGCAACGGCCACCAGATTTATAGTGTGCTAATAATAATAAGATCAGGAAAGTCAAAGAAAAAAATGACGAATGATCTGGAAATCTAAATTCACATTTTTTGGATGGGAAAGAAAGCAGACTAAAAACAGGGTAAAAAATCACTGAAGACTGGGCAGCTCACAATCTTGGACAACTTCTTACCATCCTACCAAGATCAAACATATTTTGATTACTTGTCAGACCCAATGGAGTGAGTCATCCTCTTATCAAAATCAAACACATCAATGCATTTGTCTGGCAAAATGAATGATCAAGAACAAGCTAACTAATGGAGTAATAAGGCCTGAGAAAGCATATTCAATTCTGTACTAAAGAGTTATGAAAACATACACTTGGGTGGCTTTCTGTCAAAGCCAGTGCACCCGAAGTGTCTTATGAATGAACATGATCATGGTCAATGATCTCAGCACCAGAGCACCATTGCATAGGAATGGAACTTTGGGATTAATCCATTTCGTTGAAAATCAGAATTCTGTGTTCATTCTTCAGCCAAAGACTTCTCCCAAGGTCTTGTGGTCATAGACATAATATTAGCAAAAAATATTTTGTTTGGTGTTAGGGGAGAGCTTACAATTTGAAGACTCTGACAGCTGTAATAGTTTTTCCTTTCTCATAGGAAGTAAAGGAAATTAACAGGCTGTTACCCCAGCCTATCATGTGCGTTCAGTGAACCTTGGTGGGGGCTACACAGGTTGCGAGCCCCAGCCAATTTTCTGCATGACAGTCATGCCCGTGCCCACCACAGGGAGGGCAGCGGCAGGGACCCGACAGCAATTCTCATCATGAGCCAGGCTGCCACACATGGGGGAGAAGGAAGACTGCTGGGAACACCTCCCCTGGAGAGAGCCCCGCCTCTCCTGGGGTAACAGAAGCACAGCAAAGAGGAACCGTCACGAGCCACTCTGATGGTGAATTTTAATTAATATAGCCCAGCAGACACCAAGATGCAGTAGTCATTCCCATCTACTCTCCCAAAATCGCTAGTCTCAAGATACTCTTTTCTGTTGCAGCCTGTGGCTCCACCTAGCCCTTCTGCAGGCTGCTCTGCTCGGATGTGTTCAGCAGGAGCTGAAGGCTCTGGCAGCGTGGATCTCCCTGGTCTTGTCCATGGTCAGAATGGTCAGAGGCAACGAGATGCCACGAAAACAAGATCCTTGTCCCTGTAGGGCTGCCTATGAGCAAGGGGCTACCCTAGTGTGACAAATCCCGTCACTCATATTCTTTCCCATGACCTCAGATGCTATGACACAATCAGTGTCTACCCCAAGGGTCCCCGGTGTGCTTGCATCTCTGCATCACTGTTCACAGGAGATACCGCACGGGACGCTTGCTAGCCTTGCGAATTTCCTGCCTGAGATTCCACACGATTCTGTAATTTTTAAAAAAGTAAATCATGCCACTTACCTCTTCATCCAGATTTTGTTTTCTTTTCAAATATTCCTCTTTTTCTTTCTCCAACTGTTCCTCTATTTCTTCGAGATGTCGTTTTTGCAATTCTATTTCTTTTCTCTCCGAGTTGATTTTGGTATAAGTCTCATTGATGTAAACAGTGGTGGTGGCCTTTTCTCCCATCGTGTGGTTGAGTGCCATCACTAACTTTTCATGCTCCCTCGCCAGCTTCTCTTGCTCTTCACTAGGAGAAAAGAATGGTTCATGGAATGAAAAGTATGGTTTTTAGGAAAGGAACTTAAAGTCTGTTTGCCGAGATAAACACCATACAGAGGGAAACTGTAAGGAATACTTAAGTTGTATTTGTGATCACTTAAACTTGGCTGAGATGAGGACAGAAGGAAACACAAGACAAATGTCAATCTTGCACCTGTTTACTGCTGCACAAATGTCATGGGGTCCTGCCTCACCCCACCCATCCCGTTCCTCGTAGTAACTATGGGATGTTTTGGTTTAAGGTATGCAAGGATTCAAAAACAGTTTTGAGATGAATGGAATCTGACCAGACAAATGGTTTGATAGGTAGCATTGCCATAACTATCTTATCCTGAGACATGCAATCAAGCCAAAGGAAGGTAAATATCTCACCATCCCTCCAGCCACCTTCTGATGCCAGTGCCCTGCAGGGAGGGCCCAGGAAAAAGCAAGCCTTCCTCTGATGGACAAGAGTCAGGGAAGAGAGAGCAGAGTCTGTCTTCACTGTTCAGAAGATGCTTGAAACCTAACTTGAACTCTTATTCCCTCCTACCTGCCGCCAAATCTGAGTTCAGGAGGAGACATTAACTTCACCTATCCATGGCTAGCCACATCCATCTGAAGAAGACCTTAAGACAGTGAGAAATATCTACCCCAGGGCCAACAATGCCAAGACTGGAAAGAGGGACAATTGGCGCCATTTCTAGATTTTCCTTTTTTAAAAGCTTCTACACTGTTATGACCTTTTTCCTTTCTCTAATCCCCAGGGCTAAAGACTTCAGTTGTTCAAGGGGATTGTGTGCAAAGGCTCAGGAAAATGGTAACAGGTTGTTGGTAAGTTTATTTTCCAGAAGTCAACTCTACCACGGAAATGCAATTAAAAGCCCAGGCTAGAGAGGGTCCGATAATGGGTGCTTTGTGCGTCTAGTAGAGGAAGCCTTCTAAGAATGAGTCAACCTAAGGATGGAGTAGCCTTAGTAGAACTAAGCAAACAAGTCAAAAAAAAAAATAAAAAAAAAAAACACCAAAAACTAATTAGGTGTATTGAGGTGGGTTGAGAAGAGAGAACTCAGCAACCAAACACAGGACCTAAGAAAAACCCACCCAAAGAGCTTGCCATTTTGGGGGACTGTCCAGGAGAGGACCACCTGTCAGAGAGTGTTGGCATCTTGATGTGCATCTTTCTTTGAAAAATGGATGCAGTGAGATTGTAGCTTGGTGATGCTAGCTCATCAAGCAACCCACCTTATGTTTGTCATTTGCCTTTCCATAAAGATTTCTCTAGAGCAGGGATTCTGAACATGTGGTCAGGACCAGCCCCATTAGCATCACCTGGCAACTCGTTAGAAATGCAAATTCTCACTCCTATCCCCCACACCTACTAAATCAGAAATATAGGGTGCTGCGGAGCTTTCTAGTAATTTGTGTTTTAATAAGCACTCCAAGTGATTCTGATGCATCCTCAAGTTTGAAAATCACTGGTCTGTAGAGGTATGATGGTGCTGGCCAATTGACCTGAGTACTCCAGCCTGGATATTATCTTCCTTGTTATTAGTTTAGGAATCGATAATATAGTTCACACAGCAGTCTCTGGCTAGCAAATCCACATTGTGAATCCCTAAGAGGGGTTAGAATTCTCAAGCTTATGTGATCATGAACTTTCTTTTTCATGGAGCATCCCCCAGAACAGGTGTTCTGAGGGCCTAATTGGGGAAAGTCGTCCCTGGACCTCGAGGTCTCCACATAATTCCTTTTTTTTTTTTTTAAGATTTTATTTATTTATTTGACAGAGAGAGATAGCGAGAGCAGGAACACAAGCAGGGGGAGTGGGAGAGGGAGAAGCAGGCCTCCCGCCGAGTAGGGAGCCCGATGTGGGGCTCGATCCCAGGACCCTGGGATCATGACCTGAACTGAAGGCAGACGCTTAACGACTGAGCCACCCAGGCGCCCCTTCACCTAATTCCTGATGCTTTGATATTATGTGCACCAAGCGACCTTCTGATCACTTTAGCTTCCCAAGATGATTTTTTTTTCTTTCATAGGGACTCTTCCAACATTTCTTCCTCTGACAAACTGACATTCTGATATTTATGCATCAGTCTTACGTATTTGCTCACAATGCTGAGTTGTTCCTAAGGTTTTGTTGGTTTTCCTTTCAGAATGTATCTTTTCCTCCACGAGATGCATAAATTCAAACTTGTAATCCCCACTTTACAGGTGGAGAAAAGGAGGCCCATGGGGTGAAGTCCTGGCAATACAGCTCAGGGATAAAGGAAAGAAACTAACAGGTGTCAGAATCTGAGCTACAGGCAGTTATATATATCATCTCATTTAATTACAGATGAAATCTGTAATTAATTCTCTGCTGGGAACCAATCCCATCCCTCAGACCTCCAGTAGTTTATGGCTGAATACCTTTAAGAAACTAAACTAGCTACAGTGTATCTGGTTTGATACTGTATTTCTAATACAATATCCAGCCAAATTTCTTGCTTTAGTGGTTGAGGTTTATAAACTTGATTTTGCTAAAGGGGAATCTGAAACCACTGTGCACCTCTACCTTTGGAGGTGGCACGTGAGTCATACACAGTAGGTGCTGCTGGGAAGCTGGATGGTCTCTGAAACTTGACTGGTCCCCTGACTGCAGTGGTTGAAGATTTTTTGCTCTCCTCCCCAGCTCTGTGCAGCCATCACATACCCCTCATCAGCCAAGGTCATCTGCTCCAGATGATACCCACCTCCTACTTGCCCCACACCAGCACAGACCAGAGGACAGACCCCTTAGGACAATTTTCACACTCTAGCCACAGACCCCAACTCCCACAAGTACTGAATTAAAAAAAAAAATACATACCCTAGAGCTTCATTAGTTCTTTTCAGATCAAGTATTCTCATCTTCAGAGACTGTATTGCATCATTCATCCTTGTAATGTCCGTTTGTATTTGATTTATCTCAAAAAGATTTAATCTGCGTGCATCTCTGACACATTCTTAAAAGTAAGTGGAAATGTTTCTAGATTATTTGAGAAGTGGCACACTTCATACTGACTTTCCAAATCACGAAAAAATTAGGTCTTTCTTTGAAATACTCTTTTAATTATGTCCCTGTAGCAGACACCTCTTACCCCTTTGGGTCCTTTCAGTCTTACCGATCAATTATTCCCCTCACTTCAGCTGCTGCTATGGTGACCGGCTTTCCATGGGCTCTCAACGACTTCACACTGGTGCGGTCTGGCAGCACCTCATTCCTGCTTATTCTACCCACTTCTCACCTCCTGTCCAGGACCTCCTTGTCACCTCTCCCATGGGACTTCTTTAAACATGCACACCCGTGCACATGTAACCCAAAGTGTGGGAAGCAGGCAAATATCGGACCCATGACGGGCAGGAGCTGGTGCCTGGACGGTCCAGGAGAAGGTGGAACGGTGTGTCCTGGGGGCATGTTCCCATGCTTAATGTGTTGCATTTAGCGGCAGTCAGCATCAGGTTGCACCGCAGATCCGCTCTCCCTTCTCCCTCCTTTTGCCTCCTTATCCTGCCCTCCTCCTCCTTGGGTTGTGCTCCCAAATAATAGTGCAAAAGCCTCTGGCTCCGCTTTCTGGCAAACTCAGTGTGTTAAAGAACTAATTATTCATCAACAAATAACACATCCATGTGATCACATAAGACTTCAGAGGCTTACCTCAGTGCATGATAGATGCAAAAATGATTTTTTTAATACCGATGTTTAGAAGGTACTGGACTACCCATTTCTACACAATAAATTCTCTAGAAACTGGCTGGTAGCTCCATTTGAGAGAGCTAGGTTATTTTTCCAAGGCTACTGGTTAAGTTTGCTCATTGTAGCAGCGCTTCCCAAACTTTTAAGTCTCAAATATGCATATATATATACACACATATATATATATACAGATCCTTTTCAAGATTTTATTTATCTATTTTTAGAGAGGGAGTATGAGAGTGCGCATGACGAAGGCAGGAGCAGAGGGGGAGGGACAAGCAAACTCCACATGGAGCCCGATGTGGGGCTTGAACCCAGGACCCTGAGATCATGACCTGAGCCGAAACCAAGAGTTGGATGCTTAACTGACTGAGCCACCCAGGCACCCCAAAATACAGATTCTGATATAGTAGTTCTGGGGTGGGCCTAGAGATTCTGCATTTTATAACAAGCCTTCAGATGCTGCTGATGCTGCTGATCCATGAACCATACTTTGAGTAACAAAGTTTTATAATGTAAGACTAATTACATTTATGTGGGTATCAAGAACCTCTTTAGCTAGTATGCTCTTTTCTTTTCCTTCTAAATATTTTTCCTGATTATAAAAGTAAGCCAAAATAGTCTTAATTCTGCCTTCAGCCCAGATTCTTCTAAGTCTTGTTTTTTTCTGTATATAGAGTTTATTGCATTTTCCCTGACACACTAACACCATGCATATTGTTTTATAACTAACTGTGTCACTCAGTGTCTAATTGGGGAGATAGAAATCTTACAAATTGAATAGGGAAACCGTAATATAGGGAATTCGTAAGCCTAACAGAGGACTAGAGTACTGAGGGATTGGACAGGAAAAGAGAGAACTCTAAAGGCTCGGGGAGCAGTAGTGTAAGGGGCATCTAGTACCCCTAGGGCTTAGACAGAGTTTGTTTGAGGAAGCAGCACCTCCACACCTGAGAGCCAGGCCTCATTGGAAAGAGCTGTGGCTCACTGGATGGCAAAGAAATTCACGAGCTGCTGGCCTGGTAGAACTCATGGAAATCTGGCTTCTGGGGGAATTGACGGCCCGTCCACAGGGAGTTGCTGGGGAATCTGTTCACAAGCTGCTGCCTCCCTGGTAGCAATCCGCCATGCAGCCACCCCAGGGATACTGGAGGGAACTGCTGGGCTCTGCGGGGGGCTCTGTGGGGGGCTCTGCGCGGGGGCTGACGTGAAACAGCTGTGTGCACTGCAAGAGCTGGCCAAGCTGAGCACCCTGAGGCCAGAAAGAGCATCCTCTCCCCTTTTCCCTCCAGTATCCTTCCAGTGCCCTCTCTTGACAAAACTTAACATTGTGCCGGCTGGTAAAGGGGGAAACGACAGGGCCCAGCTCTCTCAACATGCAATAGGCAAGGAAGGTAGATCTGGAGCTGCAAGGGAATAAACGGATAACTGGAACATCCACTTAAAAAGTGTTCTGTTGCTGTTGCTTTTGTTCGTTTGCTTTTAATCTAGACCACTGGGTGGGGGAGGGGGGGGTTAAATGGCAATGAGCTTTGGAGCTGTGAGGACACTTGGGAGTCGTTCTTGAGCAGGGGAGGCGGGCCTTTGTATTCTCACAGTGACTGCTCCCTGGACATGCGCTGCACCTGAGGAGACAATGGACCAGGATGGGGCAGGGGACAGTGTCAAGCGTTTCTCTTGTCTAGGGCAATTCCTGTAGAGGACCTGAGCTGTGAGCCTTGGCCAACACTCCTGGCAGCTGGTGAAATGAAACTGAACGCTTCCCTTACACCAAATACCAAATTTAACCAAAAAGGAGTCAAAAACCTAAATGTCAGACCTAAAATTTTAAAACTCTTAGAAGAAAACATAGAGATTGAAATCTTCAAGACACTGGATTTAGCAATGATTTCTTGGATAGGACACCAAAAGCATAGGCAGCAAAAGAAAATATAGATAAACTGTACTACATCAAAATTTAAAACTTTTGGGGGCGGATGGGGTGGGCTCAGTTGGTTAAGCATCTGCCTTCGGCTCAGGTCATGATCTTGGGGTCCTGGGATCGAGCCCCACTTTGGGTTCTCTGCCCAGAGGGGAGTCTGTTTCTCCTTCTGTGCTTGCTCTCTCACTCACTCTCTCTCTCTCAAATGAATAAAATCTTTTTAAAAATTTAAAACTTTTGTGCATCAAAAGTCAATATCAACAGAGTGAAAAGGCAAACCATGGAATGGGTCAAAATATTTGCAAATCATGTATCTGATAAAGGGTTAACATCCAGACTCCACGAGGAAGAATTCCCACTACTGAATAACAACCCAAACAACCTAGTTAAAAGATGAACAAAGGACCTGAATAGATATTTCTCCAAAGAAGATAAGCCGATTACCAATAAGCACATGAAAAAAGCCCAACATCACTAGTCATTAGGGAAATGCAAATCAAAACCATGATACCAATTCACACCCATTGGAATGGCTATATCTAAAAAGCCAGAAAGAATAGAAAAGAACAAATGTTGACAAGAATGTGAAGAAATTGGGATCCTTGTGCATCGTGGGTGGGAATGTAAAATACTTCCGCCACTATGGAAAACAGTATGGCAGTTTCTCAAAACTTAAAGTAAAAGTACCATATTACCATACAATCCAGCAATTCCCTTCGGCATATAAGCCCAAAAGAATGGGAAGCAGGGACTCAGACTGATATTTGCACCACCATGTTTATAACAGCTTTGTTCACGATAGGTAAAGGATGGAAATAACCCAAGGGTCCATCCAGTGAATGAATAGATACACAAAACACAGTATACACATACAATGGAATATTGTTCGGCCCTAAAATGAAGGAAAATTCTGACACAAGCTACAACATGGATGAATCTTGAAGACCTGCCAAGTGACATTAGCCAGTCACAAAAGGACAAGTATTGTAAGATTCCACTTATATGAGGTACCTATAATCCCCAAACCTACAGGGAGAAAAAGTAGAATGGTGGTTTAGGGGAGTCAAACTGCCTAATTTAATTGGATAAATACCAATTTGGAATGGGTTGATCTACATATCATTAGTCTATTTAGAAACTAAACTATATAAATTCAAGTTTTATATATATCATTTCCATTTAAAATGTAAGAGAACATTATTACGGATCTGTGTTTGTGCTGTGTACTCTTTCTAGCTATATTTTGACATGACCCAACTATTAAACTTGTCTTGTTAAAGTAGTAGGCTCTATTTTCTTATAAGATAAACTAAGTTTCTATGGTTGATAACCTTAAAAGTACCTTCCAATTCTCTGCCAATGTTACTGGGAAGAGTTTCCAGTAGAAAATATAGTCTGCTGAGTTCCATGCTTTCAATTTCTAGGAGATCAATTGTGGCTTTTCTCATTTCTTCCTGAAAATTTGAATTACATATATAAAAAGTTAAGGCATTAAACTAATAAAATTGATTTCCTAAGCAATGCCCTATTATAAATATTTTCAGAGATCAAACTTTGATTTCCATTCAACACCCTCTGCTCTTATTTTTATTTGGAACAGAAAGTGTGAAAAATCCCTCTTCTTATTTGAACTAGAAGGTGTGGAAAATCACTCTTCTATAATCAGTTTTTAAGATAAGTCATTGTTAATTTCTCAATCTCTGATTTTCTTCTCAGAAATCTTTTCTTATGTTTTTTTTGTATGCAGTTTCAGTCAATTTAAAAGGAGAGACCCCAACAAAAAGGGTAATGCTGAGGAAAAAAGCTGCTTAATTAAAAGCTGGAAAATGCCTATAAAAATATGCTTAGGTATAAAGAGAACAATTTTTTTTATACATACCCACAAATCCAAACAAATAGTCTGGTAGGGATTTTTGTGCTTTGTTTTTTTGGTGGGGCTTATTTTAAAAAAAGAAAACCATCCAAAAATCTGTTAGTGGAAAAAATAGATAAATCATCTCTTAAATAAATGGTCATAACGGCTATAGTTCTTTTATGACCTGAGAAATTGCCATTATATTTTATGAGTAAAAAAAAAAAAGATTACATGCAGCCACTCTGGAAAACAGTATGGAGGTTCCTCAAAAAGTTGAAAAGAGAGCTACCATACGATCCAGCAATTGCCCTATTGGGTATTTACCCCAAAGATACAAATGTAGGGATCTGAAGGGGGTATGTGCACCCTGATGTTTATAGCAGCAATGTCCACAATAGCCAAGCTGTGGAAAGAGCCAAGATGTCCATCGACAGATGAATGGATAAAGATGTAGTGTATATATACAATGGAATATTATGCAGCTATCAAAAGGAATGAGATCTTGCCATTTGCAAAGATGTGGATGGAACTGGAGGGTATTATGCTGAGTGAAATAAGTCAATCAGAGAAAGACATGTATCATATGACCTCACTGATATGAGGAATTCTTAATCTCAGGAAACAAACTGAGAGTTGCTGGAGTGGTGGGGGGTGGGAGGGATGGGGTGGCTGGGTGATAGACATTGGGGAGGGTATGTGCTATGGTGAGTGCTGTAAATTGTGTAAGACTGATGAATCACAGACCTGTACCTCTGAAACAAATAATACATTATATGGTAAAAAAAAAAAAAAGAAGAAGAAGAAGAAGAAGATGATGATAGCAGGGGGGGAAAATCAGAGGGGGAGACGAACCATGAGAGACTATGGACTCTGAAACAAACAAACTGAGGGTTCTAGAGGGGCGGGGGGTGAGGGGATTGGTTAGCCCGGTGATGGGTATTAAAGAGGGCACGTTCTGCATGGAGCACTGGGTGTTATAGGTAAACAATGAATCATGGAACACTACATCAAAAACTAATGATGTAATGTATGGTGATTAACATTGTAAAAAAAATCTAAAAAAAAGATTACATAATTGTATATATAGCATGATCACTTTTCTATAAAAATATAAAATTCAATACAGGCATCGTCTAGTCCCTGGAAGCAGGAAAGACATTCATCAAAGAGTTAATTATGATTATTTTAGGGTGTTGGGATCATGGTGGTTTTTACTTTCCTTCTTTTACTTGTCTATTTAAAAAGGTTTTTTTTTCTTTCCAGGGTAAATATGCAGTGCTTCCAGAATAGTGAAAATTTGTTGCTTTATAAGATGGAGGGATTTGGGCGCCTGGGTGGCTCAGTCGTTAAGCGATCGCAGAGTCCTGGGATCGAGTCCCACATCGGGCTCCCTGCTCGGCGGGAAGCCTGCTTCTCCCTCTCCCATTCCCCCTGCTTGTGTTCCTGCTCTCACTGTCTTTCTCTCTGTCAGATAAATAAATAAAATCTTTTAAAAAAATTTAAAAAATTAAAAAAAAAAGATGGAGGGATTTATCTCTAAGAGATTTCACAGCTCAAATATTACATGGAGATATAGTAGATACTTCAATAAGCCACACTAAATATTTTGACCCCTTCAAACCCAGGAGGAAAATATAACTCAAAGAACAAAGCAGAGGAAGGTCTCCAGGGTACCACGGTGGGGCTCCACACACACACACACACCAACTCCCAGGCTTTACATACATGTATTCATTTAACTGGGATTGCAAAGTACAATGCTGTGGTACACATACATCTATATAGAATCACAGAAAAATATCAAGGAGATGAACTTTTCTCAGCAGTCTGTAGACTCAAACTCATTGACTTTACAGTCACATTTCTGCATTTTTAGCTATTTGATATGTAGATTCTTCAATACGTTTAAATCAGATGAAGAGACCTCACCCTTCTCACCCTGCTGGGGGGAAGCATTGTAAACATCATCCAGGGCCACGTAGAGACATGTGTGTGACAATTCAATAGGAAATTCTTTAAATATTTCTTTGATGGGGCCCAGTGAGCAGAACAAAGAGTTGATTTGTTTGCACTGACGAGCTCGGTCTACTTCAGTGAAAGAGGCGCCAAATCATCTCTCAGCAGTTATGTAAGAAATTACTTCCAGAGAACTGAGTGAATAGGCCCCGCGCATGGCTTCTCTACTGGGGGCACGCCTTTGCCCATGTGGCCCACCCCTTCCTGGAGCTCCGCTAGCAGCAGTACTGCTCTCCTAAGCGGGCTTGCCCTCCCTCGTCCACAGCACGGGTCCTTAAGGCAGGGTCCTCGGGGAAAAGCCGGCAGCACCCCCCCGCTCTGGACCCTGGGGCACACGCTTAGTGAACGGAGATGAACACTTTCTCCGCTCAGGGTAAAGATTTTCCCTATTCATCTATTCAAGTATCTTGAACAGAGTTGGTACTAAATTAAAAGTTGATGAAGAAATAAGTGGAAGATTGAAAAATAAAACAGTTCTTGGGCGCCTGGGTGGCTCAGTTGGTTAAGCGACTGCCTTCGGCTCAGGTCATGATCCTGGAGTCCCGGGATCAAGTCCCGCATCGGGCTCCCTGCTTGGCAGGGAGTCTGCTTCTCCCTCTGACCCTCCCCCTTCTCATGTGCTCTCTCTCATTCTCTCTCTCTCAAATAAATAAAATAAAAAAAAAAAATCTTAAAAAAAAAAGAAAAAAAACAGTTCTTATAGATAATACAATACCAATTTCTTAACAGCGATAGCAATGTCCTTAAGAAAGGTCTTAGCTTCTTCGTTGCATTTAAAGTAGTCACTTTGTAGTGATTGTTCTAAAAAAAAAAAAGAAAGAAAATGAAGATCTCTTATTTTTTTGTCCAAATCCCATTTAACCCTTTAGATCTAGCTCAAATGCCTGCACAGCTGAAAATTATATCTTCTATCTCTGAATTCTTATAGAACTTAATATGAATCTCTTTTGACTGTATTTCCTAATTCATAGTATTCTCACTTAGGTATATATTTAATGCTTCTTGAGGACAAACTCCTCTTGATATTCCATCTTTGCCTCTCTCATGGGAGAAAGAAGGAATCTATATAGGACAAAAAATTCAATAAATATTTATGAAAGGAATAAATATAACATGCCTATAATATAAGTTTGAGAATGTTTTCATAGTATATATATTTATATTTGTATACATGTAAATATAATATTTTGCCAAAAACCCACTCATTTATTTAACTGTTTCAAAGTCCCTTATGTCATTTTTACTTCTGTGCCAATATTTAAATCCTGGGATGAGAGTAAAGATCTGTAAAACTGGTAGGCGTGAGGTAGACAGAGCTTTAAGGCCTTTTCATTCATTGACATATGAAGGGTCTCTCCTTTCCCTCATACACTGTAAGTAGGAAGCACATGAGAAGAGAGGCTTATGAAATGTCAGCAATGGTAATGAAGACTGGATACGTACTAAATGGAAAGAAGGGGAAAAAGACAAGAGGAGGAGAGAGAACAGAGGAAGCTCTACTTACCTTGGCTCTGGCACCCCTGAGTTACCCGGACTTTGTCCACGTGAATTCCAGGCCTGCATCTTCACGTGTGGGATAAGTTTGATGGGATTAATGCTTTGCATGCATTATCTAAGTTGATTACTATGATCTTGTGATGACTCCAATTTCACAGCTGAGAAATCTGACTTTTCAGGTTATGTCATATGTTCAAGGTCACAGAGCCCATCACTGAGAGAGTCTAGATGCAAACACAGGTGTGACTCCAGAGTCCTTGGCCTTCATGGCCATACTCACCCCTCAGAAGTGTAAAAAACAATTTCTGCCCTCAGTTCCAGGGAACTCAGATGCTCTTAATGAACTAAGCTCTCAAACCAAGTGAAAGTCAGTTACTGAGTTTGCAAGCAAGCAGGTGTTTGGAAGGGACAGGCCTTGCCTGTTATCACCTTCCCCTTCTTCTAATGGAGTCAATGAGCACAAGCTGTTCCCACTTGCAAATGGGCTGGAGAGCTGCATATTTTCTAACTCCCACAAGAGGCTTAATGAAGTTTCTTCCTACAAAAAACTTCCTGAGAGTCCAGAAATTATTAGCAGAAAAATATTTGCACAGAAGTACTGGGATGAAATGCACATGCTGATCAAGTATGAAGAAAGTTCAAGACCCTAGCTCTACCATGGCCAATGATAGTGACTCGTTTAGGTCTTTTTGGTGGTTAACATCCTCCATGATGGTACTCATGCAAACCTATCTCACAGGAATTGTGAAGTTAAATTAGTATATCTAAGAAGAAAAAAGAAACGACCCCAAACTAACAGTAACATTATAAGAGAAATCAATATGATTACCTTGAAGCCATGAGATGCTGATAGTAAAGCAAGGAGAGGCTTTGTTGTTTGGCCTAAATGGTTTATGAGCTAAACAAGAAATGCCCTTTCCTGGACCATATCTTACCTTAAACTTAGGTGTCTTAATTACAGGTTCAGCTTTCTAACTGAAGAAGCATTTTAACCTGGCCCCATCCAAGGTTATTATGTTTGCATCTCCTCAACATCCTTGTCTAATTTTCCTTGTTTAATACAAGAGGAGCTTCTTAAACACTCCCTTTCTTGTTTGCCTGTTAAATTCTCCACTTTATCATGACAAAATGTTGGAGGAAGTTAACTTGCAAAGAAAAGAAGGGAGAAGCTGAAATTAAATGCATAATCTAAATGCAGGTGGGAAGCCCAGTCGCAGGCAAATGGCAGTGGCCCGAGAGTCCAAGCTTTGCCTGGAGTTTGTCACCAGTTGCTAGTGTGAGCCGGGCCAAGTCACTCCATTGGCACTAGAGGAGGAGAGCTGAGCCCTGGGTCCCCCCGCGCTGCCTCTCTCTCTCTCCCCCCCCCAAGGAGCCTGAGAGGGCTCTGCCGTAGCGTGGACACCCCGGGTTCCCGCAGGAAGGCCCCGGCTGAGGGCCCCCCCGCCCGGTGCCGGCTGGGTGCCACCTCCGAGGCGCCGTCCCTCCCGGCGCCCGCAGGCGTCTCACCCACAACCAAGAGCTGCTCCAGCGCCGCGGTCGCCACCGACGAGCCCAGGGAGGACGGGAAGGTGCACAGCTCCAGCGAGGGGCCGGCGGAGACGGCTGCCTCCCGCAGCGCCTTCTCGCCGAGCCCCAGCTCTGGGGACCAGGAGCTCAGGGCCATCCTGCTGCTCCTGCGCGGTGCCTCTCAGGCCTGACGCCAGGACGGCCGGTTGCCACGGGCGACAGAGACGCCGAGGCCCGTGCGCCCCCGGGGGTGGGTGCCTCCCAGGTTCTGTTAACTTCAGCCGCTGTAATTACGCGATCCTGGGGGGCGGGGCCGCTCTCCCGCCCGCCCTTCCGCCTTCCGTTTGCCTGTCTGTTCGGGTCCTGGACGTTTGTCTGGAGCCCTGGAGTCCTAGTAATGCTCACTTGTGAACGCATCTCTGTGCCAGCGCCTGCAGGAGGGGCTCTGATTTCCACGGGGCTTTGTGAGGCAGGTCCTACTAGCTCCGCTTTTACGGACTGGGGAACAGGCGGGGATGACTAAGTGATCTGCCCACGGTCACAGAACATGATTTTGGATTTAAAGTGGAGTCCGTATAGATCTTCCCACTCTGCTGCCAAACCCATCTCTGTACTCTTCTAGAACCTTCCTTGGATCTAGTCTATCACTGAGCGCGTTTTACCTTGAATCAGTGGTTTTCCTCTGTCCTCTCATGAAACGGTGAGCTCTTGGAGGCAGGGATACTGTTTATTTTTTCTCTGCATCTCCAAATTTCAGCCCCGTGCCAGGCTCAGATTGAGGGCAACCATTAGTTCCCCTTTCCTCTGGCTGGCGCCAAATCAGCAAAGATGACTTAACTCTCTTCTTAAAACTTTACAGACGGCAGGGCGCCTGGGTGGCTCAGTTGGTTAAGCGACTGCCTTCGGCTCAGGTCATGATCCTGGAGTCCCGGGATCGAGTCCCGCATCGGGCTCCCTGCTCGGCAGGGAGTCTGCTTCTCCCTGTGACCTTCCCCCCTCTCATGTGCGCTCTCTCTCTCTCTCACTCTCTCAAATAAATGAATAAATAAAATCTTAAAAAAAAAAAAAAAACCTTTACAGACGGCAAACTAAAATCAGATAGTGACAGTGACAATAGCTATTATTTGTTGAATGCTTCCTACTTTGCAGGCACCTTCTTAGTCCTTTACAGTAACCCATTTAACGTTTACAAAATCTGAGGTGGTGATGATTTCCCACTTTCCAGTGAGGACACTGAGCCTATGCGCCGAATCACTTTGCTATACTGCGTTGGAGGAGACCAGCACGTCAGTAACAAAACTAGTTCTAGAATCCAGGCCTCCCTCCAGGGAGAGCCGTATCCTGGCGGGGGACACTCTCCTGGGTCCCCTCTTTTGCTAGGTTGGGTCTATTGGCATTCCGACCTCCGCTCCCCCCCTGCTTTTCTGTGCGCTCCTGTGTGTGGCAGAGGCAGCAAGCCCGGAAACCACTTCTCAAACGCTCTTGCCAGATGGTTTCCGAAGTCCCACCAGGAGGAGACACTGGTGGGACATTAGCCGGCCAAGAAGCCATTTCTGGGCCTGTCTCCAGGAGAGGCCACAGTGGAGTGCAAGTCCCCGTAGTTTTGGTGGCTCCAGAGACAGCAGCAGTGGGAGCCGGTGCCGCTCGCTCTCGGCAGCCGCTCGGCAGTCGGCGTGCGCACGTGGGCGCAGCCCAGGGTTGTGGCCCCTTTCTCGTCTCTCCGGCGCCTCCCCGCCGTCCGCTTTCGTTTCTATGGCCCTTGTAGCACTTTCCCCGTGGGAAGCTCCTCTCTTCTTGAGCTACCCACACTGGTCCCCGCAAGCCAACATGTATGCTGTAACCAGAATGTTCTTCCTGCTCATCACCTCATTTGGACCACATTGCTCTCCACTGTCTATGAATGAGGCCAATCTCTAAGGGGGCCTTACTGGATTTGTTTTAGATTTTATGACTTTTTCTTTTTTTTAAGATTTTAATTATTTATTTGACGGAGAGAGAGAGAGAGAGAAAGCACAAGCAGGGGGAGCGGCAGGCAGAGGGAGAAGCAGAGTCCCCGCTGAGCAGGGAGCCTGATGTGGGGCTCGATCCCAGGACCCCGGGATCATGACCTGAGCCAAAGGCAGATGCTTAACCGACTGAGCCACCCAGGTGTCCTTAGATTTTGACTTTTTATGTCTATTTTCATTCTTTTTCCTGAACATGTTTTCTGAGGTGTTTTCAGCTTCTACTTTGACTCATCGTTCCTTCTATGTGGGATGACCTTTACAAAATCCAAACCATCCTTTAAAAGGAACTTTATTAATTCCCAAATAGAAACCTGGGCAAACAACATGAACAGGCACTTCATAAAAGAAAAAAAATTCTCAAGAAATATATTGAAAGAACATTTAAAGAAATTAGCAAAGAAAAAATAATATACCCATTTGCCTCATTATATTATTAAGATTAAAAAGAATAATAATTCAAAGTGTTGACACTGAGAGTGTGAATTACTGTACCTTGTCTGAGGGACATTTTGGAAATACATATAAAGAGTCTTAGCATAAAAAAAAAGAAGAGTCTTAGCATATAGCAATAGTTCAAAGAATTGTTCTTAAATCATCACAAGTGTGTCCAAGGACATGGGTATGATCTTGTTTATTTCAGTTCTATTTTCAATAGTAAAAAATTACAAACAGCCAAAATGGTTTATAGTAGGACACTAGGTTTAAATAACCTAAGGGACGTCTGTGTGGCATATCCTAGGAAGCAGGTCACCATGTGGTGAAGAGCATGGTTATAGGGTAGTTAAAATGAGTACTACCACTAACCACTAACGGTGTCTCTTGAGCAAGTTAATCTCTCTATGAACGCCCTCCAGTGTCCTTGCTCTGAAGGGATGGTGGTGGTAATAATAGCTCTTAGTTCGTAGGAATGTTGTAAGGACTAAATTAAGTGAGCACTTAATGCTGTGTTCAACACATGGTATTTACTCCAAAAATATTATTCAATGGTAAAGTGATAATGTGGTAGCTATTAAAAATAATGGGTAGAAATCTACACACATTTCCCATGAGGTTAAGTGGAAAAAGCAAGTAGCAAAAGATAAGTGTAATATTCAATTTTTATATATCTATATACATAAATAAGTATATAGGTAGATCTCTATATGCATATGCATGCGGAGTGGTCTGGAAGGAATTGTTCACTAAAATATTCACTGTGGTTAATCCTGGTTAGTAAAATAGTGGGTGTGGTAGGTAAAATAATGCCTCCCCAAAATGTCCTAATCCCTGAAACCTGTGACTATGTTATATTACGTGGTAAGGGATAATTAAGGTTGCAGATGGAATTAGGGGTAAAAATCAGTAGACTTTGAGATAGGGAAAGTATTCTAGATTGTCCAGATGGGTCCAATGTAATCACAAGAGTCCCTGAAAGTGAAGGAGCAAGACAAGAGAATCAGTATCAGAGTTAGAGACTTAAACTACCTTGCTGCCTTTAAAGATGGAGGAAGGGCCATGAGCCAAGGAATGCAGATGGCTTCTAGAAAGTGGAAAAGGCAAGGAAAGAGATTCTCCCCCCAAAATTTTCAGAGGAACCCTAGCCTTGCTGACCCCTTGATTTTAGCCCACTGAGACTTCTGACCTCCAGAAGGGTAAGATAATAAATCTCTGTAGTTTTAGGCCATTAAATGTGTGATAATTTGCTATAGCAGCAATAGGAAACTAATATAATGAGTAATGTGAACTTATTTCTGTATTTAAGTATTTCTCCATAAGGATGTATACCTTTGTAATTAGAAACAAAGTAAAGCTTTTTTAAATTAAAAAATAAAGAAAATATACAAACTTAATATAGTTGAGTATGTAAAAAAGCTTTCTGACCCTTCATTGGCTATAGATGCTGTTCAATGAGTCAAAAGCCACATCTCACTTCTCTTGTGCATCTTTTTAACTTCAGTAATACAGATACATTCATGTTCCAGTTAATTTTTTTAGGTTTATTTATTTAGTAATCTCTACACTCAGTGTGGGGCTCCAACTCATGACCTAGAGATCAAGAGTCACATGATCTTCCAACTGAGCCAGCCAGGCGCCCCTGATCCAGTTAATATTTTTAAGGCAGACTTTTGCTTAGTAGCCAGGATAACATATTAGAATTCCCCAGTCCCATACTGCAATTGATTTTTTGGTTGAGTTGTGGTTAGCAAGTTGTTTCTGTTTACCTTCTGCTGCTGAGGGGGCCAGGAGAACCCAACTACTGCCTGGAGTTTGACCCCTAACTTGTATAGGAATATATATACCCCTGTATTTAGGCTCATTGCAATTTCTGCAGTATCTGAGGTCTACATGGGCTTTGAGGATGATTTTGCTCTTTTTGTTGCTTCTTTCCATAAATCTAGTACCTCCAGGGAAAACCTCAACCTCTTAGTTCTCTTTCTAGACCCTGGGTTAGACCTGGCCAAGGTACTATTCTTTTTTTTTTTAAGATTTTATTTATTTGTGAGAGAATGAGAGACAGAGAGCATGAGAGGGAGGAGGGTCAGAGGGAGAAGCAGACTCCCTGCCGAGCAGGGAGCCCGATGCAGGACTCGATCCCGGGACTCCAGGATCATGACCTGAGCCGAAGGCAGTCGCTTAACCAACTGAGCCACCCAGGCACCCCAAGGTACTATTCTTGATAGATGTGTCAAACATCTCCCATATGGAAAGTGGTTGCATGTTGCAGTGCTTTGTGTTCAGTATACCAGGATCCATGATGATTCAGACTGGACCCTGCTCAAATCCTCGAGAAGTGAGAATTCTAGCAAGCTGAGTCTGTGTCTTCCTCACTCTTGACTCTACCAGTGTCAAGTAGAGGGCCTAATGTCTGGCATATGACCTTGCCTCCCCATCAGTGGTTGGCCAGTAAGACCTTTTTGTCTAATGCCCTGCCATCTTTAGCATGTTGTGTTTCATCCTCTGGCTTGTTCCTTCATGGTCACAGATGACTATCGTAACCCTAGACATCATGTCCTTGTACAAATTGGGAAGAAGTAGAAAGGGGAGTCATGTAGAAACCCCATTTTCCCTTTCATCAGGGAAGGAAACCTGCCCAGAGTCCTTTTTACACACTTACTTCTCAATAGTTGGGTCACAAGACCACCCATGAAAGGGAGGTTTAGGACAGTGAGTGTCTGGATTTCCAGCTTCTGTAGAGTTGGCAGGAGAGAAGAAGCTTCAAAATAGCTAGAGGATTACCAATGGAATGTCAGCCATACATATGTTATCCAGACTAATATTGATTAGCTGCAACATCAGGCCCAAACCAGCTGGCTGGGTGGGCCTTTCCTAAGGATTACAAAGAAATCAGTGCAGCTTCTAGCATTGAATAGAAAGGGTGTCTTGGTCCTCTCCTATAGTGGTAGGATCTCTCCCATTTAAGCCTTTGCATTGACTTTATAACTAGGTCTACAAGATCATTATATATTAGAGAAAGATTCCCTACTCCTTGGACTTCTCACAGCTTCTGAAGTGCCTCATAGTTAGGCTATACTTCTCAGCAGTCATTTGTGGCAAATGTGAGTCACTGTGTGATTCATCACACAGTCATTTGTGGCAAAATGGCAAGAAGAGCAAGTCCCCTAGGTAATGGCAGATCATTAGAGAAGCAAATAGATGGATTAGTGTCCCTGATGGAGCTATGCCATGGGCAGACCACATTGGTGTTTGGAACAACACCTGATTGAGAGTTCTCCTTTTCAACTTTGTCTCTTGACTACTTGTTTTCATCCGTTACCAGCAATTGCTTGGGGCTAGAGAGATTTGGATCAAATACCGATTGCACCATTTGCTAATGGTTTTAGATTGGCTTAGGTGGTTTCACCTTGTCATCTCCATTCTTCATTTGTAAAGTGGAATTTTACATACTGGAATTATGAAGCTTCAGCAGAATAATGATGTCCTTACCACAGACCCCATGCTTTTTCCTATCTTTTCCTTCTACTAAATGGAAAATAAAAAGCATTTCTTCTGAAATACAAATACTAATGTCCTTTCTTTATCCCTCACCTTCCTTAAACCTCTTGGCCATAAACCCTCAGTGAAAATTATTGTAATGAAATCAAGAGTTGCTGTCCCAGAGGTGGGAAACTGGTTTTGTTTCCATGTCCTTTCTATTGGACAGCAGTGACTGCCTGGAGCACTCAGGTAAAGTTCTGAGGCCAAATGCTGGCACAGAGGGAAAGAAACCTGCCAGGCACCAGGGAAGGCCATGGTCGCACGTGTGCCAGCACCAGACTCGTTGGTTCGTGTGTTGGTTGCATGCCTGTTGTGTGCTGGACATTGTTCTGAGCGCTGAGTGCATACAACAGAGATTTATGGGGGGGACCAGGAAGGGTCTCTCTGAAGAATGGAGAGTTGAGCCATGAGAAGGGGTCAGCCTTCTCTGTTATTCTCTCAGTGAAGGGGAAATAGAATTCAGAGAGAGACAAGACAAAAAGAGGAAAGTGAAAGGAGGCGGAAAGTGAGAGAATAGGGATAGGAATCTGGTGATGCCAGCGTCCAATCTCACAAGACCCTCTTTCCCTTGCGTTGTCCCTGAAAGCTGACTCTCTCTGGTCAGTCCAGATCAGTTAGGCTTTGTCACATACCAGCTCTCTAATCAGGGCTTTGATGGAACACATGGATAAGATCTGGCCCTTGTCCTCAAGAAAATAGCCTTGAAGTTGGGGGAAAAGGGTAGGTTTTGAAGCGCATTTCATAACCAGGTGTAATTCCTGTATGGTGTAGTGTGATACCACACTTCCAAAGCATTTTGTGCTTTTACAGAATGTACATTTTAGAACTGCTTCCATGAGTTAAGTAGTCTTTATTGTAACTCTCCAGGGCAATTTTTTTTTTTTTAAGATTTTATTTATTTGACAGAGAGAGACACAGCGAGAGAGGGAACACAAGTAGGGGGCGTGGGAGAGGGAGAAGCAGGCTTCCTGCGGAGCAGGGAGCCCGATGCGGGCTCAATCCCAGGACCCTGGCATTGTGACCTGAGCCGAAGGCAGACGCTTAACGACTGAGCCACCCAGGTGCCCCGCCAGATGATTTTTATGATGAACCTATTTTTCAGAAAATCACACAGAGATGAGAGAGTCGATCATCTTGGGGGTAACCTGGCACCATGACAGAACAATCCTTCCGACTCCAGGTCTGAGGCACAGCCAGCTCTGCCAGAGCTGCCTCGTGACTACACCACCAGGGCAGGGAGCTGGGGCTGGGGTGTGGATGTCAGCAGAGTCACGGAGGTGTGGCCGATGAGCATGGGGTGCATGGAAAGGAAAAGCAGGTGCGAGCCAGAAATTTGGGTTGTGATTTCACTGCAAAGGGCCTTGGATTCCAAACTCAGGAGTTTGGATTTTATGCTGCAAGCAATGCTGCTGTGAAAATGTTGATGGAGAACAGATTAAGCTGCTCCCTGCTGGCTGCTGCTTGGTGGTTCAGTTTATTTCTGCCTAAGGTAACACTTTATGGTAGGACAGAATATCATACTCAATTACAGGCATTGTAATTCAAGTGAGCATCTGCAGAGTAATCAGAAATGAAAGTGGACCTGAAACAACAAGGCCATATTTAGCAAGAATGTCTTTATTATTACATCACTGATGCTTCAGGTGGCATCTTCAGTTAGAAAGGTAGCAATGATGATTGTTAATGTTCATTTAGCATTTTTTATAGATAGTTCCAACACTCAAGACCTTTAAGTAGCAGTATTCTTATTTTCCTTATTTTAATCAATTTAATTATTTTTAAAAAGTGTTTTAGATATGATGATTCATCTGAAGATGATTCAGTAAAGATCACGGGAGTAGGTAAGCTCCTCAGTTTGATTTAAAAATCTGTCTTCTCTCTCTTTTTTGGTCTTTAGCAAATTTAGAAAATGTCAGATAACACTGGCTGACTGTTCTTTCCATATATGGCTGCAGTTGAGACTTTCCAGATTCATTTGGAAAATAAAAATATAAGTAAGTCATTGCAGCTCTCATCCCATTCCTTCCCACCCCCTCAAGGACCTTTCTCAATCAGCTCCCCCTCACCTCATGTGTTCCTCAGAACTCTTGCCCGAGCATCTTCTTGAACCCCTCTGCCATCCTCCTTCTCTGCTTCCTTTCATTACCAAACTTCTTAAAAGTGTGGTCTACCCCTGGGTGGTCATGCACCCCTTCACCCTGAATTCTGAATTGCCTCTTCCTCATCTTCTAACAGCATTTTCTCAAGCCCAATTCCCACCCATCTTCTCTCATGAAGGATTGGACGCCATTACCCAGTTTCCCCAACCCTTCCCTAGAAACTCACTTCCTAATTGGTTCTGGCCGTTCTGTCTTCACTTCCTTCCCTGGCTCCTCGTCTTCTTCCTCCTGTTTGCTACAGGTGGACATTCTGCCTGGGCGCCAACCTTGGTCTTCTCTTCATGCTCTCTAAACTCCTCCCTCGACAGAGCTGAATTCACGTGAATAACTCTCAGCGTGTATCTCTTGCCCAACCTCCCTTCTAAGTATTAATTAATTTTGTGGACTAAACATTCTCATCCGGCTGAGCTGCAGCATGTCAAATTCAACCTGTTCAAAATCAAAGTCTGCATTGCAGGTGGTTTCTCTGCCTACTGAAGTCACACTAATGTTGCCAGCCCACCTCAAAAGCAGTCTCATCCATAAGTTCTTCCTTGATCCCAATATTCTCAGAGCCTCCAAAGTTTGTTTAAACTCTTCATGGGTGGAAACTATCCTATAGTCTTATAGTTTTCTGAATAATACCTTATTACTAAATAGCTTTGTAACCTTTCTGCCACAATGTTCTCATCTGTAAAATCGGGCCTTCATTGTAAGGTACTCATGAGAATTAAATACATTAATATAAAGTGTTTAAAACAATGCCTGGAACAAGACGAGCCACTCCATAAATTTAGTTGTTGCTATTATCCCTATACTATGAACTCTTTAAAAGTAGGGACTGTGAATCTCTTATAGCACCCAGCACAGCAATTTGCACATAACAGATGCTTAAGATGTTGTTGAAATGGGTAATAGGAAAGATTCATGTATTCAAAATTTTTTAAAATGTAGAATTCAAAAGTCTTCTGTAGTTCAGGATTTATTAGAAAACAAAGGCTAGAGGAAAAAGGCAACTTCCTGAGGGTCTCACACCACTTTTATATATAGGCCCATATAGCAAGAACTGACATTCATGATGGCCTTAATGATCATTACTATTACAAGATCTTGAAGGACACTTTGAATCACAGATTAAATTGTACATAGTTAAAAGTTTGGTTCTAAGTGAATTTTGTTATACCAGAATTATCACTCAATTATTATTTTAAAAATGGTAACTCTTACTTAACCATGATTTCAAAGTTAATGAGAACTCTGAATTCTCAGTTCTGCCAGATGAATTAGCTTCTGGAGTTGAAGAATGAATTGTCACCATGGCTCCAACTGTGATTTCTTTTTTCTGTTGCAATGTGGATGTGTGTTCTGGTTCGGGATGAATGGGTATGTAAAATTAAGCCATGGTACAGAGCTCTTCAAGATTTGTGCACTTTCTTTTTTGCCTCTATTGATGGCAGGGTTGTTAGGTAATGCCTGAATTTAAGTACTTCCATCTTCAACCACCAAGGTCAAAGTTGCAAAACTGTGTGTTTGGGAAAATAATCCTCTGCAGTTACGCCCTTGGACTCCCTATGATCTTCCAATAAATGCCTATGTATGGTTCATATACGTCAGTGGTTTTTTACTTTACTAGCAACCAAATAGTCGTGCTGAGGTAGCACTGCTTCCGAGCTAGAGACTATAGGGAGGGGGCAGGGAGACACAGGAAAAGCAGTAGGACTCAGTGGTAAGAGCCGAGGACTCGAAATCAGACAAAAAAAGTTTCAAGTCCTTGTTTTATCACTTACTAGTTGTGTAAACTTGTGCCAGTTATTTAAAAATTTTTGGTTTTAGTTTCTTCACTTGGACAATAAGTATAAAAATATTAATCATGTAGGATTTTGAAATTCTGGGAATTAGAAAAAATTTTGTAAATAGCCTAGCATAGGGTCTGGCTCAGTGATACTATATTATTGCTAAAAGGTTTCATTTTAATAGCCTTAAAATAATTGGTTTAAAATAATCTATTAACTAATAAATCAGATAGCTAAAATTATATATATCAATTGGCTAGATACATTTAATATGATAACCAATTTAGAAATTAAAGAAAATTAAAAATAAGGTAAATGTTTGTAAAAATGAAAAAAAGTAAATGCATTTACCTAAGAAACCCTATAAGACTAGGAGGAAATGCTCTTAATTTAGCACTGTTCTTCCCAATGAAGATTAAAGATCCTACCATAAAGTAGGCACCCACATGGATTCACACAGATAACCTAACAGAATATAATAGAGTCCCTGAAGAAAGCTCCATTTATTCTGTTGGGAATATATTTTGTGGTAGCCAGCATCTGGGTGTTCTCTCCCACTTAGGGGAAATAAAAAACCCATGGGCTACACTCTATTAATCAAAAAGGAAGGCAGGATCAATTTGCCACCAAGAGATTATAGTGGGGTAGGTTCCCTTGTAATCAGAGCACTTTAAAAAAAATGTATTGAACTGAGCAAGTCCTGCAGAATTCCTGGGTAGTTTGATGGGTGCCATATGAGAAGTCATATACTGCCTATTTCAATTTATAGTTATCTCAGACTAGATGCATCATACTCATTGGGCAATTTGTCCATATAAAAATTTACACGCCGAAGGGCTATTTTGCACTGAACCATTAATACGTGAGTATCAGAAAGAAAATACAGATAACTAGAAGTTTATGACAAGTGTACATGCCCTGGTGTGTGTGTGTGTGTTTGTGTGTGTGTGTGTTGGGGAAGGCCTTATCAAACTCACTGGAAACATTTAATTTTTAATTTTCAAAGTTGCCTTTTGAGCATAGAGCCTAGAATACTTTTCTATGATAGTTAAAAGAACAGCAAAAAATTTCTTCATTACCTGGGTCTTCTCCCTGACAGTCTTGGAGGGTTGGCTGCCTCCTTCCTCTGAAAGCCTCAGTCCCATCAGAAGGCCCTCTCTACACGATGCTACTTTCTCTGTTCCAGTGATAATGGAGAGGGGACTGAGAAGGCCTAGCCTAGGCCCTCTCTCTCTGTCAGCCTGGCCTGCCCCTCAGACTCACGCCTGCTCTGCTTCCATCTGTTGAGAGCTCTACCCAGTGCAGGAGTAAAGTGAGCTCGCCCTTCAAACATATTTTTTCCCCAGTCCATAGGGTTGCCTTTTCGTTCTGTGGATTGTTTCCTTTGCTGGGCAAAAGCGTTTTAGTTTGATGTAGTCCCACTTGTTTATTTTTGCTTTTGTTGCCTGAGCTTTTGATGTCATATCCAAAAAGTCATTGCCAAGGCCAATGTCAAGGAGCTTTTCCCCTATGTTTTCTTTTATGAGTTTTATGGTTTCAGGTCTTATGTTTAAGTCTTTAGGCCATTTTGAATTGATTTTTGTATATGGTGTAAGATAGGGGTCTGATTTCATTGTTTTCCATGTGGATATCGTTTTCCCAGCACCATTTATTGAAGAGACTCTCCTTTCCCCACTGTGTATTCTTGGTGCCCTTGTTGATAATTAGTTAACAATATGCTTGGGTTTACTTCTGAGCTCTCTATTCTGTTCCATTGGTCTATGTGTCTATTTTTATGCCAGTACTATCCTATTTGGATTACCATAGCTTTGTAATATAATTTGAAATCAGGAAGTATAATTCCTTCAACTCTGTTGTTCTTTCTCAAGATTGCTTTTGCTAATCAGAGTCTTTCGTGGTTCCATATGAATTTTAGAATTGCTTTTTCTATTTCTGTGAAAAATGCCATTGGAACTTTCAGGATTGCAATGAATTTGTATATCATTTTGGACATTTAAAAATATTAATTCTTCCAATCCATGAACATAGAATATCTTTCCATTTGTGTCTTCTTCAATTTCTTTCATCAGTGTCTTATAGTTTTCAGTGTATAGATCTATTACCTCTTTGGTTTAATTTATTCCTAGGTATTTTATTCCTTTCGATGCTATCATAAGTGGGATTTTTTAAAATTTCTTTTTTGGATAGATGAATATTGGTGCAAAGAAATGCAACTGATTTTTGTATGTTGGTTTTGTATCCTGCAACTTTACTGTTCTAACAGTTTTTTATGTGTGTGGCATCTTCAGGGTTTTCTACATGTAGGATCATGTCATCTGCAAATAGAGATAATTTTACTTCTTCCTTTCTGATTTGGATGCCTTTCATATCTTTTTCTTGTCTGATTGCTCTTGCTAGTACTTCCAGTATTATGTGGAGTAGAAGTGGCTAGAAATGGCATCCTTTCCTTGTATTATATCTTAGAGGAAAAGTTTTCACTTTTCTCCATTGATCATCATGTTAGCTGTGGGCTTTTCATATTATGTTGAGAAAATGTCCTTTTATACCTATTTTTTGATCATATTTATCATGAATGGATGTTGATCTTTATCAAATGCTTTTTCTGCCTCTGAGAGGATCATATGATTTTTTTACATTTCATTCTATTAATATGGTATATCACATTGATTGATTTGTGTATGTTAAACCAAACTTGTATCCCAGGAATAAATCCCATTTGGCCATGCAATATGATCTTTTTTTTTTTTTTTTAAAGATTTCTTTATTTGAGAGACAGTGAGGTGGGGGAGGAGCAGAGGGAAAGAATTTAAGTAGACTCTGTGCTGAGCACAGAGCCCAACACAGAGCTCGATCTCACAACCCTGAGATCGTGGCCTGAGCTGAAACCAAGAGACTGATGTTTAACTGAGCCACTCAGGCACCCCAGAATATAATCTTTTTGATGCTGTTGTTGAATTCAGTTTGCTAGTATTCTAAATAAAGGATTTTTGCATCTACGTTCATCAGAGACATTAGTCTATAGTTTTCTTGTGGTGTCTGTCTGGCTGTGGTATTGGTAATGCTGGCCTCATTAAATGAATTTGAAAGTATTCTCCTCATTTCTTGGAAGAATTTCAGAATTAATAGTTCTTTGAATGTTTGGTAGAATTCACTGCGAAGCCACATGGTCCTGGGCTTTTCTTTGTTAGGAGGTTTTGGTTACTACTTTAGTCTCCTTATTTGTTATTGGTCTGTTCAGGCTTTTTATTTCTTCTTGATTCAGTGTTGGTAGGTTGTATGTTTCTAGGAATTTATCTGTTTCTTCTGGGTTATCCAATTTGTTTGCTTATAATCATTCATAATAGTCCTTTATGATCCTGGGGCACCTGGATGGCTCAGTCGGTTAAGGGACTCTTGATTTCGGCTCAGGTTGTGATCTCAGGGTCCTGGGATCCAGCCCAGCGTTGGGCTCCATGCTCAGCGGGGAGTCTGCTTGAGGATTCTCTCTCTCCCTCTCCCTTTGCCTCTCTCCCTGCTCACGCTCTCTTTCTCTCTCTCAAATAAATAAATCTTAAAAAAATAGTCCTTTATGATCCTTTTTATTTCTGGAACATCTGTTATAATGTATCTTCTTTCATTTCTGATTTTTGAGTTTTCTTTTTTTCTTAGTCTAGGTAAGAGTTTGTCAATTTTGTGTAATTTTTCAAATAACAAACTCATAGTGTCATTGTTTTTTTCTATTGCTTTTCTCTTTTCTATTTGATTTCTTTCTGCCCTGATCTTTATTATTTCCTTCCCTCTGCTAACATTAGGTTTAGTTTAATTCTTCTTTTCTAGTTCTTAAAGGTATAAAGTTAGGTTGTTTATTTGAGATCTTTCTTCTTTTTTAATGAAGGCATCTATCTCTATAAACTTCCCTTAATACTGCTTTTGCTATATTTGGTAATTTGTGGTTTTGTTTTCATTTGTCTCAAATATCTTTTAAATTCACTTTTGATTTCCTTTTGACTCAGTGATTGTTCAAGAGTGTATTATTTAGTTTCCACATATTTGTGAATTTTCCTATTTTCTTGCTTTTATTGATTTCTAGTTTTATTCCACTATGGTCAGAAATAATACATGGTATAACTTTTATCTTCTTAAATTTGTTAAGACTTGTTTTGTCCGCTAACATGTGATCTATCATGGAGAATGTTCTGTGTGCACTTGAGAAGATTGTTCATTCTTCTGCTCTTGGGTGAAAAGTTCTGAGTATGTCTGTTAGGTCTATTTGGTCTATAGTGTTGTTTCTTTCGATCTTTCTGTCTGGATGTTCTGTCCATTGCTGAATGTCGGGTGTTGAAGTCTCCTACTATTATTGTTTGCTGTCAGTTTCTACTTTCAGATCTGTCAATATTTGTCTTACATACTTAGGTATTCTGATGTTGGATGCATATATTTTTACAATTGATATATGTCCCATTGAATTGACCCTTTTGTCATTATATAATGACCTTCTTTGTCTCTAAATACAGTTTTTGACTTTGACTTAAAACCTAGTTTATCAACGACTTTCATACTTTAGCCTCTTGTGTTGCTGTGTACTGTCCTTTAATTTCTACTTGAAAAACCCTGGTTAACAACCAGGAAGAGCTCATTCCAGCAGAATTCCTTTAGAAGGAATCCTGTGGCCCAGGATACAAAAGAATTCATTTCAATTTATTCATTAAAGAAAAAGTGGCCAGCCAAACTAATTCTGTAATATTGAATGTATTGAACTAAAGAAAAATCAAAAAGAAAAAAATCATTTTTAGGAGCTTCAAGATGGTGCCAATATAAACCAGTGGAGAGGCAGGTTGGAGTCTGAAAGCAAATGGCCCTTTTGCCTAGATCAGCAGAGCACTAAACCACTACTACATTGGCTGACACCCAAACATCAATGGTGGCTCTTTTGTGTCCCCTACCTGCTTCTCCATACTCTGATGAGAATGCTAACATTGGGGTGTTGGGAGCTGCTGTATTCAAGGACAGTGTGGTCATTGTAGTAGTGAAGAGAGGCCCAGCACTCGGCCATACTCAAGTACCTTTGAGTAAGGGAGGAGCCATTCCACTTCTCAGCAGCAATTCCATAGTGGAGAACAACCGGAGAGACAGGCCTGGGCTCTGCATAGGGGGGAAAGTCCACACAATGGCGTAAAGGCCAGTGTGAGGCCTGGGATGGTGTTATGGGTTGAATTGTATCCTGCCAAAAAGATATGCTGAAGTCCCAAACCCCAGTACCTCAGAATGTGACCTTATTTGGAAATAGGGTCTTTTACAGAGACCATCAAATTAAAGTGAGGTCATGAGGGTGGGCCTAATCCAATATGACCGCTATCCTTATAAAAAGAGGAAATCTGGATACAGAGGGAAGGCCATGTGAAAACACACAGGGAGGAGATGGCCATGTGCCTGGAGTAAGGCATCTACTAGCCAAGGAGCACCATGCATTGCTGGCAACTACCAGAAGCCAGAAGAGGTACGGAAGCATTCACCCCTATAGCCATCAGAGAGAACATGGCCCTGACAACACCTTCATTTCAGACTTCTAGGCTCCAGAACTGGGAAAGAGTAAATTTCTGTTGTGTTAAGTCATCTGGTTTTTGGCATTTTGCTAGGGCAACCCGAGGAAACTAACATAGGTGGAGAAAGAGCAGAGGATGTATGAACTATTCTACTTCTTTTATTCCTAAAATGATCCATAAAGTGTATCACAGCTTTTGTATCTACCTACCCTCTGGTAGGTTAGCTCATCCATGGGCTATACAAATTTTGTACTATTCACAGCTTTCAGGATAACCTCACTTACTCTGGGTCCCTGGGAGATTCTGTTCTTGGTCCTCTTCTTACCTGTTCATTGGTTCCTCATGTTGTATCCATCACCTCGAATATCATCTTGACCCATATTCTGTGCCCCATGTTCCATTTGGTTAAATTCTATGTCCACACCTATCATTTTGTTAAGGCAGGAGTCCCTTCGGGAAACGTTCTCCACCACTGCCAGCAAGTGGAATTCCTCCTTAGATCCTCCTAACGAGCAGCTGCTTTTGAAAGGAATTCTGGGCCAACAGGAGGGAGGAAAACACTGCAAATGCAGATAGGGAGGAAGGTTAATTTGACACAATGAAGCTATTTACAAGAAGCGTGATCCCAAAGGTTGGAGATTGGAAAGCACACATGGAAAAAAGGATCCTCTTCTGTATCTAGTAACCATAAAAAATGGCAGGCACACCCAACCCAGCTTATTATCTTCCTTCCCCACGCCAGGTCTTCTGGGCTTTCTCTCCTCAAAAATGGCATTGCATTCTCCGGGACAGCTAGTCTTAGACAGAGCTGGGGCTAGGGTGAGGCAAGCAAGCTGCCTGGGTGTGAAAATTGAGGAGGTACCAACTCAGGGTCAGCTTTAGTCTTGAAACCCTACATCTAGTGAATCACCAACTCCGGTCCCATCTCCCTCCACATCATCTTCTAGCGACTCCTCTGGGCATGGTGGGTCTTGGCATGTTGGACTAAGAGAAAGGATGAAGGACAGATGAATATTTACCTTATATTCTCCCTGTAGCTGCTTTAGCAAAAGCCTATTCATTTGTCACCCATTTGGTGTTAGTTATGCTACAGTTTTTTTCTACTCTGCAGTATCCTGCACCCTCAGTGTGTTTATGTGACTCTCTTAAGATCTAAAAAACAAAGCTCAAACCCCTTAGCATTCAAGTTTCTTCCTAGTTGTCTCGACTCAGCTTTTCAGCCTCACCTGGCACTACAACCTCACCCCAAGCACCTCACACCCCAGTTCAGCTTGTCACACACCGTTCCCTGCATATGCCATGCGCTTCCATGCCTCAGCATATTAGGTCACGTTCTTTCTCCAAACTGGGATGAACCACCTTCTCCATCTGGAAAAAGCCATATCAGGACCCAGCTGCGAAGTTCACCTCCTCTGAGAATCCTTCTCTGTTGCTCTAATCTTGGAAGACAGCTCTTATTTCATGCTGCCTTTTATTTAGTTCGCATTTCCACATAGCCCCCTCCCACCTGCCCCCATCTTGGCTGTTGGCACAGCATCCAGTTGCCCCTGTGGTCGTCATACCACTTGGCATGGAAGGGGACCTCCGTGAGTGCTTACTGAGCCCAAGTGTGAAACAGGTCAAAGGCCACTCTTTGTAAGTTACTGTCCCTTTTTACTCCTGCTCCTGTTATTCCACTTCAACTTCAATCTTCGACTTTTGACCCTAACAGTGAAATGAAATAGGCAATTGGATTTTTATGAAGAGCAGCAAGCAATCCTTAGAAGATTTGTCTCAGTGATGGCAGGAAGTGTCATCTCTCTTATTCCTAGCCCTATTCGCAGTGCTTGGCACACAGTAGGTGCTCAAGAAATAATTATTTGAAATCTTGCCATTTGCAATGACATGGATGGGACTAGAGGGTATTATGCTAAGCGAAATAAGTCAATCAGAGAAAGACAATTATCATATGATCTCACTGATATGCAGAATTTAAGAAACAAGGCAGAGGATCATAGGGGAAGAGGGGAAAAAATGAAACAAGATGAAATCAGAGGAGACAAACCATAAGAGACTCTTAATATTAGGGAATAAACTGAGGGCTGCTGGAGGGGAGGGGGGTGGGGAGACGGGGTGGCTGGGTGATGGACATTGGGGAGGGTACGTGTTGTGGTGAGTGCTGGGTGTTGTATAAGACTGATGAATCACAGGCCCATACCCCTGAAACAAATAGTACATTATATTTTAATTGAAAAAATAAAAAATAATAAAAAAATAAATAAAATATACAAAAATTTAAAAAGAAGTTTATGGAAGGATTTATATCACTTTCAAGTTTTTAAAAAACTACTTAAAATATCTGCATCAACCCCGCAGAGTACAACATGAAGTGTGCTTTCCAGTTTTACTACTTTTCAGTGACTTCCATCAATAACCCAAAGGAACATATACCAAGTTGGGATTGGACCCTATGGTCCTGGAGACAGGAACAAAGTGAACTCTTGGTCTCAGGCTTCCCAGCCTGTCTTTGGAAGACTGTCTCTTAGAAATTTTGCATTTTCTGGCCATCCCACAAGAAGAGAGGGAGAAGGTTTTACATTTAGTAACATTTATTTATGCATTCAGTATCAAGTACGTAAGTGCAAATATCCAGAGTCCATAATTAGGTCCATTAGGAACTACAGAGAAAGTAATACAAATTGTAATAAAGTTAACATGCTGGTACTTTTTACCATACATGTAAATCAGCCTGTCAGTCCCACACAACAAAAGTACTGCATGTTTTTTTTGGGGGGGGAGGGGTTATTCATTGATTTATTTTAAGTTATACAAAACTGATTACCAGAAGTACGGTCGACTGTTTTTATTTTTATGTTGTGTGTTGGAAAAACACTAAAACATCAGTCTACAATTCTATATATTGTTATTAAAGATGAATCCAACCAGCAACCCAAGGACATATAAGCGGTTCCCACTACTGCATCGGGGCACTGGGCAGGAAAGGCCTAGCCACAGGGGACATTAGAAGCTACAGAAGCATTGCAGAGAGGAGGAAGAGAACACCGAAGAAGAAAAAATAAGTTGGGCTCTCACCATCATGCACTTTTTTTTTTTTTTTAGCAACACAAAATTAAAACCACATCTAATACACTTTCTCTATACTTTAGTGCTTGACACAAGGGACTCAAATATCCTAAGAGCACAGCTGTTTTCTAGGAACAGCCTGAAAACAGCTGTTGGAAGTTTGTCTCTAAGATGATGGTAGTGGGGGGAGAAACAATCAATTTGCAGTGACATGTAAGAACAGAGCTGTTACCACTCCAGACATTCTGGTTCGTGTCCAGTCCCCGGGGGGATATCGATTTACTCAGCATGCCTTTTAGCGCCTGGGATTTTAGCCTGAATCCTGAAAAAAGACAATATCAAAAAACGGTAAGTCATAAGTGTCATAATGAAATCATTCTGTGACTTCATTGTGTGTTGTTGCTTTAACTGGCTAGCTGACCAAATAGCTTAATATTCCAAAAGATACAATAGCAAAGTAGGAGTGTCTACGAACACATTTCTAGGCAGCAATAGAGACACATTTCTGTGCGTCAAACTGAGACCCAGAAATGACTGGGACAGGCTCCATCTATCTACTCTGCATAGAGAAGGCAGTGGTACTGAGCTCTTCCTGTCCTGGTCTAGGACTGTCCTCTACATTCGTCTTCAACTGATCTCTAGGCAGTAAGAGCACGATGATGAGGATGATGATGATGATGTCTAATATTTACTGAGAGTGTCTTATGTCCCAGTCAGAGTACTTGACAGACATTATCTCATTTAATCCCCAACAACCTTAAGAGTTAAGTATTAACGTTCCCAGTGTGCAGATAAGGAAACAGGTTCACAGAGTCAAGTAACATTTATGATGAACTCATATAGGTGAAAATGCCAGAAATGGACTCAAACTAGCCTGATTCTAAAGATCATGTTCTTAAGTGTTTCACTAAAATGATGTGAGTTCCCGTGCTGGGAATTATTCTAACATGGAGTCAGAATTTCAGAGGTGAAGGAGCCTTTAGAGGTAAGATCCCATCAAGAAATTTCCTTCAAAATTTAGTGTCAGGCAAAACAGGTTCTCTTGAAGAACTTCTGTTTCCTCCTTTCTGATAATGAGACCTATGTAATTTACCTAGTTTCTCTTTTTGCTCTAGCTACTGAGAAGCTCAGAGCCAAATCTGAATAAAGCTCAATTACAGAAACCGTGGTAGTTCTCATGGATAATGTTCTCTTTCTTTTCCTTTTCACAGCCCTGATTGCCAATTTTAATTTAACAATTGCATTGTACATGTATGTTCATACACTGTGTTCGTTGTCTTCTCTCCTTTCTCTCCATTTTAACAGGCCTAAACCCTTACCACTTTCTGTGAACTATGATCGCCTCCTAGCCAATCTGATCGCCACGTCTCCACTCCCCAGTTCAACTCCCCTCCCATTAGACTGTCATCATGATCTGTGCAAAACACAGCTCTGATTACATCACCCTGGCATAAAAACAGTAGGGGCTGGCCATTTCCCGTTGGGGCAGAGTCACTCCTTAGAGCATTCGACACTTGACCTCAGCCTCTTTTTCTAGACTCTTTCCAGTTGATCTTTCTACTCATTTAAGCTTTAGACACAATGGTTGACTCACTGTTTCCTACATGACCTACATTTTCTTTCTTCTTCCTGCAATGTCTTTCCCCTCATCACCCACCTGGTGAATGTTCAGCCATCCTTCAGGGTCGCTATAGACGGAATGTTTGTGTCCTCCTGTCTCAAATTCGTATGTTGAAACTTAACCCCCAATATTTTGGTTTTAGGAGGTGAGGCCTTTTGGAGGTGATTAGGTCATGAGGGTGCAGCCTTCACGAATAGGATTAATGTCCAGTAAAAGAGACCCCAGAAAGCTCCCTTCCACTTCTACCATGTGAGGACACAGCAAGAAGTCTGTAAGCTGGAAGAAGGCCCTGGCCAGAGCCTGACCACGTGGGCACTCTGATCTTGGCCCTCCAGCCTCCAGAACTGTGAGAAGTAAACTGGTGTTGCTTATAAGCCACCCAGTCTATGGTACTGTGTGATAGCAGCTGAGCTAAGCCAAAGGCTTTCATTTTAGTGAGGATTTAGTGTCATTTCCATTATCCCCTCAGGCAGGAACAGTTATTTCCCTACCTCCCTGACACTCACATTTTATACAACTCCACTGCAGTTCTTTTATCGGCTTATACTTATTTCTTTAGAGTTTTGTCCGCACCGAGAGGCTGAGAGCTGCACTAGGATGGGGATCATCTCATTCATCTTTATACCCTCCGTGCCTGTTACATGCAGTACCTGGGACATCACAGGTATGGCTCTTTTTGGAACCAACTGATCAATCAGTGAAAGAAAAAATTAATAGATGGGATTTGCACAAGATTCCCAAACTTAAGTATTGGACAACTTAGGACTAGAATTTTTATCTTCTAGTTTCTAAGCTCCTATTCCGGTGTTTTGCTGTGCCCTTGTTCTGGTATTGCTCTCGGTCCCCCAAAACACAGCTCTAATTGCCAAAAAGTCACCTGGGGAGTTCATTAAAGTATAGTTTCCAGGTCCCCAATCCTAGAAATTCTAATTCTATTGGTCTGTTTTAGCAATCTGGGAACTGGGGTCTTTACCAGTTTCCCCAGGTTCTGGCACCACCAACTTCCATACTAACCATGCTGCCGTTTCTTAATACAAAATAACCAATACTTTAGCTTCAATTTGTTGATTTTCATTAGGTCTTAGTTGCATTTGGGTCCAAGGTGATAATTTCAGGCATTTTTAAATGTGCTGTAGATCTGATCTAGGTCCAAGTTCACCATGAATTTAAGAGGAAGAATATGAAGAGTACACAGTAAAAACCAAAAACCTTTATATACTTTAGGAGAGAACCATAACTGATGATATGCAAATCAAATACTGGAAGAACTTTAAAGTGGTTGTTTTGATTTTGTTTTGTTTTACACATCTTTGGCTGTCTAAAATACTTCCTTCTAATTCTGACCACCGCCCAGGTCCAGCCATGTGATTCTAAGATTATGAGAGGGAGTTGGGTCAACAAAGTCTAGCCCTTTGATGGCATGTATTTCCAGTGGGAGCCTAGGTCAGCTTTTGATGAAAATAAAATTGTTAATAAAATAACATAAAAACTATCATTTTAGATGGATTTACAAACACTAATTTACAAACACTAATTTAATTTAGATTTACAATGTAATACAATTTACTAATTTAATTTAGATTTACAAACGCTAATTTAAGCGTTATGGAAAACTAAGATTAATGTCCACGTTAGCTGTGGCTACTTATAACTGGAATTTTTATCTCCTGATACATAAAGTGACCATAAAGTGGAGTCTATTCAAGACTCAAGTTTAAAAAGCAATGGTGTTGGGCGCCTGGGTGGCTCAGTTGGTTAAGCGACTGCCTTCGGCTCAGGTCATGATCCTGGAGTCCCGGGATCGAGTCCCGCATTGGGCTCCCTGCTCAGCAGGGAGTCTGCTTCTCCCTCTGACCCTCCCGACCCTCCCCCCTCTCATGCTCTCTCTCTCTCAGTCTCTCTCTCTCAAATAAATAAATAAAATCTTTAAAAAAAAAAAAAGCAATGGTGTTAATTAAAGAAAAAAATAAACACACACACTTGTAGAGTCAAAACGATGTAATGGAAAATATAACAGCTGTTACAGATTTTTAAAATTTCTCAAGTTCTATAAACAATTTCAATGGTTCATAAAATCAGTGGTATTTATTGTTGAAAATATTTGTTAACTTGATTGTTTTTATTTCAATTAAACTGTTAGAAATTAATTTTAGTTTTCTGAATCAGGCTTCCTTCTTTCCTCCAACCCATCTTGTTCTTGGACATGAGCCAGTTCCCAGACAGAACTTAACGTCATTCACTTATTAAAACTCATTCATCATGATACCTAAAGTAAACCACTGAAAGCTTTATTTAATTGAGAGTTTTAAAATGTATACTTATTTTCTGAAGTAATATGATTGGGAAAGATGTGAATCCATGACTCAAATAAGTGAATGATCATAAATCAACTTACTACTTTATTATCCCTTTATTACCTCTCTCTAATCCCCACAAACGTCTGCCTAAGGCAGTCTCTCCTTTTTAGGAATCGCTCGATGTAACTTACTTTGCCACAACAGCATTTATGTGAGTCCTCACAAGTCCCAGATATTGGTCAATCTGTGCCTACAAAGAGGAAGAAATCATGAGCACATCCAAAGGTCACAAGGTCAAAATTTAAGGTGAATATTTGACATCACACAGGACTTACCTGGTGCTTAACATACACTACAGGTAGAGTAAACATTGAAACCACAGCTGGGATGAAAAACAAATACAGTATTAAAATTCTGAGAGTTATCAGTGAGAATAAGCTTTTAGATACATTTTTATATAATTATGTGATCTTATAGCATTATTTTATAGCAGCTAGCATTTTAGCTAAAAGATGGCAGGGCGGTCCATCAGGAAAATAAAGGGACGCTGAGCCTTTTACAGATATTAAGCCATTATTCCTGGAATGAGGGTGGACTGAACCCTTCCACGATACAAATGAATTTCTGTCCATAGCTGTCTGTTGCAAACAGATATTGATTGGAAACCAAATAAAACTGTTGTGCTTGAAGAGGAAAAAAAAATACTTCAGACTAAGGAATTCATTATTAATGTGTAATATATATTATACTCTCTAACTAACTATGATGGTCAGAGAAATGCCCTGTGCTATGTGGCGTTTGTTCCTAGGAACCTATGACAACACGCTCACAGCTAATGGCCTAGGAAGCTCCATGCTGACGGAGCGTGTGAAGGAAGACATAACGTGCTCATCTGTCCTTACCCATGAGCAGCAGGGTGAGCCCGTTGAAGAGAGCGCCAACGTAAGTCAGGAGCCACATCAGAACTGCAAACTGAAGGACAAAATGTTTATCAGAGCTTCTAAAACCGTTTGTGACAGATGAGTCTTATTTCATTGACTTTTTTTAGATTAAAATCGGGGGGAAAATACACCATGGTTTCAATAGGAAATGTAAGCATTATATTCTCATCGCAGAATTACTGAAAGAGGATCTAGTCTTCACTCCTCTCAGAACCCTTTGGATCTCTTTGTTAGAAGATTTGAAGGACTCAGTGAAATAATAAGACGGGGGTCAGCAAACTATTGGCCCTTGGCCTGTTTTTTTCGGGCCTGTGAGTTAAGAATGAATTTTATATTTTTAAATGGCTGAATAAAATCAAAGCAAGCATAACATTTTGTGATATGTAAAAATGATATGAAATGCAATTTTCGGTGTTCATAAATAAAGTTTTATTGGCACACAGCCACAGTCATTCATTTATGCATTGTGTTTGGCTGCTTTCCTGCTATGATGGCAAAGCTGAGTAGCTGGGACAGAGATTCAGGCATGCAAAGCCTGAAGTATTAACTATACGGCCCTTTACAAATAAGGATTGCTGACCTCTGCTCTAGCCCATTCTTTTTACATTACACATACAAATAGAAACATCACTTGAAAAGCCCTAGAATAAGTAATTACAATCTCTCTCGTATCTCTCTCTAGTCATTACTTGGAAAGATGTTCTTCCAGGAAAGCATCTTCTGGGGCCAGGCCACGTTACTCACTTTTCCTTCTGCCCTTCCTTCAACAGTCGCTGGGCAGCCCTGCTACAAGACCCCGCCCAGTGTGTACAAAGCGTTCTGGGAGCATGGGGAACCCATAACAACCTCGCTCGGGCCCAGCTGCCTCATGACTCGCTGACTTCAGGTTTCTACATATACTGCAGGGTGGGAAAAGCATTGCGTTCGAAGAACCCTGGTAAGTTCAGTGAGAGTGCCAGGAGTAATGCCAGGTGTCTGAGGTCCTCCGCTTCAGAGGCTCCGTCTCACAGCCCACACTATGTAAGGACTCTCACACGTCTCAACTGGCAGAGTCCAGAGTTTCTTTCAATGAAAAAATCACAAATGTTTTTCACATTCCCCCAAACTAGATTTTTTTTTTAAATTAATTCTAGGAAATTGGCTGAGGAATTGAAAATGGTAAGGACGGATGCCCTGGTGTGTTGTAAAAAGTACAGAATTAAAAGCTGTGTGGCCCTCGGTTTGATCCCGGCTCTGCCAGTGACTCACTGGGCAACCTCGGGCAAGTGTCTCAGGCTCTCTGAGCCACAGTTTGGGCATCTGTAAAATGAGGGGATTGGACTGGATGAGCTCCACGGGACTGCAGAGCTGGAGGTTTTCTCACTCTAGAATGCAATTAGCACTTGCTTCTTATTCTCTAATCTGTGGTGGTTTACAGTATACCTTTAGGGAGAACGAAACTCAAGACCGCCAAGTGAATGACATAAGCAACCGTACTTTTAGGGAATCCACCAGGTCCTGGACAAGGAAGAGCCTCCTCAGTTCTTTAAGCGTGTTGTTCACATAGAATTGCAGGCAGTCTGTGTACTTCTGGATCTGCTCCTGAGAAAGGGTGATCTCGAGCTCCAAGTAGGTCCTGTCAAGAAACCATCCCCACAGAGAGCCCCATCAGAGGTAATCTCCGAAGAGCTGAGTTTTCCTTCTCCCACTCTGAACACAGCCAGGTCACCTCTGGGGGCTGCAGGGCACCCCACACACCCACCCCCAGCGCCCGGGGGAACCTGGGAATCATGGCTGTTCGTGGTGCGCTCTATTTCTATGTCCCTGAGACAGCATGACAGAGCAACTGGCTGGAAGCAGAGAGAAGTCAGCCCCAAATCAGCTCATCTGCTGAATTCTCCAGACATCCCTGGCCCACTAGGTAGCTGTGAAAGTCCTCATTTCTTCTCGGCTGCATGGAGAGGGATTATCTTTTTAAATAACTGAGGTATCTGAAAATCCTAGCTGCCAATTATTGTTCACTATCAAAACTTTAATATTCCATGTTTAAATTTTGGAAAATACTTCCAGGTTTTAGGTAGAGAGCTCTGAAAACTCAAGTGACCTGGGCCATATTCAAAAGCTCACTGTTTCTACTAAGAGCAATATTTTTAGTGACCACATTTTTCAATTTTTCAAACGATGACGTGTGATTATGGTTAGATGAACCAGGCTCCTCAAATAGTCCATCCTCCTGTTTGGCCATGCTCCCCACAGAGGGTCCATCTTCCCTTCCTTCTTCCCTTCCCCAGTTCTAAGACAGCACCACATCATCTACCTAGAAGTTATTTCTAGAGTTCTTACAGTGCTTACCTAACTCTGTAAATTGAGATGAAAAAAAGTAAAGTAGCATTTTGGTTTGAATTTTAGAGAGTCTACCCTGAAATCTTACGGGTTTCATACTCTTTAGGAAAAAAACAGAAAAATGCTGATTTGTCTAGATAGTAAGTTTTGATCCAAAATGTACTGAGTCAGATATTCTTTTTACTGATAAAAACAACTCAACCAAAAGAAAGTTTTTTATTGTGTCTCCTATAAGAAGATAAAGTAGTTGAGCTAACTGGACGTGATGGTCTTGGGGGCCAAGAATGTGAAAGAAACTAGCCTTCCTTGGATGGCAGAGGGCAGAGGCTGGGGCAGAGGAGGACTCTGAAGATGGAAACCCTGGTCACTGGCTGGGACCACTGAAGGAGGCACGATATAACCCTGGAATGAAGACACTTCACTTCGCTTCTCTCACCTTCCTGGGTGGGAACTTGGATAGCCAAGTTACAGCCCAGAAGACCCATTAACTCTACATTAGAAGAAGGCCTAATGCATCCCAAGGGCTTAGACTGTAACTGTTTAACACCGAGGCCCAGGAACCAGAGGCTGGGAAGGGAGATACACAGCCTTTTCCCTTTCTGTCAGTAGGTCCCCGTGACACAGGAATCTTTCCCCCTTTTAAGAGCCTGGGGCCCTACGGCCTTCATTCCGCTGACCGGTGAAGGTGAGCCAGGGAGGATTCAGAGGCCCCCTGGTGAGTGACTGGCTCTGGCCCAGAACCATCTGCCGCAGCAACTGCAAGGCTCAGAACTGTCCCTCCGTTCCAGGAGTGGAAGCCACCCGTGGTGCAGCCCGCACTCTGGGGCCAGCAGCGGGGGGCCAGGCGGACCTGCCAGTCAGTGCTGCCATGCCCCGGGCTCCCAAGCCAGAGTCGGGACATAACTTGGGGTGGAGTGGGTGCCGTGCAGCTGACAGCTCTGCCCCGTTTCATTTGTCCTCTTAGTATATTGCCTTAAAAAAAATCCTCCCTCACAACTGATGAATCACTAAACTCCACCTCTGAAACTAATAATACAGTCTATGTTAATTGATTGAATTTAAATAAAATGAAAAAAAAAGAGAAACAAAACAAAACAAAACAAAAAATTCCTCCTTTTCAATGTTCATTCCAGATTTCCCCAGTATAAAAATGCAGAGAAGGGTACATTATAAGACTGTTCATGAACCTTGCACCCCTCAGAAAGTTGGCCCTGTGGTATTAAGCTTCCAGAGACCATAGAAATAAAAATCCAAACACCCTAGTCCTGACTCTACGCTAGTTACTGGCCATGTGATTTTGGGCAAGTCACTTTGCTTCTTAGAATCTGTTTTCCCACCTGTAAATAGAGATTACACTGCCCTGCCTTCTTCACAGGGTTGGGAGGATTCATGTTGACCACTCCTTAAATTATAAAACGCTGTACCCATACAATGGATTATGATTGCTATTAATAATAATTATGAAAATATTCATATCATATGTAAACTTATGTTAAACATGCTTATTAATTCATTCACAGTCATGAAAATAGAAAAACTCAATATACAGCAATAAGTGTCACAATAGGGATAACTGAGGGCGTTTTGGAAATTCACCAGAAATATTAGCTATTAAAAGTCAGGGCATTCAAGGGACTCTGAGACTCTGAGAGGTCTGTCGGTTCCCAGCGACACATCACCCAAACGCCCGGGAGCTGAAACAGAGTCAGGGGGCAGGGGTCCCGTGAGAGGCTGGGCAAGGGCTGGTCTGGCGGGGACACTCACTTGAAAGGGTGGCCCTCGTCGGTTTTCTGCACAGCTTGTAAGACAGACTTGTAGATGCGGAAACTGATGGTGGCGGAGAGTGCGGCAAGGGCCAGGTAGGCCACGACGCTCACAACGCTGAACTGGGTCAGGGAGAAGAGCAACAGCAGAAAGCTCCCGAACACGATCCCGGTCTGCTTGATGTCCCGCCAGTAGAGCAGGTCAATAGCTGCGGAGAGAAGACAACCCCCCCAGCCCACAGACACACTTAACGCCCGCAGTGCCGCTGGGGGGCTGCCGCGGGCCTCATTCCTCAAAGCTGTGGTCGTTGCACGTCTCACCTGGCCTTTGGGTTCTCAAACACAAGTGAGTAGACACAGGGCTTTGGTCAGCACACTCACTGCCATTGTATTTGGCTTTGGAGGACTCTTTTCCATCCCTGAGGATGGTTCATAAATTCACAGAGAAGAAAAGGCTGTTGAATCTCCCGCGACCATACCTCTATGAGTGTGTCTCACTGGGCTACACCATCTGTGACTTTGAAACAAAACGGCAAGTACAGAGGACTCAGAGCACCTGTTCTGTTCCTGTGGATGGCACTGATTGTGTGCATCTTGGTGCCCTACTGGCAAATTTCATGCCTCAGTGGTGGCCTAGAGGTGTGTATCTCAGTCCATACACATGTCCCCCTGCTGAGAAGGGGCAGCAGTGATGGAAACGGAGGTCCTGGAGAAGTGGTACTTTCAGAAGCATGGCAGTGGGTCCAGAGACCCAGCCAATGCCAAAGGTTGTAAAGACATGGCCCTCCTCCAAAACAAGCAACACTGAAAAGTTAGTAGCTGTCTCATGAGTCCCTGGAGCTGACATTTGGATTAAACCATTTTGTACAGCATAATCTATTCGCTCACCTTTTGTGACTTAAAAATCTGGAATATAGCTTTAAAATCTGCAGCACATTTCTCATGTAGTTATTTTCCTCTTTCACTTAGAAACAAAAAAAAAAAATTAAGTTCAAAAGAACAAAGCCACGGTCCTTCAAATATGATACATAATGTAAGTATTTTCAATATTCCAGTCACCAGATTATGAAAAAGGCATAGAAGCCTTGCTGAAGAATTTATTCTCCAATTAGGCAAGTCACAAATGTTTTTTTGAATTAAGATATAATTGACATTTAACATGGTACAAGTCTAAGGTGTACGACATGTTGATTGGATATATTTACATATTGTAATATGATTGCCACCAGAGCACTAAACTAACACCTCTGTCATAGCACATAATTATCATTTCTTTTGTGGTGAGAACATTTAGGATCAAGTCTCTTAGCAACTTGGAAGTTTATAATATAGTACTGTTGGCCATAATCACTATGCTGTACATTAGGTCTCCAGTCTCCAGAATTTATTTGCCTTCTAGTTGCAAGTTCATACCCTTTGACCAACAACATCTCCCCAGGTCCCCCCCCCCCGCCATCTAAGCCTGGTAACCACCATTCTCCGGTTTCTATGAATTCAGCTATTTTAGATTCTACCTATAAACGAGATCATACCATATTTGTTTTTCTCTGTCTTTTTTTCACTTAGTAATGACCTCAAGGTCGTCCATCCATGTTGTTGCAACAAATGGTCTTTATAGAATGTTACATCCATAAGTTTTCAGAAAGAGAAGACACAAAATTCCCATCTCACAACCGAATGAAAATGGCAGCTACTTACGCCGCCAGCTTCCTGTGCAGGGCACGGAGACCCAGCTGGTTTACAGAATTGGATACCAGTCATTTGCTCAAGGAGAACAAAGGTGACCAGGTTGAAGAAGCAGGGGGCTGCTCCCGTCGTACTCAGGTATGTAACTAACTGAAGGAGCAGTATCAAAAAGGTCACATAGCCCGTGACAACCCTCTGACGCTGTGGAGGGGATATAAGGAGTGTGGCAGAGCACAGTATGAACCCTTGGCTTCAGTCTTCCCCCAGGCTGGCTGGAGAGTAAATCAGGCACTGAAGGGGTGGGGTGGGGGCTCTTTTAAACCCAGCTGAGGATCCCTCAGCAAGCTGAAGCTAGAGAGAGAATTTACTTTTGAGCTGATCTGTCATCCATCCCCACCTACTCCTCACCTACCTGGTCCACCAATGACATGAATGCACAACACTGCAGTAGTCTGCCATTTGGTTGGGGGGCAAAAATTTGTTCTTTTTCTCTAACAACACTTTTGCATAGGAAGTAGAGGAGAGAATCACAAACATGTTTTGGTGTGAAACAAAGATTTTTTTTTTCTCTTTTGAGTGAAGCTGGTTCTACAAGTAGGTTTCTAGGAGCAAAGGAAAAGCAAGGCTGCTCTAAAGCCTCTCTCTTCTCCTCGCCCCAATCACCAGTCACAATGTCACACTGACTGACATTCTACTATTAGAAATTCAGTCCTTTAGATTAGCCCTTTTTATCTTTATATTTAACCTTTTTATCTTTTTTTTTTTTTTATTGCAAAGATCCCAGAAGGGGTAATGCAATAGAGATTGGCTTGTCATTAACAGCAAAGTACAAAGGTGTTCCCCAAACGATTTTTGTTTTAGAAGAGTTGGTTGAGAACAGAGCACTAAGGTAATAATCCTTCCAGGTGGAGAAGAAGGATCTTTTAGAAGACATGACACAAGACACCCCTGGGCCTCTGAGGGTAGGCGACAGAAGAAGGAGGAGAAGGGGTCTCCACAGAAGCCTAGTGCTCCCTGTGGTTGAGTGGATTTGGAGCAAAAAATGGAAGTAAGCCTAGGCCTATGTCCAGACCAGCAGGGCTAAAGGGCCTGGGGAACTGGAACCTCCTAGCATTTATTCTGTTTCATGTAGGGGAGTGTGGGGTGGAGAATAAAAAGACAAAAACACCACCATTATCTGCAATGTTGCCTCTTCCCCATTTTGTTCATTTATTCAGTATTTATTGAGCAAGAACTTTTTTTTAAGGGCCAGGCTTTGTGCCAGGTGGTGCCAGGGATATCAAAATCAATGAATTGTTTAAAAAGAGAAACCCCCCCACACAAATAAGTTGTAATCTTCTGTTTTATGACACCCACAGATTCACATGGCAGAAACGTTTAGAAACAAATACATTATAAGACACCATGATTTGTGCTAAAGGGGGCACTCCTTAGTGCTAGAGAAAGTAGGCTTACCCACCTCTGAGATGATGTGAAGGGGCACGGGAGACTCTACAGGAGGTTTTCAGGCAAAGAAAACATAAAATCTGCTACTACCAAGTGAACCCCCACTTAAATTGCTTAACACTTGTTAAAAATGGTGTACCTGTCTAGAAAAGGCTTCTGAATCTCTGGATACCTATTCAAACAGCCTGAGAATGGCAGGTACCAGGCAGGAGCTTTATGAGAATAAACTATGGGCAGAGAGTGTGGACTGTCGGCTAAACAACAGTAGTTTGGTGTAGTCATTACCCAACAGGTGTTTCGATCAACATGTTAAGATTGCTGGAGGTTTCTAATGAGGAGGTTAACAAAAGATTCATCTTACAACATCAACGGGATGTTTATTCTGGGTACTTTGTGACATGGTAATCTATTTACGTAGATTCTGGGCAATGTTCAAAGCACTTTTAGACATTATTACCACATTTAAACTTCATAATCAACTCCACTGGGTAGCTATATAACAGTATAACAGATGAAGAAGCTAAAAGTTAAGAAATCTGTCTTATGGGAGTGAGTTAATGGGAGTTAATGGGAGAAGATCAAACCCTAAGTTTGATGCTTCCTCCAAAACAATAAAAGTCGCCTCTCTCACATTATGTGGTTATAGGTTGAATGTTCCCCGAAGCATGCAAAATTAATTTGGGTAACCTGATTTATTTAAATCTCCTTCCAGAGCTTGATATTTAAAGTGAAAGTTTGTAAGAAACGTTACTGAGAAAACGAGCCATTATCAACAGTAAACAGTTATTGGTCATCTATTCATCTAGTAAAACCAGGAATGAAGAGATCATAAAATTCTGTTCCTGCTTTTAAGGAAGTTAAGATCTAGCTGGGAAGACTGACATTCATTTTACAAATGCTGAATGATTGCCAATATATTTTGTGTTGTTAGACATGGCAAAAGTTGAGTTCAAGGAAGGGATAGTGCTGGAATTGATGAAAGAGGCCGTGGGATGGTTTGTGAATGTAGCGAACAATTTGCTAAGGAGATGGAGTGGATAAAGGGAAATATTATGAAGGATTAGTCAACAAGAATGGTGACTAATTAGCCGTGGGAGAAAAGAGGAAGAGCAAATTGAGGGTGAAGGCAACATTTCAAAGCTGGATGACTGAGTGATTAGTATCACTGACAAAAACAGGAAATCTGAGGGTGAGTTCGTTGGGGATAGAGCGGACACTTGCTTTTAAACCTCCAGGTTCTGACATGATGACATCAAAGCAGGGCATTTTGACACAGTCTAGGGCAGAGATGAGATAGGGATTATGGGTGAGATGAAGCTGACAATTGACAATTACAATGCTTCCTAAATTTTTTAAAGCTTAGGCATCAAATGATTTGTTTTTTTAGCCATTTAGGAAAGAGGGCTGACTATTTACATTTGGGTATATTCTGAGTAGAAAGGATGATTGAGGCCATGAGAGTGGAGGAAACCTCCAAGACAGGAGAGACTAAGAAATGCAACTGAGGATGAAACCATAGTGTAAGATTCAAAGGAGTAAGTGGAGCTTATCAAGAGTCCTGTCTGAGTGTCAGAATGGGGACCCCAACAGTGTAGGTTACAGCAGTCAAGAAGAAGGAAACCTCCCAGGACAATGGGGTAGACTACAGTGAGAGGTGCTGAAGACATAACAAGGGAAATGATAACTGAGAAAGGAACCTGGATTTGGAGACTAGAAGGTCACTCATAACTCAGCAGAGAGTGTAACCGGTAGTGAGGATGGACGCCATGTTGTAAAGGGTTGGGTAAATGATGGGAAATTCAAAGTAATAAAAAAGATGGCAAATACAATGGTAGTTTGGGCAAGCAGCAGCAAAAGCAAATCTCTAGGTTGAGCAAAGCCTGGGTATGTTAATGGAAAGCGAGCAGTGAGGATTCCGGAAAGAGATTTGATTGAGCAAAGTCTCAGAGAAGGGGAGAACGGATGGGATTAGTCATTGCTCTTTCTTTTCAAAGAAGGGAGAAGGATGAAAAGAATGGGTAAAGAGGGGGGCGCCTGGGTGGCTCAGTTGGTTAAGCAACTGCCTTCGGCTCAGGTCATTATCCTGGAGTCCTGGGATCGAGTCCCACATCGGGCTCCCTGCTCGACAGGAAGTCTGCTTCTCCCTCTGATCCTCCCCCTCTCATGTTCTCTGTCTCCCATTCTCTCAGATAAAAAAAAAAAAAAAAATCTTTAAAAAAAAAAAAGAATGGGTAAAGAGGGAGAGACATTTTGGGAATGTATGGGTGTGGCTACAGATACACATTGAGGTGGGAAAGGAACAAGGTAAAGTGGCTGAGAGTCGCTTGAGGGAGATTTACTCAAATCCTGGAAAATGAGTTAGGAGGTCTTCCTGAGACTGAGGACGGTAAGGGTAGGGTTTGAAGAGATTAGGAGAGGTCCGAGCCTGCCTCATTCAGTACAGTAGTGATGAGTCACATGTGGCTACTGAGCACTAGCCCCAAATGAGACATGCTGACGTATAAGCTACCTATCTGAGTTCAGACTTAGTCCAAAAAAAGGATGTAGAGTACCTACCTCATTAATACTTTTTATATTGATTTCTGTTGTTGAAAGGCTAATACTCTGCATATGTTGGATTATATTATCAAAATTATTTTTACTTGTTTCTTACTTTTTAATGAGGAAGCTACTAGGAAATTTAAAATTTCTAGTTAGGGGCTCACATTATATTTCTATTGGACAGGGTCGATCTAGAAAAATACAGCATGTCAAAAAGGAATCAATAAAAGGACTGCCAGAAAGTAAAGAGGGTTTGGTTAAAGTCAAGGATCTCTAGTGGATCCAGTCAACAGGGTTGGAGGCTGGGTGTTCCCAGCAGTAGACGGTAGAGCTGAGTGAGCCAGGGCCGTGAACTTGCACAAGCAGCATGTTAGAGGAGTCGAAGATCCAAGAGGACAGAACTGAAATGAGCAGCTCGGGCTCAGGCTGGGAATGACAGGCGGCCAGGATTGTTGGGAACTCATGGGCTGGGAGAATGGCAATGGCTGTGTGGTCAGAGTGACAGCAAGTGGCCCGTGATGATTCAGTGGGAAGGGTAGGAAGTGGTGAAGTGTGATCAGAGAAGAGACTTTCTGTGTTCCAATCTGCTGTGTAAATGATGACTTTTCACATTTTAATTTTGCTCAGAGTGATGTAAACTTGTGTAGGAAGCTTTATAGTAGTAGATCCAGAAAGTGGATATTTGAGTTTCCTTAAAACTCAAGAAAATAAAAGTAACTCTGTAACTGCAACAAATTACCCCCAGGAGTTTTTGGGTACAACAAAGTATAGACAGCTTTCTCTTCCTTTAATATCCTCCTAATGCAGAAAGGTCAGATGAGAGTTTAAACACCTGAGTCACATTCACTAAGCATACTCACAAAGGCAGGTAAATTACCATATTGCTTTGCCACGTATAAAAACTAGAGTTACTTTGCTAAAAACCAAGGAGCAATGGATTGTCTTTGGAAATGGGAGTTCAGTGTGTCCCATCCATTGAGAATGGACTGGGCTTGGTGATCTCATCAGAGTCCCCAAAGCACAGGTGGGAGCCCCTGCTACAGCCTGCCTGGGGTTCACCTGGAACTCATTCAGTCAAGGCTGACCTGGCATATTTGGCAGATTTGAAGAATCCTGATTTCAAATGCAGAAATCAGTGCAACCCTTATTTCCATAATCCAACCAAGGGCAGTAAAGAGAAACAGAAGTGATCCAAGGTTTGAATGAATAGCTGACTGGAAATAAAATGCTCTCTCAAATTTCTAGAAAGAAAGCCCTTTGCTTTCTTTCAAAATTTTTTGGTTTAGGAAACCATTTTAAATGTATTCAATTATATGATCCAATAGTGGTGCAGTATTCAGAAAAATGTACGAACTGAAAGACAGTGGTGCCGCTATTTGTATTTTATTTTTAAGGCAAAATGTGGCATAAGTGGAGAGCATGAATGGCAATAAACTGTGCACGATGATTTGCATTACTGCACCATATTCCTAAGTGAATTTATTTATATTCCATTTTGGTCCGGTAAAGATTTTGAGCAGCATTGCACCACTTGCTATGTGACAAGTGAAAGCTACTTCATAAAAGACCAAGTGAGAAAACCCTACTTATATATAATATCAGCATTTCATCGAAAGGATTGTTGAAAAATGAATGAAAAATTCATTGACTGTTGACTCTAATTTACTTTTCAGCAAGCTTCCAATAACTGACTACAATACTTGAGTACCTTCTGAAAAGAATCAGAGGCTCGAAAAACCTCAGTTCTTTACAACCCAGGGTCCAAAGCAGTGATAGCTAGTTTCTCCGATTTTCGTGAGGCCAACAAAATATCACCACAGAAAGTTAACAAGGGGAAACAGTAGTAACTTTCCCTCCTTTTGCCATCAAACTGGAGAAACGTAATGGGAATCGATGTAATAAAAAAATTTTAAACATGCACGGAGACATTCAAAGATGACATTCAGTCAACGACTCCATGAGTTTCCTTTGCCATGAAACAGTCTCATACGTAAGTTTGAACTTTAAATGGTAACCCAGGGGCCCTGAGCCTGGGGGGAAGCTGCTGGGAGGGACTTGTGCTGATAAGACATCTGCGGTAATTCCATTTTCCAGGCCTTTCCTTCTCACCACTTAAATATAGCCAGTATGACTGTCAAGAGAAAAATGCCAACACTCTTATTTCTAGATGTTTAAATAATTCTGTGGATATTTTGAAAGAGGAGATACATTACACCTGGCATTCTGTGTGGACAGTAAAAGAGCACAGCATTGAATGAATCCACATGCTAGTTCCAACCACTGGGACCACATTCTCCCTGTCCTATGAAATTAACGCAATGATGCTTAGACCCGTGGTCACCTTGATGGGGTGGACCTGGCGAGGAAATGAAACAGCAGGGCCCGGTACTGAAGACAGTGTGCTAAATCTTTTAGCAAATGGGCTCATTTGGAGGGGTCTCCACAGGGCAACTCCACAGGTCTCCTTTGGCATCAAAGGAAGAGATGGCCATATGGAGAGAGAGACAGGCTTTGGGCACATGGTAGCTGAGGGCAGCACAAGGAAGATTTGCAAGGTATTAAATAATGGATGTCCTCATGTGATTTTTCTTGTTTAAGCTTTCTGACTTGATCAAAATACAAAACTGTCCACTTGGTTGGTGGTAATCAGTCATAATTAGCCACAAAATCTTGTCTGGGTCACACCTTAAAATCCATCATTGTATTGGAATAGAAAAGAACCATGGAGATAGACAGCTATTGCTTCTTTATAAAAACTGAATATATTTAACATTTTTGACCAATACCATCATGGCAAGATGTTTCTTGAACTAAAAGGATAAGGAAAGGTAATGATCTCTCATTGTACCTCTGTTCCATTCAATAAATTATTATGTCCTTCTTGATCCCTATTACCACTATATTGGATCTGCAGTTTGGTAAAATGTTTCTGAAAGCAAGACATGCTCATTGCTTAATGGGTAGAACTGCAATAAATTCTAAAAATTAAAACCTGTTATATTTTCAAAATCAACATCAGTTTGGGCAAAGAGCTTGTAAGTAATGCTTGAATTATAAGACAACTTTACTCAGATTTAACTCAAAAATACAGTTTAACATATGTGGAGGACACAGAACTGTATACTTCAAAGTTCTAAAACTTCTAACAAATTTTTTTATTTTATATAGATTTTATTTATATATTTATTTGGGGGGGGAAGAGAGAGGGAGCCTGCATGAACAGGGGGAGGGGCAAAGGGAGAAGGCGAGAGAAAATCTCAAGCAGACTCCACACCAACTGTGGAGCCCTACACAGGGCTCGATCTCGAGATCCTGAGATCATGACCTGAGCTGAAATCAAGAATCAGATGCTCAGTCAACTGAGCCACCCAGGTGCCCCACTAATTTCTTATCTTATTTGAAATATATGCTACAAATTTGGAATACATTTACAATGACCAGGCTTTTAATGTAATTATTGTCATCTAGGCAGAAGATGGATTTTAAAGAATTATTAATGTCAAATTCTTAGCTGTCAAACTGTGAGCTTAATTATAAGGCAATCATGTTTCCTTGAATGGTTGTGTGTACTTTCATAACAACTGGAAAGGTGACAATATGTAAATATTAATGCATGGCCAAATGTGTACACAACTTACGAGATCAAGTTGAGAAGGATGGGAAATTTTGTGGTGATGTACATTTAATTATTTCCAAAAAGAGAGGTGATATTCTGGAAGTTATCCACCCACATTAGCTTTTGTTTGCTGGATTCAGTGAATTTTAACATTTAATTCTACTATAAGGTAATTTAAAATATATCAATTACTTCACAGATTCTGTTCCCAAATGTATTAACTAGTCTAAAGATGAAAGAGAATTGAATAAAGAATTTCAAATATAAGGAGGAAATGGGAGAGAAGGCAGGGAGAGGGAGAGAAAGAGAGGGATAGAGGGGCAGATGGGGAGAAGGCGAGAGAAACCTTTTCAAAATAATGAAGGAGAGGCCTGCTCATTATGATGGAATAGGGATCTGTAATCATAATCCTAATGCTTTAGTCATACAGTATCAGGAATATTATTGGTTTTTTTTTTCCTTTTCAAGATTTTATTTATTCATTTGACAGAGAGAGAGAGAGAGAGACAGTGAGAGAGGCAACACAAGCAGGGGGAGTGGGAGAGGGAGAAGCAGGCTTCCCGCCGAGCAGGGAGCCCGATGTGGGGCTGGATCCCAGGACCCCGGGATCATGACCTGAGCCGAAGGCAGACGCTTAATGACTGAGCCACCCAGGTGCCCCTATTATTGGGTTTTTAAATGAAATAAATCCTAATTCATGGAAATCTGAGAAAAATCATAGATTTGAAGATGTGGATTTAGATCAGCATTTTTATCAACCTTTCTCACCCTTGATGGATCTTCCTTTAAAAAAAATTTAGACCCTGCAGAGAGTCCATTTGTACAGTCTAAAACCAAAACATGAAACTAAAAAATTATTCTAATCTTATCGATGTTTATCATACTTTTTCTTAATTTTAGGAAGGAATAGCACATAAAGAAACATATATGTGAAGTTCAGCAATTCTCTCAGTTTCATGTCAGTTTTTTCCATTAAATTACTTCAAATATTTTTTGAGACATACACAATCTTGTTTTATAAAAGCTGTTTTTGTTGCCGAGTCCTCTAGCTTCATGTTACACGGTATGGAGATACTGGACAATATTCAGCAAATACTAACCCTCATTAACTCTAGGTGTAGGACTTTGGGCGATTTGTGGCTTTCATTTGAACCTCTCTTTGAACAAAAGGAAATTTTCATAATGCGTATGTATCACTTTTAGAAAAAGAACAAAGCCATTATCCTCTCCCCAAACTTTGGAACATTCCCTTATAAATATTCTCTTGAAAATAATCATACACAGTGAAAAAGTAGAGTTTTATTTTTCAATGGAGTAATAACTACCCATATTTGGTAATATTATCTGTATAATGAGAGTTTTCTTTCATTAAAACAAAAAAATCCCCAGGGCTACCTGGGTGGCTCAGTCAGTTAAGTGCCCGACTCTTGATTTTGGACTCATGATTTTGGTTCATGTGATCTCAGGGTCCTGGGATGGAGCCCCACATCAGGCTCCATGCTCAGCATGGAGCCTGCTTAAGATTCTCTCTCTCAACCTCTGTCCCTTCTACCTCCCAACCCCCCCACTCCTACTTGTACACTCGCACACTCTCCAAAAAAAAAAAAAAATCCCCAGATCCCCAGCTAAGCCAGTTCCCCCACTGGATCTCATTAGAATCTGCAGAGAGGGAGTTTGCAAGTGTAATTACTTATGTTGTAATATTTGTACAGTTTTCTAATGAGACTGAGTCCAAACAAAAGGTGTTTGATAAAAGGTTGTATTGGTCTGCCTTTAAGTATTATCTTGACCAAATGCCATTTTCTTTTTTAAAGATTTTATTTATTTATTTGACAGAGAGAGACACAGCGAGAGAGGGGACACCAGCAGGGGGAGTGGGAGAGGGAGAAGCAGGCTTCCCGCGGAGCAGGGAGCCCGATGTGGGGCTGGATCCCAGGACCCTGGGACCATGACCTGAGCCGAAGGCAGACGCTTACCGACTGAGCCACCCAGGCGCCCCGACCAAATGCCATTTTCAAAATACAAGCATTTCTTTCAATTTCTGTTGCCAAAACAGACATTTTTTTTCTGTGTATTCTGGGATGCTTGGCTGTTTTCAACTAGCACCTTTCAGAATGGACCACCATGAACAGTTTTTCCACAGAGCACTGTAGACCAGCGTATAGTATTTTATTTTGTAAAAAACCAGAAATACTTTTAAGTTATATTCCCTGGAAAGTGTTTCACCCTTCATTACTATTTTACACGCTGGGAAAGCTGTAATTACAGAATGGTGCAACACAGGGTCAAGTGGGAGTTGACCAGTAGCCCCAAACAGGTGACAAGTATCAACCCAGTGTACTACCAAGCATACTGCCAGGTCTATTTGTCGAGTACAATGATATCTGGAAAAAACTATCTTTGAGCACAAATAGAATGATATGGATGAATGATTTTGTTCAAACTTTATTCCCTGCCCCAGCATTATTTGGATTTAAGCAGTATGAGAAAGTCATTAAAAGCATAGGTTTCAGAATCAGCCTGCCTTATATTTGGGACCCAGTTAAGTCCTAGGGCAAATTCCTGGCCCTCTCTGCCTCAAAACCCTCAGTTTCCTCCTCTGTAAAGTGAGAGTAAGATAATCATCTCATGAAGGCTTAATTAAAGACATGTAGCAGGAGTTTAGAATAGCTAGCGGAGCATAGCTGGTACTGACAGAGAATTTGGGATGATGAATTGATGATGGTAGTGCGGATGACAATGGCATAAATTGATCAAGATCACCGACTTGCTGATTAATTCTGCGGTCTGTAAGGGGAGAAACTGCGAGAAATATCTTGGCAGAGGGCAGGGAAGTTCGCTCTATAACTCAGCATGAGTACAGGACGTGGAGTGCCGTTGTGGGGGGAGTTCTGGATTTGAAGCAGGCGCCTCCTCACTACGCAGTTCACCACTTACCAAAAACCTTGGATAAGTCACTTAACCTCTTTGAGCTTCATGATGTCCAAGAGTAAACTAAGAAGCTCCAATGAGAAGACATTTGGCAAAATGAAAACTATGTAAATGTGAGGGATTATTAAGCCCACACAGTCACCATTACCTACAGAATTCCTGTTCTTAGAAACACCATTGAGGAAAAAGTTCTCTACCGTTGAGGCAGATGGCAGAGCAGTGAGAAGTGAGCGGTTCTGTGGTCAGCCAGCTAGGCTTGAATCTAGCCTCTTCTGGCATTACGAGCCATGTGCCTTGGTGGAGGCCTCAGATTATCACTTATAAAATAATAATAAAATGTACACACCGCAGGATTTGTGAGGATTAAATGCAATGATGCAAGTAAAGCATTCAGTAAAAGTGCCCCTAACATATTAGTATTATTGTGATCTGTCACATTACTATCTATACACGTGTTTTATTAGGTTATGGTTTTACTCTGCTTCCATTTTCACTGAGTTGGGTGGGCTTTGGTTTATTAACCAATATTGGTAGTGGTATCACTTTTTTATACTGGAAGCAGAATCTTTGTAATGTATACATTAATGTATTACTATACTGTAATGTAATGTATTACAGAATCTTTGTACTAGTATAATGTGGACTTTAGACTCTCTTTAAATGCTCCTGTCTCTAGCTGAAATCTTATATATTAATAAAGTAGATATAAGGTTCCTTCTGCATGGCTACTACAGTTCTTACGACAATTATATTAGTTCTAGTCGAGTCTTCATGAAATAGTCAATGGGCTGCAATTTCTCCATGGAATGTTTACTAATATGGAGAAAACCTGAAGCTCACTTTCTTTATTCCCTTTTACAAGCAAAACATTCACCTGTAATACTTCTGGAGGACATTCTCAACAATGTTACACTGCATCCTGCAACCACATTCACAGGTGCTCCTAGATCATACCCATTTCATCATTTGTACACCCGACCCTGCTCTGCTGGGCTACGGACTGAGCTAAGAATCATTACACACCACCCATGGCTTCAACCCCAATTATGTATTAAACTCACTTGAGGATCTTTTAAAAAAATATTGATATTTGACCCAACTGAATCAGAGCCTCTAGGGGTGGGGCCCAGGCATCCTTTGTGGTCTTAAAAGCTCCCCAGGTGATACTAATGTATAGCCAGGGTTAAGAACAGCTGTTTTTGATAATGAGGGAACTAACAAGATAACATTGAAAATGCTAAACAAAAATTTTATTATAGATTTAGTTTAAATGAAAAGTTCTCTTAGTGGAAAGAAAAAGGAATAGTTTACTTCTTACTATTTCTCTTTCATGCCTATAAACCCACCCACCCAGTTATTAGTCAATTTTCAAGATAATGGCTTTGTTCTATCTGACAAAAGGAAATCAATGGTGCTGAAGACGACCAAAGGTCATGGAGTGTAAAAGACCTTCAACAATCTGGCATTAATCTTCACAAGTAGCTGTATATTGAAAATGAAAATGATTGTTTTCAATAGACAAATGATGACATTTGTGTTATTTTCTGATTATAAACAGCCATGCATTTTTTAACCCCTGTAGTGAGACGGTTGACTGAGGCAAAACACATAGGAGCATAACGAAATAGTGTCTTATATCTCATACAAATAAAATAGAAAATCTGCCATGTTTGGGCATCTACTTTTGGTAAGAATAGAAGAAACCCATAATCATAGTCTAAAAACCAACTTTTTTTAAATGTCTTTGTGTCCAACTAAACTTGATATTGTATCATGCCATAGTTGTCTGTGAAGTGTGTGTATCACAATAAACTGGATGAGTCTAATACGTAAGAATGAAACGTCACCAAGCATTTTCACAACTGCCTTCTGTATAAAATATGTCATGTCGCTGTCATCATTCTCTAAAATTATGCCCCTGAATTGCCATACATTTCTTATTTCCTAGCTTTTAAATGTATTAGGACCATTTATTTACTTTTGACAGTTGTATTTCCAGTAGACCCACATAATTTGAACTCGACTGTTATATTTTATGTCACCGCCACCCCAACCAACGAATAAGAGAGCTAATGTGTTCTTAATTCTGAGGTTCACGTTTACTTTTTCTTTGCTTAAAAAATTTATTGAAGAAAAACCCTACAGGGGCACTAAAGATGAAAAGCCATTCTATTCCTTCTGTGATATAAAATGACAGGGGAAAATGCCAGATTTAAAAAAAAAAAAATCAGCTTCTGCTCCAGAGTATTTTTGGTCCCCTGAGGAACACTGCAACCCTTCAGGTTAAGTCAAATGTGCCTTCTTCAGAACCTTATTTGTTAAAGATTAAAAGACCCTTCATCTTACAAACACCCGAGTTTACCACACATAATTCATTCTTCCAAAATTCTCTCTTTCTCCTCATAATCTCAAACGCAGCAAGGTGGAGGAGAGAATCTTAATATAACAAAGGAGAGATGGATGTGTGAAGTATGAGGCTGAATAAAAATGGCTGAAAAGCAATCCAAGCGAGGCTGGAGGGTGGCCACACCCAGTGCTAATATGGACTGTTTCAAAATACATCTGTTATACTGGAGGGCACTCCGCACTGCTTTTTATTTCCCCTCTATTTGTCCCACAAATACCCATTTTTAATAAATAGTAGTTACAGGTTACCCCAATGACAGACAAAAACCCTGAAATATTTCAAAGTGAACCATCCTAAAATGTGGCTACGCCATCATATTTTCAGGATTTCGAGACCTAGTCTGCATTTCCAATCTCCTTTGTGCGACCACAAATAACAACCCTGAAATGGGTGTGTCCCTCTTAAAAGGATGCACTAGAGCCCTCTCACTTAATGGCTCTACCAGGACATTTCAGCCTTTCGGCGGAAATTAAATGGCCTGGGATGCATGGAACAATAAGAAAGCATTTTAACTCCGGGCATGAGAAGAGATTAAACAAGTACTGAACAATCAACGGATCCCAAAAGAGCTCCCGGAGGAGGCAACTGATGCATTATTTAAATTTCTAGCATTACAACAAGAAAACAAAGGGATGGGGGTGGGGGGTTTAAAAAAAAAAAGAGGAAAAGAATCCAAACACCATCCGTTTTGATTTTTGACATGACAAGTTTACTCCCCCCCAACAGAAAGCTCTCGGGGGTGAAGCATGCATAGGTCCCACAGGTGAAATGATGCACAATGGCCGAGTCCGGGTCCCGGGGTTCCCGTGCACCGCAGGCATGCACTACCGAAATAAAGAGAATACCCTGACTTTTCCAGTTGCTCCACACACAGTCCATCTTGGTGGAATCGGCAGTGGCCTGCATCGTGCGGGCTTTGGGGGCTCGCCGTTGCCGTCCTCGGGGGCGCGGAGCTGGCACTCAGGGTCGGCGCCCCGGCTGCGGCGGCACGGTTCGCGGTGGCCGCGCGGCTGCGGACTGAGGCTGCACCAGCCGGCGCGCGGCGAGGGGCGGGCGCGTCGCGGGCGCCGCAGTCTCCGCGGCAGCGAATCAGCGCGGCGCGGCCCCGGGGCTGCCTGCGCGCACGGGGATGCGGCCGCCGCTCGACGCGAGAGCGCTGCCCCGGCCGGCCGGCCTGGTGAGAGGCTGCCCCGGAGTGGGCTGAGCCGGTTCTAACCGGGGAGGCACAAAAGCGGGCAAGGGGTGGGTGGGGGGGGGGGGGGGGGGTATGGGAGAAGAGGAGGGGAAAAGGGTGGGGATCAGAGTGCGGCACTTGGACTGTTCCTGGAGTTCTTGACACAGGGTGCATATTCTAGAAATTTCTTAGACACCTAAGAAACTTGTTGGGTAAGACGCAGGTGATGGCAGTACAGATAGCCGGCTTTCAGCAGAATGCCCCCCCTTTCCCCAATTGTCCCCATTGCTCACTCACCTCTCTTCCCCATTTCTTTACATTCTGGCCACGATTTAATTGCCTGGCATCTTCCAAGCAACTGCCAGATCTCTTCCTCTTTCTGGAATATTCTATGGCTATCCAAAACCTTGTTGGCAAGCCACAGTCACTGTAAAGAAATCCTGCTGCTCAGTAGGTCTTATGTGTTTTTCCTGCTGCCCCTATTCTCCAGCTCAGTTTGTGGTTCGAATGAATAAATACCTACCAGAATGTGGTGCCTGTAGGCTCCCTTTCAAAGCCCCTGGACTCTCGCACGCAGAGTTATTGGTCACTGCACTGACACTCCAGGAGGTCAGTTGTGGGGACATCCAAACAACTCAGGGAAGCAAAGGGTATTCTGCCTCAAAAGCATCATCTTTGGGATTGAGTGTTGGGGGCACATGGAGGTGGGCTGTGTGTATCATTTGGGAGATATAAAGTAGGTTTCCAAACCCAGTGAGTGAGTCAAGAGATTCTAGTCCCCAATTACAATGCAGATGTCAATGGGAGGAGGAGAACAGTGGGTGGTGACCTACTATTTAAATCTCACCATGAAATACTTTATCAGATCATACACCAAGAACTTTAGAGAATGGACAGGGGATAGGTACATTCTGATGAGGAAAAGGTAGAAATAGCACAGAGAAAGGACTCGAATTTGGGCATTGTCTGGGGAAGGCAGTCCTGGTGGCAGGACCCTTGGGGAGACAAAATATAACATGGGGCCAGAGGACACCTTTGGAATACAGGAGCATACAGAAGGAAGAGTTCCCATTTTACTTGTTGTGGCTTGACATCATCGTTTACACAGTATTTCTCTCTCTCCCTCGAAGAGAAATGGAGCCTTCACGATTCTTCCACAGTTCCCAGAGAGGTTCCTTGCCAGACCCAAATCTGCATTTGCACATCCTGCACCGGCAAGGACTTAAAGACAGTAGTCTCAAGGTTATGCTTGTAGCTATGATTTATCTTTCAGTTTATGAAGAGTATACACTTTAAAATGTGACCTTTGGGATCATGCATATTTTTCTTTCTTAGGATGTGAGCTTCCAGAGAAACCAAGCTTCTCTCCATAGGTCTGTAACATAACTGAAATTACTGAGGAACCTTAGTAAAAATGAGATCAGGAGGATGATCTGGCACTTCTGGGCAGCGGAAGTCTCCTCCAAGAGGAAGGGGTGTCAGAGCTACCATGGGCTGACGGGAGGGAAAAGAGTTATTACAAAGCACTTTTCAAACTGACCTGCTCCAGTGATGGTAGTGACCTTTTCATATTTATATTTCCAAACCCATTCCAATTTTTTTTCATCATCATGGTCCTGTTTGGGAATTCAGTCAGAAAATACTGAAAAGACAGGTATTTGATGATCTGACCAGCACTGAATTCTCACTGTATGAAGTAGGGCTGGACAAACCAGAAACAGGTGGGAACAAGACTCAGAAAGAAGGGTTTGGCGTGTGGGCTGCCTAGACTGGCTCCTTTTCAGTTGAAAACCTTTGGAGCCTTGGCCACTAGGAGGCACTGCCAGTCCAATGACAGCCCCAGTCACCAGCCCGAAGTCCAGCCGGTGCCCCCCAGCTACCTTCATTCGTGAGTATTAAGTGTCCACCACGTGGGCAGAGCCACCGGTCACGGCTAATCTGACGGGCGGTACTGTGCAGCAAGCTGGGACAGCACATCCCTGGCTGCGGAGAGCAGGCAGGGGCTAACTCTCCCTCAAGTGGAGGGGAGCTGTGTCAGCCTTCTTGGGCCATGCATTTTCATGGGCCACCAAGTTGACCTTGGAATGTAAGCTCAGCTGAAAGACCACATTCTTTTTAGGCATGCTGAATCTGAAGACAGAAGCTTGATGACACCCAAAAAGTCAAGATAGCAGTCTGATAGTTGAAGGTTGAGGTAAGGCGTCTGATGCCACAGAGATACACACCAGTGAAATACGAACTGAAGGGCTTTAGGTTAAGGTGTAGGTGGTAGGAGAAACAAATGAATTTATTAAAGAACAATCAGGCAGAAAAGTGTGAAGAGCTTGACTGAGAATTGGGGGATGTGGGCGTGAGACCCACTTACATGGCAGTAGTTATGTGGCCTTCAGCAAATATTTATCACCTTTGGACCTTTCTCTCATAATGAGAAATGAATTATACAAAATGAATCACAGTTTTAGATGTTTGTGTCTATGAAATAAGAATTTATTTCTTGTAGACATTGTAAGCGGGTACTTTCTTCGCACAAGTACCCACAGAGTATTAACTGAAAGCTCTTGCCAAGATTAAATGATAAAATGGGTAGAAAAGATATGTAAATTGTCCTTGAGTGGTGAAAGAAAACAGAAAGCAAAACAAAGCTTGCTAAAAGAGGGCAGGAACTGCCACTGTCTTTAAACCAGGAGAGAACAGACGGGCTTTGTACACAGCCAGCTCAGAATTTGGTTTAGGTGCCTGCCAGGAGAGGAAGTGATGTCTTTAGTTTTCAGGATGAAATCATGCTGTAGGCATTCGGTTCAAGGAAAAACAAAATTGTCAAGTTTTGAAATCTCATCTGAGATCAAGAGAAATGTTGAAGACTACCATGCCCAGAATGGCTGTATGGCGTCTGTTTTTTTTTGTAGCCCCAGGATTTTACTGATGAGAATCAGTGGCGCCTATATTGATACATTTAGTCAATAAGTATTTACTGAGCACCTACTGTATTCTAGATACTGTTCTAGGCCTAAAGTAAAATTGCTACTTTTAAGAAGTTTATATGTTAGTGAGATGGGCAGACAATAATAGAAGAGGTAAATGTCTATTTCACTTGTGGACAGGTGGACAGGGGGGAACAGCACAGGTAAAGGGGACAGAGGATGGAAGTGGGGTGGAAGTTTTCTATTTTATGAGGAGGGTCAGCAAAGGCCTATCTCATAAGGTAAAATTAAAGCAGACACCAAACAAAAGAGAAGGAGAAAGCTATTAAACTATATGGGAGAAGAGCACTTACAAATGCACTGAGTTTCAGGACAGAATGTAATAGGTGGTAAACTATATCCAGTTCAGAGAACTCCATGTTTGGGTGTGTGTGTGTGTGTGTGTTTAATGCTCTGAGAAGTATAGCAATTGGAAGAAAAGGCACAAAACCAAAAAAAGTACTTCATTATGATCAAAGAACACTCAGAACTCTGCTTTATGCCATATGGAATAAGGAAATTTAAAGTAACAACCAGTTTGGCACATAACCCACTGCATCAAAATAATGCATGAATTGCCTTTATTTCGAACGACAGATTAGCACTTGTTATTTGCCAGGTGCTTTCTCATATGGTATATATTTAGTTGTTACAGATCCCTATGAGGTAGATAGTGTTTACCTTCATTTTCTTGATTCATTCATCCATTCAATCTGCAAACATTTGTAAAGCCCAAACAAAGTGCCTGATCCTGTAAATACAAAAGGAACTGCCCACTGGAAACATGAGTTTAGTGGGTGAGATTTACACATAAATACATAAATGCAATCAATTGATAGGTGTATGAACAGGAAAGAGTGGATACACAGTGATTAAGGGGAAGAAGAGGTTTCAGGAAAGGCTTCAGAGAATAGATGATAATAAAGCTGAGTTATGAACAAAAAAATAGAATCACCAGTTTGAGTGACAGGGATTTCCTGGCATACAGATAGGGCACCTTAACCACAGAGAGGTGCAGGGGACAGTGAGACAGATCCAAGTAATAATACTGTCAGTAAATGAAGGAAACACTGCAGAGTTTCAAGGGGAGGAATAACATCTTGAGAAGTTGAATAATTTATCCAGATTTGCTTTGGGATTTTCCAGAGTTGTTAAAGACATACATTATAACCCTGAGCAAGACAAGAGGAAATCAGTACCCTAACTCACATCATAGTGAAACTGCAAGGCATCAAAGACAAGAGGAAATCTTAAAAGTAGGCATAAGTGAATGACACATTGCCCCCAGAAACTGTTGGACCAGCCACAGTCTTTTCATTAACTGAACCCAGAAGACAATGGAATAATGTTTTCAAAGTAGTGAGGGAAAATAACTGTCATCTAGAATTCTGTACCCAGCAAGACTAATATAGGTGTTTTCAAATGTAAGAAATGAGAGAATTTCCTAACTATGAACCCTGCAGAAAAAGCGACCAAGGTTGGTACTTCTGGCAGAAGAAAACTGAACTTAGAAGGAAGAAGGGAAATGCATGAAAGAATGCAAAGTGTAAAAATTGGTAATGACTAATTTGGGGGTTTGTAAGAAAGGTGAAATTAAAGTAGTAGACAAAAATAGAACATAAGGTAGGAAGGAGTGATAAGAGTAAAAGCATCCTAACGTCCTAGTACTATTCAGGAGAACAGTAGAGATTTTAATTTAATTTTTTTTTGAGATCTTAATTTTAGACTATGAAAAGTCAAATTTGTAAGTTAAACATTAAGGGTCACCACCAGAAACAACTAGAACATAAAACTTCTAAATGAGTAAAATGTATAAACAAAGTAATTACTAAATCAAATTGAAGTCAGGAAAGGAAAAATATGAGAAGCAAAGTAAAGAACTAGTAAATAGAAAGGATAAAATAAAGTAGTAGAAAACATCTAAATATATCCAAATAATGCCAACCAAGAAGATGGAAACTCTCAGATTGAATGTAAAAAATGTAGCTAAAGGATGTTTATAAAAGAAAATCCTAAGGCATACTGACACAGTAAAGTTAAAAGTAGAGATGTAAAAAACTATACCAGATTAATAGATTTTTGGATAGTGATCTTGCTAACAAACTCACTTATTAATTCTAATTGTGGATTCTTTTGAAATTTTTATGTAAATTATCATATCTTCTCTGAATAAATATGGTGTTATTTCTTCCCTTCTAATCTTTATACGTTTATTTCTTTACTTTGGCTAGTACTTCCACATATAATGTTGAGTAGAAGTGGTAAAGGGTATATATTCTTTGTCTTACTCCTGGATCCAGGGGAAAAGTGTGCTCAAAATTTTACCATTAAATATGATGTTGGCCGTGAATATTTTAGCTGTCTTTTATCAGATTAAGGCAAGTTCCTTCTATCCCTAGTTTTTTGAGAGTTTTTGTCATGAACAGATATTGAATTCTATCAAATGCTTCTACTGAAGCTATTGAAATGATCACAGGGATTTTATCCTCAATTCAGTTAATACATAAATTACATGGATTGAATCTTGAATGTTAAATCAACCTTGCACTCCTCGGATATACCCCAAATGGCTCCAATGTGACATTCTGATTTTTAACTTCTCTTTATGCCAATTTTAGCAAGTTTTATTTTCCTCAAATCAATTCATCCATTTTAAATAAGTTGTCAAATTTATTGGTGTAAATTATTCATAACATCATAATTTTATGTTTTTAATAATCTGAAGGAGCTGTAGCCATGTCTACTTTTTCATTTGCGATATTGGTTTTATTTTTCTCTCTTCATTTCTTGATCATCTTATTGGAGATTGATCAATATTATGAATATTAATTTCAAAGAATTTAATTCTTTGTTAGTTAATTAATTTAACTAACTTAGTTAATTAATTTAACTAACTTAATTTCAAAGAATAAAATTTTTCTTTTGTTTTTTTTCTCTTTTGTATATCTTTGTATATGCTCTCTATTTCCTTCTATTACTATTATTATTATTTCCTTCTTTTACTTTTGTTTTTCTTTCATTAGCTCCACAAAATAGAAGTTTAGATTAATTTCAGCCTTTCTTCTTTTCTAATATATTCATATTCATTTAAAAGTATAATATTCCCTCTAAGCACTGTTTTAGTGGCAACCTACAAGTTTTGATACATTATGTTCATGTTATTGTCCAGTTCAAAATATTTTCTAACAGTCATTGAAATTTTTTTTCTTTGGTCCATTGACTATATAGAATTACAAACTTCTGAGCATTGTTCTAACTGTCCTATTGTTTATTTTCAGTTTAATTCACCTGTAGTTAGACAACAAACTCTATACAATTTTAATCCATTGAAACTTGCTTTAGAGTCTGGAATATGATCTATTTCTTTTTAAAACATTTATTTATTTGAGAGAGAGAGCAGGGGGAGGGGCAGAGGGAGAGGGAAAGAAGCAGACTCAGCACTGAGTATGGAGCCCAACATGAGACTCGATCTTATGACCCTGAGAGATCCTGACCTGAGCTGAAATCAAGAGTCGGAGGCTTAGATGGCTGAGCCACCCAGCCATCCCAAATATGATCTATTTTGATACATGTGTCAATTGGACATGAATGTATATTCTAAAGTTTTAAGGGTGTTCTATAAATCTCCATTTGGTCACATTGGTTAACAGCATTATTCAAACAATTTATCTCCCTAATAATTTTTTGGCTGTATGTCTGCCAGATCTTGAAATAAGTACATCACAACATCTAACTTTCATGTTGATTGATCTATTTTCCTTTCAGTTCTGTCAATTTATATAACTTTATATATATTGGGCTCTTATAAATTTAGAATTATCATGTCTTACTGTTGAGTTAACCCTTTTATCTTTATGAAATGTTCCTCCTTATCTCTAGTAACACTCCTTGACTTAGAGTTTAGTTTGGCTGATAGGGATATATATACAACAGCTTTATTTTGGTTGGTGTTTGCATGATACGTCTTTTCCCATCCTTTACTTTCAAACTATTTGTATCTTTTTATGTTCTTAAAGATAGTATATTATTGGGTCTTGTTTTTAATTCAGGCTAATAATTTTTATTTTTTTAAGGTGGGTGTTAAGTCAATTTACATTTAATGTAATCATCAATATAACTGGATTTAAGTCATCCTGCTATTTATTTCTTATTTATCACATATCTTTGCTCCTTTGTTCTGCCTTTCTTGCCTTCTTTCAAAATAATCAAGCATGGTTTTTTTTTTAAGATTTTATTTATTTATTCATAAGAGACAGATTGAGAGAGAGAGAGAAGCAGAGGGAGAAGTAGGCTCCCCGCTGAGCAGCGAGCCCGATGCGGGACTCGATCCCAGGACCCTGAGATCATGACCTGAGCCGAAGGCAGACGCTTAACCATCTGAGCCACCCAAGTGCCCTCAAGCATGTTTTTTATTAATCCATTTATTTCCCTAAGTAATTTTCTAGTTACACCTTTTTAAATACTTTGGTGATTAGCTTACAATGATAATGTTCATTCTTAACTTACTGGAGTCTATTGTATATAGTACTTTTACAATTTCCAATGCAATAAAAGAATCTTAAAACTGTAAATTCCACTTACTCTGTACTGATGTGACATTCTTTTTATATACTGCTACTCAGTTTCCAGTCAATTTGCTAATGATTTGTGTAGACTTTTTCTATCTATATTCATGAGATCTGTCCTCTTCCTTTCTTTTCTTATAATACTCTTCTTAAGTTTTTGTATTAGGGTTTTTAAGCTAGGCTTGTTATAAGATTTTTTGGTTTGATTTTATGGAATGTGATTACAATAAGGTTTTTTTTCCTTTGGTGCTTATTGAGCTTCTCAAATCTGTATATTGACTGATGCCTTTTACCAATTTTGAAAAAAAAATCTCTGCCGTATTTCTTCAAATATTCCTTCTGCCCCATTTTCTCTCTCTTTTCCTATAAATCCAATTATTCATAGGTCTGACCTTCTGACAAGTTTTTTATACTCTGTTCTTTTCATATTTTTATTCAGTTTTTTCACCACCTTGGATATTTCCTATTGAGCTATCTCTGAATTCACTAATTTTATCTTCTTCTGTGTCCAAAGAGCTATTACATGTAGCTAAGTAAATTTTAATTTCAGAAATTTTATCTTTTAGTTCTAGAATGTTCACTTGACTTTATTTTCATAAATATCCTTTCTCTGCTGAAATTCTCCATCTTTTTATCCACTTTCTTTCACATATTTATAGTAGTTTTTTAAAAGACTTTATCTAACTTCAGTATCCAGCTCATCTATGGGTCAACTTCTATTGTCTCTGTCTTTCTAAATTCCAGCATAGTTATCATACAGTGTTACACTAGCTTCAGGTGTACAATTAGTGATTCAACAATTCTATATGTTGCTCAGTGCTCATCATGATTAAGTGTATTCTTTTTTTTTTTTTTAAAGATTTTATTTATTTATTTGAGACAGAAAGAATGAGAGAGAGAGAGCACATGAGAGGGGGGAGGGTCAGAGGGAGAAGCAGGCTCCCTGCTGAGCAGGGAGCCCGATGCGGGACTTGATCTAGGGACTCCAGGATCATGACCTGAGCCAAAAGCAGTCGCTTAACCAACTGAGCCACCCAGGCGCCCGATTAAGTGTATTCTTAATCCTCTTTACCTATATCAGCCATCTGCCTGTCCACCTCCCTTCTGGTCATCATCAGTTTGTTCTCTATGGTCAAGAGTCTGTTTTTTGGTTTGTCTCTTTTGTTTTGTTTTTTATATGCCACATATGGGTGAAATCACATGGTATTTGTCTTTCTCTGACAGACTTATTTCACATAGCATTATACCCTCTAGATCCATTCCTATTGTCTTCTTTGTTGTTTATCAGCCACATATTCTTGCCTCTCTTACATGTCTAGTAATGTTTTATAGTAGGATAGATATTGTGTATTCAAGAACCATACAGATAGGCAGTTGATGCTATTTCCCCACAAAAAGGGTTCACCTCTTCCTCTGTTAAGCAGATACGGTGAGGGGTTGATCACATCACTTCAATTATATGATAGACTACAAAACAAGACTCAATACATTTTAACAGGATGGAAATCATACAAAATGTATTCTCCAACCACTTGGAATAAAATTAGAAATTGATAACAAGGAAATTTATAAATTCACAAATATGTGAAACTTAATACACTTCTAAATAAGCAATGGGTCAAAGAAGAAATCACAAGGGACATTTAAAAATATTTCAAAATGAATGAAACTGAAACAAATATTCAGAAGGTACAGCCAAAGTAATACTTAGAAGGAAATGTATAGCTGTAAACACCTAAGATAGAAAAAAATAAATCCATAACCTAAACTTCTGCCTTAAGAGACTAGAAAAGGAGCACACCCTAAACCCAAAGCAAGCAGATGAATGAAGTAATAGAGATTAGAATGGAAATTAATGAAATAGGAAAAACAATATAGAAAATCAATGAAACCAAAAGTTGGTTCTTTTTTAAAAGGATCAACAAAGTTAACAAACCTTTAGCTAGAATTACTGAGAAGAAACAGATAAAGACTCAAATTACTAAAATCAGTGATGAAAGAGGGACATTGCTACCAACCTTACAGAATTGGAAGGATTATAGGGAAATACTATGAACAACTACAAACAAATTTGATAACCTAGCTGAAAATGAACAAATCTTTAGAAAGATATAAACTACCAAGGGGAGATAGAAAATATGAATAGATTGAGATGAATAGACATTGAATTAGTAATTTTAACTTCCCACTAAGAAAAGCCCAGGTCGAACTTCCAGCTCTATTACAAAGCTGTCATCATCAAGACAGCATGGTACTGGCACAAAAACAGACACATAGATCAATGGAATAGAATAGAGAGCCCAGAAATGGACCCTCAACTCTATGGTCAACTCATCTTTGACAATGCAGGAAAGAATGTCCAATGGAACAAAAACAGTCTCTTCAACAAACGGTGTTGGGAAAATTGGATAGCCACATGCAGAAGAATGAAACTGGACCATTTCCTTACACCACACACAAAAATAGACTCCAAATGGTTGAAAGACCTCAATGTGAGACAGGAGTCCATCAAAATCCTAAAGGAGAACACAGGCAGCAACCTCTTTGACCTCAGCCGAAGCAACTTCTTCCTAGAAACATCACCAAAGGCAAGGGAAGCAAGGGCAAAAATGAACTATTGGGACTTCATCAAGATAAAAAGCTTTTGCAAAGCAAAGGAAACAGTCAGCAAAACCAAAAGACAACCGACAGAATGGGAGAAGATATTTGCAAATGACATATCAGATAAAGGGCTAGTATCCAAAATCTATAAAGAACTCATCAAACTCAACACCCAAAGAACAAAGAATCCAATCAAGAAATGGGCAGAAAACATGAACAGACATTTCTCCAAAGAAGACATCCAAATGGCCAACAGACACATGAAAAAGTGCTCAATATCGCTCGGCATCAGGGAAATCCAAATCAAAACCTCAATGAGATACCACCTCACACCAGTCAGAATGGCTAAAATTAACAAGTCAGGAAACGACAGATGTTGGCGGGGATGCGGAGAAAGGGGAACCCTCCTCCACTGTTGGTGGGAATGCAAGCTGGTGCAGCCACTCTGGAAAACTGTATGGAGGTTCCTCAAAAAGTTGAAAATAGAGCTACCATATGATCCAGCAATTGCACTACTGGGTATTTACCCCAAAGATACAAAAGTAGGGATCCGAAGGGGTACGTGCACCACGATGTTTATAGCAGCAATGTCCACAATAGCCAAACTGTGGAAAGAGCCAAGATGTCCATCGACAGATGAATGGATAAAGAAGAGGTGGTATATATATACAATGGAATATTATGCAGCCATCAAAAGGAATGAGATCTTGCCATTTGCAACGACATGGATGGAACTGGAGGGTATTATGTTGAGTGAAATAAGTCAAACAGAGAAAGACATGTATCATATGATCTCACTGATATGAGGAATTCTTAATTGCAGGAAACAAACAGGGTTGCTGGAGTGGGGGGTGGGGTGGGAGGGATGGGGTGACTGGGTGATAGACACTGGGGAGGGTATGTGCTCTGGTAAGCGCTGTGAATTGTGCAAGACTGTTGAATCTCAGATCTGTACCTCTGAAACAAATAATGCAATATATGTTAAGAAAAAAAAAAAAGAAGAAGAAGAAGGTAGCGGGAGGGGAAGAATGAAGCGGGGGAAATCGGAGGGGTAGACGAACCATGAGAGACGATGGACTCTGAAAAACAAACTGAGGGTTCTAGAGGGGAGGGGGGTGGGAGGATGGGTTAGCCTGGTGGTGGGTATTGAGGAGGGCACATTCTGCATGGAGCACTGGGTGTTATGCACAATGAATCATGGAACACTTCATCTAAAACTAATGATGTAATGTATGGGGATTAACATAACAATAAAAAAAAAATACTGTATGTCAACTATACCTCAATAAAGAAAAAACACTGTGAGATTAAAAAAAAAAAAAAGAAAGAAAAGCCCAGGTCGAGATGGTTTCACTAGTGAATTCTACCAAACATTCAAAGAATACTTAACACCAATCCTTCGCAACTCTTCCAAAAAGAAGAGGAAGTGGGAAAACTTTCCATCACACTCTATGAGGTTATCGATAACCCTGATAAAAACCAGACTGGCGTTATGAAAAAAGAGAATTACAGATCAATATTCCTATGAATATAGATGCAAAATTTCTCAAAAAATACTGCCAAACTGAATCCAGCAACACATAAAAAGGATACACCATGACTAAGTGGGATTTATGCCAGTGATAAAACAGCCAATGTAATACACCATCTTAATAGAATAAAGGACAAGACCCACATAATCATCTCAATGCAGAAAAAAACCATTTGAGAAATTGATCACCCTTTCACAATAAAAAATGCTCAACAAACTAGGAACAGAAGGAAACTTCCTTAACCTGAACATAGGAATCTCAAAAATATCTCACAGCTAACATGAAACTTAATGGCAAAAGATTGAAAGCTTTCCCCATAAGATCTGGAGTAAGACGAGGATGTTTGTGCTGGCAATTTCTATTCAGATCGCACTAGAGATTCTAGCCAGGGCAATGTAACAAGAAAAAGAAATAAAACTGATCCAGATTGGAAACGAAGAAGTAAAACTACCTCAGACAAAATGAGCTTGTATATAGAAAATTATAAGGAATCAAAAAAAATATTTAGAGGCAATAAACAAGTCTAGCAGTTTGCAGGATGTAAGATCAGTGTACAAAAACCAACTGTATTTCTACACACTAGCAGTGAACGATCCAAAATGAAGTTAATAAAAACAGTTACATTTATACTAGCATAAAAAATAAAATAGGGGTGCCTGGGGGGCTCAGTTAAGCGTCTGCCTTCAGCTCAGGTCATGATCCCCAAGTCCTGTGATGGAGCCCCACATCAGGCTCCCTGTTCAGTGGGGAGTCTGCTTCTCCCTCTCCCTCTTCTCTGCTCATGCTCTCTCTCTCTCTGAAATAAATGAAGTATTAAAAAAGAATAAAATATTTAGGAATAAATTTAACAGAGAAAGTGTAAAACTTATACTTTGAAAACTATAAAACATGGTTGAATGAAATTAAAGAAGACCTAATTAAATGGAAAGACATTTTTGTTCATAGATCAAAAGGTTTAATATTGCTAAGATGGCAATATTCCCCAAATTAATCTACAGATTCAACACAATCCCTGTCAAAATCCAAGCTAAGTTTTTTTTTCTTTCAGAAATCAACAGATTAATCCTAAAATTCATATGGAAATGCAAGGGACCCATAACAGACAAGACAATCTTGAAATAGAACAAAGCTGTAGGTCTCACACTTCCTGATTTCAAAACCTACTACAAAGCTACACTAATCAAGACAGTGCGGTACTGGCATAAGGCTAGACACATAGGTCAGTGGAATAAAATTGAAAGTCCCAAAATAAACCCTAATATATATGGTCAACTGATTATCAATCAACAAGGGTACTAAGACCATTCAATGGGGATAAGAACAATATTTTCAACAATGGTGCTGGGTCAACTTGCTATGCAAAAGAACAAAGTTGGACCCCCTACCTTACACCATATGCAAAAATTAACTCATAATAGATCAAAGACTTAATGTAAGAGATAAAATTAGAAATCTCTTAGAAGGAAACAGGCATAAATCATCACGATCTTGGATTAGGCAGAGGCTTCTTAGTTATGACACCGAAAGCACATGGAACAAAAGAAAACACAGATAAATTGGACTTCAATTTTGACTTTTTGACTTCCAAAAGAAACCAAAGCACTTTTGTACATCAAAGGATACTATCAAGAAAGTAAAACTACTGAGACATCACCTCATACCTGTCAGAATGGTTAATATCAAAAACACAAGAAACCGGGGTGCCTGGCTGGCTTTGTCAGAAGAACATGTGACTCTTGATCTCACGGTTGTGAGTCTGAGCCCCACGTTGAGTGTAGAGATTACTTAAAAATAAATAAATAAAACAACACCACACAAGAAACTAGTGTTGGCAAGGGTGTGGAGAAAAAGGACTACTCATGCAGTGCTGGTGGGAATGCAGACTTCTGCAGCCACTGTGGAAAACAGTATGGAGGTTCCTCAAAAAATTGAAAATAGAATTACCATATGATATAGTAATTTCAGTACTGGGTATTTGCCCAAAGAATATGAAAACAGTAATTCAAAAAGATATATGCATCCCTATGTTTACTGCAGCATTATTTACAATAGCCAAGATATGGAAGCAGCCCAAGTGTCCGCTGATAGATGAATGGATAGAGAAGATGTGGCATATATATACAACGGAATATTACTCAGCCATAAAAAAGAATGAAACTTGCCATTTGCAATGATATGATGGATCTAGAGAGTAAAATGCTAAGTGAAATAAGTCAGAGAAGGACAAATACCATATGATTTAACGCATTTGTGGAATTTAAGAAACAAAACAAATGAGCAAAGAAAAAAGAGACAAACCAAAACACGGACTCTTAACTATAGAGAACAAATTGATAGTGACCAGAGGGGAGGTGGGTGGGGGGACTGGTGAAATAGATGATGGGGATTAAGAGTACAGTTATCGGGCGCCTGGGTGGCTCAGTTGGTTAAGCAACTGCCTTCGGCTCAGGTCATGATCCTGGAGTCCTGGAATCAAGTCCCGCATCGGGCTCCCCGCTCGGCAGGGAGTCTGCTTCTCCCTCTGACCCTCCCCCTTCTCATGCTCTCTCTCTCTCTCTCTCTCTCATTCTCTCTGTCTCAAATAAATAAATAAAAAAAAATCTTAAAAAAAAGAGTACAGTTATCATGATGAGCAGTGAGTAATGTATAGAATTATTGAATCACTATATTGTACACCGGAAACTAATATAACACTGCATGTTAACCATACTGGAATTAAAAAAAAAATTATATGCAGTTAAAAAAAAAAGATTCCTCCTCCAGATGGCTGCAATGCTGCATCTCGGCGTGAGGCTTGGTGAGCAGAGTGCGAGCGGGAATTAAGCCTCATTTGCCATGTTGGCCAGGCATGCATGCTTACAAAGGGCACAACCTGGCAACTTTGCATGGCAGCTTGGATTGCTACTTAGCCCACCCTCCGAGCCAGCCTTGTTCTCTGTCTCAGCCTCTACTGACAGCACAACTCTGGTTCCAGCCAAAATTGCTCTCCGGAGCTCCTTGACAACCTGCGTTTATTGCCGTCCCTTTCTTGTTCCTCCCTTCCCATCACATTTCTCAGAATTTCTATTGCTGGACGTAACTTGAATTGGTTTCTGCAGTCTGCACATTTCCACTAGACCAGGGGCATGACTCTATTTGCAGACTTTTTCTCTTCCTAGGGATTCGGTTCTTCAGACTTGCCTTTTATATACCCCTACCCTCTAACTGTGGGTGGCTCCAGATTTTCTGTTTCTTTTGTTACTACCTGTTGCTCAATGACTAACTGTATATATAATAATGTTATCACATGTGCACGCACACACACTAACTTTTCCAGAATGCCTTGCACACAGAAATGGCAATAAAGCCAGGTCTTAGCCAATAAGATATAAAGGAAAATCTGCTGGAGGGCTTCTGGAAAAGATTGTTTTCCTGATTAAAAAGCAAGAAGAACTCATTTCTCACCCTCGCTGCCCCCAGCTTTCTTTGAGGACATGATGCTTGGACTGCTGCAGCCATGTTGTGACCATGAGGAGAAGGCCATGATAACTGTGAAGAGTATAGTGCCCTAATATTGTGTCTGTGTTGGGCCATCAGTGTCTCTGGTATCTCCTACTTCTAAACTTCTTCCTTTTTTTTTTTTTTAAGATTTTATTTATTTATTTGAGAGAGAGAGAGAGGGAGCACACGAGTCGGGGGAGGGACAGAGAGAGTGGGAGAAGCAGGCTCCCCGCCGAGCAGGACCCTGGGATTATGACCTGAGCTGAAGGGAAACACTTAACCGACTGAACCACACAGGCGCCCCCCTCTCCCACTTCTAAACTTCTTATTAAGTGCACACTCAATGTCCTCTTGGTTCATTCATACTGATACTAGTTTGGATTTTTCTGTCACTTGGCGCCAGAAGCATTCCTACTGCCAAGTCACTGACTGAGCTTCTCTATGTAGCAGGGTTAACACTGGTGTATTTTTTTTCTGATCCCTCAATTATTATATAGACTCTTTGTTCCGGTGAAGAGCAACAACACCTTCTGTCTCCACTTCTTGCATATGCCTCTCACCATGAATGAGTTAGACATTTTCTTTCTTCTTTTTTTTTTTTTTTTTAAGATTTTATTTATTTATTTGACAGAGAGAGATAGCAAGAAAGAGAGAGAGCACAAGCAGAGGGAGCTGCAGGCAGAGGGAGAGGGAGAAGCAGGCTCCCCGCTGAGCAAGGAGCCAGAAGCAGGGCTCCATTCCAGGACCCTGGGATCATGACCTGAGCCAAAGGCAGACGCTTAACCGACTGAGCCACCCAGGCGCCCCAAGTTAGACATTTTCAACCATTTTCTTCGAGGGTCATCATTGACCACTTTGACAGAAAGCTACAGCAAATGGAACAACTAAAGAAATGGGTTGCTACTGTGAAAATGTGCCTTGTGTATCAATGTAAAAGAAACAGTTTCAATAAATCATACATCATACAAGGGAGATACTGATGATTTCGCAATAGCGCCTTATTAGTACAAAGTCACCACAAAAAAAAAAAAAAAGTTTCCTCCGCTGAACATGCACTAATGAACAAGGACCAGGAACTGGATTAAAAATAATGACCTCATTAAACATTTACAGCATAGCAGTAAAATTTGCAAAGAGTTACAATTTTGCAAACCACCCCTAACAGATGTATAAGGAAATTTTTAAAAAAAATGTGAATCTGAGAGCCCAGGAAGCTGCTGAAGCAGCACTGAAATGTTTTCTCAGCAAGAGGCAACCTGAATCCACGAAACCAGAGTCTCACTATTTAAGGTTTGGAATTTCAGAGGCGGGCTTTGTGTTAGGAAAAAAAAGTAGATAAGGGACAAGAATAGTCAATTATTGTAGGGAATAGGTACTAGAAAATAACCCTGCAAAGTTCGGTAGCACACAGCCATACTGGAATAAAGGAATAAGAGGAATACAAACACAAAGGAATAAAAACAAGGAGTAAAACACTAAGATTGAATCACTACACTTCCTAAATTATGAACATCTCTTCACTCGTAGCTAACCTAAACTCATGGAACCTCTTTTTATTTTAATGTGTTGGGTGGTGTCTGTGTTATAGTGAGTCTAGAAGTTTCAGGGACCAGAGAGGTATTCTTTCTTTCAGAATAATGGCCATAGTCAGTCCCAGGCAAAAAACTCGTATGACGCGAATTTTAAAAGATGCTTATAATGACTCTGTTCTTGTCCAGGGACCTTGCAGGAATGCTTTTGAAGTTGGCTAACTGAAGATCCACACAGATGAGTCTCCTCACAGGGCTACTGCTCTCAGAAATACACTTAGGGCCACTTCTTGCCTCAGCTTCAGTGTTTTTAGCATAGACTTACTTTTGTGGTATAAAATAAAGAGCTGTGCTCCACTTATATTCTTATTTTTCCTTTAACCTAAGTGATGATGGTTTTTAAGAATCTTGAAGGTTAGAGACACTGACTTAAAAGTAATTTAGCAAAACTGACATCCGATGTTATACTTGAAGTTGAAAGAGATCAGGAGTGTTTTGACCAATCTCCTTCAACCACATGTTTGAGCAGCTCCATGGGAGCACAGCAGTCTCTCAGCCCATTCATGTGCTCGAAAACGAAACATATGTGCAGGTATAAGCTGAGTAAGTGTGTATATACTAAATCAGTATGCTCAGAGAAGGTAAATGACATCCAGTGATCATAAATAATGTCTATTTTTTGCAATGTATTTTGGGCCATGTCAGAAGGTGTTTACTATAATCAAGAAGTAGTCTCCTTGGAATGCTCCTAAATATCAATATGATTATTCAAGTCTTCTTAAAAATTTTTTTTTCCATTTATTTATTTATTTTAGAGACAGAGAGCGAGCGAGCAAGCGTGGGGGCCGAGGAGGGGGAGAGGGAGAGAGAGAATCCCAAGCAGGCGCCACGCTCAGGGCAGAGCCCAACATGGGGCTCAGTCTCACAACCCTGAGATCGTGATCTGAGTTGAAATCAAGAGTCGGATGCTTAACTGACTGAGCCACCCAGGCGCCCCAACCAAGCCTTCTTAAGTAATTCCCATTAAAAGACAAGCCAACTGGGCAAGTTATATTTGCACGATATTCTTTGAGGACTTTGCCACCTAAGCCAGCGCCCAAAGCTGGCACAGTGAGCGTCCAGCCCTCCATCTTACCACACTCGAAGTAGCAGACTCTGCAGGAGTACATACTGGCTCAGCCTGTGTTTGGTACGTACGGAAGTGTGCATGGGGAGGAGAAAAGGCTGTTATTTAAGTTTTCAAAGAGACATTTGTCTTGCAAAGATACATGTCAAAGAGTCAAATTTGTGAAAGGGGAAAATGTCCAGTGTCAAAGTTGTCCCTCTTTAAGCCTCCTTCTTTATACAGTCTTACCAGATGTGTGGAGGATTCTTACTTCCTATTTTTAACCTCCGTTAAAGACAAACCACCAGGAGTTTGTGGGGGGAAAAAAGCCCTTCTTATTCCTCCTTTTCCAAGTGTCAGATAACATGGAATGAAGATTATATGTAACTCATACATAAATCAAAGAGCAGAGAAAAACATTCCACTCTCAAAAGAATAAGCGTGCTACCAATAATAACACACAATCATTAATATATACCAAGCGACAGACACTGGGCTAAGTATTTCACGTGGATTCTCTCCTTTATTACAACAAACTTATAAGGAAGGGCTGTAAATACTCCCATTTTACGGGGGTGGGGGTACGGAGGGGAGGGGAACTTGAGGCTCAGATTAGATAACTTGACCCCACCCCCAAAGCCCCTTAGGGCAGAGTCAGGTTCAGACCCAAGGTTCCCAGGCTTCAGAACTCCGGCTGTGATCCAAGATACTTTACTGCCTCCTGACATTTCCTAACAACCACCCTCTGTCTGTACCAGAGAACCCAGGGGCTGCGCAAACAAAGGATCTAAAGCTTCTGAACCTGAAAAGGCCAGTCCCGAGATAGGGGACAGACAGCTCCAAGCGTCTATGGAGCTGGCCTTGGGCTCAGAATTCAATGAAGGGAGAGGATATGGTGTGTTCAGTGTTTTGTTTTGTTTAGTCATTGGCTAATGCCCACCAAATGAAAACAAGACAGCTCAGCTATTACATTTCTGACTTCTAGTTCCTGCCTTTCTCTTTCTCGAAATGGACACCATAGGACTTGATGCCATAGTGATTAGGAAGTGATCCGTTGGACACACAAATGCTGGGAGTCTCTGCAGTCAGCCTTGCTTTCTCTCTGGACTTTGGGATGTGAATCTAGTCTGCTTAAGATGCAGCAATGGCAGAAGAAAGAGTTCTGGCTCAGCCATGTACTGGTCTCACTCCTTCACATAGTTTGACTTCCCTGCATTCAGGGTCATCAGCAGGAGAAAGAAGATAAGGCTTACCACACACAGGTAAATAGGCCAGGTGTTCAGTTCATAGCAGCTGCTGCCAGTTCAGAAGGGGGTAAAATTAGACAGTGCACCTCAACATAAAACCATTCCACAGTAGTGAGTAAAGCACTATTAAGTTACCTCAGGACCTTGAAGGATGTTACTTTAAAACACTGTTATGTTCCAAGGAGAATCACTATTTTTTCTACCACGGTGTTTTGAGTTTCATATAATCCACACAAAGGATCCACCATGTGGCAAATTATTTTCCAAATTAATATCAAGGGAGGTATTACCTTTATTAAAATAAATTATGTTTTATTAGATAATGACAGCTATTTAACAAATAACTTGGTGTTGAATAAATGAATGAATACAAAGCATTCTTTTTTTACCTTGATTTTTTGTTGTTGTTGTTCGACCAGGAAGCTCAAAGCCAAATGTAATATAAAATCAGAGGAACTATACTAAGATTTATCATAGCACAATTACTTCACTCATTTTTCTTTATGGATTTGGTTTCCTATTTTTTTAACTTTCATTTTAAACCTTTTTAAATTTCTATTTATTTATTTTTAAGTAAGCTCTACATCCCATGTGGGACTTGAACTCACAATCTGAGATCAAGAGTTGTGTGCTCTACTGACTGATCCAGCCAGGAGCCCCAACTTTCATTTTTTTTTTTAATTGAAATTTTTATTAACATACTTGTAGATTCACTTGCATTTTTAAGAAATAATACACAGAGGGGGCGCCTGGGTGGCTCAGTCGTTAAGTGTCTGCCTTCGGCTCAGATTATGATCCCAGGGTCCTGGGATTGAGCCCCGCATCGGGCTCCCTGCTCAGCGGGGAGCCTGCTTCTCCCTCTCCCGCTCCCTCTGCTTGTGTTCCCTCTCTCGCTGTGTCTCTGTCAAATAAATAAATAAAATTAAAAAAAAATAATACACAGAGATCCTTGTACACTTTGTTCAGTTTCCTCCAATGGTAACATTTTGAAAAACTGTAATACGGTAGCATAATCAGGGTGTGGACATTGATTCAATTCCCGCAACCTTCTTCAGACTTCTCCTACTTGTACTGGGTGTGTGTGTGTGTGTGTGTGTGTGTGTGTGTGTGTTAAGCTCGCTACAATGTTATCACTTGTTCAGGTTTGTATATCCATCATCACAGTAAAGACACTGAACGGTTCCAACACCACAAAACTCTCTCCTTGCCCTTTTTTAACCACACTCCCCTCGCACAATCCTCCCACATTTAATTCTATTTTTAACAGGCCTATTTCCTACATGTCTTGGAAGTCCACAGGAGATAAGTAGGAATGAATAAATATTTTTAAAACAAGGTTAAGCCTCATCACAGCCTTGTTGGCAATGTCGGCTAACCTGGCCAGGAAGCAAGCTGATGGTGTCTCTACACGTTACCAGTATAGCATCTTTCCCAGCCCTGAGGAAACATACTTGCTACAGGCACTTTGCCACATTTTAATTCAACAAGTAGTTGTTGAGTGCCCAGGGTTTCAGGCATGTGCTAGGTGCTGGAATAAAGATGAATGAAAGTACAAGTGTTCATCAATAATTGGGAGGCAGGAATGTAAAGCAGTAATTGCAATGCAGGTGATAATCACAATTTCTTCCAAGTATTTGGTTTCCAGTACAGATTAAGGAGCAGAGAGTTGGAGAAATAGAGCTATTTTAACGATTGCTAAAAATTACCAATTACTAAAAATGTTTTGGACAATGACTTTACTTAAAGCTAGAGGGGTTACTACCAAAAGGAATTATTTAACAAATGCCATTCCAAAAAAAATCCAGACATAAAGAGGGTGTGTGTGTGTGTGTGTGTGTGTGTGTGTGTGTAGTATTCAACATACTGAAAGATCTTCATCTTTTATACTGGAAGTTCTTTTCATACTGAGAGAAGTTCATAGCTTCATACTTGAAAAGGAAGCAAGTGAACAGGAATAATTCTAAATTGAAGGGTGCAAACAATAGAGCACACCTGGGCAAGAAAGGGGGAAGCAGCAGAAGAGGTAAATAAGTACTTTAAAAATTGCAAATGGCAAAGAGCAAAAAGACAAGTGATTTGTAAAAAATTACAATGAGAAGCCAAATAATACTATTGAATATGAACTAAATACCTTCTTCACCTAAAATTACGGGGAAAGTGATACATTTATTCACTCATTCATCCAGAAATACTTACCGTAAACCTTTCAAAGGCCAGGCTTCCTTTTAGGTGCTGGACAGAAAAAGGAGAGCAAGTCACAATGAGGCCCCACACAGGAGGCGAGGTATGCAGCCGAGCACACACAATTATCATAGAGTATGAGAGGCCCGTCAAGGGGAAGGACAGTGAGTTACAGTGCTCCTGAGAGGGGTGGTTAATCAAGATGTGGTGAAGAGGGGTCAGGAAGGGTTTTCAGGAGGAAGTGGTGTCTAAGCAGAGTATTGAAGGAGGAATACACTAAGTCACACAAAGAGTGTGTGACTATGGGGCAAGAGGTGGGGAAGAGAGGAAAGGGAAAATGGGAGTGCCCACGCAAAGTCCTCGAGGACAGGGAATCTGGAGGCAAAAGTCAGAGTGCTCAGCAGGAAGCCAGCATGTTAATTTGGGGGTCAAGAGACTAATTAAGGTACAAAATGTAATTACTTGAGAATGACAGCTGTTGGGGAGAGAACATTAAAATTTACTGAGCATTTACTATGTTCCAGACACTGCACTGGATGCTTTTCATGTGTCACCTCATGTTAATTCTCACAACAACCCTGTGATTTAGGGGTGATTAATTTTGCTTTATAGATGAGGAGCCCAAGATTTAGACAGATTAAATAACTTATTCAAAGTCACATCATGTATAAGTGATAGAGCTTGGATTTAAACTCAGAGGGGTCCAATTCCAACACCTAGGGTCCTCGGTTAACTGGGTTATTTTCTATTACCTGATTTCTAGTGCAATTTCAAAATTAATATAAAAATCACAAGAAAACAAATTCTGGAATTTTGTTTTAGATGAAACCAATCATCAAGGGCATGGTCTAGGGTCAACATATTCAGCCCCCATTCAGACCTTTAGTCCTACTTAACCTTCAGTCTTCCAAGACACCTCCCTGACAGTCCCGCCCCCTCTCGTACTGGGTTAGGTGCCACCAGGGATGTGCTCATAATTCCCCTTGGCTTCTTGTCTGCTCCCCAAATAGACTGTAAGCTTTTATGAGGGCAAGTTCATCACTGTGTCATTAGCACATAGTACAGTGCCTGACATATGGCAGTTAGTTTTAAAATACCCAGTAGACGAATTTTCTAAATCAAGATTAACAGGAAAAAGTTAACACTGGAATGTACACTTACGACAACTATCTTCAACTTGCAAGTGGAAAAAGTGATGTGAGCTAGTTTTGGCACAGAGACTGTACAGGTTAATGAGTCAATGTCTTCTGTACACAGGTTTCTCTCTCTGAAAGTTTGCTTTATGCCCCATTGCTTTTATGAAAGACCTACACCAGTACCTGCTTTTGCTAACCGAAAGAAATCCAAAGAGAATCTTCACTTGTATGAAACGGTAATTGTTTCTTCACTTTGCGCCATATCAGCTCGCGAAAGGTTTCATAAGAACGCTCTACTTTCAGATAGTGGGGGACACTTGTACACCAGGTCCTTAGAAGTTTCTGTGTATATAACAAATGCTGTTTATTTTCTATAGCATATAAATGACCTTGAGAATAGCATCATCATTTATAAACTGCAGTGGTAGCAATTGGTGAACAGGTTCGATTAATTACCAGAAGTTTTACGGCCTGAGAGAGAAGTCAGAGTTTGATGCAAAGAAAAAATTAATGAAATTCTGTGAGAGGCCCAAGAGATAGGCTGAAGCTTAAGTGGGTACCCAGCTGACTGAACTCTGGAAAAGACTTCTGAGGGCAAAGGGCACAAACACAAACATGGTGTGTGTTGGAAGAATGCCAAAAAGGAGGCAAGACAGTATGAAAGATGGAGGAAAAAGGAAGCAAAGAGCAGGGCAGTGTTTTGTTAACTATCAGCTTTAAAAATCACTTGGTATATTCATTAAAAATGGTAATTTCTGTATCCATCCTTGATTAACCAAATCAGAACTACTGGGGATGAAGCCCTAGAACTTGCATTTTAACAGGTGTTTTGGGGTTATTATTAAGAACTGAAAAAATAGTGGCCCACTAGTTCTTAAACCCATGAAATGTGGTAAATAACAAGAGCACTGAGAGCGATAAGGTTCAGATATGCTTATTCTCTAAGAGGTAAGACTCACAGCCCAGAAAGATTTTTCGGAAAGGCATTGTGACTTAAGATGATGAGAACAGATTCATCATATTCTCCACACCCTACCTAAGAAGCAGACCTCACCACAAATCTACTTTTGCACCTGCTCCACAGCCCTCTCTTCATGTCTCCCAAAATGAGGGGCACTGGCTTTCACCTCAAGAGTTGTCTGTAGGCCCTGCTCCTTCTTCCTTCTGATGTGCCTTCTGAACCCCTTCCTCCAGAACCCCACTCTTTGAGTCCTTCTATAAGGAGCATACCCGTAGGTGTTGGTTTTAAGTTGGTTGATTTGATATATTCACACATTCTGAATTTAAAAAGCAACACCAGTTTGCTTTTTCTCAGATTTTGAGCTTCTAACAGACAAAGGTTCTCCATTTGATTTTCATTATAGGTTATTCAGGACATCTTTTTCCAGGGATGTTGGGACCTCATGGCTCTGGTCAATGGGGAAACAAACAGTGGTTAGTATATGAAGATAAAAACAATACATAAAGAAACAGGAAAAGTCCTTATTTTTTTAGGAGGCATGAGGAGAGATTTACAATTTGATACATAGCTCAAGAGGTCAAATACTGCATTAAACGGGTAGAATATGATGTAGAAGGAAATGAAACAAGAGATTGATATGAATACTGGAGATATTTATTTATTTATTATCTATTTGAGAGCGACAGAGGGGGGAGGGGCAAAGGGAGAGGGAGAGAGAGAATCTTAAGCAGGCTCCATGCTCAGTGGAGAGCCCAATGCAGGGCTTGATCTCACACCCCTGACATCATGACCTGAGATGAAATCAAGAGTGAGACACTTAGCCAACTGAGCCACCCAGATGCCCCAATACTGGGGATTTTTAATCAACAAAAGTATAGAACAAAACAAAATCTGGCCCTGGGGAGGGAGATGATACAGGTGGTCATAACTGCTCTGGCAAAGGAAGATAAGGGCCTGGCTTCCACAGGTGGATGGAAATCTAAGAAGCCTCCGCTGGCTTTCTCTTAAGTCAATTCAAAGCACTTGACCAGACTCAGGCATTCTTCTAGCTTTGAGAGGTGGCCATAACTCAGGAATCATGACCTCATTTAAGAGCCAGTGGGAAAGTGACTAGCCGCCCCACTCACGTAAGGGCAGTAACATGGATTTTAGTTTTGCAAGCAAATGTCTTAGCAAACCATTTGGCCCATTTCTGTCTTTTAATGTTAGAACAATCCCCTAAAATAGTATTTCTTACAAAAATAACATTCTTTTCCCACTCCAAGTATCTTGGTATCTAAATGCTATTCTAAGTATTTCAGAAAGATAAATTAGTCAAAGCTATTTACAACAATGACTACCACTGCCGTGGCCAGAGAGAGAGAGCTCCACTCGGATTGCCAAGAAGGGAACAAGGGCGCCATATAAGCCCTGGAAAACAAGCCAAGGGGAAAAGTCCTGTTTGGGGCTCTGAGAGGGTTTGGAAGGCTGACAAAGCTTCGGCGAGGGGCGGGGCGGGGGGGGTGCATGTGGGGAAGGAGAAAAGGGCCTTTCTCCAAAGTTTTATCTAAGGACTGCATGGTAACACTTAAGTGGCCCAGCTCAATTATGGTAGCTATTCTGGCCAGCCCTTTCTATCAGCAAGTTTGAGGCCACCAATGAGTCACAAAACCTTCCATTTCTCTAAAAGGCTGGGGCCTGGTCTTTGTTTCATGTGTGTTCCGGCTTCCACTATCTGGGGGGGAGAAATGGACTTAAACACTGACGTCATTACAGATGACTCTCGCCGACTCAGATTGCGGATCGCTGCTTTCCTGTTTCCGTTTTACCTCGTGCCTCTTTCTTTGCAAATACTGAAGGCTTATTGTTTTTTCACGCTTACACAGGTCCGGTCTGGATCACAGCACGTGCTGAGACCTCAGGGCAGAAGGCCCCTTGCCGGGCTCCACGTACAGAGGCACAGGCCTCCCTTCTCACTGATGCCACCTCCTCAAACTCTCCACTGTCCCCAGTAAGCTCAGGACCACAGGCATGGATGAGGCTCTAACAGACTGACAAGCTACTTCTCAGGTTCTTGAAAGTGAGACACACAGACCACCTGCTTCAGAAGCATCACAAGAGCTTGTTAAAATGCAGCTTCCTGGACCTGCCCCAGGCCTCCTGAGTCAGAACAGGGAGCGGGGAATCTGCATTTTTAACATGTTCCCCAGGTAATTCTTTTTTTTTTGTTTGTTTGTTTTAGAGATGGAGGAGGGGTTGGGGGCAGAGGGAGAGAGAGAATCCCAAGCAAGCTCTATGCCCAGTGTGGAGCCTGCTGCAGGGCTCTACCTCATGACCCTGAGATCATGACCTGAGCCAAAATCAGTGTTGGATGCTCAACCGATTGAGCCACCCAGGTAATTCTTACACACAGATCGGTTTAAGAATCATGACCAAAGGTGCAAAGTCTTAGTCTCTAATATACTTTGTTCTTGAGTTCAAGAGTGAATTCAAAAGCAAGGGATGGCATCTGGGTCTTGTTTGTTCCTGGGATTTGGGAAGTGAGAGATTGGATCATGAGGGATAATGGTATTTGGGAAGAACTGGGCACAGGTCGGAATCAAATAAAAAAGACTAGCATAATCCCTGACTTATTAACTATCATGTGTTAGTTATAACTGTCAGAGTGGCTTGGGTATGAATTGGGGAAGTATTCTGCATTTCCTTCTTCAGTGTTGATAGTCATGCAGGTGCTCCCAAGTTAAACAACAGCATTACCTGCTAAACTGCATTATCTATTCATCAGAGCCACAGATGATAACCCCATACATCCTTTGACTTAGGTTTTGTCTCTGCCACTGTATCAATATTCATAAAATAAGGCTGGGGCCTGGGGCTCTCACTTTTATCAGTTCAAACTCCACCCATCTCAACTGAGACTGTGAGGTCTTTACTTCTTCTCTATACCGTAATTTTCCCCATTATGGAATGGCCATGCTTCTAGTACCAGTCATATGTACCTGTTAGGGTTGTTAAAGAAGGCTGGCCAGCAAAAAAAGCAGTGCACAAAATAGGTATTAATACCAGTAACCACTGCTGATAATTTCACATTGTCACTATAAAAATTAACAATGAGGAGAAGCTGAACTGCTTAGCTGAAGTCTGGGATTATTTATGGATTTCAATTATTTACATTCTGCCTATCACCTACTGCAAGAGGCACTTCAAAGTTCACAGTTCTTTGGAATACCATATAATTTCCTGCAGCTTCCACGCAGATCTGCTTATTCTCTTAAAAGATGGCTGTGAGCCTTGCAAATTGCTTTCATTTCATTTTAGGTCTCAGAGGTTAAATTTGTTTTTGTTATTTTTTTTTTTTTAAGAACCTTTCTTTTTAATCTAGGTCAGACCTATCAAAAGAGTCTAAATAAGCTCTGGTATGTTGTACAACCTCTACAATACAGCAATAATAAAATGTTTGCAGCAACTGCTGCCCTCACGCCGAAAAGCATTTACAACACATCTGACAAAATGTGTCTATTTCCATGGTACCTATCACCATGGCAGCTGGGCAGTACTCCTGCAGCAACCAGTTAGGAAGAGAGCCCTTAGCTACTGCCTCCTAAAAGCTTTGCTCTTGGATAAATAAATGGGACACTGTCTGTCTGTTTTTAAGAAGCCACAAAACCCCTCCAAAATTGTTGCTAAATACTGCTTAATTTTACTAAAAACAAAATAACAAACCCTCTTCCCCAGGATACCAGTTAGAGAAACATTTCTTCTTTCGTTCATTTAGAGAAACATTTCCAAGCTTCTTGACTGCACAAAATGTATGGAATGTATTGTGCTTTGAATTTTTTAAAGACTGTTTTGCATGAAGGTTGGCCAAGAAGAGATAATAGTGATTGTTTAAAATAAGACTGCCTTTACATTAATTTGGACTGATCAGTGTATTTGTTAAATCAATAAAGTGCAAGGATAGTGCCAATTCCCCATTTCCCAGTGATCCCAAATACAGGCTTCATAGTAGGCTTCGTGGCATTGCCATATAAAACTGACAGAAGTGTAAACTGATACTATCTTTTTAAAAAACAATTTGGCACTAAGAACGTGAAAATGTTCATATCTTGTAGCTTAGTCCTTTTGGGCTGCTGTTACAAAATACCAGAGCCTGGGTAGCTTATAAACAACAGACATTTATTTCTCATAGTCTGGAGGCCAGAAATCCAAGATCAAGGTGTCAGCATGGTCATGTTCTGGTGAGGGCCCTCTTCTGGCTCATAGCCTGTGCATTCTTGCTGTGTCCTCACATGGTGAAAGGGGTGAAGATCTCTATGCACTGTCTTGTATGAGAACATTAATCCCCACTCACGAGGGCTCTACCTCCATGACTAAGCACCTCCTAAGGTTCCCCCTTCATAATATCACATCCAGCAATAGGATTTCAATATATGAAGGGGGGCGGGACACAAAATTTCAGACCATAACACCTTTTAATATGGTAATTCTGTTTTGAGGAACCTATGCAAAGAAAATTATTTTAAATAGACACAATGCTTTATAACAAAGAAGCTCACTGGAGTATTTAAAATAGAAAAAACAAAAACCTAAATGCTGAACAATAAAGAACATGCAAGCAAATAATTAGAAGGTGATGGGCATCTTATGCTGTCACTAAAAATCATGTTTAAGAAAAGTTCTTAATAATTTAGGAAAATGATTATCATATAAGTTAAAAAAGAAGCATACAAAATTATATATATATAGCATGATATATATATAAAGTATGTAAAATATGTAAAAAAAATACTGGAAAATGTTGAAATTGGTGATGATTGCCCTATGTGGTTGCATTGTGAATGAGAACTATTTTTGTCCTCCATGTATTTCTGAGCTAATAGTACTGGTGTGTCTATCACTGTCTTCCTCATTCTTCTTTTCTCTGCCTCTTTCCTTTCATTCTAAGTATCTATAAAATAAAACTAAAATTATTTTATTATCTGCATATTTACTGTATACAATTTAGAATTCTACAAGCACCCATCCATCAAATACGTACTAAGCATTATTATAGAAACAATTATTAGTTTGGACATATGAACAGATATTTTCTCTAATAAAAAAATCAGTTACTTTGCTTTTAAATTACTTGATTCTCAATTGATTTTTTCCCCCTACAATTTACTATCCTTCAGTAGAAAAAAACTCTAAACCCAAAAAATGGTAACTTGATAATACCAAAATTTTCACCATCCTCCTTGCTTCCAACTCTTTTTTCTAGCTCCAGTGATGATTATTGACAATGAAAGTCCTATCAATTCCATCTCTAAAGGATGAACATACACAGCAGTAGGCACTGGGAAATAATGAATCCGGATCATTCATTCTCTATTTTCCCCCTGGACTATCTCAGTCATGCTCATGGTTAACACCAGACACAGGTACCACCATGGCTGTATCTCTAGCCTGGATCTTGTTTGAGTTCCAGACTCAGGTCACTAACTGCTCACTAAACAGATCTCCCTAAGTGTCTCATCAGCATCTATGTACTCATCCCACCTGCACTGCCTTCTCCTCAGACTGTGTTCTGGTAACTAATACTCCTGTTCACACTCAATCAAATAGAACACAAGTCATCAAATATTTTGTGTCATTAGGCTTTTAAAATATTAATCAAGAACCAAAATGTCACAACCTACTGAATACGAGAAGATTTTTGCAAATGACATATCTGATGAAGGGTTAGTATCCAAAATATATAAAGAACTGATACAACTCAACACCAAAACCCCCAAGTAATCCAATTTAAAAACAGGCAGAAGACATGAACAGATATTTCTCCAAAGACATAAAGATGGCCAACAGACACTTGAAAAGATGCTCAACATCACTCATCGTCAGGTAAATACAAATCAAAACCACAATGAGATATCACCTCACAACTGTCAGAATGGCTAGAATCAAAAAGATAAGAAATAACCAGTATTGGTGAGGATGTAGAGAAAAAGGAACCCTCGTGCACTGTTGGTGGGAATGCAAACTGGTGCAGCCACTGTGGAAAACAGTATGGAGGTTCCTTGAAAAGTTAAAAATAGAACTACCCTACAATTCACTAATGACTACTGATATTTACCCCCCCAAAATACAAAAAAAACAAAACACTAATTCAAAGGCCCCTGTGTTTATGGCAGCATTATTTATAATAGCCAAATTACGGAAGCAGCCCAAGTGTCTGTTGACAGATGAATGGATAAAGAAGTGGTGTATATATATATATATATATATAAATGGCCTATTATTCAGCTATAAAAAAGAATAAAATCTTGCTTTTTGCAACAACATGGATGGAGCTACAGAATATAATGCTAAGTAAAATAAGTCAGTCAGAAAAAGACAAATACCATATGATTTCACTCACATGTGGAATTTAAGAAACAAAATAAATGAACAAATGGAAAAAAGATAGACAAGAAACAGACTCAACTACAGAGAACAAACTGATGGTTACCACAGGGGAGGTGGGTGGGGGACTGGGTGAAATAGGTGATGGGGATTAAAGAGTACACTTACTGTGATGAACACTGAGTAATGTTTAAGAAATAAATGTAACTCAGTGAAACACCCCCCCAATAAAAATCTACCAAGGTGGTATTAATTTTCAGGAATTAACACCACAACTTATTTATCTAAATATTTCCAAACATCCAAGGATCAGGGAAGTGAAAACTGCACATTTGCAATATGGTTGAGATGGAAAATATATTTTGCATATTTAAAATGATATGTATTCAATATATTTTTTTAAATTTTTAAAAATGATTTTATTTATTTATTTGACAGAGAGAGACATAGCGAGAGAGGGAATACAAGCAGGGGGAGTAGGAGAGGGAGAAGCAGGCTTCCCGTGGAGCAGGGAGCCCGATGTGGGGCTCGATCCCAGGACCCTGGGATCACGACCTGAGCCGAAGGCAGATGCTCAACGACTGAGCCACCCAGGTGCCCCAATATGCATTCAATATTAATCTTTATCAACTTATTAAGCATTTTAAGAATAGGATTTCTTTTTCTTTTTTTTAAATTTTCTTTTAGAAAATTAAAAGAATCTTAGTTAGAGTACATCTTTGGTCCCAGAACACTTTACGGTACTTTTCTAAGATCCATTCATCGTAGAATTGAATGTCACAAATGATGGGTTTTGCCACAACTTCTGAAAACTTTCTTTGTTCCTCAAACCAGGTGAGCCAAGTTACAAATCTGTTTATTCATTCCATTTCCTGAAAGACTAGATACTCTAGCTCAATAGCAGGTCCCTTGAAGGGCTCCTTTCTTTTGCTTTAGAATTACTCTTTATTTCCTCTTTGGTTTCAGGTAGTTGACCTTATTAGTCAGAAAAGTGTTTTTGGCTTTTGTCTGCCATGAAAGAAAACTGATGATCCATCTAATTTGCTCTTCTTTGGTTTTCTATTCTTGTCAAAGCCAACTCCTTTCACTATGAATAGTACCCTAGTGTTTTGATTAAGTCTTTGTGTCATTCTTCTTTCAAGGACTGTGCTTTGAGTCAGTTTCTTAAAAGTAATTTTAGTGATTGACTTTCATAGGCTCAGAAAGCTTCTGCATTTAAAGTTTTGTAATGAATCAAGCAAAATATATGGAGTGCATATTTAGTTTGTGATCGCGTAATAATATAACTGTGAATTTTAGTTAGAATAGGCTTTTTTTTAAGTCTTCCTCGTTCTACCCCATTCTTCTTACTTAGTTTCTATTTTTTATGTATGATAGTTACTATGATTTATTTAAATGAATCTATTTTGCAACCATTTCTTGATTTACTAATTTTAGGCAGTATCTGTTTTATAGGAATTAAAAAAAAAACTTAGTACACCTTCATTATCATTCATTTCCTTTCCTGTTACTGATTTTTCACTTTATTTTTAGTGCCAAGATTTATAAAATTTACATTCTTTAAAAAAAGATTTAATTTATTTATTTGAAAGAGAGAGAGAGCATGAGTGAGGGGAGGGGCAGAGGGAGAAGCAGACTCCCCACTGAGCAAGGAGCCCAACGCGGGACTCAAGCCCAGGACCCTGAGATCAGGACCTGAGCCAAAGTCAGATGCTTAACCAACAGCCACCCAGGCGCCCCTAAAATTTACATTCTCTTAAGGAGCTGTAATTAGGACTTTGCTTTGTCCATGGAGGTGATTCTAAAATTTATGGTATTTATAGTTATATTTAAATATTATTTACTATAAAAATAAGTAGTGAGTTTAGACTCAAAAAAGGGAAATAATAATCTACCACTAAAGCTGCCTCTGCTCAACAGAAAAAAGCCTTAAACATTAAGATCCAATATGGGGCGTACCTGGGTGGCTCAGTCCATTAAGCATCCAGCTCTTGGTTTGGGCTCAAGTCATGATCTCAGGGTCATGAGGTGGGGCTCTGTGCTCAGTGGGGAGTCTGCTTGAGATTCTCCCCCTACCCTGCCCCGTGTGCAGAGACCCAAGCTCGCTGTCTCTCAAATAAATAAATAAATCTTTAAAATAAAAAAAATCCGGGTGCCTGGGTGGCTCAGTCGGTTAAGCATCTGCCTTCAGCTCAGGTCATGATCCCGGAGTCCTGGGATGGAGCCCCGCATCAAGCTCCCTGCTCAGTGAGGAGCGTGCTTCTCCCTCTGCCCTTCATCCAGCTCATGCTCTCTCTCACTCTATCTCTCCCAAATAAATAAAATCTAAAAATAATAATAATAAAAATAAAAGTAATTTTAAAAATCCAATACACTTTCTACTAATTTCTTTTCAACTGTCTTTGCTCTTATAAGTCATATTCAGCTACTATTCTTTCTTATATTTTACTCCATCCTTTCCTTGAATTTACATTTTGTTTTGTTAAGCTTATCTCCTTGAGAATTTTTTTTTCATATAGGGTACGTGAGTGGAGAACCTTTCAGGGTCTGCAAGGCAGAAAATATCTTGATTTTGCTCTTTTATATGGATAAGAGTTTGAGTGAGTATAGAAGTCTAGGTTCAAAATCATTTCTCTGCATAAATCTGAAATCATTGCTCCTCTGCCTTCTCATGTGCTGTTCAGAAATATGACACCTGACTGTTTGATTCTAAGAGCACTGGGAAGACAATCAATGGTTTTTAACTAGTAGTTGACATCCTCTGAGTCAAGCTTCTGGCATTGCCGTGTGGAGAACAGCCTGTAGGGGGCCAGGGTGGAAGGAGAGGACCAATAAGAAATAATGAGCAACCTTGAAGATCAATTTTTGCACAATTCATCTTTTGCAGCATTTACCAGAATATTAATGAACATCTGTATGTTCATCTCGTTGAACATGGCTCCTGGTTTTGGCTGTTTTGCAGAGTTCGGTTTAATTCTAGTGGTCCAAATCAATACGGATACTACTGTCCAAAGTTGTTTTTCTCTTTGTGCCTTACTTTTGCCTAAAACGTATTCAGACAGTGTGCGTGCAATAAATGAGACCCGGAGAATCCACACAAAGGCTAGTCTATACCACAACAGGTTCGTGAGTTCAGCCAAAAAAAGAAGTGGGCTTGCTCTGTGGCAACACATCTAAAGATGATTTCTGCCAGACTCAATGTGTTCAGAACAAGACCGACTTTTCCAGTTCCCTTCACCTTTGTCCACACCTCAATCTGGTTTAAAGGAGAATGCATCTCGAAGCAAATGACCCATTTGAGTTCTGAAACCTTATTTTAATTCTAAATAGCACCTTTCAGCATAGGGTCTTCATTGTGTTCGCCTTCTTCAGTCCGGTGTTTTGTTATCCAGCTCTTATTCCTCAGTTGCAATCACGATTTTGTTTTTTAAATCAGGATTTTTTAACTTCAATAGAACATCGATCATAGTCAATTCTCAATAAAAGTAATGCCAGCATGACAATTAATTGCAGCAGATTATCTATATAGAAACAAGGAGGGCCACAGTTCAGGATAGGGGGGAGAGAGGGAGAGGAAAACAACTCCCAGTGGGCAGAAATGATTGACAAACACTGCAAGAATGGAAGGAAGAAATAGCATATGTGAATGTGTGTGCACTCTTCTTTTGAAAGTCAGAATCTCATCAAAATATATTTCATGTGACAAGGATAATTAAATATCTTTTTCAAGAAACATTAATTACAAGTTTCTGAAAATAATTCTGAAAATTTGCACAGTGCAAAAATATTAAGGTACATCAATTACAAAACTGAGAAAATGCCATATGGTATCTTAGAACCTCAAAGAATCAGGTTGAAAAGAGAATTTCTCTTGTATTCTTATACCTAATATGATATTCAAAATTGATTGCTAACCTCCCAACATTATGGATCAATTTATAGTTAGGAAATGCAAATTACTGGTTACACAATACAAAGTAGCCTGATAAGACTGTGAACGTATACTAGTTGCTTCTTCCTTCCCTCAACTTAACCCTGGAGATGCCACAGAAAGGAAAAGGAGGCTGACAGATCTCAGAAACTCATATATAAACAGGGAAACTCTCAGGGGAGAGTGGTGGCTGGGTTCCCTTGTAGACAGCAGACAGCAGTCCAGAGTGGGAGAAGGGGGGCATTCACAGAGTTAAGACTGGAGCTTCTTAGGGTTTTTTTTCCCTTTTATTACTCTGGCATAGGTCACCAGGGGCAGAAAAACAGCAATACCAGCTTCTCAGAGTGGCAGAGCATTCCCTCCTCCTCCAGGGGGAAGATACAGAGGGGTTCCAGAAAGACAAGGTCTCTTGGTGGTGTTACAGTTGAGTGCTGTGGTGGGCGTAGTAGGTAGTGAGGAGGTAGGGCAGGAGGGAAAGTCAAACCCAGATGGTAACAGGGGAGAGGCTTTCTACTCTGAAGAACATTTCCTTTGCCACTCCCTAGGCTTATCATGAGGGGCCCAGCTAGAATCTCAAAATATATGAAGCATAATTGACCAAACTATGGGGTGAAATAGATTCATCACAAATTGAAATTGGAAAGTTTAACAAACCCTGCATAGAAACTCACAGATCAAGAACACAGAAAATAGTAAAGATATGTAAGATTTAAATATCATAATTAATAAACTCAAATTAATAAAGAACTTTATACCCAACAGAAAATATACATTTTGCCTTTTTTATGAATACAAGAAATATTCACAAAAATCAACTACCTGCTAGGAAATGATCAAAACTTTAGTAAATCCTAGAAAATCAACATTGTAGACATTCAAAACTAACCAAAATGTAATAAAATTAAAAATCATAGGGGGAAATTACCAAAACTTAGATTGGAAAGCCAGTGAAAACTCATGTCAAAATTTATAAGAGTTTTATTTTTTTTTTAATTTTTTTTTTTTTTAAGATTTTTATTTATTTATTTGACAGAGACAGACACAGCGAGAGAGGGAACGCAAGCAGGGGAAGTGGGAGAGGGAGAAGGAGGCTTCCCGTTGAGCAGGGAGCCCGACGCGGGGCTCGATCCCAGGACCCTGGGATCATGACCTGAGCCGAAGGCAGACACTTAACGACTGAGCCACCCAGGCGCCCCAAGAGTTTTAAATATATTAGTCAGAAAGTAAGAAGGTAAAAGCAAATAAGCTATATTTTTGTCTCAAGTGTTAGAAGAGCAACAGACTAAATCCAAAGACACAAGAAAGAAGGAAATATATCAGTATGAAAAGAAATCAGTGAAATAGACAAGAAAACAACAAAAATGGAGATTAAAAAGATAAAGCTTCTTCTTTGAAAAGATTAATGATGGACAGGACTGATCAAGAAAAGGAGAAAAAAGCAGCAAATGAAATGCAACATGACCAGGAAGAAATAGCTACAGACATACCAGAGATCACAAAATAATATTGTGGATAACTATACATCAATAATTTGAAAACTGGGGGGGCGACTGAGTGGCTCAGTTGTTAAGCATCCACCTTCGGCTCAGGTCGTGATCCCGGGGTCCTGGGATCGAGCCCCGCAATGGGCTCCCTGCTCAGCAGGAAGCCTGCTTCTCCCTCTCCCACTCCCCCTGCTTGTGTTCCTTCTCTCGCTGTGTCTCTCTCTGTCAAATAAATAAATAAAATTAAAAAAATAAATAAATAAAATAAAAAATAAAATTAAATTCCTATTTTGTGACTGAAAAATATTAGAGAATTAGGAATATAAGGAAACTTCCTTCATAAAGGTTATATGTCAAAATCAAATTATAGACATCATACTTAGTGCATTCCTTTATGATCAGGCATAAGGCAAGTATGATCATCTATATAGAAACCCCAAAGTGGTCAGCGGACATGATATGGAACTAATACACAAGTTTGGCAACCTTGTCAGATAGAGAATATATATGTATATATGCGTACACCCCCACACACAGAGTATTCCTCTCTGTGACTAACAACCAACAAAAATATGTTGCCTTTACAATAGCAACAGAAACTACTGGAATTAACCTAAAAAGGTAGAAGACCGTTATGTAGAAAAAGTTCAAATTCTATTGAATCATCACACAAATAAATAAATAACTGACTCCAGTAACTGGAGATGTACACTGCCTGAATGAATGAAAACGTTAACATGATAAAAATGCTGATTTTCTCCTAGTTAAATATACAAATGCAATGCAATTCTAACAAAAATTTCAGTATGATTTTTTGAGAATATGAAAAATGTTTTCTAAAACTTACATGGAACAATAAGGAACCAGGCAAAATAAGTCAATTTTGGGAAGAAAAAAAAGAAGAGATTCGCTGTAGCAAAGACGAAGACAAACAACTAAAGTATAATAGTAATAAAAACAAAGGTGGGGCACCTGGGTGGCTCAGTTGGTTAAGCAACTGCCTTCAGCTCAGGTCATGATCCTGGAGTCCCGGGATCGAGTCCCGCATCGGGCTCCCTGCTGAGCAGGGGGTCTGCTTCTCCCTCTGCCCTCTTCCCTCTCGTGCTCTCTGTCTCTCATTCTCTCTCTCTCAAATAAATAAATAAAAAATAAAATCTTTAAAAAAAATAAAAATAAAAACAAAGGTGGCTCTGACCCAAGAACACAAATCTCCCCAACGTACATTGAGCTACAAGGTTTTTATTTTGAATTAGGTCATTCTCAATACAGAACATCACTTTTTATAGCCACGTAGCCGGATGCCAGGAAGTCCAAGAAGTCAGACTACAGTTCTGATGCTGATGTGCTATGCTCTGCAACTATTTGTTTACATGATTTTCTCCCTCCTTTCTTTCAACTTGCTCACCCATCCATTGATGTTGGGCTTGGTTCTGTGGCACGCTTTGGCTAATGGGGTGTGAGCGAACACGACACTCCCCACATCTGAGCAGAAACTTGAGTGACTGTGTGGCTTGGTTGGTGCCATCCTGTTCCATTATTGCACCAGGAGAACACGGCCTAGATAGGGGCTGTTCCTTCAGCCTGGCTTCCAAAATGAAAAAAAAACAAAACAAAACATGTGGAGCAGAGCCCAAAGAGTTTAGCAGAGTCAAACCCTGATGTAAGGTGTGGAAGAAAAACTATTTCTTCTTGTATGCCATGGAGATCTGGGGCTTCTTTGTTATAAACTAGAAAAAGCTGAAGAACTCACTGACTTAGAGGGTGACAGAAGGATTTACTGTCTGTTTTATCCATATGAATTAAAGATATTCTTCATTTTTCCCTCTGAGGAATGCTATCTGACTTTGACTATTGATCCCTAAAAATACCTTTGATTATTTCAGCACTATTTTGATATATCCTGATGTTATCTATCTATCTATCTATCTATCTATCTATCTATCTATCATCTCAGAAAAATTCTAGCACCTTACTGACGAGTCTATAGAAAAATATTCAAAGGCTATGTTTATTTGGCCCCAAATCTTACAGCATATATATTGACCATGCATTAGAATGATGGGGGCGAATGATAATCTTAAGCAGCTTTTTATGCAGAAGGGCCAAAGGTGGCAGACCAGCGGGAGACCAGATCTGACAGGTACCTGTAGGTATATGTCATCACGTACACCTCCTTCAAGCAAATCTTCCCAGTCACTGTGGTCAAACTTCTACTTTGATATCCACCAATATGTTGTGGAGAACCACCAGAGAGAAATGCTGGTATGATTTTCATATTTAATTTATTCTCTATTTCCACGTGGTGTCTAACATAGGGCTTGTAAATAATAGGCAGTTAGTAATGTTTACTGAATGAGTGAAAGAATAAATGTATACATGATGGACTTCCCTATCGATGGTTTAAATGAGAGGCAAAAAAAGAGGTTGAGAGAAAATACATGTGAATTACATTCACTATTTCTCATCCCAGACATATGTCTCTAAGTGCTGCTTCCGCTTTTGTCTTTGACCAGAAGCAAAGAGATTGCCAAGGAAGATTCTTCTCTGGTACTCACTTTGCCTTAAGAACCTTTACCAGTGGAATTATTTTCTAGAAACGTTCAGCTCTAGGCCGATATGTACAAAACCACTAAGGAAGTCATGCTGTGGGCTCTGAGAGGCAGAGGTAGGAGCAACTAGTAATTGTCACTCTTCCACTGAACTCTGAATTGCTTCACATCAAAGAAGACACTGTGCCAGGTAGTCAGCATTTAAGCAATGATAAATAAAACACAATCCGTGCCCTCCTAGAGCTTACACTCTAGTGGGAACACAATCATTAATGAAAGAATACAGGGATAGATCTGCAACTAAAACCCATGATAAAAGCTACAAAGAATAGCAACCTACCAGAGGTTTCACATAGTTGTAAAAATTTTACTTCTTAGGGCCCTCATATTATTCTTGGCTTCCCCGGAGATTTAGACAGATTTAGCAGGTGACTTTGTTGAAGTCAGAGCAACTATTCAGCTAAGTTTCCAACAATTCAGCTAAGTTTTAAACTTCTCCACTTACCTACTGTCAACAGCAATTTAATACCTGCATTTACCTGCCTGGCAGTGGACAAGGTCATGCGCCTTTATGCTGAGGCAGCAGCTAGAATGACTTTGCTTTTAAAAGCTGCAGGATCGTTGCTAAATGGCAGGGGCACTTCTGACTAAATCAATGACTTGGCCCGCAGCAGAATTACTTTGGTCTTGAGATGGCTTTCTGCCCGTCACTCATCATTCCCAGGGCCAAGACATCACTTACAAGGTCAGCAACATAACTGAATAAAATGACAAGTACTTTTACATACAGGTCATGTTGTGAAAGGAGAGAGGCAGCTTTAATTTTGTTTCAGTTTTTAAAGGAGAAAATTTCTTGCTAAATTGATTGTCCTTGTAGAGATACTAATTGGAAAATGCTATTCACTATAGCTACACGAGCTGGTCCTGGCTTTAGAGCTGGCAGGGTTGGTGACAAATCCATTAATCAATCAGCAACAAATTTCTGAATTTCTGGGAAGGTGTGGAGTCCATTGTGAGTCTCAGGGGTCCCAAATACTGATTGAAGAAGCTGGAAGATCATATAACCTAGCAGTTTGAGGATCTAATCGGGGTAAGAGTCGTTCCTCCATGATGGAGGAGTCTGTCACAAAGGAGAGATTTGGGTCAATAAAGATAAGCAAGCCATCAAGAAACAATTTCTCAGGATTTCCTATTCTTGGCTCCTACGACCTAAATCTAAGAAACATTAGTAAGAGTTTCCTAACCACCCTCAAGAGGCAAAAAACAGGAAACACATGATCTAGAAAATTTTTAAATGGACTTTTCCATTCTGATAGCATGTGATTGCTGTTATCATTGTGAAGTAACCACTGGATACTCTGGAGTTTAGGTTAGGTTGGCTAATATTATCTATAGTGGTAGAGTCTCAACTTTTTGATCTACTTGCTCCTCAATAGAAGAACTCTCAGGAAAATAACATTTTGTTTTCATATGAATAAATGCTGATTAATGAATGACAATCAGACTTTCCTTTCCTCTCACAAATACCTCCTCCTCTTTCAAGAATTGGCTCAACTATCACCTTGTCTTGGCACACATCATTAACCTCCCAGGGTAATTACTGACCTCTCCTCTGTGTTCCTTGTTCACATCTTTGTTATTGTACTCCTCACTGTTTACTCTGTTTATTTGTTTGGATGTCTTCCTCTCTATATAGACTAGTGATTTGCTTGAGACTACCATCTTATCTTGTTTGTCACCGAACTCTGACTATAGTTCCTTACCAAGTACATGCTGAATAAATGTTTATGGAATTAAATATAAATGTGGAGAGAAGTTTCTAATAGCCAATCACAGGACCTAGGCTCTCAAACCTTTCATCAATGATATGTAAAAAGCAAGTGATCATGCCTATAAATAATGCAAAAGTTGGCAGAGATAGCAAATGTATTGAGTGACAGGATGCTCTTAAATCTTGGCAGACTAGGAAAATGGAGTTAACCTAACAAGACTAAGTTTAGCAGAGATAAAATGCAAGGTCTAGTACTTCCTTCCAAAGTGCCAACCATAATAATGTGAGATATAAGAAATATAGCTTATTGCTAAGCACATATAAATAAAATCTAAAGGATATGAGATGATGTAAACTCAACACCAGTCAACAATGTGATGTAGCTGACAAACATGTAATGTGCCTATAGGTAGGATTGGTAGAAATTGGGTGTCCACGGTGAGGGAAGCCAGGGTCTTGTTGTGGAATGCACTAACTGGCTCACACACTACTCAGAAAGATGTTCTTCTTGGGGCAAAACACTCAGAAAAGGGATTTGGAGGGACTAGAAGGCACACAAAAGAGGACAAAGGGTACATGGATTTGAAACCAATCTGTGTTGGTTGATAGCAATGGAAATTTAGACTCTGGAAAACCAAAAATGCCAAGGTTAGTATGACAGTTATCTTTTTATTTTATGGCCCTACGTGATACAATAGGATTAGTGGACACATTGCATCAATACGTGAGAAAATTTCAGAAGTGACCAAGAATGGAAAGTCAGTTTGGAAGGCAGTGAGTTCCCTGTCACTGAGAATGTTCATAAGGTCTTTTGTAATGGTTCCTTCTAACCCAGAAATTCTCTGATTCCGAGCTCTTTGATCAGTCAGGTTAAAAAAAAAATTATCTCAACACTTTATCATTTCTAATATTACGTCCCACTGGGAAGAATGAGTAGTCATAATAGCCTGCAATTTTATTAATAGATTAAACAGCTAATTTTTTGTAAGGCATTAAGAATCAACCTAAAAAAAAAATAACGTGACTGAGTAAGGCCTCTGTCTTTCTCTGGGAAGGTTTGCTTCCCAGATAACCATAGGGTTACATTTTTAAAGTCTTTTGAGACTTTTTTTTTTAAAGATTTTATTTATTTATTCATTTGAGAGAGCGAGAATGAGAGAAAGAGAGAGCACATGAGAGGGGGGAGGGTCAGAGGGAGAAGCAGACTCCCTGCTGAGCAGGGAGCCCGATGCGGGACTCGATCCTGGGACTCCAGGATCATGACCTGAGCCGAAGGTAGTCGCCTAACCAACTGAGCCACCCAGGTGCCCCTTGAGACTTTTAATTGTGACTAGAAGTCTACATTTTATGTGTACAAGTGGAGTGGTTGAGTAATGTTTTAATCCATTTTGGTACAGTCAACATTCTTCTGGAGCAGATTAAAAAAAAAAGGAGTAAGTGGAAACCCATTTGAACCTGTTCCAGTGGGAAGTCTGTTGTCATCTATACCAACAAAATAGACACTGCAGGAGATGTGCTTTTGGTGGCTGAAATTGCTACATTTTCCATTTCATTACATCTAATGTAAATGTGCCCTACATGTTTATGAGCCAAACTAGAACACCATTACTAAAAAATGGAGGTATCATCTTTTCCTTAAGGGGACAGCAACACAAAACAAACCTTGCTTCAATATCACCTAATACTGAATAACCAACATATTTTTCTGCACTTAAATTTTTACGAAAAAGAAGCAAATGATATAAATAATTAATAAAGGCACAACTAGCGAGCTGATATTAAGAATTTAGTGTGGGAAGTAGGGAAGGAGCAACTTTTAACTTGTATCTCCCAGTCAGAGATTTAACTTCTAAGTCATGGAAATGAAGATGGACAAAAAGGTAGAAGTTCTGTAGTTCTGGGCCAAGTTCTGGGCCCAGTTCTTGACATTGGCTTTTACACATGACATTAACAGGTCACTTTCTTCCCTCATAAGAAAAGGATACTAAAATTTCAAGGAAGAGAAACAGAATATCAGAGAGATCAAATAGAAAAAGTGAGGCCCAGGATTTGAACCCAGGGCTCACTGACTCCAAAACTCATCCTCTGCAATATTATTTGTATTTCTCAACATCAAATAAAATGATTCTGATTCCTCTTCCATCTTACCACACAGAATCTCTGAGGGAGGAAAAGAAAAGAATCAGAATTTTCTGAGAACAAATTATGGTGACTGGCAAACGTTTTCTGTAAAGGGCCAGATAGTCAATATTTTAGGCTTTGTGGGCCATACAGTCTCAGCTGTAACTACTCAACTCTGCCCTTGCAGCACAAAAGCCAAAGACAATATATAAGCAAATGAAATTGTATTTTAAAAAACAGGTGGTGGTATGATAGCATCAAAGAGAAAAAAATAGGGGCGCCTGGTTGGCTCAGTTGGTTAGGCGACTGCCTTCGGCTCAGGTCGTGATCCTGGAGTCCCTGGATCGAGTCCCGCATCGGGCTCCCTGCTCAGCGGGGGGTCTGCTTCTCCCTCTGACCCGCTTCCCTCTCGTGCTCTCTGTCTCTCATTCTCTCTCTCAAATAAATAAATAAAAAAAAAAAAGACAAAAATAATTAGGAATAAATTTAATACAGGAAGTGTAAGACTTGTACAACGATAACTACAAAACATTATTGAAATAAATTAAATATGACCTAAATAAATGGAAAGATATGCCATGTTCATGGATTGGAAAACTTAATATTGTTAAGATGGCAACACTCTACAAACTGTAGATTCACCGCAATCCCTAACAATGGATCTCTATCCAAGTCTAAGCAATCCCTATGAATTTCTGGTTTTCAGAAATTAACGAGTTGATTCTAAAATTCATATGGAAGTGCAAGGGACCCAGAATAGCCAAAACAATATTGAAAAAGAAGAACCGGTTTGGAGGACTTATACTTCCAGATTTCACTTACTCCAGGGCTGCATTAATCAAAACAATGTGGTATTAGCATAAGGCTAGACATATAGATTAATGCAATAGAACTGAGAGTCTACAAATAAATCCTCACATTTAGTCAATTGTTTTTTGAGCAGGATGACAAGATGCTTTGATGAAAAATAAACAATCTTTTTAACAAATGATTCCAGGATGCCCTTGGGTGGCTCAGTTGGTTAAGTGTCCCACTCTTGGTTTCGGCTCAGGTCATGATCTCAGGGTCATGAGATCGAGCCCCGTTGGGCTCCACGCTGATAGTGGAGACTGTTTAAGATTCTCTTTCTCTCTCCCTCTACCTACCCCCCGCCCCTGGCTTGCACACACACTCTCTCTCTTTCAAAAAAAAAAAAAAATTGACAACTAGATACCCACATACATATTAAAGAATGAAGTTGAACTCTTATCTCACACTAAATATAAATTAACTCAAAATGGACCAAAGACCTAAGTGTAAGAGCTAAAACTGTAAAACTTTTAGAAAAAAACGTAGGAGTAAATCACTGTGACCTTAGATTAGGCAATATACCAGTGTCTTTGGGGAGTAGGATGTCAACATCTGAATTTGGGGGACACAAATATTCGGACCATAGCAGGGGTCCAGCATAAGAATCCCTGAATTCTAATCCCTTTAGGAAGACCCTCAAAATAGTCAAATCTCTGTCAGCTTCAAAGATCTACTTAGAAGATTATTTAGCATTGCTCAGAAATCCCATCCAATATTTAACAACGTTCCCTCTCAGCAAACTACTCCTTATGTCTTTGTGAGGATGGAATGAAAGAGCAGTGAGTACAATATGGTCTGCCATCGGGAAAAGGAGAAACAGAAATAGTCAGAGCTTTGAAAATCTGCTGGCACCTAAAGAGTCAGCTTTCAGGTTCCAAAGGCAGGAAGGGAGTCACTGGAGTCTACACACTAGTCCTCGTTTGCACTGATGGGGTGTCCCTGCCATAGAATGAAGTGACGGCTAGGTTTTTCTTTTTTCAGTTCAGCATTGTCCTGTGCAGAGAGTACAGAAGTGAAGGAATTTGGAGAAATAATCAAACTGCCAGCTACTGAGAGAGGGGAGAGAAGATAGAGAAATGTCAGTAAAAGCATCGGGGGGAGGCTTTGTTGGTCCTGGAGTTTGACTTGCTGCCGCCCCCACTGATCTTCCCCAACACTGTGATCAGGAGGGAAATCCATCTCTCACAGAGGCTGCATCAGAGAGCAGAGAAATAGCATCTCGATGCCAACGAAGCATACTGGATTGGGGGGAAAAGAGAAGTGGGTAATCAGAGGGCTGGGTCATCGACATAAACACTCAGGACAAAGCCATATTTATGGCTTTAGTTAGCCCAACAGATAATTTCCTGGCTTTGAAAAGTGGTACTCAACTGGATAGAAATTTTATATACAGTAAGGGTAAGATGGTGGACTTAAATCTTTCCTCTATTCCCAGAAAAGCCACATTAAAAGCACTCCAGAGTGTAGGAAATAAGATATTTAACAGTCTCCTCCTATTCCCAAACCCAATTTAATCTTGCTTTGGTGCAGCTATCCCCGGCTCCCAGGCACAGGGGAGGGGAAGACTGCATACTCAGGACGGAGGACAGCACCCCCCTCAATCTGCAGCTACCCTGCAATCAGCCTCTATTGGGGTGAGCATTGACATTTAACGGTACAGAGGACTAATGAGTCTCTAAAGTTATCCAGTAACTCCACGTATATTGTATAAACAGGAAAACAGGGAGATAATACATTCCTACCATTTGCTTCTCTCCCACTGGTGTGCTATCACTATAACATCTGATACTACTACTCCAGCTATTAAAACAACGATTCTCTTTATGTGGCTTATTTCCCAATAAGCCAAAACTAATATTCTCACCACTTTGGGACAATTCAACCTTCCTTCAAGAAAGGGATAGGAATCATTATTCTGCTAATACTTCTCTCTGCCCCAGATTTTTTAAGAAATGGGAAAATAGGCACTGAAAGGTCAGAACACTCATACAGCATCTCAGCCAATGCAGCATAAATCAATAACACAGAGGGGGCTAGGAAAAATATAGCTTCATTGCTCCTATAACACTTTATTACACTAATTTGTCTATATTCTTGTCCCTACAAATGTCTGTGGGCATTATTCATCCTAGTTTCCTCAGCCACAGCCCAGTCACTCACATGCAGTAGGTGCCTGAGACTTGATTCTTGAATGAATGAATGAATGAATGAATGAATAAATGAGCATGTGCCCAAGTGAGTGCAAGCACATAAAGAGAAATCAAAATGGATTGCTCATGGTTCTAATTTCCTTGGAATCTCTTTTGTTTCTAAGTACAGAAATATTAGTAGTTTCCATGGGGCTCAATGTTCAGCTCAAACTGACATTTACAGAGGGTAGGTAGAGAGAAGTGCACTGGACATTTTAACACTTCTCCCTTCTCTGAAATCCAACATGATTGCACTTAAGATTGGTAGCATTTTTATGAAAGTTAATTGCAACAGTACCTGGTAAATGTCCCATATACATTTATTCTATCCTCTGGATGGGTTGAGGGTTGGTATGTTGGTATGATGGGTTGAGTATTCTGTGAAAAGCAACTCCTAGAGAGCAGGTTCTGACTTGAAATCCTCTGGTGCTCCCCCATGGAACCCAGCAAAGAACTAGACACACATAGAAGTTATAACCATGTGCTGAATTAAAGAACTGTCAAACTGAGTCAAGTCCAAGGTCTACCCAGTTCCACAGCAATACCAGAAATGGACAGCTTCAAACAACAGACTTGTTTTTCAACAAGGCTTCCAGACTTGTGTAATGTTGCTGGTTAATGTTGAAAGATAACTAACAAGTAGTATCTGTCTTGAACAACAGCCTCAAGGCACAGGGTTGGAGGACACATCTGTTGTCCTTGTTGGCGATCTTAATACATGAGAGATGTCCATTGCAATATTTTAATCCCATCATCCATCTTTAACCATCCTATTTAAAATAGCTTTGCCTGCTTTAGTTTTTAATGCATAGCGCTTACGGCCACATGTGTGTTTATTTGTGTGCTGTTAGTCTCCCCTGTAATGGAACTCCATGGAAAGAGGGTGTCTGCTTTATTCTCCACTCTCCCCACCACCCACCATGCCTGGGAAAGAGCCTGTCATGTAATAGGTTTTCCATAATTATTTATTTGGTGATGCTGCTGAATTTACAAATGTTCACTCATGAAGAATCAGGCTTTCAGATAAAGCAGAGAGGTCCAGGAATGTGTTAACTGCTTGACAAGTATCACACGCACGCATGCGCACATCCACTAAGCTGAAGCAGGAGTTTTCAGGAAATGGACACCTAGAGCCAAGGGAATATATTTTTCTGACAAAAGCCTCATCTAGTGACCAGTAGGAAGAAACAGGGCCAATCAGTATAAAAGATCTGGAAAGAGACTTGCTGCATTCTACTAAGACTAAAAAAGAAAGTGGCAGTGGGGGGTGGGGGGGGATTGCTGCAAATAAGCCAGATGGGGTAGAATGCCATGGAACTTACAGCAGATGGCACTAAAATATTAAACTAACATTTCCTTATGCTCCAAGCTGAGCTCTATGTTAATGCTGATTAGGAGAGTCGGTCTATTTTAAAACATTCAAATGAAAAACGAATGCTGTACCGTTAAATCACTCTGCTAAAAACAACTCCAAGCATTAGCATCTAATGTGCTTTCACACAAGCGATATGTTAATATTATTCAGGCAAGGTTACGTCGAACAAAACCACCCAGAATAAGAGAGAGAGAAAAAAAGCCCACAGTCTCATGAATCTGTTCAAAAAGAAGCTCGGTGTGGTAAAGCCATGAAAATCGGCTTCTCTGATCTCCATAGCAACAGCTGCAACCCTCAGACAGACACTTCAGAAACCAGATTTGTTTTTCTCTTTTCCAAGTACCTTTGCATGATATTTTTGGATAATGTTGAAATACAACTGACACTGCAGAAGGGGTAAACAAACACGCTGCCTGTTCCAATTGCTTCAGTATTAGGGTGGCTTGTCATTTTCTCCTTAACCCACAATGTGAAAGCACTTTTGTAGTGCGGCACCCAGCTCTCCGGGGATACCCCAGAAAAATACTGTCAACTGAAAGTCAGGCTTAATAATATTTATAGGCTGGCATGAGCTATCCAGTTGGAGAAGAAGATATTCTCAAGATTTATAAACTATGCAAAGTAATAAGCACACTATCTATCTGCTTTGCAAATATTATTTAAGGCTTCCACCTAAAAAGAAGCCATAGAACATTTGTTTTCTCACTGAATTTGAGGTATGGAGTCCATCCAATCCCAGTCAGCTCAGCAAGTCAGGAAAAGAATTAAAAATAGAACCATGTAAACAGGGGTGCACTGAAGAACTCTTTCAACTATTCCGTATGGTTGAAAATTTTTATAACAAGATATTGGGAAAAAAGGAAATATATCTGATCATCATATAATACATAAATCAAAGGAACTTTCCATTGTTCCAGGTTCTTATTACAGTCAATGTAGTGGAAAAATAAAAGCTGAGAGGTATTTGCTCATTGGCTAGTTAAAAGTGACCCACTGAAGGGGTGCCTGGCTGGCTCAGTTGGTAGATTGTGGGACTCTTTTTTTATTATTATTATTTAAAGATTTTATTTATTTATTTGACAGAGAGAGACACAGCGAGAGAGGGAACACAAGCAGGGGGAGTGGGAGAGGGAGAAGCAGGCTTCCCGCTGAGCAGGGAGCCGGATGTGGGGCTCAATCCCAGGATCCTGGGATCATGACCTGAGCCGAAGGCAGACGCTTAACAACTGAGCCACCCAGGCGCCCCGAGTGTGGGACTCTTGATCTCGGGGTTGTGGGTGTGAGATTACTTAAAAATATAAAAAAATAAAATCTTAAAAAAAGTGACCAACTGAAAAAAAATGGAGGATTGAGAGAATTTGAATATGAATATTGAGAGAATTTCAATATGAATATTAAAGAGAGGTATTTGTTTTATTAGATGTAATAATGGTCCCATAGTCACATAAGTAAATATACCTATTTTTAGAGATATACACTAAAGCATTTAGAGGTAAAATATCTTGATGCTGTGACTTAATTTTAAAATGCTCCCCTCAAAAGTAAGTAAAATAAACTGAAGAAATGGTAAGGATGGATAAATTTTGTTGATTCATATGTGGGAGTTCATTATAGTATTTTCTCCAATCTGTATGGAACTTTCTATAATAATCTATTTTAAGTATCTTTTAAAAAAGAACCATGAGTACTCATTTTCAAATCATAGGTAAGAGTTAAGTGTTTGAAGAGCTGACCATAACCTTGTCTTCTTTAAAGGATAATTAAAATTCATACTAGTTTATGGATGACAAGTTTTTGTCAGTGCCTGTGAAATATCCTGTATGGATTTTTGGATTGATTGATGCATAATCATTTTTGAAAGTATGAAAATGGTGGAGGGGTGCCTGGGTGGCTCAGTTGGTTGACTGTCCGACTCTTGGTTTTGGCTCAGGTCATGATCTCAGGGTTGTGGGATCGAGCCCCGCATCAGGCTCCACTCAGTGCGGAGTCTGCTTCAGATTCTCTCTCCCTCTGCCCGCGCAACCCCCCTTCCCCGCCCATGTGTGTGAGCGCTCTCCCTATCTAAAATAAATAAATAAATCTTGTAAAAAACAGTGGAAAAGGAAGATGAAGCAAAATGCACTACACAGGCAAGATATTACAAGAAACCTTCATAGGTGGAGATAGAAATTCTGTGTAAATCCTGCCCCCTTCCCAGTGCCAGTCCACCTGCCTGTAAGGGACTGCATAGACGAGACTGCCCTGAATTGCAAGTACACCAAAACTTACTTCCCACTTGGGATTACTGAAAGCATCTAACAAAAATGGAAGAGCTTTTTGAGAGAAATGGCAGTCATCTGAAGCATTTGATGTAAGAAACAAATCCTCAAGAGCATGTTTATCCATTTTAAAGAGGTTATTCCATGTTTATCACTGTGAGAATCTAGCTAAACCTTTTCCCCAAACATTATTTCAAATATTCCTAAAGAATCTGATTGTTCAGAAGGTAGCTTTCTATTAAAATACATCATAGGGCTGAACCTCCTTTGTGTGTAGAGTTACACTTTGGGAAATGGGAAAGAAGTCTTGTGCAATTCTAAGCTTGCCGTGAATTCAGTCCCTTTTAAAGGAAAGTAGCCTTAATGGTTCTGCGAAAGCTGCTGGTCATTCTTCTGTGTTGGGAGAAAGCCATCCTGCTTGCCTGAGACCAGTGTTGGGGGCTTGAGCTAAATGCTGATGAGAGGCAATAATGTCTCTGTGACAGGTGAGCATCGATGGTCATGAAGCAGCCCACTCGGATCCTCCCCAGCCCGGGGAGCAGTAATGCTCAGTGCGCAGAAGGAAGATGGGCTGCTGATGGAGCTCAGGTGCCACAAAGACCTGCCAGGCTGCCAGCCTCTAAGGCCAGGGGGCTGATCCACCGAGGAGAGCCCACCCTTGCTGCCTCACATTTCCCGTAGCCTTGGCAACTGCCATTACTGACTATAATCTGGGTGCACAGCCTGATCTAGCACAGAAAACACAATCCAACCGTATGTGATGGTAATTGCTGCCATTTACACTATGTGCCAGGTCTTCTACTAACCTAAGCCCCTGAAAACAGTATTTAAGGAATTCAACTTAATCTCCTTACTATTCTAAGGAGTAGGAATTATTATTTTACAGATGAGGCTTGGGAACTTTCAGGCCAGCAACTGGGGGACTGGGGTTCAGATCTGTATCTGTCTATTCCAGAGCTCATGCCTTAGTCACTACATAATACTGCCTGTCTCCATATCAACCTTAATAACAAGCCTTGTTTTAAACTGGGTTCTGCTGGGTTCAAAATAACAAGAAGCGTTCACTGCAGAAAGTTTTTCCATTTTAGAGGGGTTATAAACTTTCAATAGACTGGACTTGTACAAATTCCATAGGCTCAGCAAAGAAAGACTGAACACAGGCCTACAGTGATGGCATCTTCTGCTTTGTCAACTCAAATCTATTATTGGCTACGTCAGCTGAACCTCAGAAAAGCATTTTTCTCTGCTGACTCCATTGGCCCTTTCCTGGGATGATCACTCCAGGAGTGCACAGCCAAGAGGTAAATGCTCTTCATGAGTAACAGTAGGGGATCCACACACAATATTCTCTTCTTAATTGGCCTATTATTCTTTAAACTTTCACTGGACTCAGTACATTTAAATGAGCTCTTGGGAAAGAGCACAGTTATAAAGCACCCTGACATACAACAAAATCCCATAATATACTTCAGTGTCTTTACCTATGTGTCTGGAGTCACTATTCATTTATTCATCAAATGTTTATTGTGCCCTACTACTTACCAGGCACCACTGTAGGCCCTGGAGACACAGCAACAAATCAAGGTGTGTGATGTTAACTTCAAATCTACGTAGGAGAGACAAGCAATAAACAAATAAACAAATGCACATATAATATAGTGGGTAACGTTAACAGCTACGAAATTCTAAAACAAGAAATAATTGTGCAAGAAGTCTGCAATAACTACTTAATGCTCACTGAATTTCTAGTGTGCCCCATGCTTCAGCAGACAGTCATGTTACTAGTTCTGGCCAATGGGCCATAAGCAAAAGTGGCATGTGTCATTCCTAGGAGGAGGCTTTGAAGAACTAGCATGCCCCTCCAGCTTTCTCTTCTCCTGGCATGACAACCTGGGAAATCATTTGTTGATATTCAGTGGCATAGGTGAGAAGGAGTTTGGATGCCTTTGTAACTGGACAAAAAAGAACCCCACCAACTGGCATCAGATTTTGTATAAGCCAGAAATAAATATTTGTTAGCTAAGCCGTTGAGATTTGGGGGTTTGTTACTCCAGCGTGGGCTGACTAACAGAGTCAAAAAACTACAAAATGCCAGAGTCTGGGGAGAACAACAAATGGGACTAAAGATTCAGGGAACTGTATACCACAGTTGGGGTTAACTCAATGGCTGCAAACCTTGCACAGACATTTTATAGATCACCCTGGGGGAGTCTAAAAAATTCTGATGTAGGGACATTACACCCAAAGATTATACTCTGGGATATTTAGGGTGGAGCCTAAGCATATATATTTTAGGTAAAATACCAATACTCAACAGAAGAAGATAAATTGGGCCAGCTGGCTTTAGGAAGCCTTCCCAGAAGCAACCTGTCCCACAGTATGCTTGGGAAGGAGCTTATTAGTGATATCAAGTCCACTTCCTATAAATCACTGGAAAGCAGCCAATCAAACTCTGACATATTAAGAAAACCTATAAACTTATTAATTGAAACTTTATGAAAGAAGATGTTGCAGAAAGATTTCCTGCATTAAATCAGTAACTGGGCTAGATTCTTCCAAAATCCCTTCTCATTGTATAATTATTATTAACATAAATATTTAAGTAGTAATAAAATGAAAACATAATTACTTAACCTAAATGTTCTCAATTAATCCTCACAAGAATCCCATATGCAGATACTATTCTCCCCTTTGAACAGATGAAAAAATTGAAGTGCAGACAGGTTAACTTGCCCAAAATTACACAGCTAGTAGTAAGTGGTAGAACTAGGATCCAAACCCAGCTGGCCCCTGAGTCCTTGTCCCAGTGAAGAGAAGGATATACAATCAACGTCATACCGAATCCAGAGAAGGGGAATCTAAACAAGGGGTCACCAGAGAGGGAAGGACCTCGGGCATAGCTCAGGGATTCTGCTGCTGAGGATCCCTGTCCTTAGAGAACAGTTCACAGGTCACAAAAGTGAGATGGAAATTTCCAATGAAGCATCCAGTCTTCTTGTTCTAATTCTGTATCAGGCAACAATGAACTGATGATCCCCACACTAGGATGGCGTTCCCCTGGTACCTGTCCAGTGTAAGTTTAGAAAGGGCATTCTGGTTGAAACCAGATTCTAATATGTTTGAGTCTCAGAACACATACTGCTGAGAATGGAGTCTTAGACTGAGGAAACTTACTCCCTAAAACTGTGGACTAGTCTTACCCTAAGGTGGCTCATTCTGGAGATCTGTTGCATAGGAGGAATCACACACTAGCTCACCAACACATGAAAAAGAATTGGTTTATCAATTTATACCTGTATGGTACACCCTAAGAATAAGGGAAGCATGAAGGACTCCAAGGACCCAGGACACAGGGAATGCATGTTTGAAAGGGAAGCCAGGAGAGCTCAGGAGCACTGGAGCCTCAAGTAGCTGAGGGAGATTGCTGAGAGATAAAAGAGTGGCAGGAGGCAGGGGATCTCAAGATACTGTGCCTATTTCCCAATTTTGCCTAGGGCTAGCCCTAGACACAGGGCTCTAGTTCTCTCAGCAGTTTATCTCACAAAAACTTCATATGCTTCTGCTCTGATAAACCTGATGGCCACCACAAGGGTTACTTCTTACTTTGCACAACTCCAGAGGGCACCAGCTACTCACCTTGTGGTTATTAACGATCTGTTTGGTTTTTATGATAATATTTCACTAAGTAGCAATACAATGTCTTGAGGACAGGATTGTTTTTTTCTAATAGGTTCAGAATTATACAGCAGTAATTTTAGCAGTAGGACTAATTAGCATCAGCAAAGGAGAGTACAAAGTAAAAAGGCATGGAGGAGAAGCAAGACATAAAATCGTGTGACTATGGGACATATGTTCCAACATTCTAACAACAGGTCTTTCCCAACCTCATGTTACATCATGGGTTAGCATACTAGTCAGGATGAGGCTAGCTATAGTAACAACCCCAAAATTTCAGTGGCTTCACATGGGAGAAATTTATTTTGAGCTAACTTAATAGATCAATGTGGTGTTGGGACCTAGGTTCTTTTCCCTTTGTCATCTCCTAGATGTAAAACCTTTAAGAAGGATGAGGCACAACTACGTCTTCAACATTGCCCCAGATGTGACCCACTTCGCTTCCATTCACATTCCATTGATAAGAATTAGGCATCTAGCTTCACCTAGATGCAAGGAGGTCTGCGAAATGCGGTGCTGAACTAAGCAGCCACTTCCCAGAAATGACTCTATACTATGGAAGAGAAAGTATTAACTCGGTGGAAAGTTACCTAGCTTTACCTGTTACAAAATAGGCATCATATAAATTATAAGAACAAACATTATATACAGTTGGAAAGATAAAACTTACAATTCAGGTAAATGATCTGTATCTCATCCTAGAGTCATATTAGTCCAGATACGACAGATGAACAGTAAGGTTGAATTCCGAAACGTCTCTCTTCACTACGACTTTGCTCTCAGCCTCTAGGGTTTGGCTCAGGGACTTCTCAAGCAAGGAGTCCTCTTGTGTTTTCAGCCACACTAATGCGATCTGAGGGAAAGGTGTGGTATCCACAGGAACGAGAATGGAAACCATGAGAGGCTTTAGAAATCAAAGTCAAAGCCAAGATTTTTGGCTTTGGAATTAGAGCACATCTTTGCAGAATATATAAAATCTACCCCAAATTTCAAGATTCTGTTCAGAGGAATAAAAGAGGGCCTAAAAATGTGGACCCCAACAAAGGGAAGAGAAAGAAAATAAAAGGGACAAATTGACAATGAGGCCATTTTACCTGTATCAAAATTATCTAGAATCAAATTACTTGTGACTTTTTTTTTTAATTTCCAACACTGGAGAGAACTATGACTTCATATAAAACTGATTCACCATCAGTTGACTAACCTAAAATTAAAGAAAAATTAAATCCTTTCCAGGTAACTGGACTAAATTTCCAGCTGACTGACAATGCTAACACTTGACCTAGCTGCACATAGTGTGTACTATTCTGAAAGTCCTATTTATGTCCATATACACTAATGATAGTAAATCTTACATCTTCAAATTCTAGAGTAACTTGACATAGAAAAGTTTTAGATTTTCTTACAAACAAGTCAACTACTTGGAAATCAATTTAGTTGGAAAAGGGCTCTGGATGAGAGTCAGATCTTATTTCAGATCCTGGTTCTTCTAACCCTAAAATATCACCTGGAACAATTACCTATACATCAATCTTGGATTTCCATTTAAAACGAGGGCATTGATCCAAAAACTCCTATTAGTAGGAAACTGGTTCACAAATTCTACATGGTATTAGAGTTTATGGTTTGGCACAGGCCAAATAGTATAACTTAAAATTAATTCTGGTAAAAACTAAGCTACCCATTGGGGAATATCTTTTGAAACTCTGTCCTTGTGCTTGTTCCAAGGAAAATATGGATGATGATTTAACTGATCAATCACCACATAAATGGTCCAGCCATTTAGCCATCCAGTGGACACTGTAAAATCATTCAAAGACATATTTTCTTACATCACAACCCAAGAGATCTGTGCATGTCAAATCTGGTGGTTTGAGATGAGGTTAGAAAGTAAAGGTTGGATATTTTCATCACAACCACTGGATGGCAACAGACATTAACACTGAGTTGAGATAATCAATACGAAAACCACTCTTCTGCTTTACTTGATTTCCTCTGCACTTTAAGATGTAGAATCAAATCTCCATGAGGCATTAGGGGGAGGTAAAAAAAAACAACAAAACTGAGTTTGGAAGTAAAAGAATTAGTTTTGGGACACATCATCTGCTTTTGCCAGTGATTTGTGTGTAGAAAAATCCCCCATGATTTCAGTGTTCAGCCAAGAGTTGTAAGAAAATGAGGTAACTGCCAGAAGAAAAGACGTAAGCCAGAATGCTGTATTTACCATAATCTGCAGCTTTCAACTGAATTATTTATTAGTGGTAGTGACATCTTTATCGTGTGTAAGATCTAGCTTGTAACTCCTCATTTGTGCCTGGTACAACCTGTGCCTGGGGCTCAACCCCATCCTCAGGCCCTTTCTCTCTCCTATGATTTTTCCAAGCTATAAACAGAGACCACCTGGAGGACTCTTTTGACTCAGGAGGCCCTAAACTACTGGGAATGGGAATGCTTAGCTATCTGTGTTCCCACCATGTCCTTCTGGGGTCTTTGTTCTGGAGGCTTTGTGAGGTGGCGAGATGTTAGGAACATCCTCCAGAGTGGGCTGCCAAGACTCACATTATCGCCCCTCTACTTCTCTCCCATGAGGAGGTGGAAGTCTCAGAGTTAACAGTATAAATTTCATTGTAAAACCCTCATATGAACCATTTTAACTAATATCTGAGCCCAAACAGAAAAGCCAACTTTCAGGGAAAGAAGAGAAAAGAAAAAAAGAAAAGAAAAGAGAGGGGAGGGGAGAGGAGGGGAAGGAGGGGAGGGGAGAGGAGGGGAGAGGAGAGATGAGGGGAGAGGAGGGGAGAGGGGAGGGGGGAGAGGAGAGGAGGGGGAGGAGGGGAAGGGAAGGGGAGAGGAGAGGGGAAGGGAGGAGAGGGGAGGGGAGAAGTTGGGCACTACAGGAAAAAACTGCCAAAGATTACTCTGAGTATTCTGAAAATTCAGCCTCAACACAGTCCCTCAAACAATAATTCTCAAATTCTGGTGTGCCTAGGGTTCCCTGGGACCTACTTAATGAAGCAGATTCCTCAGCCCCTCCCTAGGAGATTGTGGGGTGAACCTAGAAATTTGTATTCTAACAAACAGCTTCTGATACAAATGGTCCAACAACAACACTTTGAGGAACACTGTCGAGAAAAACCAAACAGTTTCACTGAGCACCTCATCCTCTCTCCCTACCAACTGACCCAAAGCTCCACAAGGAGAGACAATTCCTGGATCAATACTTCACCTGGCAGAAGAGGACTACTGCCTCAGGCCTAGGTCATTTCAAACCTAGAAGGAGCGTGACATAAATAGTGTTGACTCTGAAAGCCCCGAGCAATCACAGATAGACCATGGTCAGCTGGAGCCTTGAGATGAAGTAACCAAACCCAGTGGTGCACTTGTTCCTACTTCAGACCCCAATTTGAGTGTTTGCCTTAAAGCCACCTTTTTCTCTGACTTTAACTTCTGCTCTCTGGCAGACTGCTATCTTTTCTTTGCCTGTTAGTATAACTTTTATCCATATTTGGGACTGTACTTCAGGCTTTCTGAGGTTTTTATAAGTTCCTAGCCCTAGCCAAACTTGCACCTAATTCTATTTAGATAAGTGACTTGCTTGTCCACAATCCCTGCCCCCCCCCCCCCTTACTACATGCCTTATTTAACCTCCACAGGTACCATATTTGACCCTCATTCCAGCTCCAGTCTCAGCCACCCAAACATCACGGTCATCTAAACACACTGATGACCATTAAACCCCCAGCAGCTTGGCCATGGAAATATACTAGATACAGAGGTCAAACTGTGAGAGAGTATTTCAGTGCTGTCATCACTCAAATGGATGGTTTTCTTACAGTAGACACAAAAAAGGGTTCAATGACTCATGAAACAGTACTAAGTTTAGGGTTATTTTTTCCCTTTGTAAATGTTTTTGCATCTACTTGTAATCATTATGGTGACTGAAAACTAAAAGATAACTTGAGAGATATTGGGAATCAAGTCACCCCAACCACCCACCCACACCCAATGCCTCAGTGAGTCCTGTGAAGTCAGTCTGCAAAGTTCCATCCATTCCTCTCCATGTGCATGGCTACCACCCTGTCCCAGTCACTGTCATCCCACACCCGAACTACAGCCATGGCTTCCTCATCAGTCTTCCTGCTTCCACACTTGTCCTCCTCCAACCCCTTCCCCGGACAGCAGCCAATGTGGCTTTAAAAAAATGGAGAGCAGGCCATGTTACTTCCTAGTTTAAAACTCTTTTGGTGGCTTCTCCCAACGGTTGGTATAAAGACCAAACTTTGCACCCTGGGCTGGGTATGAAAGGGCACTGCCAACCTTCCAGTCCCATTTCTTGCCACTGTCACCTTGGCCTACCACACTCCAGCTCTGCAGACCTTTTCTTTTTTTTCAGTTTCTAGAATGACCCCAGAACTTTCCTCCCTCTGGCCTTTTGTATTTTCTATTGTTTGGAATTTTCTTTAATCGTCTCTTGCCATAGTTGGCCACGCAGTTTCCTCCTTCTCTGACCTTCCTACCTAAAAGTGACTACCACCCTACCACCAGGTACTCTTTCACTCTCACACATCACTCTACTGATTTCCTTTTTAAATGAAACCTCCCTGTCTCCACCAAGGTAAGCCCCATGAGCGGTGGATTCATGTCTGCCTTGGTCACCATTATATTGATAGCAACAGGCATGTAGTATACCTTACTGGTTGAGTCAAAAGAAGGATGAATGAATCGGTAAGGTCTTGCTCTTGCAAGGCTGGCATAACATTAGGTAAAATTTATTTCATTCTATATTAGAGTGTTCTGTGGGATTGCAAAGATAGAATCCAGAAGTACAGAGACTGTATCTGTGGGTATCTCACCCAGACTTTAGTGGAAGGTGAAGTTAGCATTTAAAAGGGATTTGAAAATCATCTGGAGTCAGTCTTGGCTCTGACAATTAGAAGTATGTAAATTATATCCTCCAAGCTGCATGATTATATCAGCAAGAAAGGATGATTTATGTGAGGGGTAAAGGGGCTAGATAGTGAATCAGGATCACCATTATTAGTGTCATTATTTCTTAGAGGCACCATAATGTTTGACATCTGTGAACTCTATCTCTACAGGCAAGTTCAAGGTTGAATTGAATCCATCTTAGGAGCTAATCTATGCCCCATTCTGTGCCCAGGCAAAATTTACGAGGGAGTTGGGGTTTACCATGTCCCAAAAACTGACATTGAAATATCACAGAGGTATAATAACCACCTCAGAGCTATACACACACCCTGTTGAAATATCAAGAATATCTGTCCCTAGAAATAATAAGCTCTGGGGCCACCCAGATTTAGAGCAATTTTATCCAAGCCTGAGAAGAAAACCTCCCCTGTGTTTTAAAGTCACCATTTAAAAAACATAGGTCAATAAGCAATCTGGGACAATGCTAACCTTGTGACTACTTCAGAAGGAAAAGCCAGAGAGGTGAGCTGCTTACCAGCAGCCTCATTTGGGATGCCTAGGCCAGGACAGCACCTTCGATTGATGGGCAAAGTCTCACAAAAGCAGCTTAATTGTTTTGAATAGTCTAAGATGGAAGGCTCAGTGTCTCCATCTAAGTAGTACATTGCATATGTCCTCAGAGAAGCCAAGCTTTATCCATCAGTTACTGGTGCATCTTGTTGAAAGCTGGCTCGGGGGCAGCAGCTACAAGGGAAGGGGCCTAAGTCCTCAGGCTGGTTCTGAGATCTACACTGTGAAAGATAGAGACTTTCCAAGAATCTTTACAGACTGATTTAAGAATTTGGTCTCGTGAAAGCAAATAAATATGGGACTAGACGTTGATGACTTGTTTTTAGAATTATAAGAAGAAAAGTAAATGGGTCACACTTATTTTGGTTCCTTCAAATATTTTAGGACAGGAGTGATATCTGGCCTAATAATGAGAAGCAATAATAAACACCATAAACGTTAGGTCTATTTAGAAGACCTCCATCTGGTAGCCTTCCAGCAAATCATGCCCCCAAGGAGGAGATCAGCTTTTCCCTGTCACGAGGGGCTTAGCCTGGCAAGCTCAGGCTGCTGCAGCTGGTGATCACAAAGGGAAGGTACAGAGGCCTGCTTCCCAGGGCACAGGAAGGGATGGAAACAGCTGAGTGCCCCCTCAGTCTCTCCAATTAAAAAACAACATATGCCTCGGGCATGCTCACCAAGGTGGTTTTTTACTACAGGTCTGGGCTGCCAGCTCATCTGCTTACAACCCAAATTCTCTTCAGCATGCTTATTGAAAGCACAGGTTTGTGCCCTGATGCATTCGGATTCTGCAGTCCTGGCGCAGGAGCAGAGTGGGGACCTGCATTTGTCATCAGTACTCCAAGAGGTTCTGAGGAACCTGGTGCTTGGGCAATACTCTGGGGACCACTGGCTTGAACCAACATTCCTCAGACTGGTGTCACTAGATGCGTGCTTGAGAGGGTCGCAAAGAGAATATTCACATTTTGTATTTCTATTTTAATAATCTTTCAAATGTTAAGAACATTCTGGGGGTGCCTAGGTGGCTCAGTTCGTTAAGCATCTGCCTTCGGCTCAGGTCATGATCCCGGGGTCCTGGGATCGAGTCCCAGATGGGGCTCCCTGCTCAGTGGGGGGGGTCTGCTTCTCCCTCTCCCTCTGCCCACCCCCCCAACCCTGCCTATGTTCTCTCTTTCTCATATAAAAAAAAAATCTTAAAAAAAAAACCACTCTGGATCATTTAGATAATTTTATAACCAAACATTGCCACAAGACTTCCCCTAAGTGTTTATATTCATGTTGTACTTTTAACCACGTCTCAGGCTAGTGAGTTTTTATTTAGATCCAGAACTGATTTGAATGTTTAAGCCAAAGTGAAGCCCAAATGATACCCCGTCATTAGCTCAGAAAGGGCATAAAGGAAGGAAAGGAGCAGATTTTGACAAATAACATCAACGGATTGCATTTGGAGGGTCTAAGGGATGTCCAATCAACAGTGGGGAAATGGGCTTGGAGCCCAGGAGAAGAATTCTCCAAAGCCAGAGATCTGGGATGTGCTACCCATAAGGCAGTCGCTGAAAACCTGTGTGGGTGACAGCAAGGAAATGAGGGACAAAGAAAGACAGGGACAGAACTCAGAGGCAGAGGAACTGGAAGAAAGGTAGCAAAAAAGACGAGGAAAGAGGTCAGAGCGTAAGGGCTGGAGCAGGAAGGGGAAACACCAGGGAGATAAGGGAGGAAAAAATTCTAAGAAGGAGAGAACAGTGTTCATGTGAGTGGGTACTGTCCCTAATTTTACTGTCACAGGAAGCAAGTTACAAGCAGTCGTCCGATGTGATATCACTTGTGTGGTTACAACTTATATACGCCTGAATACTTGAAGAAAATTTCTGAAAGGCATCAGAACAACAAAACCAAAACAAAAGCCTGTGAATATCTCCGAGAATTAGATCAGGAGGGCGGAGTAGGGGAACTGTAACTTTTATTTGGCACCATTTCGTTCAGTTTGTATTTATTGTTATCAACGTACACTAGTTTCTCACTAATGTTTTAAGGACTGGCCAGCACTATGATCTTAAATTACCAGAGAGGATAAGAAAAATGAGACTTGAGGGGCGCCTGGGTGGTTCAGTCATTAAGCGTCTGCCTTCAGCTCAGGTCATGATCCCAGGGTCCTGGGATCGAGCCCCACATCGGGCTCCCTGCTCGGCGGGAAGCCTGCTTCTCCCTCTCCCATTCCCCCGCTTGTGTTCCCTCGCTCGCTGTGTCTCTCTCTGTCAAATAAATAAATGAAATCTTAAGACAAAAAAAAGAAAGATGAGACTCAAAAGAGGCCATGACCTTTATCAGGATGGTTACAGGTAGGAATGTGAAAGCTGGCTGCAGGAGTCTAAAACACTGCTTCTCAGGCTTTGCCAGATATAGGAATCACTAGGGGATCTTGTTAGAATGCAGATTCTGACTCCATAGGTCCGGGATGGAGTGAGATTTCTAATGGGCTCCCACATACGACCCACGTGGCTGGTCCAAGCACCGTACTTTTGAGTTGCAAGGTAAAGAAATCAGAATGCAGGGAGTGGATGTGAGCATGAAGAGACCACTATTTCCCAAAAAGTGTTCCCTAGAAGAGGAACCCTGAGGAACACGCCAATAAAAAAATTCTGCAATTAAATAGGTTTGGTGAATTCCACACAGCTATCCTGATGAGTCACACTGGGTGTCAGTGTTTTATTGAGATTCTCTTGCTTGGCTTTTCACTCGATGTCCCTGACATCAGGGCTAACCTTGCAGCACTGAGAACTTCTCTACGCTCTCAGAATCTGATGCTCCTAACAGGCCTTCCTGGAAGGTGTGGGGGAGCAGAATGACAGGGTAACGAGAGTTCAGGAGTGAGCACAGGAGGGAAACTGGAAAATGACAAACTGCATTTTGTCTCCAGTGCAACAGCACCAGAAGCCTCTGAAGAGCGAAAAAGCTCCAAAAATAGACCTTAGGAGGCCATGTGTCCCAGGAAACCCTGGAGCTCCTTGACAGCTCATACTCTGATGCCATCAGATATTCGCCAGACCTTATTCTAAATATTTCTGGACCTTTCTGCAACTCAGCTCAGCATCAGCCGCACAGCTCCAAAGCCAGAGAGAGAAGCATACTGTGAATACTTGAACTGGAATGCATTTATACTGCCAGAGGATTCAGTGGGCAAGAGCAGGCGACCACAGAAGCCGCCCTGCCCTCACTGCTGCCAGAGTCCTGCTTGACCTGAGCACGATCCTGCCGTCCACTGACAGTGATTAAGAAGAGCCGGGGGGAGGCCGCGTGGCACTGATCCTCCCACCTGCTGAGATGGAGCAGGTGAGACCAGGAGGAACCTCAGCGCTCCAACAACATGCTGGCAGCACTGAGTCATCCTCCCAAGACCTCTGGTGCTTGGCTGCCCCAGCACAGCCTTTCAGACTCTCTCTACAGAGAATGCAGCTGAGCAGTCAGTTCCGGCGGGAGACGGGAATTTAAAGGACCCCTCAGGGCAGGGAGCAGAGGTTATTCACCTTGGCAGGCCTGACTCGTTTGAAAAGACTGCCACTCTCTACTCTCTCATGCCTAAACTTGGCAGCAGAGGGTCCAAGCCATATGGGACAACTCGTACAGAGAGGAGAACGGCACCAGGATTGGCCAGAAAAGATGCTCAGAAGCCTTTGCGTTCGCAGCTGCGGTTTCCCTTCGCCTTCGCCCTTCATCAGACGTCTGGTCACTCTTGTCGGTCCCAGCTGTCGCACTTGTCTCTCAGATTTACTAGGGAGAGAAATGGGCCTGCACAATTTTCTCCTTATTAGCCTTCCGATGTATTTGCTTCTGAGAATACACATATTTGAACAGCACTGCACACACGGTGACTCTTTCAGGGACATTATTTGGGGGATAAGATGGAAACACATGTCCGTTCAAGTACAGTGATGTGAACTTGTACTCAGCAAGACACAAGTTCCACCGCATCAGGACCAAAAGGGATGGAAGATTGTTCATGCTAATGCCATTTCCCGGGGCTCCCTGCAACTTGCAGGGTCCTTCCCCATCATAGTCAGACTGGAAGCAAAAGAATCCAAAATTGGTTTTAATCTTTACCTAACAAACACACCTTCCCACTGCTAAATCTGTCATCAAATATCCTCACGATTGCACGCACTAAATACACTTTAAACTCTCAGGGAAGAGTTATTTGGGAAATCAAGAGTCAATTCTACGGGACGCTACATGATGCCACGTGTCTAAACCACCAAGCAACCACACAGCAGGGTTATCTTTTCATCACATCCCTCTCGGTTCTCCTGTTCCAATGTGTTAAAGAATTTAGAAGCTGGCCTCCAATCTACAATGGGAAAGATCTGCCCTCTATTTTTATATGAAACACTTTAATTGCTAACAATATCACTGACGTTATTAGCATATACACAGGAAGGAGGGTATATCCTTGAAATCACTTATCCCCCAAAGGCAAAATACTTGAAAGAAGCAAAAGCAGAGGAGATCAGTGGGAGGGGACTTTGAATAAAGTTGTGCTTTGGTGTTTTGAAGTTCTACCTGAGTGTTCTCCACCCAGGAGCTGAAGACCTTCCCTCCCTTCACTCAATGTAGCCCATGAACTAGACTGCACAGGGCCTAATTTATTCACTGACTCTTTGCTTCCTTTCCTGAAGTCCGTAATCCAGTTGCAGTGAGGTGTGGTAGATGATTTGGAAAGAAGAATGCTACACATTCATCACATACAATGTCTAAGATAAAATAACACCTTCCTTTTCTCCTTCATTTGAAGACTTCAACTCAAGACTTCTCGTAGGAAAAGTAGAATGGCCAAATTAAAATCATTCTTAAATTATGCTTGACTTTAAAAATTAACTTAGGTCTTGCTGAAGAACAAGAAAAATTCCGGAATTAACTTTGGTCCCTGTCTTTCCTGACTGGCCAGGACACAAAAACATTTGGACTTACCAAGGTCCAAATCCCTTGTCCCTTGGGTAAGAGAAAGGAAGGTGCTAAGGTCCATGTGGCCCAGGTAAGACCCAGTTTGGCTTGTGAAATGGATGTGCTGACTATGGTGGGTTCCAGCCCCTACAGGGATGGAGCCACTCCCCATCACTGAGGGATGGGAAGACGGAAATGAGCAACCATCCCTTCCCAGGTGAGGAAATCCAACCCAGGGACGAAAGGAAGGACGCATTCACTCCCTCCAAGAGATCTCGGAGCGTACACACAAGTGCTCATGACTGGGGACGCGGGGCTTCAGCCGGCCCAGCGCTGCCGCGTGGAGCACCACACTCTGCCGCCGAAGTCCCGGCTGCGAATCTGCCTCTCCCCATCCTCCCCTGGTTGTTCTCTGTCCACTGCTGGACCAGCCAGGACAGGGCAACAGGGCCGGGCCTGAACCGCCCCTCTGCGGAACACTTCAGAGCGCCCAGGGAGCACTCGGCAGCCAAGGTGCTGCAGTGGAGAAAGCTGTCACTTTACCTTGTTGCTTACTGAGGAACAGCGGAGGGGGGGCGACGCCAAGACCTCGCGGCTCCGCGCCGTGCGTGGCCGCCGGGCTTTGGCTGGAACTCGCGGCTTCGGCAGGTGTCCCCTGGGCGGTGGGCCCCGCGGGCGGCGCCGGGGCTCCGTCCCCTGAGGGCAGCTCGGGGCCGGTGTGGGGGGGTGCCGCGGGGAACTTGAGGAAGGGGCCGGGGTCGGCCCGGCCCTGGCGGCTGGCTGCGCCCTCCTCGGCCCGGGCGCCCGGCTCCTCCCGGATGGCGTCCAGGGCGCCTGGCTTCATCGGGGGCGAGTCCTGCTCCCGCTTGGGGCTCTCCTCCGAGGCGGACGACGCGTCGCACGACTCGATGATGAGCTCGCTGTCCAGCTCGGCCTCGCGCTCCTCCCTCAGGATGCTGTACTGGATGGACGGCGAGGCCGGCGACGGCGGCGGGCCGCCCACGTGGCCGAAGGTCACGTAGCCCGAGGGCAGCGCGTCCTCGGCGGCCAGGGGGTCCTCGGACACCAGCTCGATCTCCGAGTCGCCCGACTCCGCGCTGCTGGCCTCGTGGTCCAGGGGGCTGGGGATGGTCGGCAGCCCGGACCTGGCCTTGGCCTCGGGCCTGCTGGGCACCTGGCCCGCCAGCCGTGGGCTCTCCGTTGTTTCATAGGATAACCCCTTTGCTTCTTTAATGGCAGTGATCAGCTCATCCTCGGAGATGCTGCATTTCCCCTGGGATTCTGCAGCAGATGGTTCTGTCGTCCCACAAAGCGAACAAAGAGCCAGAGAGGCACACACACGGACAGACAGATGGACACAGAGAGAAGAAATAAAACAAAATTCCATTAGGGGAGATGTTTTCTTGTTGCTTGAGAAACACATATCTCATTAGCACAAAAATAGCCTGTTTCCAGGGCTATGCTGAAAAGGCAGGCCACCTGAAGGAAAAGGCTAATTACTGTTATGGCCCAATTAATCAGTGTTTTACATACCTATCTATCTTCATCTAGCTACTTAAAAAAATGACAAAGCACTTTCTTAGCAACAGTCCCTCAGTTGGTTTTTCTATTTCAGTGTGGCAAAGATTCTAGAAGTCACAGTTTTAATTTCTGATTCATTCTCTCAGGGAAGTTTTCCAGGTTCACAGATTTCATCAGGTAATCTGATGTACAGAACTCTCTATTTTGGCCCACCAATATCAACAAATCTGAAAAATCATCCATTACTCCTTACCCATTGCTTTTCATGTTCCCTCCTTCAGTAAGACAAAGAAAGCTTAGTCTGGATCCTTATATACAATTTGATATCTGAGCTTTACATTTCCCATAAGAATCAATACCTTTACTCTTTTTCAGTGGAAAGTGTAACAAAGTAGAGCAATATAAGAGAAAATTTTTGCCAGTTTTACTGAGCAGGCTGTGAAGATGACCATAATGCACAATGCCCCTGGGCTTCTAACGATGGAGCCCACTATCATTCATTTTCCTCTCTTCCCTTCTTGAGAAGAACAAAACCCAAGAGTCACCCCCAATCCCCTGGGTGAATGCCTGCCTTCTGCCTGATGTTTATCCAGATGGCCGGAAAACTTCACCAGCAATCTTGCTGATATTTCTCTCCCTTAGATGAGACCACCTGGGATCACCATGACGACAGTTTTTGGGAGCTTGGTTTTTCCCTTGCCGTACAGGAGGGCCTCATTTCAGAATATTCCAGACAGTGGTCTCCGGCCCTTTTATAAGCAAGAAATACTTGTCATTTCTCCGAAGCTTTGAGGTCACTGATTTGGGGGGTGAGGGGAGCAGACTATGGCTAGGTAATCTGTTGGGAGAACCCCAATGGACAAAACATTTCCGATTTGTCTAATTCTTTATAAAGCAGAACTGATTTTATCCTTTATCCATACAGCATTCATTCATCTATTATTTTTTTATTATTCTTATGTTAATCCCCATACATTACATCATTAGTTTTAGATGTAGTGTTCCATGATTCATTGTTTGTGCATAACACCCTGTGCTCCACGCAGAATGTGCCCTCCTCAATACCCACCACCAGGCTAACCCATCCTCCCACCCCCCTCCCCTCTAGAACCCTCAGTTTGTTTTTCAGAGTCCATCGTCTCTCATGGTTCGTCTCATTCATCTATTATTTATTGAGAACGTACTATGTGTTAGGCTCTCTTCTAGGCATTTGGGACATATTTAGTGAATGAAAGATGTAACAAAATCTCTGCTTATATTCTAGTGGGAGGAGAACACAATCCATAATTATATATAGTAAATGAGTAAAGTATATAGTAGGTAAGATGTTAAGTGCTGTGAAAAAAAGTAGAGTAGGGTGAAGGGATCAGGAAGGCTGGGAGAGGGTGGGGATGAATCTGCAATTTTATTTTTTTTTAATGATTTTATTTATTTATTTGAGAGAGAGAGAGCGCACAAGCAGGGGAAGCAGCAGGCAGAGGGAGAGGGAGAAGCAGGCTTCCTGCTGAGCAAGAAGGATGAAGGGCTTGATCCCAGGACCCTGGGATCCTGACCTGAACCAAAGGCAGATGATTAACCGACTGAGCTACCCAGGCGCCCCTGAATCTGTAATTTTAAGTAGGGTAGCCAAGATAGACCTCACTGAGTAGGTAACCTATATTCAACACTTGGGGATTCAAGAGAGTGACTCATGATGATAATCAGAGGAAAAAGCATGCCAAACAAAGGGAACCCATAGTGCAGAGGCCTGGAGGTGGGACCTGCAATGATTTCTAGGTATCACAAAGGTGCCCAAAGGGTCTGACCAAAGTCCTGTTGTACAGCATTCCTAGGAGACCAGCAAGCGGGCACGCAGGGCCTGGGGCTCAGAGGGCTACAAGTAGCCCCGCAAGGCTGCCTGCCCTGTGTGCAAGCTGGCCTAGTGCTATGTGGACCAGGAGACTGGCTAGTGTCCACTCATTTTCTACAACTAGGAGCCCTGAGAGGCTTTATATTTGTTTATGTGAGGATTTGATTAACATCTGGCTTTTCAGCCTTCCCCACTTTCTCTGACCCCAGACTGGAAGCCCTAGGAGGGCAAAGGGCAGCCAACATCTTTTGTTCACGGTTGTATCTCCAGCACCTAGTGCAGGGTCTGGCTGACGTAAGGACTAGCTCAAATCTTTAGAACAGTGGTTCTTAATCATGTGTATGGCTTAGAAATTTTGCCTTAGTTGAAGTAAGTCTGAAGGGGCCTAGCCATCTGTATTTTGTAACTCCAAGGGTAATTTTTTTTTAAAGATTTTATTTATTTATTTGAGAGAGAGAGAGAGCACAAGCGGGGGAATGGCAGGCCGAGGGAGAGGGAGAAGCAGGCTCCCCATGGAGCAGGGAGCTGGTCAAGGGGCTCAATTCCAGGACCCTGGGATCATGACCTGAGCCGAAGGCAGATGCTTAACCAACTGGACCACCCAGGCACCCCTCCAAGGGTAATTCTAATAGTCACCTGTAGTTAGGGTTGGCAGACTTGGTAAATAAAAATAGAGGACATCCAGTTACATTTGAATCTCTGCTAAACTCTGAATTTTTTTAAGTGTATGTCCCATGAAATATTAGTATTTTATTTGGCAACCCTACCTCCAGTTGAAAACCATTGAGGTAGAGCACTCAGAAAAGGCTCAAGGATCTTGCTTCATTTACTCAAGAATAAGGATGGCATCAGATAGCTGGGGGATGTGGGATGGAAGGGCCTGATGTATTTCATCTTGGGCAGGTGAAAAGAATCCATCCTTATTATGAGTTAAAAGCTTCTCAGTAGAAATTAATAGATGTTGTCCTTCGTTCTTAACGGGAACCAAAAGTTTAACAAAGTGCTAAGAGGAATCGGGGAAAAAACTAGAACAAAATAGAAGTTTCTGTACACTCAGTTTTAAAATTTATGGGCCTCTGGCTAAGATACTGGTTATTCTGTGGCATGACTAACACAGCAAAGCTAGTAACAGTCAGCAAAAATACTTGAACAGATTATAAAAACTGAGAAGGTTAGAACTGCCCTGCCTGGGGAGATGTGTTTGCTGCTGACAATAATTAGACGACATAATTTAGAAGGATAAAAGGCAAGGTGAACATGGGCCAGTTTGCCAAGCTGCAGAGGCCACTGTGCAGTTGTGAATGGTGCTGCCATCCCCGTCTCCCCTTTGCTCCTGGCTCATTCTTCACTCATCATCCAGAGGGATCACTTGAAAACACACATCTGATCCTGCCCCTCTTTCCTTCCTTCTCCCCACTCTGGCCACATTGACCTTGCAACATTCCCGGCTCCGGGCCTCTGCACTGGCTGTCCCCTCAGCCTGGCCCTTCTTCCTCAGGTAGCTACATGGTCTACATGGTTTGCTGCTTCAGGTCTCTGCTCCCCCAGCCCCCAGTCAGGTCTCGGTCCAGAGCCCTCAGCAGGGAGAAGCCTTTCCTCACAACCACCCCCATCACTCTCTTACACTGTGTCTTGCTTTATTTTTCTTCAATACCATTATAAATACCTGATATTACACATTTATTTATTTGTGTGTAAGTGTTCCCAGTAAGAATGCAAGCTCCATGCAGACAGAAATCTTGCTAGGTTTCAGCACTGTATCCCCAGTGTGGTGACGGGACAATGCCTAGCATGGAGAAAATCGTCAACACACACCTGTTAAGTGAAGGGATGAATGCATGAATGAATGAATGAATGCCAATTCCCAGATTAAAACCCTCCAGTGGTTTCCTATTGCATTTGGAACAAAATCCAAAATCTTCATCCTAGCATGTGAATCCCTGAACAATCTGGGCCCTGCCCACCTCTGCAACTCTGTTCTATGCCATACTTGTCCTTTGCTCCTATAAAAATTAATAAAGGGAAACCTCGCTAATGTAGAGCCGGGAGGCTAGAAGGGGGGCGCTATACCACTCGATGCCAATTACAGGAAGAACTGTCAATTACAGACCCCAACAGAATCATCCACAGGAAGGAATGATCACTTACAGGCCCCAAAAGAAAAAGAGGTATATGAATCTTCTAGGAAAAGCTGATTCCCTCTGCAACTCAGCCAATGAGGAACCATCATCAGCCTGAACTCTTGCTTTTCTCCAATGGACTTTCATTCAAAACAGCCCCTCCCAACTTCCTTGGTCTTATTCATAAAACAATGTTCCTCTCCTCTGTTGGACATGCCTATGGTTTTACCATAGATAGCATGTCCTGAATTGTAATGCTCTGCTATTCCTGAATAAACCAATGTTTGCTGGCAAAATATTTATTTTTAAAGTTAACACTTCTTTGCACCATCTTTCAGTTCCCAAATAACACAGCCTTGGGGCCTGTGCGCTTGCTTTCCTCTGTACCTGGGGTCCCCTTTTTACCCCTTCCTTTGAATGTAAGCTCCTTCTCCTCATTCAAATCTCAGATCACATGACACCTCCTCAGAGAGGCCATCCTTGACCCCTTCACACCCAACACTCTATCACTCCTTAGAGGAATCAGACTGTGAAATTTCAGATGCTATGAAATTGATTTACTTCTTATTGCTTATTTCTTACTAAGGGAAGCTGGAGTAGTTTAATAATGACCTCTCGATTACTGTCCTCTCTGAGGCTAATACCTGGAAGAACATCCATGACCGTCCTAACATAGTCCTAGGAGTTGTGTCAGAAACAACATGGTGCCAGTGGGCCAGTGGTCTGGCATGTGTCAGGACACTGAGCATATTTTCCTAGGGTGCTTCACTTGTATTCATGATTGATCTTGGCTGAGAAGAAACTTCCAGTATGTAAGCTGTAAGAATTTTTGCCTCTGTATCTCAGAGTATATTATTTAACATGATGAAAATAGTTCAGTACTTTGGAGAAAATTACAAAATGGAGTAATCTACTGGAATTGAAGGAAATATATTAGACTCCTTGCTTAAGCTTCAGGGTCTGTGGCTAAAATTGTTCTAAATGAGAATTTCTCCTGATTCATAATTCACATAATTAGAATTACTAGAATTAGATCATTAGGATCATTATTATTATTATCCGAGTGTCACCTGAGAGTTCCAGGGGCTCACAAGATGGGCAGGGAGCTAGGGTAACCTCTTAGGATAAAAAGAACAAGGAGAAAGGCCTCAGTGACAAGCTAATTCCTCCTATCTTTCCTGCTAATTTTATTCTTATCTGTTGTCATTTGACTCAGGTGTTATGATGTGAGGCGTGTGTGGAGAGAGGAGCTGAACACGGGAGAGAACTTTGCAGGAGCGAAGGACTTACTGGGTCTGGGGACTTTCTCTCTCTTGAATAAACTTTGCTTAGAATGTTTATTTGGAGCAACTGCAGAAAAAACCATTGCCCTAATCCAATGCTGTTAAGTGCACAACCCAAGGTCATAAAACTCCAAGATCATGTCAGTCAGATCTGTCTTCTTCTTATCTTGAAGCTGCTCTAAAACCTTAATGGGCTATAGCTACTGAGAAAAGACAAAAGGAAATGTCTTAATAATTCCTAAGCCCTGTATCATAGCAAGTCTTTCTCATCAGGTCTGCAAACTGTAATTTTTACATGAGGCATGTGCCATGTAAATGGACCTGTATGTGCTAGGGCATTTCACTCTTCCTGAAGACTGCCTGAGTTCTTCTAAAAATGACCACCAGACAACCCCACAGCTTGGCAAAACAGAGCCGATGATATAGCTTCCATCTTCAGAGCATCAGTATCTTTATGTCATTGAAGAACAGAAGGGTTTTACAATGCATTATCACAAAGACCACAAGGAGGCTTCAGGACTCAGATATGTTGCTACTTCATGTTGTAATCTGAGACAAGTCACATCTAATCCATCTGGAGCCTCAGTTTCCTTATTTGTTGTCACTACCCAAATCTCAATTCACATCACATAGAAATTCACTGTGGCCTCATACCTCCTTGTCCTTGAACCTCCTCGGGCGAGAAGGCCCCCCCTCCTCCTCACCTGGTTATTTCCTTCTGCTCCATTCACCTGGGAGCTGCTGGACTCCCAGTGCTCGTCTGCACTCTATGTTTCCCTCTCTCAGAACACAAATACACAGGAGTGTGACTATCTCCTTGGTCATCTGTTCCACTGGAAGGCAGAAACTGTTTTTATTTGTTTGTTTGTTTGTTTGTTTTTTCAGTTCCAGCCTCACCAGTACCTAGTAGAGTGCCTGACCAAAAGAATGTATGTAGAACATGTTTGTTGAACGAATGGATGAATTTGAAAATCAGTGACACGGTGCAGTGGATCTTTACGACGCTTGGAGTTTTTATAGTTGAATGAGTCTAAGATCAGGTTGGAGAAGGGGAGGAATTGATGCTAAAATATTTAGGGAAACAGGACAGGAAGCACTTCCATTGAGTCCTAACACTGGACTTACTGCATTATCAGGATTTAGAGCAAGCACTCCTAATAGGCTTTCGATCTGTTTTAAGACTTCAGTAAAAGCTCTTGCACCTGACTACTGAAAATCATTTTTTTTTTTTTTGTAAATCAGAAAGGTTTGTAAATCACTTTTGAGTAGGGTAAGAATGCCAGCCACTGGGCACCTGGGTGGCTCAGTCGTTAAGCATCTGCCTTCGGCTCAGGTCATGATCCCAGGGTCCTGGGATCGAGTCCCACATCAGGCTCCCTGCTTGGCAAGAAGCCTGCTTCTCCCTCTCCCATTCCCCCTGCTTGTGTTCCTGCTCTCGCTATCTCTCTCTCTGTCAAATAAATAAATAAAATCTTAAAAAAAAAAAAACTTATAAAAAGAATGCCAGCCACTAGAGGCTGGGGAAGATCCAAGGACCTCTCATTGTCCTCTCCATCCTGATGCCTCATGAACGTTGAAAAGAGGTAGACATGCAAAGGCTTCACTTTTGCCACCCAGGATGGGGTGGTACAGGGTGGGGTGGGGACCCTCCTGTTACCATTCTGGCCTGTCACCTGGGTACAGGAGAATCCTTTGAATTTGAGAGGATATACGGTTTAACACCCTGCCTTGGGTCACAGTAGGAGAATTTTCAAGTTGACAAAGATCAGAGCTTAGTGAATTCTGAACTTTTTTATTCTAATGAAATAAATCCTCTAAGTTTAAAAAATAAAACTGTATGCAGAACTTCAACAAAGTAAAAAGACAAAAAATGACCCTGCTGAGGTTGAAGGAAGAAGAGTATCCTTTTTTTTTTTTTAGGTTTCCTCTCACTGCCCATATCCCCCTAAAGACTCTGAAGTGCACCCCAGCCCCCCTTCATTGTACAGGCTTGGAGCTGGGACGAGGAATGAGCAATGCCCTGTTCCCAGTGGCCCAGCTGGTCTGGGGAGGACAGGCACGGTGCTCTCTCTGTGACGCCTCCAAGGACCCGGAAGTCCATGTGGGAAGCTAACTAGAAGCAGACACCACCTCCCTCTCTGCTCTGAATGGTGGAGCCACATGAGGATTTCCCTGTTCCAGTGTGTCATCCTTACCTCTCCCCTCAAATGAAGAAAGAAACACTTTACAAGACAAATCTGACAGGACTTCCAGGGAAATCCCAGATCTCAACCTTAGTGCCATGAGCACAAGACTGAAAAAGTTGTATGTTAATTAAATCCAGTTAAACTGAGCCTTAAAGGGACCCTATAGTAAAATATTTTGAATACAGATTCGCGTTCCTTTAATATTCAGATCTCCATATCCTGAGTTTTCCCAAGGCAGGGAACACCGACTGGATCCCTTACCTGTCCCGGAAGACGGGGGCGTGACGGACCCCGGGCTGTCATCTTCAGGTTCTGAGACGGTGACCGTGGGGACTGTGTCAGGACTTGGTTTCAGACAGATACCTTGCTTCTCGGGGGTCTTCTCTTGGGTCGTGGTTTCAACAGAAGGCTCGATTTCAGTCAGCGTGATTTTGACAGGGGCAGTGATTAGAGGAGCCCTGTGCTGTTCTTCAGAGAGATCATCTATGTAGGGTGCAAACGTTGATTCTTCAAATAAATGGTCCTTGAGGATTTTTCCCTCCACAGGAACTGGTTTCTCCGGTTCACGGGCCTCCTCAGATTTTGTTGAGATATCAGTGTCCTTATTCTTAAAGTCTGAGCCTTTCTCTTCCAACGTGGGGTGACATTGCTCCCGATATTTCACCTCCTCTGGCCTGGTTATGTCAATGTATTTATAGGCTTCTGCTTTCATCTGGTCCAGGGGGTCTGCTAAGATCTTGTTCACTTCAGTGGACTCTGCCGGAGTCATCTCAATTCCCGAATCAGAACTAAATAAGCCACGAGGCTCCGTCCCAGGCACATCTGCTAAGGAGGGCCCGGGGGTACTCAACTCCTCAGGGCTATCAGAAGTGGTGACTTGGCCATTTTCCTTCTGAAGAATTCCCGTGAAATACGTAGAATCCTCCCGAGGTGGGTAACAGATGTTGGAAATCAGAGACGTGTAACACGATCCTTCCCCATCTTTTGATGCTGTTGAAAAGGTATGATCCATGGCCCTGGAGACATCTGCCGTACCTATGAATCAAAGCAGGAGCAGACAGTGAGTGGGCGCCTGGCTTCGGTTCCCTCTCCTGCCTAACCCCCCACCCACCCCCGTCCTGTGGAGACACGGCTTCCTTTCCCCTGAAGCCCTGGGAGTTCCCTCAGAGCACACTCATGTTCGTTTTCCTTGTCTCCCTCCCAGCCCAGGGCACTGGTGTTTTCCTGGTGGCAGAGCACACAGGCCCACATGAGTAGTTGGGAACAGATCCCAGCGGAGTAGAAAGCTGATGTTTCAAAATCTACTATCTCAATGTACAGTGACTTGGTCCTTCTTGGTATTTTTCAGCAGAGGCCCTCTTTGTATCTCAAGTATTAATGACTCTTTAAATATAGCTGGAAAGGCAGGCTAATTCAGGTTTGTAGATGCAAAAATGGGATAGCCGAGTGGGGAGAGGGGCTGCTCTTGGAGACTCAGAGAGCTGGGAAAGGCCTCAAGAGACCCTCTGGCCTGGCCCTTTCAGTCAGGGACACCTGCTTCACCTGGACGGATGCTGTCCCTTCTCTTTTTAAAGGTCCTCAGCTAAAGGGACTCCTAGTTTTCCAGTGGCCTCATCCCAAAGTGGTATCACTTCAATGAGCGCTTCCCTATTTCTGCAGTTTTCTCCTCATTTTGTTTTCCTCCTCATTCACCCACCTACTGCCCATTTTCTACCTTCCAGGGATATTCAAAATGACCCACTGGGAATTTCTTGGTTCCACTGGTGGTGTTAAGGGCAAAACAAGTTTCTAAAGTTTGAGTCTATGCAATGTTTTCACTTGGCCTTTATTCTACTCATAAACCAGCCCCAAAATTCACTAATAGCAAGAAGAAGAGGAGAACCCTCTATAATTTTTCTTTGCTATAAAATGCTGCCAGAGGGGGAAAAAAACTAACATTTATTGAGGCTTTATCTTGTGTTAAGCAGTGGGATTTTACCTAATTCTCAAAACTCTTTTATAAACTAAGCCCCACACTCTCAACCCATCACACACATACACACACACAAACACACACGAAGCCCTTAGGACACACTCAAAGAATATTCCAGGGCATCAATCCATAAAAGTAAAAAAAAAAAAAAGTAGTAGCAGTAATATAGTAATATTAATAGCTAATATCTGCGTGTTTGCCATGCATCAGAGATAGTTCCAAGCTTTTAATTAATATTTACTCACTTAATCATCAAAGCAATCCTAGAAGATGGGTGCTATCATTAGCCACATTTTACAGACAAGGACATCCCAGCCAAGATTCAAACCCAAGAAGTTTCAAAGTCAGTAAACATGCCCTAACACCCTCTGCAACTCCTTAAATCAGTTTGTGAAGTTTTCTTCAAAGGAATTTTGACACTTCTCCAAAGAAGACATACAAATGGCTAACAGACACATGAAAAAACGTTCATCATCATTAGCCATCAGGGAAATTCAAATCAAAACCACACTGAGATACCACCTTACACCAGTTAGAATGGCAAAAATGGACAAGGCAAGAAACAACAAATGTTGGAGAGGTTGTGGAGAAAGGGGAACCCTCTTACACTGTTGGTCGGAATGCAAGTTGGTACAGCCACTTCAGAAAAAAGTGTGGAGGTGCCTCAGAAAATTAAAAATAGAGTTACCCTATGACCCAGCAATTGCGCTACTGGGTATTTACCCCAAAGACATAGATGTAGTGAAAAGAAGGGCCATATGCACCCCAATGTTCATAGCAGCAATGTCCGCAATAGCCAAACTGTGGAAAAGAGCCGAGATGCCCTTCAACAGATGAATGGATAAAGAAGATGTGGTCCATATATACAATGGAATATCACTCAGCCATCAGAAAGGATGAATACCCAACTTTTACATCAACATGGATGGGACTGGTGGAGATTATGCTAAGTGAAATAAGTCAAGCAGAGAAAGTCAATTATCCTATGGTTTCACTTATTTGTGGAACATAAGGAATAGCATGGAGGACATTAGGAGAAGGAAGGGAAAAATGAAGGGGGGGAAATCGGACGGAGAGATGAACCATGAGAGACTCTGGACTCTGAGAAACAAACAGGGTTTTAGAGGGGAGGGGGGAGGGGGGATTGGTTAGCCCGGTGATGGGTATTAAGGAGGGCACGTACTGCATGGAGCACTGGGTGTTACATGAAAACAATGGATCGTGGATCACCACATCAAAAACCAATGATGTATTGTATGGTGACTAACATAACTTACCAAAATAAAATTTAAAAAAAAGAAAAGAAAAGGTGCAGATGGGGGCAGGATTTTACAGATGGGCAGATTTTTTTTTTACATTATGCAAATCAATTGCAACCTCACTGCCTGCAGGTGACCTTTGTTTGGTGCGTCTACAAGGGGCTGGGAGCTATGTTGGATTGTGTTAGGCCTAGGTGACAAGGGGACACAGTGATGGCACTTGCCTCCTGTGATATTGTAATGTCTAATAAATATATATTTGAGCTTCAAAAAAAAAGGAATTTTGAATCAGTTTTATTACAAATAAACTTGGCTTTTGTCTTCTTCTAGCTCTCTTCTTGGTGATTCAACCCACTGGTCATCTATGGGGAATGGAAAAGCACACCGCCTCTAGCCCCTTCCACCCTGGCACCTGCTGTTTTCCTTCCCTGGAGCTCTCTTCCCCCAGATACCTGCCTACCTCACCCCTTCACCACCAAGTCTGCTCAAATGTCACCTTCTGTTTTATTATTATTATTATTATTTTTTAAAGATTTTATTTATTTATTTGAGACAGAGAGAATGAGAGACAGAGAACATGAGAGGGAGGAGGGTCAGAGGGAGAAGCAGACTCCCTGCCGAGCAGGGAGCCCGATGCGGGACTCGATCCCGGGACTCCAGGATCATGACCTGAGCCGAAGGCAGTTGCTTAACCAACTGAGCCACCCAGGCGCCCCTCAAATGTCACCTTCTTAAGGAAGATGACCCCGACCACTCTCTCTCCAAGTGCGACCGGCCCTCCCCTCCCTACTCCCTGGCGATCCTGTGCCCTCCTACCCTTCTCTCTATCTTTTCTTTTTCCCATAACTCTTGTCTCCTTCTAAAATACCACTTAATTAACCGATTTATTTATTACCTATTTATTGATTGTTGAGGTATGTTCTATGAGGGCAGGAATCTTTGAATATTTTGTCCACTAAGGCAGCCCAACACCTAGAACGGGGCCTGGCACATAATAAGTGCTCAAATACTTGCCAAATAAAAGAAGGTATTTTGAAGTTTAGAATAAAACACACATAACAGGATTGTGTGAGAAGATAGGTTGGAAGTATTTTAAAGCTTCTTTCATGATATGGGCTCAGTCCACATGTAGACCTCACTAGAGGCAGGGGAATGAATCCATTTTCTTAAACTGAGCCAAATACCCTTAAATACCCTTAAAGTTTCTCTAGGTTCTAACTTACTGAAATGTGTATACATTACATAGTGCCTATCAGATAGAAATTATGAAAACAGAAAGTCCTTCCAGACAGTAAATTATGTGAGAGTCCTGTGGGACTGTTAGAACAGAGAAGCCAAGCTGAGCCTCAAGGCTCAGGAAAGCCAATTAATTCTTGTCAGGGTTTCCTGCAGAGCTGGCAGATGTGAGAGCTGAGGCGGGAGCAAAAGCCAGTTGCCCCAGGTTGGAACAAATATTGCTACATTGTTAAATACAAATCCACCAAATAAAAGTGCTTTCCTTGTCTGGGCTAGAAATGACTACTTTCTTTATATAACTAGGGATTACTTGGAACTCTGACTTCCTCATCCTCTCCGGCTGTTTCCCTGTCATCTAGAAGACTGATTTGTGTGGAGGCAGATGTACCTGAGAGTCAATGTGTGGACCCAGGGATGCTCCCTCTGGAGGCAGCTGGACCAGAGGGCACAGTAAATTCAGTTACCTGGATGCATTTAAAATGGGATTGAACTTTAAATTTTCAATTTGCAAGGAATTTTTCTGGAAGGTACTTACAATAAAAAACTGAAGGATTCACAGGCCTCTCTTTCTGGCCAAAAGCTAAGTGGAAGAAGAATGAAAACAAGCCAAGACTATTGTCATTGGAGCACATGTGTGGACATAATCAGGCTTTTGTGTCCCCCCATGTCAGATCAGAAATACTAATCATGAGCTAGACAAATTCAGTAATTTCATCAAGGGTGGGTGTTTTGTTTTATTTTATATCTTTAATTCTCTGGCAGTGCTAAAGAATGAGATGGTCAAGATGACTTGCAGAAGATGGTCTTATATTCCCCAAGGAAAGTTTCAAGCCTCAGATCCTTTAGTTCTTAAACTCTGACTCATCCTCCCAGAATTGAGCTCCTTGGATTGGTGGCCTACAACTTAATTTTGAATTCTGGTTCTACCACTATCAGTTGGGAGACTGTGGAAGCCTCTCTGTGCATCAGTTTATTCATTTTGAAAATGGGGGCAGGAATGGCTCCTCTTGGATCGGGCTGTTACAAGGATTAAATGACATAAGGCACTTAGCTCTTCGCCTGGCACATAGCACGTCCTCAATAAATGAGAGCTATGGATTTTATTATTACCTCTATTTTCCAAAGAGGATACTAGCCATTTCCAACACATTCCCACCTGTCTATTAGTTTGGTACTTTATCCGTAATGAGGTGCAATCGGGGTCTTTTGGGCAAGGAGTTAAATCTAGCCAAACCATACACATGTTGCACTCTGGGGTCTGCCTTAGATGCTAAAGTCCCCGGAGTGCAAGGCCATGGCTGTCTGCACAGCATCACGAGCAGGTGGTTGCTTCTTAAGTACTTTCTAGGGATGCAACGGACATAGATCCATAGACATGGTGATGACTGACCTGAATGTGAAAAGTTGAAACTTACCAAGACAATAGACAGAAAAGTAACAGAAGTATTCAGTGTCCATGGATGAGCTTTCTCCCTTGTGGATGGAGCTCATTCTGACTCCTCAAGGCGAAGAGAAGGGGTCTAGGGTTTAAGATGATGCTTTATAATTCAGTAAAACCCCTCTTACTGCTTTGAAATGGAAACAGAGAATGCCAGAAAGAAAGACTGATTATACCAAAAGGTTTTCTCAGCACAGAGGTAGATATGCTCCATTAGAGAAATCTGGTTTACCTACCTCCCAGGATTAAAAACAAAACAAAACAGAAAACACCAATTATTGTTTGAATAGAGCCAATATTTACAGATATAGGGGACATTAGTCCCATTAAATTGAGAAATATATATATATATATATATATATTTTATATTCATGAGAGACAGAGCGAGAGAGAAAGGCAGAGGGAGAAGCAGGCTCCCAAGGAGCAGGGAGCCCGATGCGGGACTCGATCCCAGGACCCTGAGATCATGACCTGAGCCGAAGGCAGACACTTAACCATCTGAGCCACCCAGGCGCCCCGAAATATATTTTTAAAAGGGGGGGACAATATAAAAAATCTGGAATGTCAGTGGGGGTGGGGAGAGAGATACAGATTAAAATTCAAGAATTAGAGGCCAGAAGCAGTGACCCGGAATGAATCTGCATTCATTTTCCCCACAATCGTTTGCCCTTAGGCTGCCTGTGTGATGGATGGCTGTAGCCTGCAGAGTTTAGGCTGTAAGGCTTTTTCCCTGAAACTCCCACTCATCTTTTCTGAGTGCTGAGATATCAGCAGGCCCACAGGATGGAGGCTGTGACACATGTGACAACAGAGCCATTTATGAGGGATGAATATACCAGGGAGGCTCCAGGAGCCTCTATGTCACCTAGAAAACATTCTCCTTCTCAAATTAAGTGGTCTGTGATTTAACATGAAAAATGGGTGTTGAAAAATCCAGGTATACCCATTCTTTATAATTTTAATTATGTGATTATTTAATAAAGTTAAAAAAAAAGAGAGAGAGAAAAAGAAAGAAAAACGAGCCTGCGTTCTCCAGCAAAAGACTCTAAGCCAAAGCTGGTGGCAAGTTTGGGGGTTTAAGAATATGAGTAACTACTCTTTCTTTCCCCAATTTCCTGCCTTATTTAAAATTCCCTGTCAGAATAATAGATTTAGATGTTGAGATTGCAAAATTAATGTTTAATAAAAAATGATTCAGCAAGGGTTTGTTTTTTTGTGGGTGTCCCCCCCCCCCCATATGAAAAGCTAGGACTTGCACTGCTTGTGGAATTTTCACATTAGCAGAAAATTCTGTTAGTGGAAAAAACCTGGCCTGGCAGACAAACCACTGTCTAAGTTTCTCGGACAGTTCTCAGCAGTGCCTTGGAATGCACAAAGCCACAGAGCACCAAGATGGAATGGGAGTAGAAATTCTGAGGAGCTTGGAAATGTGGGATATAGTTTGCCTGCTGTCCAAAGGTGAAAATGTGATTCTATGACCTTCTTTGGGGGACAATCATTTTTGGGAGGAGAGGGGAGGTAAATAATATTTGTAATTCACTTAAATCTTAAGAAAAAGTCCTTCAAACCCTACATAGACTTCCCATTTCCTTTTTAAACAGCTTTATTGGTTATGTGAATTATATTCACAAACCATGAAATTCCCTCGTAAAGTGTTGAGTCCAGCAGTTTTTGTATATTTACAGAGTTATACAACCATCATCACTATCAGTTCTACCCCCCTAACTCAGATGCATTCTACCCTGATGCTTTCAATACAGAGAAAGCTCTCAGTTACCCCTGCCATGCAAAGAATTACCTTTGGGACATAAACAAGAGCAATCCCATCCTATTTATCATTTGTTGATAGAATATTGCTCTCTGATTTCCAAAGAGGAAAATAATTGGTTTTGGTCACCTGACTTCAATGCTATGTATACATGGAGAGTAGAAAAAAAAAAGGTATACTATATTTTGTTTGTACATTAATGTTTCATTTGCTCTCCCTCCTGCCCCCCCCCCCCACCACGTAGATCATCTAGCTAATCCCCATAGTTCCTTTTACATGATCTTTCTCCCTTACTTCCCATTCCATGGCTACCTTCTCAGCTGGACTCTAACCACCTTCCCCTTGAATGACTGATAGGTTCCTAAGTGTCTGGCTTCCAGGCTCACCTCTTCTGTGTTCCACCCTGCACGTGGCTACCATATGCCTCTCCCTAAAACACTACTTTCATATGTCACTTCTCTACTCCAAAGTCTCTGGTGGCTATCTCTGCCCATCCATTCGCTTAGAATTCAGGATCCTCTTCAATGAGGTCCCAGTCTGCCTTGATGGTTTTATTTCTGAGCCTGCTCAGGAAACACACTTGATCAAGCCCACAGACATGAGATTTTCAGCTTCTACAGCCTTTTACTCAACCCTTCCCTTTAGGAAAGGCTCTTTCCCCAAATCCAATTAAAGTCATGGATGATGTGTCATCTCCTCTAGGAAGTCTCCCCCTACTTCCCCACCTCTCAGTGCTTTCTCCCTCATCCCCACTCCAAGGGCCATGACCATTTATTTAGGGCTCATTGGCTTTTCTGCCTTTGTTGTCAGCTATCTTTTTCTGCATACTTGTGGAAAACCATGTCTTATACTTCTTCATATCCCTGAGTTCCTAGTGCTTTGCATATGGTACACACTCAGTAATTACTGTGGATGTGGATGACTACCTCCATATTACCATCTGATTGAGTCACATTCAAGAGCTCTTAGAATGAGCTTTACCATCAATCATGTATTACTCCAATTTAAAATTTACTCAACGCTTAACCATTGCGAAGCACCAAAATGAAGGACATTCTTATGATTATGTAGGCTTAGTAACCTACTGTGTCACAAACATTCACAATGAAGCCATTGTTTGTAAACAGGAGTTCAGGTCCCTCTGGCTGCTTATGGCAGTGATGCTAGAGGGGATCATAACTGGAGCAGGGAGGTCCTATATGGGGCCCGGACATTTAATATATCCTGATTTATCTTTCTGGTCAGGCATGGTGTTATCAGAAGAAAGTAAAGAAGGATCAAAATGGTTCTTTGAGGGGCGCCTGGGTGGCTCAGTCAGTTAAGCGACTAACTCTTGATTTCAGCTCAAGTCATAATCTCAGGGTCATGAGATCAAACCCCACCCCACCCCCGCCAACCTTTGGGCTCCATGTTCCACGCTCAGCAGGGAGTCTGCTTAAGATTCTCTCCCACTCTCTTTGCCCCTCCCCACCTCGAGAGCGCACTCTCTCTCTAAAAAATTAAAAAAGGGTGGGAGGTGGCTTCTCTGAAGTCATCTAATCCCAGGATCTCATCCACAAGATTAAGATTGACCATTTCCCAACTTTAGTTTGAATATTTGCATTGATGGCATCTCACTGCTTACTATGCAAACCTAATTATTAGTAAGTGTTGTAGTTAAGAGCCTATGCCCTGGGGTGAAGTGCAGGACTTTGCATACTGACTCCACCATTACCTGGTTGTGTGAACAGGGGCAGATTTCCTAATGCCTTTGTGCTTCAGTTTTGTCTATTAACCCAATAATTACCATCTCCTAGGATTTTTGCAAAGACTAAAGGAGATATTGGAATCAAAGCGCAAAGCATTATGCTGATACATACGAAGGACTCATTATTGTTTTTAAAATTTAACTTAAATATACCTCCCTATTGCTTTCAGCCTTCAGTCCCAGGTTTGTCTTCACATTCTATTAGTGAAAACAGACACCTCAAATAATTAGTATACAATATGGCATATAAAGAGCTAATCCCCTAAAATAAAGTGAGTTCCTAGAAACCAAGAAGAAAAAGCCATCAATCCATTTATTTAATAATAGACAAAGGACAAGAATAAACACTTTGCATGGAAAAGTCAATATAAATAACCCCAGAACATAAAAATCCAAGTTAAAACAACCCCAAAAATAACATTTCCCCATTTTGCAGACTGGGTAAACCTCAAAAACTGTTTGGCTATACACTCTTTGGTGAGACTGGGGGAAACCGGCATTCTCATCCAAAGCACAGCCTGGTGGGATTGGTGTGATATGCCCCTGGGGAGGGCAATTTGGCAGTGTCTAGCCACGTTATAAATTCATTTACTCTTTGAGTCAGCACTCTTACAGAAATTATTCTATAGACATACTTGCACATGCTTATTTTTTTTTTAAATAACCCTCTTTTATTTATTTTTAACTTTTTTAAAGCTTTTATTTATTTATTTGCCAGAGAGAGAGCACAAGCAGGGGGAGTGGCAGGCAGAGGGAGAGGGAGAAGCAGACTCCCCGCTGAGTAGGGAGCCCCATGCGGGGCTCGATCCCAGGACCCTGGGATCATGACCTGAGCTGAAGGCAGCCGCTTAACCGGCTGAGCCACCCAGGTGCCTCTATTCACAAACTTTTTAATTTAACTTAATTTAATTTTAATTCCAGTGTAGTTAACATACAGTGTTATATTAGTTTCCGGTCTATAATACAGTGATTCAACACTTCCGTACATCACCCGGTGCTCATCAGGACAAGTGCGCTTCTTAATCCCCATCACCCCACCCATCTCCCCTCTGGTCACCGTCAGTTTGTGCTCTAGAGTTAAGAATCTTTCTTGGTTCACAAACTTTTACACCTGCCACCCTGCACTATTAGCATGTTGCATTTGCAGCTAACCAAAACATATGGGTATATAAGTTGTTTTTTTTCCCTCTAAATGACTGTATAATTTCAAAATGTAATTTTAGCCATAGTACTGGGTGTAACGTTTGAAAGACGTTAAATTCGGAGGCAAAGAATATTCATGATAATTGCCTATGACCTGCATCTATCACTTAGAACACACTGAAGAAGACCCTAGAAAGGGGACTTACCTCAGTATGGAATAATCCACAAAATCAAGCTAATGCTGATGCTGGATTGAGGGTCTTCTCATTAGAATGTGTCTTATAAAGGGAAATGTATGGCCACAAAGCCCGGGGCCATCCTTGTAGGGCTGTCACCAGTCCACACTGTGTCTTGACAAAAAAAAAAAAAGATATTCTTCTTCGGGTGGACACAGATTTATGCCACAGGCTTGCATCCTCTGCTGAAGGTCTTGGATTTTGTGCCAGTGTTGGGAATTGAACATAGGTCACAAACGTCACTGGGATCTAAGACAATGTCATGTAAAGCTGTGAGAGGTACATAAGGAAGGACAAATGAGGATGTCAACTGAGGGATAATAGTGTTAGAAAGATGACATGGCACGTGATGCGTCATGACGTGGTATGAAGTTGGTGACGGCATGCCGTGGTGCGGAGTGGTGGGCGGTGTGGTGCTGTGTATGTGCTGTGTCCTGGTAGCATGACACGACATGGCGTATGGTGCGCTGTGCTATGGCATTTGGGGACAGAAAAATCACAGGCGTCAAGAGGACTTGGAGTTCCATCTCCATCAAGTTACTGACCTTTAATGTCATTAAAGTCTCAGGAAAAGAGGAAGATAATCACAATAACTAACATTTAAGGTACATGCTTATTATGCTCCAAACAAGATAATTGAATGGATTGTCTCATTTTAAGCTTCAACAATTTATGAGGCTTTTTTTTTTTTTTTTAAATCACACTCATGCTATTGACGAAGACACTGAAGCTTTGAGAGGTCAAGGAATTTGCTCTGAGGAACACAACCAGAAATGACAGGACCAGAACTTGGACTTAGGGCTATCGGACTGCAAAGCAGATGCCGTTAGCACTATTCTCAGAATTGCTTCAAGGACTAAAGTAGACTGAACGGTTTGTGGCTGGCTTCTTGAGCAAAGCTAGATGGATCTGATTTGGAGTCACGTCACAGCTAATAATGCAGCCAAGTAGAAAGAAATTGTCTCTGCACAGTCTCTGCACAAAGCAGACTCAGTGGCTGATCAATGTTCATTTCTTACATAAATCGTTAAGTGGTTGTGGCAAGAAAGTGTGTGTTCTAGGACTTATGATTTAACTGAGAGTATCTCAAAGTGGATTTTAAAAACTGTTAGGATGGGGCGCCTGGGTGGCTCAGTCGGTTAAGCGTCTGCCTTCGGCTCAGGTCATGATCCCCGGGTCCTGGAATCGAGCCCCGTGTCAGGCTCCCTGCTCAATGGGGATCCTGCCTCTCCCTCTGCCACTCCCCCTCTGCCCCTCTCCCTGCTTGTGCTCTCTCTCTCTCAAATAAATAAATAAAATCTTTAAAAAAAAAAAAAAACTGAGGCTGACTGCTTTTTTGAGGCTTTTATTTTGAAACGTAATTATCAGTAGCTCCCATTTTGCTTTTATACAGCATTTCTTCCTCCTCAGGTTTTCAAAATCTAATGCCTATGTTTTGCTACTCATGGAATATTTGAAATTTAATTTGGGGTTTTGAGCATTCCTAATTTCAAACATTATCTCATATTGGAACATATCTTATAAAACAGAAATAAGTGAATGACATCTTGGGACAAATTAGCTTAAAACGGCAATCTGGGGCACATCAGTTGGCAGATCCTTTGACTTTCACACATACTCATACACGGAGTCAAGATCAAAATATATGTAGAAAATGTATTCTAATAGGTGTATAGAAAATAGTGCCAGAGGTAGCCATACTAACCAAGGAAAGTGACAAAAAGATTAATGTCCTGTATCAACAGAGTATTCATTTTGCTCCTCTGAGCTCTCTGATCTATGGGCTGAGGTAAAGTGTGTACTGCAAGCAAGACAATAACTCAGCCATCGATGTGCCAGAGTTTGGGAGTATTGATTGGCTCTCAGTGCCAGGTCAGGAAACCATAGCAAGATTTCTTTTCTTCCCACTTTCTTTCCTTTTATCCCCAGGAAGAAAAAGGACAATAAACAACAAGCAATAAATTCAAAACATCCATAATTTCTGAAATTCATGCAAAATTTCAATCAGCTGCACATTCTAAGGGGGTAAGAAAAATATCGCGTTTTTCTAGTGTAACCTACCTAAGTGATCAATAAAAATGCATTGTGGGGTTTTTCTTTAAATTTTTTTTTAAGTAGGCTCCACACTGGGCTTTGAACTCACGACCCTGAAAGCAAGACCTGAGCTGAGATCAAGAGTCAGACACTTAACTGAGCCACCCAGGCACCCTTATATTGTGTTTTTAGGAATTTGGAGAAGGGCTGCTATTGAGAAAATAGTAAGACTTGCTCGGGGGCTTTGAAAATGGTATCATTTTAGAGAGGCAAAGGGAAGCAGTTGGAAGTTATTTTAGGGGCAGAAATAATAGCAAAGTCAAGAGCAAAATAATGAGTAGGAAAGAATTCCAACTCCAACAGAAGAGTTTGGGAAGCAGAGGAAACTCAGGCCAGAAGGAGTGGCTGGGATTATGGAGTCAGCATGAGGGCTTTATAAAGATGGTGGGACATAGGGATCCAGTGATTGTTTTAGAGCAATTAGTCCAAAAATAGCTTCTGCAATGGTAGCATATAGGTTTGGGGGTCATGTCAAATAAATTTGTGATTTTTTTAAATTATAAAAGTAATAATACATGATCACTATACAATTTTTTAGAAATATAGACATACACAAGTTAAAAAGTTTCAGTTCCTATCCCTACTTCCGGGTCTCTCTTAGAGAGAGAAAGAGATCTACTTTATATTTGAAAAGTCAGTATTCCATAGAATGAATGTTCTAAAATTCATTTAAGCATTTCCCTTCTGTTGAGCATTTATGATGTCACCATTCTTTTGTTGTTATAATTATGGTACAGTGAACATCCTTTGAGTATATGACTTTTTGATAGGATCACTGACGCTCAAGAATGTAAATATTTTTAACCGTCTTTTTACTTCACTACACAGCTATTTGAAAATGGCCTAGTAAAACATTCTTCTTTGTGTCAAAATGGAAGAATTAGAAGAAAACGAAGCAAAGAAGGAGCAGGATTCAACAGTATGGAGGCTAAGAAAAAGTGGTTCCAGCAGATGCTATGAAAAAACAGTAAACATCCACCAGGACTTGCATTGAAGGATAGCCTGGAATTCCAGACCTCAGACCCAACAGCTCTCAAAAAAACAGGAGAAGGTGGGTTCAAAAGAAGGACTTTACTACAGAACTGCCTGTTTAGGAAAATGTCACAGAACTGAAGGGATTGAAGCTCCATCTTGAAGGATGTGGAGAATTCATATAGGCTAAAAAATAGGTAAAGAATTTCTAAGGACGGAAGTGTTGGTGCTTTGATGTTCAGTCAAACACTTTCACAAAGTTATGTGAATTTCTAGATATTCCATCTGAAGTTGGACACCATCTCATAGTTACCTTTTTTGAATAGTCTGAAACAACCTGTCATGTTTGAGGTGAGAAAGTTGACTCCCTAAACAAGCTCTAGTATGTGAACAGTTAAAATTGTCTGAGTAAAACCACAAATAAATAAGAGCTTGCAGAGGATACTGCATTTCTTTGTTCTGTAAGATCTCATAAAATGAGAGCAGAAGCCTCCATCAAATGTGTCCTGGAAGAGGAACCAGCAACCAATTACTATGTCAATAATTCAATATAAGCATTAAATTTTCATGGTTTTTAAAAACTCTTTAAGATAATCTGCAGGACATCATCTACTGCATCTGGTGTTTGGAACCCTCTAATCATGACTCCTACGAATTGTACTTTGTTCCAGTTAAGGACTGAATTAACAGATTGGGCCACAAACAAAAGTCAATTCTATTTAAGTGTGTGTTTTTTAAAAATTGGTTAACAATTAGCTGGAATTTTAATCTGTCCCTCAACACAAAGTAGTTTTTCAAAATAAATGCTTCTTGAAGAGAGCAGTTGGAAAGAAAACAGAGAATCAAGTTTCCTCTTTCCTAAAGTGTGTAGAAACACGCCAGAGTGGTGGGGGGTGGGAGGGATGGGGTGGCTGGGTGATGGACATTGGGGAGGGTATGTGCTATGGTGAGCGCTGTGAATTGTGTAAGACTGTTGAATCACAGACCTGTACCTCTGAAACAAATAATATATTATATGTTAAAAAAAAAGAAAAGAAAATAGCAGGAAGGGAGAAATGAAGGGGGCGGAATCGGAGGGGGAGACGGACCATGAGAGACTGTGGACTCTGAGAAACAAACTGAGGGTTCTAGAGGGGAGGGGGGTGGGGGGATGGGTTAGCCTCGTGATGGGTATTAAAGAGGGGACGTACTGAATGGAGCACTGGGTGTTATAGGTAAACAATGAATCATGGAACAAACACTACATCAAAAACTAATGATGTAATGTATGGTGATTAACATAACATAATAAAATTTAAAAAAATAATAAAATAAAAAATATATTAAAAAAAAGAAACAGGCCAGAGTTAATGTATACATTCTGTTCTATCTCTGTTTTGTTATCTTTGCTCCAAACTCATGTATATTATTCAAACCTATTACAATTGACGCTTGAAAAAAATGGGGGTTAGGGGCACCGACTCCCTGCACAGCCCAAAATCAACATATAACTTTTGAGTCCCCCAAAACTTAACTGCTAATAGCCCACTGTTGACTAGAAGCCTCACCAGTAACATAAACAATTAACACATATTTTGTATGCTATGTGGATTATATTCTGTATTTTTACAACTAAGTAAGCTAGAGAAAAGAAAATAGTAAATTATTTTAAGAAAATCATAAGAGAAAATACATTTACAGTACTATACTATATTTATCCAAAAATTCTCATATAAGTGGACCTTTGCAGTTCAAACCTAGGTTGTTCAAGGGTCAACTGTATTTTTTATTTACCTGTAAGTTTGTAAGGCAGGTGCTTTTATATTTTGAAAAGAAGCCACAGGTTAAAACAGCTATACAGGGGCGCCTGGGTGGCTCAGTCGGTTGGGTGTCTGCCTTCGGCTCAGGTCATGGTCTCAGGGTCCTGGGATCGAGCCCCACATCAGGCTCCCTGCTTGGCGGAGAGCCTGCTTCTCCCTCTCCCTCTGCCTGCTTCTCTGCCTACTTGTGCTCTCTCTCTCTGTCAGATAAATAAAATCTTAAAAAAAAAAAAAAACAAACAAACAGCTACACATTGCTTGTTAGCTGCTGCTAATTTGTCAGAAGATCTCAGAGAGACCCTTGAAAATGATATTCATTAAGGGAATTCCGGTTTTTTAAAAGATTTTTAAAAAAATTTATTTGAGAGAGAGAGTGAGTATGCTCCAACGAGACCTGGGGAGGGGCAGGGAGAGGGACAAGCAGACTCCGTGCTGAGCTCACAGCCTGGAGAGGGTGGGGGGGGACTGGTTCTCCGGACCCTGAGATCCTGACCTGAACTGAAATCAAGAGTTCGTCCCTTAACTGACTGAGCCACCTTAGGGGTCTAAGGGAATTCTTTAATTCAATTCTGTAATACTTCAGATTTCTCCTGTAAATTGCAAAATTAACAGTTTCAGTATTATTTCTTAATATATCTTTACATCCTATATATGAATCTTTTCTTTTTGACTGAAAGAAATGGAAGAAAATTTACCATTTGTTGACTACTTGCTATGTGCCTGCCAGTCACCTTGCTAATGCTTAGTTTCCATCATGTCAATCAATAAATATTCTAAAGTCAAACCTAATAATGATATAACAAACCTGATTTTTACTTAAAAATCAGTATTTATTTTTCACTGTTTTTAAACTTCATTTATCCAATATATACTGAGTGCCTACTATGTGCTCGTCACTTACCCCAGTTTCTGGGGGAAGAACAGTGAATGAGGTAGATGTATAGTCCCTGGCTCCACAGAAGACAGAAACAAACCATAAACAAAAAAAACCACAACTATGTAGGCATGGCAGGGGCTGCTAATTGTCTCCCAGTGTCTGTTCTGTCCCTCTGTCCTTCAGCAATAGACAACCTCCACCCCCCACGAATTTACCATATGGTCACCCAGCTAAATACTACACTCCCCCACTTCCCTCTAGGTATGGCCACGTGGCAGGATGTGAACAAAAGCCATTTGTGTTGCTTCTGAATCCCGTCTTTAAAGAAGAAGCTGGTTAACCTCCCCCTTTCTTTGCCCTTTCCATGGGCTAGCCCACCAACGGGGTCCCACTGAGCCAGCTTTAGCAATGCAGATGGAGGCAACACTCGAGTGGGTGATGGACAAGACAGAAGGAATCAAGCCTTGGATGACCTCCTGGGACAGACCCTCACCTGCTCCTGGATTGTTACATAAGAGACAAATAAAATTCTAGCTTGTTTGAGCCACTCTATTTTTGTATCTCTTTGTTATAGCAGCTTAGGTTGTCCTGTAACGAATACAGCAGATAAATCAAGGAACTTATAGTTATAATTAAGTGCTTTGAAGGAAATGAACAAGAAAAAATAAAAGGTTATCAGTGGGGAGGGGTGGATTACTTTAGAGAAGATGTGCAGGCCACTGTGAGGAGGTGACATTTGAGCTGAGACCAAAGGATGAGAAGAGGCAATCGGTAGCTTTTAAATTTTACTATGGTGCCTTCAGTTCTTTGTTCTTCCCTGTGTTGTGAACCGCACTGTTTCTCTCACTCTTGCCCACATGCCAGGGTACAGTTCCTATACACTTACGTGAAGTCCTGGGGTCGGCCCATTACTGGAGTACCTGATCTCTCTGATGTGCCATTGTTACCACCTTTACGTGAAAAGTCACATACATCAGTTAACCAACCAGTGACAGACCGCTGTCTGCCGATGCATGGTTGTCTGCCTTGTCTTATAGTCACACCAGACTGGGAGATACTTGAGGGCAAGCATGGTCCCATCGTCTCTGTATCCCTAGCACAGTACTTAGCACTTAATAAAAGTTCAATAAATTTTATTGACTGACTTGAGTTTACAAAGTAGGACTCACCAAATGTTTGAGAAATTCCCTTTTCTGTGGCAACAGGAAGATCAGATCTCAAAAAGGCTCTGCCTTTTAAGACAGCTTTTCCAAAGGCCTGGTTAATGGTCCAATGATTAAAATCAGGATTTAGATCATCTGTGCTGCCCTCGGTTGGGCTGGATAACCAGCGGTAACTGAGCGGTGGCCGTACCGCAGCATGGTGGTTACATCATGGCTCTTGATCTGGTTTGCTTTGGGCATCTTTGCCCACAAGCCACAGGGCCCTGGACTGTGCCTGCAGGACTGAACATGTCCTGCCCACTCACTCCTCTGTCCTGGTCTCTACTATCAATGACTCAAGGATGGGGGGAGAGGAGACTTAGCCATGAAATGACTATACCGGGGGCCTTGAGCTTTGTCACGGACATGTTCACCTAGTCCTGCTTCCCTCCTTTCATTTAATTCCATGTGGCTCACCGTTAAACAAAATTACACTGACTAATAATAAGAATGACAACAGGGCATTTATTTCACTTCCCTCTGTGCTAGCACTGTGCTGACAGCCGTCAACGCATTAACTCACTTAAACCCTGTAACAATCCTGAGGCAGGTGCCATTATTGCCCCCATTTTATAGATGAAGAAACTGAGTATTAGAGAAAGTGACTTGAAAAGGCATCACACTATTCTAAGGTGAGCAGTCATCTTGGTTTGGTCAGGATCAAGGTGTTTTCCAGGACATAGGACTTTCAGTGTTAAAAGTGGGAGTATCTTGGACAAACAGAGACAAGTAGATCATCCTGTAAGTAGCTGAAGAATCTGACCCTGGGTAGTTGCATCCTAAAGCAATTGCTTTTTTTTTTTTTTTTTTTAAGATTTTATTTATTTGAGAGGGGGAGAGAGAGAGAGAGAAAGAGAGCAAGCACACGCAAGCACAAACAGGGGGGAGGGACAGAGGGAGAAGCAGACTATCCACTGAGGAGGGAGCCCCATGTGGGACTTAGTCCCAGGACCTTGGGATCATTACCTGAGCCGAAGGCAGACGCTTAACCGACTGAGCCACCCAGGCACCCTAAAGCAATTGCTTTTAATTACGATGTCACACTGCTTGATTTTTTTTATGTGTTCATTATTGTTACAGACTGAATGTAACCCCCCCAAATTCACATGTTGAAACCCTCCCCCCCCAAGGTGATGGTATTAGGAGGTGGAACTTTGGGGTGGTAATTAGACTTAGACGAGGTCTTGAGGGCAGAGCTCCCATGAATGAGATTAGTGCCCATCAGTTGTGAGAGTGCTTGCTGTCTTCTCTCCACCACGGGAGGACACAGCGAGAAGTCTGCAACCCAGGAGAGGACCCTCAGCATAGCTGGACCATGCTGGCACCCTACCTTAGACTTCCAGCATCCACAACTGTGAAAAATAAATTTTTGTTGTTTATAAGCTTCCCGTTGTAGGGTATTTTGTTATAGCAGCCTGAGTTGATGAAGACAATTACTAAAAAGAATGGAAATTCTCTCTAGGGTATTTGGCAAATGGTAAGTGAAGTGATAGCCAAAAAGTCTTTTACATTAAATAATAACATTATGCACTGCAATCTCTCCATTATAGGGTTTTTCAAAACACTAACAACATAAGTACTTTAAGAGAGATGCTTGCTTTTTTTTTTTTTTTTGAGAGAGAGAGAGAAGGGTGGGGGCAGGGCAGAGGAAGAGGGAGAGAGAGAATCCCAAGCAGACTCCACAGCCAGTGTGTAGCCCAACGTGGGGCTGGATCTCACGACCCTGAGATCATGACCTGAGCCAAAATCAAGAGTCAGGTGCTTAACCGACTGAGCCACCCAGGTGCCCCTAAGAAAGACTTTTTTTGATTTGGCGCCTGAATAAAGCCAGTATCAATACACAGCAAGCATTTCTTAGGCTATATATTATGAACATGAATATCAAGATTCACTATTAAACCTCATTAGAAATGAAATACAAATTTTTTAAACACTTTCCCCAGCAATGAGTTGTTTTTACCTCTAGAGTTCCAGAAGAGCTGACAAGAACTGTGTTGGGAAGCCTGAAGGAGCAAGGGCTGTTCCTTGCAGAACCGTCCCATGGGGCAAGAAGCTGAGAAAGCAGAATTCAGAAATGCAGTCTCATAAGATCGGCCATGCAGATCTTGTTTTGTATTAAGAGTAAACTCGGGCGCCTGGGTGGCTCAGTTGGTTAAGCGACTGCCTTCGGCTCAGGTCATGATCCTGGAGCCCCGGGATCAAGTCCCGCATCGGGCTCCTTGCTCCGCAGGGAGCCTGCTTCTCCCTCTGACCCTCCCCCCTCTCATGTGCTCTCTGTCTCTCTCATTCTCTCTGTCTCAGATAAATAAATAAAATCTTTAAAAAAAAAAAAAAGAGTAAACTTAAACAGGAGATTTTTAGAGTTATTTATCTTTCCCTTTATCACATAATAGTCTTAGGCCATCCCTGTAAACATCAAAAGCCTAGGCACCTCTTGGCTGGTTCAGGGGAAAGAATCCACCTTGATTTATCATGTGGTCACTGGGAGCCCATCTGGGAAAGACACTGCATCGACCAGCATTTCTCATACCAAGGCCAGAGGTAGTCTGCTGCCCTCCAGGAGTTTACGGTACATTGGCTACAGCTAGGATGAAAGGTAATGAACAGAAGATACGGGAAGGGGGCGCCTGGGTGGCTCAGTCAGTTAAGTGTCTGCCTTCGGCTCAGGTCATGATTCTGGGGTCCTGGGATGGAGCCCCACATCAGGCTCCTTGCTCTCTGGGGCATCTGCTTCTTCCTCTCCCTCTGCCTCTCCCACCACCACCCCCCACCCCACCCCTGCTCATGCTCTCTCTCTCAAATAAATTAAATCTTAAAAAAAAAAAGAGTTGTGCAATAACATGAGCTCTTCTTCTTCTCTCAGTCACCTATCGTCAGCAGGCTCTGTATTTTGAGTTATTTCCCTAAAAGCTGTGATGGACTCATTTAGACCCTTTCCCAGTCTCATTCCCCAACCGATATTTTGGTCCCATATTTGCAAAATGGCAGAGCAGGAGCGGGGAGCCACCTGTATGGAATCCATCAAAGTCACAGGCCTCTGCAGGGGTCTTCAGTGGGCTTCTCACCAAACAGGCTAAGAAGAACCAAGAGTTGCTGGTAGACCCATCGGTCTGAACTATGCACAAGGGGTGCAGGCTTTGCTTTGTAAGGTGCCAAGTTGGCTCCTTAATTTTTACAAAATTAAAACCCAAATGCATCTGCAAGCACCATGGAGGTGTGTGAATCATAAGCATTCATAAAATGTCATGCCTAAATTAAGTCTTACCATCAAATAGTATTTATTAAACGCCCACGTACTGCCTAGGCATGGCAGTATTCGAGGCACATTAGCAAAAAATGCTGTATCTTCAGCCATGAAAATACTTTATAATAAAATGCCACACTGCTGCTGGAGGCCAGAAAGATTATTTTTTTACTGTGACTATTCTCACCATAAATTTCAAATAAACAGTGGAATGGGGTAACTTCTCCCATATGGTGGAATCTTCACTGGAGTGCTTCATATTCAATTATCCTTATCAGTAAATAAAAGGCTTATATGCAAGCCAATTATGCTTCTTGTGGATATGACAAGACATTCTCAGAAGAATTACTCATGTATGGATTCACATCATTTTGCACTATGCTTATTAAAATCATGAGACCACAAAAAACGCAGTGAGAAGGAATGTCTATACATTTAAATTGTCAAAGAACCATTTTGTTTTAGATGCGAGTATCCTATTCATTATTTATTGCTATTGCCTTTTATGATCACATCTGAAAATACATAGACTAAAAATTTCATAAAAGCTGAACAGATAGAACATCTGAAGACAAGAGCACCGAAATTACTTTTTATATCTGGAGGCCCAGGACACACATAATTACTGGGAAAAGAAAATTTTTAGTCAGTCAACTGATGCTTCATCTACAGGATATTAAAAAAAAAAAATCTGCTTTTATATGATGTAATTGGGTTTTTAAAAAACTAAACTGTATTAATCAACCTGTTGTTTCCACATTTTTAGAATGATTCTGAGATAGTTTTCAATTTGAAGGAGTTATGCTATCCCTCAGGGATTTTTTTTTTTTACTCCTTAAGTTACTTTCATTTACAAATGTGCTCACTATAAATCCATTCCATTGTTCAACTTATCAATTACCTTTAACTGCCTTCCACATGCTCAGAATTCTATCTGGAAATTTAGGTGCTGAAGAAGCAAAAGAAGGTCAAAATAACAGCTTTCCAAATTAAGTTCCAAATTAAGTTCCATGACAGCCTAATTCCTTCCTCTCCTTCCACAAGATTTAAGAAAAAAAAAAAAAAGAAGGTGCAATAAGAGGAAATCTTCGCTTCTAGCTGGTTCCTTTGCTAACATGATGCTAAATCCGGCAACTATGACTAGGCATCTTTTAGGTTCTTGCCTTTCTGTTCAAGGAATCTCCTAGGCTGTGAAAAACACTCATCCCCTAAGATGAATGAGACTGAGACACAGCTCTTGTCCTTCATTATCTAATATCTCAGGTTCTCAAAAATGTAGGCAACCCACTAATAAAATCCTTATTGGTCAATAAGGGACTCTTTTTGCCATTTTAGATACGGTGAAATTTAGAGCTTAGAAAAAAAATTAAAATATGTGTTATTCATGAAACCCTGTGGTCATGTCTGTGGGGTCCCTGTGATTGAACTCCAGGTAAATGGTCCAGCTTTAGGTGTTGGAGCTCTTTGGTATACCAGTCATCGTGCTCCTTTGGATGAGGTTCAAGTCATGCCCCATTCACACTGCATTCTGTCTCTAATGAATACTGACTGTTACAGAAAAATTCCAGAGCAATGAATTTCAGATGGCTTGCTATAAATTAATATAATAGTAAATTTGTTCGTTAAGGGATCCTTACCTTAACGTAATTCATAAATTCGGCCTTAACTGCATTATCCTTTCCTGAAGTATTTGAAGTGGCTCCTCAGGTAAGAAGAGCCCCAAAGACAGTTAAGCTCAAATCTGTGAGATATATTTCAAAGGGTGCCTATCTCATTAGCTATAAAACTATTGCCATGCCTCGTTAGTTATATTAGAAAAAACATCACCATTTACTTCTTGTTACAATAAAAACAATGCCATATTAAACCCAATTAAGAAAAAACTAAAGATAGTATTAAGTCATGTAATTTACTTCTGTGGTTCCAAGAATAAATGAGGAAGTATTCTATATCTATAATGTATATTCTGATGCCAAAAGCTAATTTCTGAAAAATAAACCAGCACAGAAAAGAAAACACACTTTATTTTATTTATTTATTTTTTTTAAGATTTTATTTATTTATTTGAGAGAGAGAATGAGATAGAGCATGAGACGGGGGAGGGTCAGAGGGAGAAGCAGACTCCCAGCCGAGCAGGGAGCCCGATGCGGGACTCGATCCTGGGACTCCAGGATCATGACCTGAGCCGAAGGCAGTCGCTTAACCAACTGAGCCACCCAGGCGCCCCACTTTATTTTTTTTTTAAGATTTTATTTATTTATTTGAGAGAGAGAGTGAGAGAGAGAGAGAGCGCACAAGAAGGGGGAGGGGAGAGGGAGAAGCAGACTCCCTGCTGAGCAGGTTGCCCGATGCGGGACTTGATCCCGGGACTCCAGGATCATGACCTGAGCCGAAGGCAGTCGCTTAACCAACTGAGCCAGCCAGGCGCCCAAGAGAACACACTTTAAACCAATAACCAATATTCATTTACATGGGATAAATATTCTCATTTTGCACCTTTAAATATCTCACAAAAGCTAAATTTTCCATAATCGAGTATCAAAAATAGTTGTTCTATCAGGTGAAGAGTCTCCTGAAGATACTGCTGTGTCCTCAACCAAGCTACCAACTCATCCCTCTATGCCTAAGATTCAGTAGGGGCAGGGGCATGACAAGTAAGTGGGAGCATTGTCACTTCTCAGGTATGCAGGTTATGATATATCTTGTCTTTTCATTTACTGTCTTTCTTCTCCTCTCTACCCTGCTTTTTGACAATCTCATTAATTATCATACACTAGAGAAGATGAAAGAAAAGGACAAGACAGGAAAAGAGAGGACTATTCAGCTCATCCTTTGGTACTTCATTTTTGCATATTCAGGAAGGGATATCATAATAAGATGATAGAATATAGTGCCTGAAATAAGGATTTTAGATTATCTGAAGGGTTTTTTTTTTTTTTTAAGATTTTATTTATTTATTTGAGAGACAGAGAGAGCACAAGCAGGGGGAGGAGTAGAGGGAGAGGGGGGAGGGGTAGAGGGAGAGGGGGAAGCGGACTCCTGGCTGAGCAGGGAACCCGATGTGGGGCTGGATCCCAGGACCCCAGGATCATAACCTCAGTGGAAGAAAGATGCTTAACCAACTGAGCAACCCAGGCGTGCCAGATTACCTGAAGGTTTTATCCACCTACACCTTTCTCTCTTTTGTGTTAATAATGGAGAGTTACTGTTATTTTCTCTATTATTGAAAGATTGGGATAAACCTGCATACATGTTTGCTAACTAGAATGTGAGGTTTACAAATCTTGGGCTAGTATCCACAGTATGGTAAAAGAATATCTATAGTGATCTGCTAGTACCATTAAATGAAAGGAAAACTTTAAATGCCTTAACTAGCAGAATTAAAACATAAGGCAACTGCTGAGTTAATGATAGCATAATTCCTTCTATGACCCCCCCAAAATGTGAATTGCTTACTAACTTGACTTTTAAAATGGCTGAATTTCTCCCCAAAGTATTCTGCATCCCACCAGGTAGAATGTGGAATCAACTCTGAATACAAAAGTGGCATATAATCTGTACAGCGCCATACAGATTATTGTAACGTGGCTCCGAGGGGCTGGTTTCTTTCCACCTCTGCAGTTCCAGCTGTGGCACCTGCTGTGTTAGCTGTGTCAACATGGGCAAAATTGAGAGCTGAAGTAATTAGGCAAATAATTCAGGCCAACAATATGACTGAGAAATAAACTATTTGGCAGTCTCTCTCTACACTGATAAATTCAGTTCATAATAGTCCAATTCTTTACCTTTTTTCCCCAAAAGCCTCAAATAAAAACATGTGAAGTCAATGAAATTCAAGTAATTTTCACTCAGAATCTAATATTTACATATGTATTCTTTTTTTAAAAAAAATATTTACTTATTTGTTTTGGTTTTTTTTTTAAGATTTTATTTATTTATTTGACAGAGAGAGCACACAAGCAGGGGGAGTGGCAGGCAGAGGGAGAAGGAGAAGCAGACTCCCCACTAAACAGGGAACCCAATGCAGGGCTCGATCCCAGGACCCTGGGATCATGACCTGAGCTGAAGGCAGACGGTTAACTGACTGAGCCACCCAGGGGCCCCTATTTGTTTATTTTGAGAGAGAGAGCACGAGTTGGAGGGGAAGAGGAAGTGAGAATCCCAAGCAGACTCTCTGCACTGCATGGAGTTGGACCCAGGACCCTATCTCATGACCCTGAGATCATGACCTGGGTGGAAACTAAGAGTCCAACACTTACCTGACTGCACCACCCAAGTGTCCCTACATATGTGTTCTTAATGTTCCCTTCTGAACAAACCATGAACTACGTGGATAAATCTGGTCCCAGTATTTTACTACCACCAAAGTTGAGCTTTGAGGAGGGGTATGGTAAAATCAGCCAAAAGCCAACTCACAAAATACCCACAAATATTCCCAAAGGGAAATGGCATGAGTGGAAGTCACTCCTCTAAAAAATCTTCCTGATAATTAAAATATCATCTTTTTCTCGTTAATTAAAGCAAAGATGGCCAAGTAACCAATTCAATATTGCTTTACTGAATTAACATTTCAGGGGGAAATTGTTGCAATAATAAACAGACATAGACTGTAATCTTTTGACGTTGGTCTTAGCAACACTTTTCTAGATATGTCTCCTCAGGCAATGGAAACAAAAGCGAAAATAAACTATAGGGACTATACTGAAATAAAAAGCTTTTGCACAGCAAAGGAAACCATCAACAAAACAAAAAGGCAACCTACTGAATGGGAGAAGATATTTGCAAGGGATATAGCGAATAAGGGGTTAATATCCAAAACACATAAAGAACTTACACAACTCAACACCCAAAATCCAAATAATTCAATTAAAAAATGGGCAGAGGACCTGAATAGAGTTTTTTCCAAAAAAGACATACAGATGGTCAACAGACACATGAAAAGATGTTGAACATCACTAATCATCAGGAAAATGCAAATTAAAACCACCATGAGATATCACATTACATCTGTCAGAAATGGCTAAAACCAAAAGCACAAGAAATAACAAATGTTGGCGGGATTTGGAGAAACAGGGAACCCGGTACACTGCTGTGCGAATCTATATTGGTACAGCCACTGTGGAAAACAGTATGGAGAGTCCTCAGAAAATTAAAAATAGAAATACCATATAATTAATATTTCCACTAGTAGGTATTTACCCCCCCAAATGAAAACACAAATTTGGAAAGATATATGCACCCCTATATTTATTTACAAAATTACAGAATTTTTTACAAAAATACAACATTATTTACAATAGCCAAGATACGGAAGCAACCTAAGTGTCCATCGATAGATGTATGGATAAAGAAGATGTGGAATATTATTCAGCCAAAAAAAAAAAGAATGACATCTTGCCATTTGTGACAATGTGGAGGAATCTAGAGGGTATTATGCTACATGAAATAAGACAAAGAGAGAAACACAAATATTGTATGATTTCACTTATATGTGGAATCTAACAAACACAAAACAAAGGAATAAACAAAAAATGCAGAGAACAAACTAATGGTTGCCAGAGGGGAGTGGGATGGGTAAATGAGTGAAGGGGAGTGGGAGGTTATTCCAGGTATGGAATGAATAAGTCACAGGGATGAAAGGTATAACATGGGGAATACAGTCAATTGTATCATATGGTGACAGATGGTAGCTACATTTGTGGTGAGCTGCCAAATCACTATGCTGTACGCCTGAAACTAATGTAACAGTGTGTGTCAACTAGACTCTGATAAAAATAATAATAATAAACAGAAACCTCCTTCAACAGTATGGCAAAGATAACTGCCCAGGTGGAACCATGGGACCAGTTCTTGCCAATAGGATGTAAGCACAAGTAATGTGTGTCACGCCTGGGCTGACACACAGGTGGTTAAAAAGGGACTCTCTCACTCCTCTTTTCTGGCTACTGGCTGAATGTCTCTGTCCCACATAACATTGAAAACCTTATATTAAAGACGGTAGAACCAAAATATGGAAGAGGCCTGGGTCCTTGAATCACCATTTGAGGACCATCTACATGCTGCTTAGGAACACACATTTTAGACTTTATGTGAGTGAGAAATAAACCTTTATTGTGTTCAAGCCATTAAACATCTTTGGTTGTTTTTTTGTTTTTTTTTAAATAGCAACAAGCATTACTGTAACTTAGAGAAAGCCTATCACAGCATTTTGAACATAGGTGCATCTTGATAATGATGATGATATCTAACACTCCTGAATCGTTAACTATGTGCCACACACATTCTAAATCGTCTACAGGTATCAATTTGATCCTTATAACAGCTTCACAAGGTAGGTACTATTCATTATTCCTATTTTATTTTTTAAAAGATTTTATTTATTTGACAGAGAGAGACACAGCGAGAGAAGGAACACAAGCAGGGGGAGTGGGAGTGGGAGAAGCAGGCTTCCCACCGAGCAGTGAGCCCTATGCAGGGCTTGATCCCAGGACCCCGGGATCATGACCTGAGCTGAAGGCAGTCGCTTAATCAACTGAGCCACCCAGGCGCCCAGTTTTTTTTTTTAAAGATTTTATTTATTTATTTGACAGAGACACAGTGAGAGAAGGAACACAAGCAGGGGGAGCGGGAGTGGGAGAGGGAGAAGCAGGCTTCCTATTGAGCAGGGAGCCTGATGCGGGGCTCGATCCCAGGACCCCGGGATCATGACTTGAGCCGAAGGCAGACGCTTAACGACTGAGCCACCCAGGTGCCCCCATTATTCTTATTTTAGAGATGAGAAAATTGAGGCACAGTGAGGTTAAGAACACACAGTAAGAGAAACTGAACTGAAATGCCAGATGATGCATCTCCAGAACAAAAGTAAGACATCTGGTACTCTATATTTTATATGACAAATACCAAAGTCCTCTGTTTCAATGTAAATTTTAATACACTCTCTAAATAGGCAATACAAATTGTGGACTGGTAGCCTGGTTTATTAAAAAGACTATTCAGGGGCGCCTGGGTGGCTCAGTTGGTTAAGCGTCCGACTCTTGGTATCAGCTCAGGTCATGATCTAAGGTCATGAGATAGAACCCAATATCAGACTCCATGCTTAGCCTGGAGTCTGCTTGAGATTCTCTCTCCCTCTCTGCCCCTCCCCCTACTCGCTCACCCTCTCTCTCTCTTTCTCTCGCTCTCTAAATAAATAAATTAATCAATAAAATCTCTAAAAATTAAAAAAAATAAAAGACCATTCATTCATTCATGGAACAGTAAATTATCTCTAATAACTGAAATAAAGGAGAAAAGCCATTTGAAGGCTGAACTGTTACTCTTACAATCAGGAATAAAAAGTTTTAAATTAAGGGTAGCAGAGATCAATTAATATACATAATATCCAACAATAAAAATTAAATAAAATATGATTCAATAAGATGCCATATTATAATTGAGTTTAGCCCTTTTCTATCACTTTCCTTTTTATTCTGCAGTCAAAAGCCTATGGTATCTTGGAGAATAAATACTTTGTGCCAACACTTGTGGGAAAAACATCAGTTGGCCAGCCATTGTTCTTCTTTCTCCTGGTTTCTGACAAGGTCCATAAGTAGGAACTTCCTTTGTCTTGGAAGTGTTTGGGGGGGAAAGACTATTTAGCCCTGCTCTCTGCTTCATTTGCCCCTGCCCAAAAGAAGAGGCTGATCTTTCCTCTGCTGGATGAAGCTAAGGAGCTTCAATCTGCCTCCCAGACCCTCTCTGACTCTCCTTTGGAGCTGCACTCCCCTCCTTTCTGTCACCAGTAGGAGTCTCTGCTAGGGACCCGATGGGAAATTCATTTCAGGAGGAGTAAGAAGTCCATTTTACCACTGCAGCTCCAAGCTGTGCCCACCAACCCAGGTTTACCAGAGAGAAAGCAATCGTGTAACGCTTAAGTCTGACTAGGTTGGTTCAGAACTCAGAGGAGAAAGGGTGAGATTAATCGACACCAACTCTCTCACTGTTATCCTCAATTATTTATTGAGTTATTCTCCCAAACTAAAAATAATTCACCTGCCATCACTGACAGGCAGCAGTATGCGTGTGTTCATCATGGGGCCACAAACCCCTCACCTAAGAAGACTAAATGCATCAGCATGAGCAAACGTGGTCTCTGGGTGCAGGAACCTCAGTATGGGGATTCTGCCCACATTGCAGAAGAGCTTGCAGGACCTCCACCTTGTGTGCTCCTATGTCTGATACCACGTTATTGGAAGAGAGCAAATGTTACCCATCACTGTCATGGGCATGATGGACCATCCATCGTCTCTGGGTTTAGAGGCATACCCTAAAATCCTGGGGAGTCTGCTTTTTCTGTTTGTCTTTCATCACCGCCCACAGACTTTTCACCTCTCAACACTTCCTTTTCTCCCAGTAATAGTTACTGGTCAGGTGGAAGTGGAGAACATTAAACTTGTTGAAGCTGCAGGAAAGAGAGACCACATCCCATCTTAGCAATATCTCCTCTTAAACTTAAGCCAACCCAGTAACTCTGTTGTCTAAATGCCCTTCTATTACGACTGGTACCTCCTGCTGGCTCTTTCTTTGCTTTGGTCATTAACTTGGGGAGCACTTCTTCCAAATAATCTCTTTGTAGAGTAAAATGGACGTCAACAATGGCTTCTTTGGCTCAGCTAAGGATGTTTTAATGCCGGACTCTGAATCCCGTCCCTTTTGTCCCTTTTCAGGACCACTCTTAGGACCAAAGGGATGTCCTACCTTTCTTGGGGAACGAGTGGGTGTCTAATGAGATTGATGCTACAATTTCAGCAAAACAGAATGATCTGGGGGCACCTGGGTGGCTCAGTTGGTTAAGCGACTGCCTTCGGCTCAGGTCATGATCCTGGAGTCCCAGGATCGAGTCCCGCATCGGGCTCCCTGCTCGGCAGGGAGTCTGCTTCTCCCTCTGACCCTCCTCCCTCTCATGCTCTCTGTCTTTCATTCTCTCTCTCTCAAATAAATAAAATCTTAAAAAAAAAACAAAAAACAAAAAACAGAATGATCTGTTTTCCTCCATTTTTTTTTTCTAAGTCTTTAGAACTCAAGGATGAGGAAAAATCAAGGCAAGGAAAACTACATGTCTGTCCTGTGCCAAGTCAAGGGCTGCCTAATGTAGCCTCCACCTGCCTCTGTTTCTCGTTCCATGTTTACCCCTTGCCCTCTGCATCTCAGGGACATAGATGTTCCCTCAGTTCCTTGGATGCACTGGGCTCTGATGTCTCCTGCCTGGAAAATACTTTCCTCCCTCTCTACTTGAGAGCTCCTCCTCATCCCTCGTATCTCTGCTCACTCGATTCACCCAGAAACGCTCCCCTGACTTCTCTGATGAGGTCAGTACTTCTGACGTAGACTCTCCAGGCCCCATGTGGTTCTGTTTTGCAGTACTGGTTACAGTTGTAATTTTACATTTATTTTGGGGATTATTTTATTTCTCTAACTAGACTGCATGCTCCATGTCAGTAGGGCCCAGGTATGCTTTTGTTCATCACGGCAATTTAAGCCGTGTTTTGAATTAATGAATAAGTAGCTTTAATAAATTCCTAGAAAATCCTGTGCTATAGATATTTTAAATTCAGTTTTTTAAGATAAAGGAGCACTGTTTTCTAGACTAAATGATTTGTCCAAGTCACTGTAAGTGATGGAGCCCGAGACCATACTTATTCAGGCATTCATCCTATATTTATTGAGTGCTCACTGTTTGCTTTGCTCTATGCCAGAGTGGAATAAAGTAACAAATAAGCCACAGTTCTTTAAGGAGTACCTGGTATTTTTAGTGAGAGAGGTTTGCAAACAAGTAAGTCAAATAAAATATTACACAGGTTGTTTGTCTAGCTAGCATACAGCAGGCATACATAGGAGAGGGTGGACTGGTCTACCGGAAGAGCAGTGACTCCTGAAATATAAGCAAGTACTTACCAAACAGACTAGTAGTAAGGGCTTTAGGATGGAGGGAGCCCTGGAAGCAAAGGCATGGAAGACTATGACAGCAAGGCCCCCCAAGACAGAGCAACAATTGGAGGTGCCGGAACACAGGTTATGAGGCTAGAATGAGGGGGCATGATCAGGTCAGAGAGGGCTTCATATGCCATATAAAGACCTTGGGCATTATTATAGAGCTATGGGAAGTCCCTGAGGGCCTTAAGCAAGGGATCTAACCAGGTTTCAGAAAAGTCACTCTGGAAGTGGGGAGTGTAGACAGATTAGGGGCGGGCGAGTCTGGAAACTGTAAGATCGGAATAGAGGATCAAGCAGTGGTCCAGGACAGCAGTAATGACGATCAGAACTAGGGCAGTAGCAGTGGAGATGGATACAGGAGATGCTAAGGGAAGAGAAATCAACAGGATCTGACACCCACTGGGTGTGAAAGCAGAGTGAGGGATGTGTCTGGGGTGATCTTTGAGTTTGGGGCATGGCTAAGTAGGTGAATGGTAATTTAACTTTCCCACACATGAAGGGCAGAGAGAGGTTTGGGAAGATAGAAAACGACTATTCTATTTGGGGGTCCATGGAGTTTAAATAGCCTAGGAAACATGTGAGTGAGCTGCTTCTGGGCTAGAGAAATGAAGGTGGGAAACCTCAGCTCAGCATTGGTATGTAAAGCCACAGATGTGAATGAGGTCATGGGGAAAGCTGCAGGGAGGGAAGCCGAATGCCAAGGAACCAAACCTACATTTCTGGTGTGGACTGATGAGCTAGAGTCAGTAAAGAAGGCAGTGATCCCCAACATTTTTTTTTTTAAAGATTTTATTTATTTGAGAGAGAGAATGAGATAGAGAGAGAGAGGGTCAGAGGGAGAAGCAGACTCCCTGCTGAGCAGGGAGCCCGATGCGGGACTCGATCCCGGGACTCCAGGATCATGACCTGAGCTGAAGGCAGTCGCTTAACCAACTGAGCCACCCAGGCGCCCGATCCCCAACATTTTTATTCTAAACAATAAAGAATGGAAAATGGTTCCTACCATATTAGGAAAATCACACTCTCCTCCTGATACATTTCCTTTGGGGGCATTTTCATAGTGTTTTGGCACATTCTTACCATGTTACTTAGTGATTCTGAGAATCTGCCTAATCTCTTTTGGAGAACCTAGTCCAGCTCTGTGCTTACACATTTAAAATGCCCATATATTGCCAAGTCCTTTCATTATTGCTCATAACCTCATTGCTTTTCTGCTTTCCCCTACCTCCATGCTGCAATCTCAGAGGAGAACATTAACACAAAGATGTTAAATGATTTAGCAAGGATTACATCGCTAGTCAATAGTAAGGCAAGAATTTAAACCCAGAATCATCCTTTTCTCTTCCTACATGTAAGTTCTACCAGGACTAGAAAGAAAAATCCATAAATAACCCACTACTTGGCATTTCCTGCACCTTCTGGCATCAGTCCTTCATTCACCACCCTTATGTCAGGCAGCATGATCCTTGTTCTCAGGGAGCTCCCAGGCTGCTGGGAGGCTGGACCATTGACAGTCAGAAAACACTGTGATTCATGCTGTGAAAGAGGTCTTTGCAGGTGTCATTGAAGGTGGAGAGAGGGTGCCGAATTCTATCTGAATGTCTGTGGAGGAGAGTCAATGCTTGTACTGAGACCTGACTTTCTTGGCACATAAATATCACCATAAAAGCAAAGAAATTCAAGTAAATTAAAGAGAATCTATGTCCAATATTTATTTTTATTTTTTATTTTTTTTAAAGATTTTATTTATTTATTTGACAGAGACACAGCGAGAGAAGGAACACAAGCAGGGGGAGTGGGAGAGGGAGAAGCAGGCTTCCCACCGAGCAGGGAGCCCAATGCGGGGCTCGATCCCAGGACCCCGGGATCATGACCTGAGCTGAAGGCAGACGCTCAACGACTGAGCCACCCAGGCACTCTTCTATGTCCAATATTAACAACACTTAACATCATCTTGGATTTAGATCCAACTGTCATGAAACTGAGAGGAAGCTTGGAAGAGGAAAAGCTATAACAAGCAAGTGTTACCCCACACTGCCAACCATCCAGGAGGTTGGCAATCAAAGCTGATGGTTATCAAACTGGAGAGAGAATATGGAACAGACTCATTTTAACTGAATGAAGAAGCTATCAAAAGTAGAGAGCCAATGTCTAGTGCAGAACTAAGACAATTCACCAGTTTTTTCTTTTCTCTCTCTCTCTCTCTCTCTCTTCCTTTCTCTCTCTCAACTATTTAAGGGCAATTCCATTTCCATTTGTTTCTTCTCATTGTTTCTTACAAATAAAGGACTGAAAAGACTGTGAATTACCATGACATAAGCTCATTTTGGCAGCAATGAATCCCACTATATCATAGAGAGCAAGGCAAATACAAAAAGGTGCTGCAAAGCCATTAGTTCCACAAATATTTATTCATTTCAATTGCAACTTGTAACAGCAGTAGATACCATGTTAGAAGTGGAGGTATTTGTCTTCGATATAGAATGAAAGCCTCTACTTCCAGGCACCTGCGTGGGAGGCATCTCTATTAGTATACAATAATATGTACTAATTACATAATTATGAGCAGACCATACAAAGCACTTTTTACTTCTATCACCTCATTTAGTCTCCCCAACAACTCTGTGGAACTGGTGTCCTATCCCCACAATGCAGATAAGGAAATGGAAGCGTTTGGACCAAGGTCACATGGACAGGATGGGGCTGGGATCTGAATCCAGGAAAGCCCAGGCTCTCCATCACTCAACCATCGCCTTTCTACTTGTTCTGAGGAGACCAGAACAAAGATCAGAGCAGACCTCATGGATGATTTTATTTCTTTTTTAATGACTTCACTGTAGACTTTACCATCTTTATAGGAACAAAACTCTCCAGAATTTCAGTTATCAACTGTTTATGTACCTATTCCAGTTGTTGTTACTATATATGCTAATGTTTTACTCAGTGGCAATCAGGATATAATTTTGAGTCTCTGCTTTTTCTACTCAATATTATTTTAAAATCTGGCCCCATCTTCTGATATGGTTCATAGCACTTGTCATTTTTAAGACTATAAAACATTCTATTCTGGCCATTATTTGGTTTCCTTTTGAATAACCACAGACAGTTTTCATGTACCCTTTCCCCCCTATTCCTATTATTATTAATTGGTACTGAGGTGCTTATAAATTGTAAGAATTTCTAAAGTGCCTATCTTTTAAACCTTACTTTTCTTGTACACTGAGTTCCTTGGACACATGATTTGATTAAAACTGCAAAACTGTTGGAGTAGGTTGGATAAGAATTAGATTAAAAAATAACAGATAGCTTTTAAAATACCTCTGGGATGAAAGATAGACATTTCCTGAAAATATGATGAAAGAGTGCATAGACTCCGCACAGGAAGGTGGGTCATGCGGGCACTGTTATTGGAAGAGAGCTACCCAGCAAATCTAACCCTCAATTCACAGGAAGGAGAAAATATATTCTCATTTTAATCCTCTGGCTTTGGGCTCTTCTTTTACAATGAAAGTAGCTGGGAATAAGAATGCAAGTTGAAAAGACTAAAAACTCTCTATCAGTTTAGCTAGTGCAATCTTCCCCTGGGTTGACCAAACTAGAACCGTCTTAAAAAACCAATAAAACTTCACTGCACACAGTTGCAAAAATGGAAGGAAGTCAAGTCAGCCTTTTATCCCAAGTCTCTTATCTAAATTAATTATTAAGAGCCTAGAAAGAGGCAAAATATAACCAAATGGATGAGGTAGAGTAATATGTGATCATTACCTTCTATAGTGGGTTTTTTTTTTTTTTTTCAGGTCAGGGCCCTAATTTATAGCTGCCCTGTTAACTACAGGAAAAGGCATGTAATTATAAGTTAATAAAAAATTTTTAAAAAAAAAAGAAGAAAAGGCATGCACCTCACCAACATCTTTTTCAAGTAAGTGCTATGTAATACTGCTGACTTGCAGCAGTTATTCTTTGGTGCAATTTTTTTTCTTTCTTGTCTCAGTCATGAGTTTCCCTTTCTTCTTGAGCAGAATGATTGTTTGATCATCACCCACAGAGGGGCGGCAGGGATGGTGGAAGCCAAGTTTACCCCGGGCTATGTTGAGTGACAGTTGGGTGACAGCTGCAATGGCTCTGCTTACCATGACCCTTTGTTCTGTACTAAGCACGTGGCACACTGTGCATACATCATCTCATCTACGCCCTACAACTGCATAAGGAAAGCTCTGTTGATCCAACTGTAGAGATGAAGAAAACAAGACAAAAAGGTTAAGACAGTTGTCCAAGGACACAGTCCAGACCTATTCCTTGAATCTTATGCTGTGTTACCTCCTTAAATGCCTGTGTATATGTGATTTTGATCAATCACAAAGGTCTCCAAATTTTCACTCTATGTGCCATAAGATGGAGAAAAATAGAGCCACCAAAATTCTGTGTGAGATGGGGTGCAGAGAAGGAGCCAGGCAAGAAAACTACCCTGGTGGGGCCACAACCCACAGGAGAAACAGCTGGAGTGGGGCCTGGATTACATTCCCAGGAGGCTGGGTGCACTAAGGAATACTTTCACCTGAATTTTTGAAGGGGTGAGGGGTGAGAGGAACAGTAGGTGGGGTAGTCAAAGCTGTGTGATGTGGGATAGGATTCCTTCCCCACAGTCTTCTGATTTTTAGCAGAGACTAAACTTACAAAAGCTCTGGGTGTTGGGATTTCTTTCTGAGAGCAGTGAAGAACAGACTCCAGACTCAAAATCACACATGTAATGGAAACAATGAAACCAAACCTTCCGCTCTCCCCGTAGCAAAGAGGGGGAAGGGACTGAGGCCAGTGACATATGAATAACACAGGGGTTATCACTGAAGGTCATCGCCAAGGCATCAAGGATATTGTTCCTTCCTTTGGGGAACACACAAAGGAAAAAACAATGAAGGGGCATTTTCCTCACCAGCAAGCAAAATGTACTATATACCTGGAGTAATTAAAACAGTGTGCAGATGCCTGGCCTAAAGGATAAGGCAGTCAAAACACAACAGCAGAGCACACGCAACACACACCGGAGACACTCCCTGAAGCACCAGGTCCTGGACACCACACGACCTCTTCTGCATGAAGCCATTACTTTCAGGAGCAGAGGACATAAATGGCTTTTCTAACACACAAAAGAAGGCAGAGACTTAGACAAAAGGCCAAGATGGAGGAATTTATCCCCAATGAAACAACAAGAGCTGTGTGCTCTCTCTCTCTCAAATAAATAAAATCTTTTAAAAAAAGTAAAGTTTAAAAAAAAGAGAGATGAAGAATGCAATAAATGAGATTGGAAACAGGCTTGATGCCATGAACAGCAGGCTGGAGGAAGCAGAGGAACAAGTCAGTGACCTAGAAGACAAAATACTGGACTATACTGAAGTTGAACAAAAGAGAGGAAAAAGAATTATGCCACACCAGGACAGACTTAGGGAACTCAGACACTCCATCAATCGGAATAACATTCTTATTAGAGGAATCCTAGAAGAAGAGAGAGAAGAGGGGGCAGAATATTTATTTGAGGAAATCATAGCAGAAAACTTCCCTGATCTGCAGAAGGAAACAGACATCCAGATCCAGGAGCTCCCATCAAAATCAATAAAAGCAGGCCAACACCAAGACATATTGTAATTAAATTTGCAAAATATAGTGATAAAGGAAAGATCTTAAAAGCAGCAAGACAAAAGAAGCCCTTAACTTACAAGGGAAGACCCACAGGCTAACTGGAGATTTCTTAACAGAAACTTGGCAAGTCAGAAAGGAATGGCATGATATATGCAAAAGTGCTGAATGGGAAAAATCTGCAGCCAAGAATACCCTAACCAGCAAGGCTGTCATTCAGAATAGAAGGAGAGGTAAAGAGTTTCCCAGACAAACAAAAACAGAGTTCGTGACCCCAAAACCAGCCCTGCAAGAAATATTAAAGGGGACTCTGAGTGCAAAGGAGAGACCAAAAGTGACTAAGACAAGAAAGGACAAAGAAAATCTCCAGAAACAACAAAACAAGTAATAAAATGACAATAAATACATACCTATCAATAATTACTTTGAATGTGAATGAACTAAACGCTCCAATCAAAAGATACAGGGTGTCAGAATGGATAAAAAAACAAGATCCAGCTATATGCTGCCTATGAGAGACTTATTTTAGACCCAAAGCCACCTGCAGATTGAAAGTGAGGGGGTGGAGAAACACTGATCATGCAAATGGATGTCAAAAAAAGTCCAAGTAGCAATACTTACATCAGACAAACTAGACTTTTTTGTTCTTGCATTGTTTTTATCCTGTTTTGGTGGCAGGGTAGTACTGTCATCGTGGAATGATTCTGAATGTGTTCCCTCTATTCCATCATTTGTAATATTTTGATAAAGATGGTCACTAATTATATTTTTAAATGTTTGGTAGAATTCACCAATGAAACCATGTGGTCTTGGGCTTTTCTGTGCTGGGAGATTTTTGATTCCGAATTTAACTCTCATTCTTGTTATTGGTCTAAGAAGACTTCCTGTTTCTTGGATTCAAGATTCACGATTCAGTCATGGTAACTTGTGCATTTTTAGGAATTATCTGGGTTTTTTTTCTAAGTTATCTGATTTGTTAGCATTTAATTGTTGACGGTAACCTGCCAATTTTGTTGTTGTTGTTGTTGTTGTTGTTTTTAGCTGATCATTACTTTCAATGTTATGTTATTATTTAGTCTGGTCTCTATTTTATTTATTTCTGATTTTTCTTTGTTATTTCTTTCCTCTACTAAATGTTGGCTAACCTTCTTTTTCTAGTTCCTTGTGGTATAATATTGTTTATTTGAACTTTTTTCTTTTATACAAGCATGTATAGCATAAATTTCACACTATCATCTGCTTTTGATGCATCCTATAAGTTTTGTAATACTATGTTTTCTTTTTCTTTTGTTTTGAGACATATTTTGATTTTCCATTTGAATCCTTATTTGGCCCATTGTTTATGCAGTAGGGTGTTGTTTAATTTTTACATATTAAATATTGAATATTTACATTGCAGATTTTCCGGCTTTGTTTTATTGTTGATCTTTAGTTTTGTACCACTGTGGTTGGAAAATATATTCGGTCTTGGGGTGCCTGGGTGGCTCAGTCGCTAAGCGTCTGCCTTCGGCTCAGGTCATGATCCCAGGGTCCTGGGATCGAGCCCCACATCGGGCTCCCTGCTCGGCGGGAAGCCTGCTTCTCCCTCTTCTGCTCCCCCTGCTTGTGTTCCCTCTCTCGCTGTGTCTCTCTCTGTCAAATAAATAAATAAAATCTTTAAAAAAAAAAAAAAGAAAATATATTCGGTCTTTAAACACACACACACACAAAACAGTGTAGTATAAACAAATAGATGACAAAAAGTAGGTAATAAAGTCTTATAATTTTCTAATCTGGTGGCCAAAAAATATTGTGTTTCATGATTTAAATTTGCATTTTCCTGGTTTCCAGAAAGAGTATGAATCTTTACAAATGCTTATTGGCTATTTATCATTTCTTTCTCTGTGCACTAACTCTTCATTTCCTTTGCATATTTTCTATCAGATCATTTGTCTTTGTTATGTTACTTTGTTGGAACTCTTTATATTTTATGATTATTGATCTTGTCTTTATATATTAAAAAAAATCTCTATCACACAATTTTCAACTTTAATTGTGGCATCTTTGGCTGTACAGAAGTTCTGGTTTCTTTGTGGTCAAATCTGTGTATCTTTGTTGATATGACTTTTGGGTTTTGTGTATCGTGCAGAAAATATTACTGGAGTACACTTGGGACTATGCTTTGGCACAGCCTTTTGGAAAGGTGATTCAGAAGTTTCTTTTTCTTAATGACAATTCACTTTTGTGAAACATGTTATTCCGTTTTTCTTAATTTGAATATTTTGGTAGAAAGAAACTGCATGCCATATGCAAATTAATATTGCTGGGATAGCTAAGTGACTCTTAGTGGCTGAGAAGTAAGTAATGATAACTACTAGGGCATATATTTCAGGGAAAATAAGATTGAAAATGAGAGTGTGAACTGGTAAACTTTGGGGGCATATAGTTCTTTTAATTGATACATTTTAATAACAGAAAGCCTTCCTGAATCTCCTAATAGATTTAATATATTTCCAACTCTCACTTTTTTTTTTTAGATTTTATTTATTTATTTATCAGAGAAAAGAGAGAGCATGTAAGCCGGGGAAGCGGCAGGCAAAGGGAGAGGGAGAAGCAGGCTCCCCGCTGAGCAGGGAGCCCGACGCGGGGCTCGATCCCAGGACCCTGGGATCATGACCTGAGCCGAAGGCAAACGCTTAACACTGAGCCACCCAGGCGCCCCCCAACTGTCACTTTTTGTTTCCAATTTGTGTTTTCACAGATCTTACAACATTGCAAAACTTAATCCAGAGTTTACCTTACTGAATAAATCGTGCAGGAACTGCTTCCAACACAGCCGAGTCTGTGTCGTACAACATTAAATATACCGGCTCATGTTCTAAATGGCTGAGTTTTACAAACCCTGATGTAGCAGGCTGCGCCTTGACACTTTTCCACTTACAAAATAATGTGTTTTCCAATCACTTATGTTAATCGAATTAATAAAACTCATCAATGCTCAAACTGTTCCATCTTAATTCTTCCTGCAACACTGATTTCATTTTTCTTCTTCTTAAAACAGTCTCATTTTGTATGACGTGAGTTAATTTTAATGCCTAACGATACAAGTAGATTGCTAAAATCCATATGAAAAATTATAACAAAAGTAAAACACATAAGATCTGAGTGCCAAGACAAATTTTGTCATCTGGTGCTTTGTCTCTACCTAAGTACATTTGTTTCTCTCCCATCTGTTTGGAAACTTATTTAAGCAAATTAACATTTGTCCCAGAATTAATCTGACTTCCGTATCAAATGGCAAATATCTTTATTTGAAGAAATTCTGCATACTGTATTATTTAGCCCCCATTACATTTTGTGTTATAACTCTTATTATCTCTGTTATACATATAAAGAAACTCAGTATGAAAAAGATAAAGTAACTTGCCTAAAGTCATTCAGTTCTTAAGTGGCATAACTGGAATGTGAACTTGTCTTATCTAGCTTGTCCCTGCTTTTTCCAATACATGACACTTCCCTGCTCACACTCATCCATGAAGGTCAAGATGGTGTTGTTTGGGAATCCAGGGTTGGGGCTCTCAACGGTATCTCTTAAGAAAAAGTAGATTTGAGGGAGGTTTTAAGGGCTAAAACCCCAGCAGTGGATGATATTGGGCCACCCACAGAGACAGACCTTTCCTCTTTCTGCAAAAAGTCTTCCCTGTGCTTCCTCTTATTGGCCACAAAGGCTCAGAAAATTTCCCTCTAATCAAAGGGAAAGCAAACAGGAGGGTAGAAAGTTCTCTGCCTCACCACTTAGAAAGTGAAAGATATCACCAATAACCCACAGAATTTAATGGCCCAATGAAGACCACAGGCAACCTAGAGTAGAAAAAGGCGCAAGCACCTTGCTAGGTATTACTAAACTTACCTGTGTGTCTAGGATGGCCCACTGGAAACCCTATTTCAAACAGAAGTCCATAGAAAAAAACAAAGGATTTGAAGTCAGGCCTAGGTTTGAATTGCAGTGACACAATTTACTACTCTGTGACTTTGGGTACAACTTTTTAGAGCCTATATTCAACTGTAAAATGGAGTGAATAAAACCACCTCATAGCACCCCATAAATGGCAGTTACAATTAGGATTATTAGTAGCAGAAGTGTAGGTCTGAGCATCTCATTCTCTGACGCAGAGAAATAAATGATACTGAATATAAAGTACCTACAACAATACATGGCTCAGGTGCCTGAGTGGCTCAGTCGGTTAAGCGTCTGCCTTCGGCTCAGGTCATGATCTCAGGGTCCTGGGATTGAGCCTGGTGTCAGGCTCCCTGCTCAGCGGGGAGCCTGTTTCTCCCTCTCCTCCCCACTCATGCTCTCTGTTGCTATCTCTGACTCTCTCTGTCAAATAAATAAAATAAAATCTTAAAAAAACCAACACATGGCTCATCATGGGCACCCTATAATTACTATTATTATTATTATTATTACTACTACTACCATTACTATTAGTAGGGAAGATAACAACTGGCCTTGTCAAGGTGCCATTCAGCTTCTAGATTTTAGGGAAGGGCAGTAAGAGTTATGAGAAAGGGTGAGAGTACAGGATTAAGAGGGAGGATCATATTAAGAAGGAAGAAGAGGAAAAGGCAAAATTTTATAACCTAAGGAAAATTCCCCTTTAATTTCTGTTCAATGAGTCTCATGACTATGTAGGCTAAAACTATCATCCTGAGCCAATTTTTCACCCTTTGTTGTCGAGGCTACATAGCCATCGAGAGAACAATAGTGACTTGCCTGAAAAGATGTTTAGCTGTAAGAGGCATCGTGTTAGAACTTAGTAAATGAACTGAAGCAAAATGAGTAATTCCAAAAATACACCTTTTAAGTTCCAAAAATAGTCCTGACGGCTATAAAATTGAGCAATCAGAAATTATTTGGGGGAAAGCAATCAAGGGACATTAAAGTACTTACAGAACTCTGGCTGCATATGTATTATTGAAGGGAAAAGAACATTAAGTTGAGAATGGTTCTCAGCTTATAAAGGACTTACATTTCCCCAAGTCCATTAGAGTCAGTATTTGGAACCTGAAACACATATCCCCATCAAGAAAATGAAGTCATAAGGGTGGTTTGCCTGCGCCTAGGGAACACTATTTGACCCCACCTGGGGCTGAGCTGTCCTCTGAAGAGGGAAATGGTGGTACAGTGATAGTATCGAAAACTCTCGCTGGGGTTAGGCACACCGGGGTGTGAAGTCTTGACCCGCCTCTTATTAGACAGGTAAGGGTTTGGGCAAGTACTCACATCTGTATAATCCCCAGTCTACGTTCTCCCCACTCCACCCCCAGCTTTACCGACATATAATTGGTATAGGAAAAAACTGCACATAGTTAACGTGTACAACTTGATGAGTTTGGAAATATGTATACACTTGTGTGAACATCACCACAATTCAGGTCATAAACCTATCCATCACCTCCAAATGTTCTCTTGTGTCCATTTTTTATTTGTTTTGTCTTTTGTGGCAAGAACATTTCACATGAGATCTACCCCCCTAACAAATTTTTGCTTCTACAATACCTTACTGATAACTTGAGGTACTGTGTTATACAGCAGATCTCTGGAACGTACTCATCTCGTATAACCCTAGCTTTATAGGCACTGAACAATTCCCATAACCCACTCCACCCCCTGGTAATCATCACTCTACGGTGTACTTCTATACCTTTGACTATTTTAGATACCTCATGTAAGAGGAATCATTTGTCCTTCTGTGACTGATTCATTTCACTTAGCTTCATGTCTTCTAGGTCCATCCATATTGTCCTAAATGGCAAGATTCTTTGGTCAAATGGACATGAAAATAGTACCAGTCTCATGAGCCCCTGTGAGCAGGAACTGAGACCAGGCCTGGGAAGCGCTCAACACAATCAGCACTCAGTAAACATCAGTGACTACTAGTATTGGGGCAGAAATGTGGGCCTGATATTCTCCATCTTCCTTATGCAAGTTTACCTGCCAGTGTGAAGTCAGCACTAAAGAACCCTGAACATGCTAGAAGACTCCTTCCCTAACAGGGAGAAAGACAAGAGGCTGGCAGCAGGATGGCTGTGGCTGGGGTCCCATGGAAGCTGGGTGTAACGGATAACCTTTACATGCACACATGGTTAAAAATGCAAACTGGACAAAAGGCATAAGATTGAAAGAAACATGCTTCCTCACCTTCTGATACCTAGTGTTGTGTATTTTTATGCGTCCCTCAGGAAATCTTATATGCCTATATTAGCCTACGTTGATTTCTATACTCTTTCTAGCCCTACACCTGCATCAAAACCACCTCCTCTTTATTTACACAAAGGAGCCATGGACATGTGAACTTCCCCACCTGTTTCCTGTTTTTCATTAAATAACACATCTCAGAGCTCGTTCCACATGTGCAATTATACATCTGTCTCGTTCTCAGTAATGATTCAGAGGTATTCCATTGTATAAATGTGCCTTAATTTTTTTAATCTGACCCCTATCAGTGGACATGTCATTTTTTCTCAGCATTTTATAATAACAACACTTCGATAAACATCCTTGTGCACATAAATTTACATATTTTTGCAAAATTTATCCAGAGGGTAAATTTCCAGCAACAGAGCTGCTAAATTAAAGCATATATGCTTCTTTTTTTTTCTGTTGAGAAATACTGCCAAATATTTCCCCTTAAAAATTATGCATTAATTTGCACTCCTACCCACAGCATGAGAGTTCCTGCTTCCGTTCACCCTGGCCAACACTGAGTGTTAGCAAATGCTGAAAATATTGCCATCAGATCCACAGAAAGTAACATACCATTTTCTTTGGCTTTTCTTTGGTTATAAATGATACAATTATCATACTTGTTTGTTCTTCATGTTTGTTTGCCATTTTTATTTATTTTTTATGAAATTCTTGCTCATACTCCTTGTCCAGTTTTCTATTTTGAAAGGTTTTGTCCTTCCTTTTTGTCAGCTAAATTAATTTGGCCATGTATCATATCTTTTCTTATATTAATTTGAAATGCTTCATTTTTTAATGCCAAGTGTTTATATGAACTTTTGTTTGCTTCTAGAATCTTTATTCTTTTCCACTGATCAATTTCTTTTTCAGTTTTAAGCAGCTTTAGCTATTGCTTCATCATTTATTTTCATGTCTTGACTGGCTATTGTTCTCTCCCCGTAATCTTCTGGCTGTTCTGAGAGGTTTATTTTTCCGGATGGTCTTGATTGTCATTCTATCAAATTCCAAAAAGGATACCTTGACTTCTAGTTGATATTTATTTAAAGATTAATTTGGGGGAAAAGAACATCTTTTAGAATTTTCCTATTCAAGAGTAAGGTACAAATTTTACATAAGTCTTCTTTGTATGTCATTTGGTAGATTTTTAAGGTTAATTTTACATTGGCCTTTTGCATATTGTGTAATATTATTAAATTTCTCCCATACATTTTTTCCATTTGGTTATTATTATAATAGGATCTCTTCTTCCTTTGTATTTCCTATTATTTATTTCCTTAAGTGATTATGTAATGAGCCACCTTACCATATTCTCTTAACATTTTGAGCACGATTTCCAGTTTGATTCTTTCAGCTTTTCTTGATACATTGTATTTTGCCTCCTTTCTAGCGGTATTTCTTTCTTTCTTTGGTCTAAGTTCATTTGCCAAAACAGAAAAACGCTAAATAATAAAGATAGATGGCATTTGTTCATGATTTTAATGGGAAAAAATTTAATGTTGTATGATTGATTTTTTGGCTAATTTTTTAAAAGATTTATTAATTTGAGAGAGAGAGAGAGCACGAGTGGGGGAAGGAGCAGAGGGAGAAGGAGAAGTAGATTCCCTGCTGAGCAGGGAGCCCCAATGCAGAGCTCCATTCAGGGCTTGATCCCAGGACACTGGAATCATGACCTGAGCCCAAGGCAGACGCTTAACTGACTGAGCCACCCGGGCGCCCCTTCACTAATGTTTAAGAAAACTTTCATCCATTCCTATTTGCCAGAAGGTACTTGTTGCTTTTTTTCAGGATTGAATTTTATCAAGTGCCTATTTGGCATCTACTAAAATTATCATGCTTTTTATCCTTTAAGAAAATTAGACAAAGAAAAACAAAATGATTTTTAAGATCATACTTCGTAAACTTTTATGCAAATAAATTTGAAAGTCTAGTTGAAATAAATGCTACTCTAGGAATAATATGCATGAAGGTCTTGCATGTTTGAAATATTCTGCTGTCCTTAGATGTCAACAACAATTTGGCTGGCTATAACAGTTTGGGATGAACTAAAAAATGTACAAATCCTGCAACTTAGAAGTTCTAACATTCACATTTGTGCAAAAACATTTAATGATGTCCCTTGCAGTTTTACTTGTAAAACTAACAGCATAAGAACCAATCTAAATATCTATATACAATATAACAAAGTACATAAGTTAAAAAGAATAAGGAATATTAAATGGCTATTAACGAGGACAGATATAAACATTTTTGTTAAAAAAATAACCAAGTTGCAAAATGATGCATACAGCATGATACCCTTTATATACATTAAAGAAAACGCATAAACACATTGTATGGGTTTTATAGGTACATATCAAAGTTTAGCATGAAGATTGGAATGATAAATATACTTAATTTAGAGTCTGAGTATGTGTCTTGGGACATTTTAACTTGTCTGTAATCATGTAACTTTTTAAATGGTAACAACGTAGTCTTTCACTATGTCTGATACACACATACACACACATTCACACACTTAGGAAAATGTGGCAGGAATGTGACAAACCATTAATAGTAATTACTTCTGAGTGGTAGCCATCGTTGTTTTGTTTAGTAAGCAATAGGGGTTTGTATTCTTTTTTGCTTGTTTATATTTAAATTTTAAACTAATACTTATATGAAATTCTTGAGTGACTTTTTCTTTAGAATTCTGTATACTTTGCTCCATTGTCTTTTGGCTGTGAGTATTGTTTTAGAGAATTCTAAGGTGAGCTTAATTTTTCCTACTCATTAGGTGATTTTTTTTTTATGTGTGAAGAAGTTGCCTGAAGAATTAATTCTCAAGCTTCAAAGTTTAACCAAAGAATATATATCCTGGCATTGAGGCTTCTGTATCAATTTTTCCTAGGACATAGTATGTTCTTTTGATCTAGAGAATCCACAATTTCAGAATTGGGACTGTCTTTCTTTTAATATTTTTCTAATCCATTTGTTATATTTTCTAACTCAGACACACCAGTTTTCCTTTGCTGTGACCATCTTTGAGCTCCATAACTATTATCTTCTAATGTTTAAGTCTCTATCTTTCCCTTTTACACCCACTGATTCTTTCAAACCTTTCTTCTACGTCATTATTTCAGGTTTTATCCATGTCTATCCTCTTCCTCCTTTTTTCTAATTTATTCATCACTGGGGTAACAATATTGTTTGGGCCTCCATTATTTCCTTGACTCTGGCATTTCCTCTTTTACCTCATTCTATAGCTCTATCCTCTTGTCTCTGGTGCCCTTTTCCTGGAATTCATGGTCTTTTAAGTTCTTTATAACAGAAAGCAACATTTAGATAATACGTTTCTATTTCATAGCTAGTATTTTTCCTGAACAGATTATTTCTCTCTCATTGACATTCAGTCCTCCTCTCTCTTGTTTTCCCTCTGCTCCCTTACCCTTGCCTAGTTTCCATGTGTTTTCTTTTTACCTTGCTCATGTTTAACCCGAACAGCTCTGTCAAGACCATGTAATTACTTCTTGGCTGTCCTCCATATTATCTGACCCCTTCACCCTCTCCTTTATTTGTACTCTGGGAGTTGGGAATTCCAGGTTCTATCAGGGGTGAGTTCAGCTGGGACTACAGGCAGCTCTGGATAGCGGACCTGGCCGCTGGTCTTGTACCTCTGCTCCTATTAAATAAAGATCCTGCATCTCGGTGCATACCTTCTGGAGGGTATTATCATCATTTTCCCAATTTCTCAAAGGCCAAGCCAAGGAAAATTCACATAGACAGACCCAGTGTCGTCTTCCTCTGCATCACCTTCCTCTACCAGCAGTGGATCTCACTCTCTTCCCAGCCAACAGAGACCAAAGTAAAGCATTTTGGCTGCAGTCACATCCTGCTATGGTCTAACAACTGCCCCCTCCAAGGACCTCTTCCTCTAGGTTCCTACCTCTCTCCTTCACTTTCCCCTTCATCCTCCATTCAGCGAAATCCCCAGTGCTGGAGATCATTTGCCCAGGGTAATTATAGTCACTCCCAGTTCTCTCTCAGCTTTCTTTCCACCTGGTCAGTTTCATAAAGGTAAGTCATGATGCTTTTCTTCCTTTGGTGAGACACTGAGGGCATAGGAAGGGCTTCCCAAATTTTTCCCCAGGGCTGCCTACACATTCCACGGATTGCTTCTATCTAAATTGAGGAATACTGGAGAGACAGGACATTTTCCACTCCCATCCTATTCCCTCAATGGCCTGGGAGCAGGAAGAAAGGGAATACAATTCAGAGCCACAAAGGTTCTTGAAGTCATGCTTCTTTCTTTCTGTGGCTATTATATTGCATGCAGCTGTACCTCTGCATTTATCTCATGGCTGCCAGCTTGGTTTTTGCTGGTTTTAAAATTTATTCAATCTTTGGGCATGCCATACGTGGACTTCTTGGGAGAGGGGATTCTGTGATTAGGCTTCATTCTAGCATCTTCTCCGGGAAGAAGAGTTAAGGTTATATATATGGGCTCTCTTCCCAAAAGTAACTCTAAGTAAATTTTACTTTTCAACAGTAAAAACATAAAAAATATCAATCCAGCCTAAGAAAAAAAGGTTCTGAGGTAAAATATCTATTGAAATACATTCATGTATGTGTGTGCCTGTGTGTAAGTAAATATGAAAGCCAAATAGAGAACTGGACATACCTAATTGGATAAGCTTTGTATTTATAAAAAAAATGATAAAGTAACAACTGCCTTAGTATCACCAGGGAATTTAAACCAGGATCAACAGTATTCTTTATGGCTCAGTTCTGAAAAGGGGGTCAAAATCCTCCATTTCATGCTTTCTTTGTATCTACTATCATTCCAATTTCACCAGAGGTGCCAAGGTGTAGTCAACATATTTTCCACACAATCACAATGAATGAATATTATAAAAACCTTAAAAACAGAATTTAAAAGCAGAATCCTTCAAATACTACTCATGGGAAGAAAGAAATAGTCAATAACTTTCTAGATTTCCTGGGAGTTCTAGCAAATCTTTTTTCTATCAGTGAAGAGAATTGTTAAATGGAATTTTCTCTTGTGGCCCCCAGAATAAACACAAAAACTTCTTACATTCTGTCCTGCTGAGTTGAGATGATCTATATTATTTCATGAGCCAACAGCAATGTAATAAGATGACGGAAACCTATCTGAAATCATATGACAATCTTAGCCTGATTTTTTTTTTAAACTCTAAAAATACTGTGTAAAGCAATTGATCCACTCTGGCCCCAAGGTCAAGCCATGACAACCCTAAGTAGAAATTACTGAAACTGGCAAAATCTGAAGAACATACATCATAGTAGTTCTTCTGAGAAACAAAGACTTCCCTTTAACAGAGCTGCCTTTGATAATTAACATAGAGTGTACATTTTTAAACCAGTATGTAGTATTTTGTTTTATTCTAGATAAAACTAAGATTTTTTTTTTTCCACACAAACTTGATTTCCCGGTTTTATTCATTCCACCAAGTGACAGAAGCAGAGTTCTATGCTGGGCACAGCCACATGACACAGTATGTGTAAACTACAGTTGCCACTTTTACTTTCAGCCACCCAGAAAATGAAAAGTTATAAGATGAAAAGCTAAATTATAAATGCAACAGAATAAGCACCAGGCTCCATTCCAAGTCTGTTTAACTGAGGCAAAGTAGATGATTGTGTTAATGATCTGGATAATTTAGGCAAAATCCAAACAAGAGCAACAACAACAAATACCCAACTCATAACCTTAGAAACGTAGTAAGAGACTGATTACTGTATGTAAGTGTGTGGGTGTGCCTTTAATCATATATAATTCATTCCCTGTGCCCAGGGCCTTTTAACAAAGAATTCACAAAAATTCCATTACCTTCTCAGGATTACATACACACATAGACACACACACAGAGTCATAAGATCAAAAAGCTATCCAGACATATATTCTCTTAGGCTCTCTTAGGGGTCATTACACTAATTTACACTTGCTATTGTGCTACCATCAAAAATCACCTTCAGGGACACCTGGTTGGCTCAGTCAGTTAGGGGTCCGACTCTTGATTTCAGCTCAGCTCCAGATCGGGGTTGTGAGGTCAAGCCCCCTATTGGGCTCACGTTCAGCATGGAGTCGGCTTGTCCCTCTCCCTCTTCTCCTCACACCCCCCTCAAATAAATAAATAAATAAATAAAATCTTTTTAAAAAATCACCTTCGGGGCACCTGGGTGGCTCAGTCGTTAAGCATCTGCCTTCAGCTCAGGTCATGATCCCAGTGTCCTGGGATTGAGCCCCGCACCAAGCCCCACATCGGGCTCCCTGCTCTGCAGGAAGCCTGCTTCTCCCTCTCCCACTCCCCCTGCTTGTGTTCCCTCTCTTGCTGTGTCTGTCTGTCAAATAAATAAATAAAACCTTAAAAAAATAAATAAATAAATAATCACCTTCATTGAGTCCTGTTCTTGCCTTAGCCCAAATGCCGAACTTATATACAAAATCCTGATTATGACTTCCAAACACTTTCTATAGCAGCCCCACCCAATCTTATACATATTGCCTCTACACCCCAGCATGATACACTACTCCTGAACCACATAAGCCCCATGCTTTCTCCTTCAGTCTGCTCACCTTTGGTGGTGGATACTGTCTAGATGCCTCCCCAGCATCCATCACACTCCTCTCCCACTGAGTAGCAGCCTTGAGACTTGAGTTACACTGACCCTTCCTCCAGGCCCAGGGATGCTCACTGGCTTAAGCTATTCAGGATGGTACATCCCCTCTACTACAACTGTTGATAACCTAGAGATAAGCACGTAAGAATATGGCATTATCTTGGCCATAGTGACTAATTCAGATGAAGACATGAGACCTAAATTTGTTGCATTCAAAACAAAACTTAATTTCTTTGTTCATGGGTGGAGGAATAAGAACCCTCACCCTTACGATCTGCCCTCAGAGTGTTAACAAAAACGCATGTACCCCTAGGAGGTTCCAGCAGTATCTTTTTGACTTGCAGAGGAAGACAAATGGGAAGAATTATGGACACAAAGCACCACAGCCCTGAGGGTATTGTAAATCCCTGAATTAAATCACCCCTGAAACCTGTCTGCTTCTAGAGTTTCCATTCATCAGCCAATAGATTCCTTTATTGTTTTGATCAGTCTGGATTGAGTTTCTATTACTTGCAACACAACAGCTTTCTCCTCCCTCCTACCTGTATTAGAATAAAGTTTTGGTTGTCTGAAATATTTGTTATCGAAAATAACAATGACTCAGTCCAAGGCCAATATGGTGCTTTACAGTATTGGGGCCAGGTTCTTTTTTTTTTTTTTTTAAAGATTTTATTTAATTTGACAGAGAGCAGGAGAGAGAGAGAGTGAGAGAAAGCACAAGCAAGGGGAACAGCAGAGAGAGAAGCAGGCTCCTCACTGAGCAGAGAGGCCGATGCGGGACTCGATCCCAGGACCCTGGGATCATGACCTGAGCCAAAGGCAGATGCTTAACGACTGAGCCACCCAGGTGCCCCTGGGGCCAGGTTCTTAATATCTTATTGCCCTGACACAATTTGGATATGCTGTAATCTGTATGGTTGAGGGTGGCTCATCACCAAGTCTGTTTTCCTGGCTCAAGGATGAGGAAGAGAAAAAGAGAAAGGAAAGGGCCTATCCTTTTCTTTTAAGGGCACAATTCAGAAGCAGCATATAGCACTTACAGTCAGTCTATTGACCGGAGGATGGTTGTATGTCCACATTTAGCTATAAAGGAGGCTGAGATATGTGATCATTATCTGGGCAGCCATAAGTCTGGCTAAAAAGTCTTCCGCTGTGGGAGAAGAAAAGAATGGATGTTGGAGGAAAACTACTAATTCTGCACCTTGACTTTTACCCAGATTGTCACATATGGTGCAATAATCTATTTCCTATGATCTACCAATTCATTTCTATTTGTTCTTTTAAACCTATTTAGTATCCACTCCAATTTAGCAGAATTTCAATTCCATCTGCTGAGTTCTACATGAAAATAATTCCATATTGTGTGTATGTTTGTGTGCATACCATCTAAAGTTCAAACTCTGGCTAATTTCAATATTCCGTAACTAATTTTAATCTTTGATAGGACAAACTGGAATTAGCCCAAATTGTTTTCACTTGAGGACATTACAGATTTTTAAAGAATGGTAGTTTAACAAGTGTGAGCACTTACTCTCTAAGGTCAGTTAAGAAGAGAATGGTTTAGGGATGCTTGGGTGGTTCAGTCGGAGGGGGATCTGACTCTTGATCTCAGCTCAGGTCTCGATCTCATGGTTGTGAGTTCGAGCCCAGCATGGAGCCTACTTAAAAAAAAAAGAAAAGAAGAAAAGAATGGTTTGTTTTTAACCATTTCAAAATAACTAAATTAATGTTAAATGTTGTGGATAATGGCAAACTTAGCCAGAATTCCGAACTTGTTCCAATACATAAAAAACATCTGTTTGTATTATCTGTTAGTTTTCATAGTTTATTACAAATAACTTCTCAGGGCCTGGGAAGCTACATTCACTTACAGAGTTTTAAAACAAACATCTCATTAAGGTACGCACCAAAAGACAAAGGCCAAAACTTGACACTAATATTTGGTACCTAAGGAGCACATAGGTACACCTGGACTGACAGATTTAGATGTAACTGTTGCTAATTAATGTCACAGAATACGAGTTTGCTCTCACCCCAGGAATCTAATAGGAACTTGGGATCTAATAGGAACTTGGGATGTGGAAAAGACCAGAATTGGGCTTTATAATAAATATGATTATTAAAATAATCCACATCAATCCAAAAATCATGTATTAATCACCAACTATGTCCCAAGTACCGTGAGGTACTGGGGTAGATAAAGAGGAATGAGACAAAGTCCCTGCCCCTGTGATGTATTCAGTCTGGTCATATAGCCAATGTCATGTATCAATAAAGCACTGCTCATATCGTTTTTGTTGCTGGTGTTTAAAACCTTCAATGTCCCCAGTGAAACAAGAAGAGCTGTGCGCTCTCTTTCTCTCCCTCTCTCTCTCTCAAATAAATAAATAAAATATTTTTTAAAAAGTAAAGTTTTAAAAAAAAGAGATGAAGAATGCAATAAACGAGATTGGAAACAGGCTTGATGCCATGAACAGCAGGCTGGAAGAAGCAGAGGAACAAGTCAGTGACCTAGAAGACAAAATACTGGGCTATACTGAAGCTGAACAAAAGAGAGGAAAAAGATTTATGCAACACGAGGACAGACTTAGGGAACTCAGAGACTCCATCAAACATAATAACATTTGTATTAGAGGAGTCCCAGAAGAAGAGAGAGAAGAGGAGGCAGGAAATTTATTTGAGGAAATCATAGCAGAAAACTTCCCTGATCTGCAGAAGGAAACAGACATCCAGATCCAGGAGGCACAGAGAACTCCCATCAAAATCAACAAAAGCAGGCCAACACCAAGACATATTGTAATTAAATTTGCAAAATATAGTGATAAAGGAAAGATCTTAAAAGCAGCAAGACAAAAGAAGCCCTTAACTTACAAGGGAAGACCCATAAGGCTAGCTGAAGATTTCTCAACAGAAACTTGGCAAGTCAGAAAAGAATGGCATGATCTATTCGAAGTGCTGAATGGGAAAAATCTGCAGCCAAGAATACCCTAACCAGCAAGGCTGTCATTCAGAATAGAAGGAGAGGTAAAGAGTTTCCCAGACAAACAAAAACTAAAGGAATTCATGACCACTAAACCAGCCCGGCAAGAAATATTAAAGGGGACTCTTTGAGTGCAAAGGAGAGACCAAAAGCAACAAAGACAAGAAAGGATCAGAGGAGCACCTGGCTGGCTCAGTCAGAAGAGCATGTGAATCTTGATCTAGAGGTTGTAAGTTTGAGCCCCACATTGGGCTCAGAGATTACTTAAATAAATACATATTTTTTTAAAAAGAAAGTATCATAGAAAATCTCCAGAAACAGTGGCAATAAATACATATCTATCAATAATTACTTTGAATGCAAATGGACTAAATATTCCAATCAAAAGATATACAGTGTCAGAATGGATTTAAAAAAAAGACCAATCTATATGCTGCCTACAAAAGATTCATTTTAGATATGAAGACACCTGCAGATTGAAAGTGAGGGGATGGAGAAACATTGATCACACAAGTGGATGTCACAGGAAAACTGGAGTAGCAATAGTTATAATGGACAAACTAGACTTTAAAACAGACTGTAATGAGAGACAAAGAAGAGCACTATACCATAATAAAGGGGACAATCCAACAAGAAGATATGACAATTGTAAATATTATGCACCCAACATAGGAGCACCAAAATATATAAAACATTTAGTAACAAACAGAAAGGAACTAATTGATAATAACACAAAAATACTGGGGGACTTTAGTACCCCAATTACATCAATGGACAGATCATTTAAACAGAAAATAAACAAGGAAACAGTGGCTTTAAATGACACACTGGACCAGATGAACCTAACATATATTCAGAACATCCCATCCTAAAACAGCAGAATACACATTCCTTTCAAGTGCATGGGACATTCTCCAATATAGATCACATATTAGGTCATAAATCAGGACTCAACAAATACAAAAAGATTGAAATCATACCATGCACCTTTTTTGACGACAACACTATGAAACTAGAAGTCAGCCACAAGGAAAAATTTGGAAAGATCACAAATACATAGAGGTTAAATAACATGCTACTAAACAATGAATGGGTTACTGAGGAAATCAAAGAAGAAATAATAATAATAATAAAAACATGGAAACATATGAAAATGAAAACACAACGGTGCAAAACCTTTGGGATGCAGCAAAAGCAGTCCGAAGAGGAAAGTACATGGCCCTACAGGCCTACCTTAAGAAGCAAGAAAAATCTCAAACAACCTAACCTTACACCTAAAAGAGCAAGAAAAAGAACAACGAAATGAAGCCTAAAGCCAGGAGAAAGAAGGAAATAATAAAGACTAGAGTTGAAATAAATTATATAGAAACTTAAAAAACAGAACACATCAATGAAACCAGAAGATGGTTCTCTGAAAAAATTAATAAAGTTGATAAACCTCCAGCCAGACTAATCAGAAAGAAAAGAGAAAGGACACAAATAAATAAAATTACAAATGAGAGAGGAGAAATAACAATCAACACCACAAGAATACAAACAATTTTAAGAGAATATTATGAGCAATTATATGCCAACACATTGGACAACCTGAAAGAAATGGATAAATTCCTACAAACATATAAACTACCAAAACTGAAACAGGAAGAAATGGAAAATTTGAATAGACTGATACCAGCAAAGAAATTAATTAGCAATCAAAAGACTCCCAACAAAGTCTAGGATCAGATGGCTTCACAGGCAAATTCTACCAAACACTTAAAGAAGGGTTAGTACTTATTCTTCTTAAACTATTCCAAAAATAGGAAAGGAGGGAAAAATTCCAAACTCATTCTAGAGGCCAACAGTACCCTGATACTAAAACCAGATAAAGACTCCACTAAAAAAGAGAAATATAGGGGCGCCTGGCTGGCTCAGTCAGTACAGCACCTGACTCTTGATCTCAGGATTGTGAGTTTGAGCCCCACTATGGGTGTAGAGATCACTTAAATAAATAAAACTTAAAAAAAAAAAAAAAGAATGACAGGCCAATATCCCTGAGGAACATGAATACAAAAATTCTCAATAAAATACTAGCACACTGAATCCAACAATACATTAAAAAAAAAATCATTCAACACAATCAATTGGGATTTATTCCTGGGTCACAAGGGTAGTTCAACATTAGCAAATCAATCAACATGATACACTATATTTATAAAGAAAGGATAAGAAAGAACCATATGATCATTTCAATAGATGCAGAAAAAGCATTTAACAAAGTACAACATCCATTCATGATAAAACCCTCAACAAAGTTGGTGTAGAGGGAACACACCTCAACATAATAAAGGCCATCTATGAAAAACCCACAGCTAATATCATCCTCGAAGGGGAAAAACTGAGAGCTTTTCCTCTAATGGTCAAGAACAAGACAGGGATGTCCACTCTTACCACTGCTATTTAACACAATACTGGAAGTCCTGGCCACAGCAATCAAACAACAAAAAGAAGTAAAGGGCATCCGAATCAGCAAGGAAAAAGTAAAAATTTCACTATCTGCAGATGACATGATACTCTATACAGAAAACTTAAAAGACTCCATCAAAAAGTTGCTAGAGCTGGTAACATGAATTCAGTAAAGTCTCAGGATACACAATCAACATACAGAAATCTGTTGCATTTCTATACACCAATAATGAATCAGTAGAAAGAGAAATCAAGGAATCGATTCCATTTACAACTGCACCAGAAACAATAAGATACCTAGGAATAAACCTAATCACAGAAGTGAAAGACCTATACTCTGAAAACTATAAAAACTCTGGTGAAAGAATTAAAGAGGACACAAAGAAATGGAAAGACATTCCAAACTCATGGACTGGAAGAACAAATATTGTTAAAATGTCTATACTACTCAAAGCAATCTACACATTTAACGCAATCCCTATCAAAATACCAACAGCATTTTTCACAGAGCTAGAACAAACAATCCTAAGATGTGTATCGAACCACAAAAGACCCCGAATAGAAAAAGCAACCTTGAAAAAGAAAAGCAAAGCTGGAGGCATCACAATTCTGGATTTCAAGTTACAGTACAAAGCTGTAGTGATCAGGACAGTAGAGTACTGATACAAAAATGGACAGATAAATCACGAGAACAGAATAGAAAATCCAGGAATGAACCCACAACTATATGGTCAATTAATCTTCAACAAAGCAGGAAAGAATGGGAAAAAGATGGTCTCTTCAACAAATGGTATTGGGAAAACCAGACAGCAACATGCAAAAGAATAAAACTAGACCACTTTCTTACACCACACACAAAAATAAATTCAAAATGGATGAAAGACCTAAATGTGAGACATGAAACCATAAAAATCCTAGAGGAAAACACAGGCAGTAACCTCTTTGACATCAGCCATAGCAACTTCTTTCTAGATATGTCTCCTGAGGCAAGGGAAACAGAAGCAAAAATAAACTACTGGGACTTCATCAAAATAAAAGACTTCTGCACAGCAAAGGAAACAATCAACAAAACTAAAAGGCAGGCTACAGAATAGGAGAAGATATTTGCAAATGACATATCTGATAAAGGGTTAGTATCCAAAATATATATAAAGAACTTGTAATACTCAACACACCAAAAAATGAATAATCCAAGTAAAAAATGGGCAGAAGATATGAACAGACATTTTTCCAAAGAAGACATACAGATGGCTACCAGAAACATGAAAAGATGCTCAACATCACTCATCATCAGGGAAATATAAATCAAAACTACAATGAGATATCACCTCACACCTTTCAGAATGGCTAAAATCAACAACCAAGAAACAATAGATGTTGGCAAGGATGTGGAGAAAGGGGAACCCTCTTACACTGTTGGTGGGAATGGAAACTGGTACAGCTACGGTGGAAAGCATGGAGGTTCCTCAAAAAGTTAAAAAGGGAACTACCATATGATCCAGCAATTGCACTACTAGGTATTTACCCGAAGAATTCAAAAATACTAATTCAAAGGGATATGTGCACCCTGATGTTTATAGCAGCATTATATAGAAAAGTCAAATTATGGAAACAGCCCAAATGTCCATTGACATGATGAATGATAAGGAAGATGTGGTATACACACACACGCACACACGCACATGCACACACATACACACAGAATATTACTCAGCCATAAAAAGAATGAAATCTTGCCATTTGCAACAGCAAGGGAAAGACAAACACCATATGATTTCACTCATATGTGGAATTTAAGAAACAAAACAATTGAGCAAAGGGAAAAAATAGAGGCAAACCAAGAAACAGACTCTTAACTATAGAGAACAAACTGATGGTGACCAGAAGGGAGGTGTGTGGGGGAATGGGTGAAACAGATGATGAGGATTAAGGAGTGCACTTGTGGTGAGCACCAGGTGTTGTATGAAAGTGTTGAATCACTACATTGTACACCTGAAAGTAATACTACATGGTATGTTAACTAATCAAAATTTAAATTAAAACTTTCAGAAAAATTCCCTTGTGCAACCAGAAATCAGAATCTATTATTTAGTAAGCAGAACCCAGGGATTAGCAGCAGCTACCTACATGGCATAACATTAAAGATATAATATACGGTCTGAATGCTGCCAACTATCTGCCCATTATTAGAGTCATTCCTTTGGTTTAAGGCATTAGGTCTACTCCTTCCTCACATGGAAGTAGAGGGACTCAAGTCATATTAAAGATAAAAATCTACTTTTTTATAACCTTTTCCTAGTGCCATCTATGTTAACACTGAGGAGTAGTGTTTTATTATAGCAATGAGGATCATAAGATTTGGAGACATAGGTCTCTTAGTACAAATCTAGCTCTTCCAATGACTAGCTGTTTGACCTTGGGCAAGTTACATCAACTTTCTGAGCTTTAATTACTATAAAATAGTGAAAAGAATACTTATTTCTGTAACTATGAGAATTATATGAGATAAATGTTAAGTGCCCAGCATATTATATGACTCACAGTAAATGGAGATTTATTATTGTTGTTGTTGTTACTGCTACAAATAATAATGGCTTAGTTTTAATTCATCATGGCCACAAATTCTATAGTGAAGAGACAACATATATATATATCAAGCCAGAAGAAAAAAACCAAACAAACAGTAAATACACTCTCAATTATAAGGACAGGTTGTCCATTATTATCCATGTTACAACAGGACATCACAGTAAATATCTGGAATAAAGGGTATAATAATATCCACTTTCCCAGGATAAGAGGCCACTAAAAATCATGACTCTTCTCCTTCATTAATCATTTATCATGAATTTATATCTGCTAAAATCATAGGACAAAATCCATTAAGCAGCTCAAGTGACAGTATAAAGGACCCATTTTAGGATTACCAAGTAAATGCTCACTTGACTGAATGTTCTTTAAAATGGTTACATCCACTGGATAATTCCTTTTCTTATGCTACGAAGGCATAAGAAACAGGATTTTAGCCTTTCAAAGTTTATGTTAATCTCCTATTGCTGCTATAACAAATTGCCACAAACCTGGTGGCTTAAACAACACAAATTGATTACCCTACAGTTAGGGAGGTCAGGAGTCCTAAGATCAAGGTGTTGGCAGGCATGGGTTCTTTCTCGAGGCTCTAGGAGAGAATCAGTTTCCCTCTCTTTTCTATCCTCTAGAGGTGGCTGCCTACATTCCTCAGCTCATGGCCCATTCCCATCTTCATAGCCAGCAGTGTGGCATCTCCTGATCTCTCTCTCTCTAATTATGACCCTTGCTTCGATCATCTCATCTTTCTTGACTCTGACCCTCTTGCCTCTCTCTTATCAGGACTTGTGATAACATTAGGCCCACCTAGATAATCTCTCCATTTTAATGTCCGCAGAAGTCCCACCTCCACAAGCCTTGCACCAAGGGAGAAACAAAAGCAAAGAGAGAGACACTCCCTCTGTGGAGTAAATATGTAGGGCCTGCTGCAAGCTGAGAGTGAGGCAAGAAAACTAAGAAAAACCCTTTGGCACTACGTGACCACAGTAAGCACAAAGTAACAGTAACCCACTGTGAGAGGAATTTGAAGATGGTGTGAGACAATGAAAGTAACTATAGAAACGACAAAACCCAAGATTAATTCAACCACTGACTCAACCCCCGACTCTAACAGCCTTACAGAAGAAGGGTATGCCCACTTCTAGGCATCAATGCTGTTGACCTCATTGTCTGTTGTTCTTCTACACGTGATGTTTGGCATTTATTCAAAATTTCTAGAAAACACAAAAATACAACTTTATATATACATATATACATAGAGAGAAAGAGATTTATTTATTTTGAGAGAGAGAGGGAGATTTATTTATTTTGAGAGAGAGAGAATGAGAGCATGAGTGGGTGGGGCAGAGGGAGAGAGAATCCCAAGGAAACTCTGCACTGAGTGTGGAGCCCTGACACAGGGCTTGATCCCATGACTCTGAGATCACGACCTGAGCCAAGAGTCGGACACTCAACCGACTGTGCCACTCAGGCTCCCTTAAAACATATTTTTGTTAATTGTTATGAGATAAAGCAATCAACAGAATCAGACTCAGAACTGACACAGATGTCAAAAATACCATTCAGTGACTTTAAAAGACCCCGAGAAACAAACTGAGGGAAATCCACAACCCCAGCAAAATCATGAGAAAAACATCAGACAAACTCCAACTGAGGGCATTCTACAAACTATCTGACCAGTACTCTTCAAAATTGTCAAGGTCATCAGGAAAGTCTGACAGCCAAGAGGAGCCTAAGGAGATGTGACAAGTAAATGCAATGTGACATCCTAGGTGGGATCCTGAAACAAACAAAGGACACTAGGGAAAAACTAAGGAAACATGAATTACGGACTTTGGCTAATAATAGTATATCGATGTTAATTCATTAATTGTAACAACTGTACCATACTAAGGTAAGATGTTAATAATGGCGGAAACTGGATGTGGGTCACATGGGAACTCTGTGCTATCTTCACAACTTTTCTGCAAACCCAAAACTATTCTAGATAATGTTCAAATAAATAATTATTAAAATAAATAATAAATAAAATCCTCAGCATAAAAAGAGAGTCTGTATCACATACAGACAATAGAGCACAGAATACTGGGGCCTCAGATTTCTAAATTTCCAAGTCAAGAGTCCTAAAGCACCCACCTGCTTACTGCCTCTTTTGCTACTTACTACTGTTTCTCCCTCAGGTCACATAGTACAGCTTGGGAAAGGAAAGTGCTGTTTAGAATGGAAAGCGAAGTGTCATATATCCAGGCAAAAAGAGCCAGAGGACAGAGGTAAGTGGGTTACATGAATACTCTTACCTCTCTTGGCTGAGGCAGAAAACAATGTCGATTTCCCAAGTAAGAAAATGTTGGAGGATTTCAACCCCCCTGAATTATATGGGGGATCAGATCCTGCAAAGAAGGTTGCCTTTTCATTTGAATAATTCAGGCCAACGCAGATTTGGGTGGCCTGAATTATCTGGATAGTTGCCCTAATTCTTGACTATGGAGACTTGGCCTTCGAGGGAAATAGGCCATCCATTCCCTGAGATACTCATTCCCTTCCTGGAGGATGAAAACTTACTGACAGGTCTGGAAACTTTTCACATCTGGATTGAATTATTAGCTTGTGAAGGCATTTACTCAACTGTACACTCGTTGAGAGTAGAGGCAAGTCACAGACAGCTCAGTGTCTTGCACAGAATCGACTCTGCTCTCGCCTCCTCAGGCAGTCAGGCGAGCCAGCCAGAATCACAGCTCCAGGGGGTTCTGATTACAGGTGTCCTCGCTCTAGCTGTTTCTGGGCAAATGAGAAAGGAGGCATCCGGTCCTTGTGATTTCATGTATACAGACAGCTATTTTCTGCCTGGCCTGTGTGCTTATCCCAGAGTAAATGACAGGTTATCGTCTTTATCAGTTTCACCAAAGGGGTGGTGGATTGTTGGGTAGGTTCTTTTTTTAAGTGGTGAAAGCCGAGAGATTTAAATGTCACCTGTCAATTCCCAACTCCCTTTTCTCCTCTTTGTAAAAGCTGTCTTTTATAAAGGGCTATTTCCATTTTATTGTTACTCTGAGATAAGCAAAAAGATGGTACCTGGCCTGCCTCTAGCTTAGCAAGATGGTGAAAGCCTTCTGGAGAAAGACAAAAGATTTGTTAATGCAATTAAAAGCAGTAGCCATTTTAGCAAGTGAGATCTTGGTTTAGATTATGGTCAGAGAGTGGGGGGGCAAAACCTGTGAGGCTTCCCCAGAGGTGAAATTCGTGGACAATCCAGAAGCATCCCTCTTGGCTATGGCTGCTTAAATATTGAAAATGGTAACTAAAGAAAACCTCAAACGTTAAATACACATATTTGAAGTGCATTACTGAATTTCAAATGCTTATTTCATCTGAAATTACATATAAACATTAAGTGTAAACAGTGTGTATTAACAACCAGAATTTGAATTAAGGGTTTTTTCTACCAGTCATTGAAGTAAAGGCAAACTCTGAAGCTCCTACAGCTCAGATCCAGGTAGGTTTAAGTCATATCCCCAGAAGGAAGTCATATCCCACTCCATTGCAGCCCAGTGCCATGTATTTTTCTAGCCTGGTCCAGATTGGGATTCAGGAGGTCTTTCACTTAGTCTGAAATTCTGCATTTCAAACAAGCTCCCAGGTAATGCTAGGCTATGGACCATACTTTGACTAGCAATGTTCTAGCCCCTTCCTCTGAAAAGATCACAGTTCTGTTTATCTGGGTTTTGATTAATCAATCCTTAAATTTTCCACTTTATTTTTACTAGTCAGTAAGTGGAGCCAATGAGAAAAAATAGCACCCCTCCCCCCTTTTTTTGCAGATTTCACTAAACATTGGTAACTTTACCCGTTGCTTCAAAAACTTCAATTGTCCATGATGTGCTATATCCAAGCACCACTGCCCAACTGCATCTCTTGGGACACAAGTCAATAGCTTATACTCCTGATTGATGTGCTGTAAAAGGCACCTATTCTATGGCATTTATCCCAGAAATCCACAACCCCAGCAAAATCATGAGAAAAACATCAAACTCCAACTAATACGTTGTACACCTGAAACTAATATGATGTTGTATGTCAATTATACCTCAATTAACAAGAAAGTTTCTTCTACAAAAGACTTCATTTTTCATCAGTTAGGTTTCCTAGATGATACCTCTTGATTTTATAATTACGAATTCTACATTATTTGGTACTTTCCCAAATTACATCAAGAAGACCCAGGAAAGAAAGAGCACAAAACAAAGATAAACAATGCAAAATGCCTTTCATTTTGTTTATTGAACTCAATCCTACTTGAGAGGCATCTATAAAATTGGGACCAGAAGATTATCTGCTATGGTTTATATTACTTACATACATTAAATGATTATTTATGTTTGATTTAATAAAATTATAAATCACAGCCCATAAAATTATATTTCTTTTCCATTATACATCTTTCTTCTCAATGTTGATCTGTGGAGATATAATTTTTTTCTAAGTCTGACCAAAATCCAGCAGAAAAAATTAAATTAACAAACATAAATTGCAATATATTTTTATACTTTACCTTTCAAAGCTAAATTTTTTTAATGGGTTTCTTTATCTCAGATTTGGCTGAGGCCCCAAAAAGCTGAGAACAAAAAACTAGGTGCCTAGTACTCCCATATTCCAAAGGAAATGGGAAAGTTAAATTTGTAACTCTTTGCCCCTAACTCATTCACTGTGATTAAAGTGTTAAAGTTGGGCTGGCTGAGAGTTACCAACTGAAAGGAGTAGTTCAGTGAAGGAAGGTGCCAGTGTGCCCTCAAGTCAAATGACAGTACCTTTCAGGAGAAACCTACCCAACCTTGGTATATATTCTAGTGCCTGGAAACACTGTGGTCTGGTGGCCCAGAAGGATGGATGTGGTTTGCGGAATGGAGAGCCGAGTTGGAGAAGTAAATGCATTCTATTTATTACAGCCAAAGGCGACGTGACCTGCACTGTCTTAGATCCATCCCCAGAGGTCAGCCTGGACCTGCTAGGGCACTCCAGCAAAATGAGGCCAGTTGGTCCTCAGGATGTGCAAGTCCACTAGAGATGCAAAGTAATTGCAGATGAGAGATCTTTAGGGAGGGGACAATCTACAAAGAATCCCTAATACCCCATAAGGGCTTTCAACACTTGCACACTCAGAGGAAGTCAACAGCCCTTTACGTCAGTGTCTTTCAAGTGAAACCTTCCCTGATGCTTTCTCTCCTAACAATCACCTTAACCCTGGAAAGTCACAGGCTGCACTAGGACATGACAGAGGTCATAGAAAAGCTTACTGGCCCCCTCTTTTCCATTGCAACCTCCCACGTGGAGTAGCCCTGCAGGTTAGGTAGCAGAAAACTTTGACTTTCAAAGAACTGGCATGAAGTTTACAAGGATATGACATTTTGTCACATTTACAAGGACACGCAAAATGTGACAGTTTTTTGCTATTCGACGTAGGTGAGGATGTTTTGTTTTCCAACAGTGGCCAGACAAATGATGGAACTACTTTAGCATTCATCGAAAAAGCATGGAAGAACTCGCCCCACAAAGCAGACAGGAAAGGGGTCCAGGGGTAGGAGTAAAGTTTTTGTTTGCGCTCCATGAGCCCTATTACTTCTGTACACCCTAAAGTACGTTATTAATTGGCTCTTACTTGTAATAAATAAAAGCGCGTTTTCATCTCTATAAGCATGTAGGAATTTCCCAACATTTTACACCAGGAGTCACATTCAGTAAACACTTTTTTATGCTAATATCACTGAGCCAAAGAAAAAGGCCATAATTATACAAATTAATGATTTAGTGTGATATAAGGGTAAACAGGAGCCTAACTAATGAGTCCGTTAATTGTCCTTCCTTGTGGTAGGTATCAGCGTTCAGTATTTAGCTTTAAGATATCCACCGGACAGGAAATAACAGAGTTCCCCGGGCTGACTAGAAGTGTGGTCAGAGGTTTTTCTCTGAACGTCTCCCTCCTTGGGCCCACTCCCACAGAGCAGCTGAATGAAGGCTGAGCACTTCCTAAGTGCAGAGGGCACAAGAGAGCACTCAGATGTGCCTAGTAAGGTAGAGAGTATTTCAGGATGATTGTGATGATTTTTATATATATTAAAAGAAATTGATCTCTGTTCAAAGATTTTTGAAGGGAAACCTTCTGAAGTAGGCCCTTTTTAATTTCCTCCCTCCCCCAATTTTTGTTCAATTTCCAGATACTCTCAATCATCCTTCAACAAATATATACTGAGTATCCATTATGTCCCCAACCCTGTGGGAGCTGCCAGAAAGAACAAAGATTACTGTTGGGGGGGATAATTTTCCATGGGTCTCTTGCACTTTTGCATGTCTTATGGGGAGGTGTTGACAGCTTTGTTGACAGTCCTTTCAAGAATGTTTGTATAGCAAATAGTCTTGGAAGATGGGGACAGTATCTCCCTCCTGGGCAGAGGGCAGGTTTGTTCCCCAGCCAGGATATGATGTCTCCTCTGGGGGCAAAGGTGGGACAGGTTTATCAGCAGCCCCTTAGAAGGCTGGAGGTTTTCCTAAGCTCACAGTTCCTTGGCTGTGACACACGGCCACTGTGTGTGCAGCATCTAGCTGGGGTGCTCTGCATCACCCTCATGGAATCTGAGGGGGATTGATGCAAACATGAAGTTCGTGCTGCCTACCATGCTGTGATAGAGTTCTCTGTCTCTGACCTAGAATCTCTATGAGCATCCATAAAACTGTGGTTTGTAAGATGGTAAAATTTCTAACCATTTATATTCTTGACATTCAATTCCTCACATCTAGGAACTCACAGTCTCTTGAGGGAAGTAAAAACAACAAAAATTTCTAAAATAATGCCTCTATGGCGTGATAGAAATATGTTTCAGGGGCGCCTGGGTGGCTCAGTCATTAAGCGTCTGCCTTCCGCTCAGGTCATGATCCCAGGGTCCTGGGATCGAGCCCTGCATTGGGTTCCCTGCTCCGCGGGAAGCCTGCTTCTCCCTCTCCCACTCCCGCTGCTTGTGTTCCCTCTCTCGCTGTATCTCTCTCTGTCAAATAAATAAAAAATCTTAAAAAAAAAAAAAAAAGAAATATGTTTCAGGTGCTATGTGTACAATTCAAAATCAAGGAGGAGGGACAGTCAAGAAAGGGTTCTGGGAGGTGATCATACTTGAAACAGAATCTTCAAGTATTCACTGGAGCCAACCAAGTGAAGAAGACAGCAAGCATACATAAAGACCCGTCCGCAGAACAGCATGGTATATGCAGGGGACTACACCATTCACTGACTCGGGAGCATTAAGTGTGAACTCGGGATTGAACCAGACTATGGCTGGAACATTAGGTAGAAGCCCTCATATCTCTTCCCAGGACCCTAAATTTGTGTGTGTGTGTCTGTCTGTCTGCCTGTCTGTCTTGATTCAGGTATGTTCCGCATTCACCTAGGTTCACATACAGTTGGTTTCTCATGGAGGAAACTGCATAAGCAAACACAAAGTTTGTGTTCTGCTCAAAGTATTCCTTAATATATGAACTGCATTGGAACAAACTCACATTTCCAAATAAACTTTATAGAAGAACTGACTGTGCTCTAGATTACAGAAACAATACACCAAAATACAACATAATCTTTCAACAGTTTGCAATGAGATGGAGAGTGACCAAGAAAATATTTTCCATGACATCGAGGCTTGCTGGTGATCTCATTGTAAAGAAAATAAAAGAATTCTAAGTTTAAATTGAGTTACCCACACACACAAAAGTAATCTAAATTTGCAGACCTCTCTTGGTAAGACAAATGGCTTCTGTGATATGGTACCAAGCAGAAATTTTCATAAAAATACACACACACAAAGTCTCCTTTCATCGTAAAGGTGGCATTTGAACCATGAGAAGAAACTGTAATTTTTCTGGGCTCTGGAGGGAGCATTTTGAAAATGAATAATTGGAAATGATTCCATTGTTAGGTAATTTTTTTTTGCTGAAAATGATGTGTATCGTATATAAAAATGCTCATATCTACACACATTAAATTGGAAACTGAATTTCCCAATCCATCTAAAAATCTTCCACTTGAGGAATTTCTGTCTGTGGGTTTTGAAGCCAATTGTTGAAAATATAAAAAGCATCATTCCCAATTAGTCTGCATGGAAAGTCATCAGGGAAGAGTGAGGTTTACCAGCCAAATTTAATAATCAAAAAAACAACAACTTTGCATTATTGACAGATGGAGTTGAACAATGAGTACCCATATCCATATAATAAATTCAACCAATGCTCTACTTATGCCTTTTGGAAGTATGTATCTTTGTGAGACATCTTTCTCAGATTTGACAGCCAATAAAACCAAGCATAGAGCTAAGCTAACCTTGAAGACAGACCTCCAGATCATTCCATTACAACAGTACTAGGTTAAGATTTTCAAGAAATTTGAAAAAAAAAAATTAAAAGCATATTAATCATAATCACAATGCTCCCTATTTTGCTCAGTATTGAGTAAAAAAGATTTTGTATCTTTAATAAACAGAATAGAATGTGAAATTATTTTTAAATTTTTTGCCTTTATCTTTTTCTCTATGTCTAATATTCTAGTACATGTGGATGGTTAATAAATAAGAATGCACATACATTTGTAGAAATCCATTTTCAATTTTTTTTTTACTGCTAGAAATTATGATCAAAAAAAGCGAGAAACCACGGGGAGGTGAAGCAGTTAAGACTGCATTCAAGGGGCTCCTGGGTGGCTCAGTCAGTTAAGCGTCCAGCTTGATTTTGGCTCAGGTCATGAGACCCGATGAGATCCAGCCCCATACCAGGCTCTGTGCTGGGCATGGAGCCTGCTTAAGAGTCTCTCTCTCTCTCCCTCTGCCCCTCCCCTGCTCACATTTATTCTCTCTCTCTCTCTAAAAAAAAAAAGACCACATTCAACCCCATGTTATCAGAAATCCTATTTTAGAGGTTTAATTTTCTCACAAAAAGAAGCCAGGTGTAGGCGGTCCTAGGCTGAGACATGTGAAAGGTCCAAACCCCTATCTTCTCACAAAGCCTTATTTAACGTAAGGATTTGCCCTCGTGCACACAAGATGTCTGCTGCACTCTTAAACGCCATGTCCGCCTCACAGGCAGGAAGAAGAGGGAAAGGTGGAGAGAAAAAAAGACAGAATACACACATTCGCTGACGGCTTGGACAGAAAACCCAGGGCTAGGCAGCCAGGGGAAAAAAATCCCAGGAGGTCAACTAAGCCTGTTTCCATATTGTGTCTATATCAAGGCAGACCACAGAGCCAGAGGCTGAAACTTAGGCTCAACAACCGTTACCGTAGAGAAGTGAGCAGGAAGCATGACTGCTAGCTGGTGCACGTGGGCAGTGAGGGGCCAAGGCAAGCCGTGTTCTACAGTGGGGCCAGGACATGGGGTCCTCGCAGCAACAGCCTGGAGACTGCTCTACATCTGAAAGTGCAGGCCCTGAAGACATCAAGTCATCACTTCTCTGGAAAGAGTCATCAGCTCAATGTAGTGGAAGACTATAGGAAGGAAAAGCCAAATGAACCTCTCTCCGTCTGGCTCCCTCTCACAATTTTTAAGCCATTCACTTATTTCTGCAAACAATAGTGCATCAGAGCATCTATGGCTTTAACCAGCCAGACTGGTACCAACTTCAAAATATTCTTTGGGAAAAACCCTGATTGGAAATGGCTGACAATTCACTTATGAATGGTCTCATTCATTCGCCCATGTAAAGCAACCTCAATGATTTTCGGCTATGACAGGCAGCCCAAACAAAGAAATAAATACAAGAATGTCCACAGCTTAGAAAAGCAGCCAAGTTCTCTCTGGGATAATTTTATCCTGATAAGGAAAAGTTGTCCTGATTTGTGTTCTGCCTGATTTTCTCATACATGGTATTTTTGAGATTTTTGCTCTGTAATAGAATCAGTGACTTTGCTCAAACAGCAGAAATAGTAATATTTAAGGCCAAGATTATACATCGTTTGCTCAGTATGTCCAGGCTATTTTATGTTGCTCAAGACTCAAAAGTCTTGTGCATTATTCATCTACTCCAAACAAGGCATGTAATACATTACTGCTGAGATGCTACCACTTAAGCAAGACAGCTCATATTTACTCTGAAAAGTGATTTTTTCTCAAAGAGTTTTTTTTTTTTTAAGATTTTATTTATTTATATGACAGAGAGAGACACAGCAAGAGAGGTAACACAAGCAGGGGGAGTGGTAGAGGGAGAAGCAGGCTTCCCACCGAGCAGGGAGCCCGATGTGGGGCTCGATCCCAGGACCCTGGGATCCTAACCTGAGCCGAAGGCAGACGCTTAATGACTGAGCCACCAGGTGCCCCTCTCAAAGACTTTTTTCTTTAAGGTCACCATCATGGGCACTGACAACCCTCCTAATAATGTTTATTCTTTATCCTCCTGTGCACTGCACTGTGTAAAGCTCCATCTCACAATTTGAAACAAATAGAATTTTGGATTTTACACTCTGAGGGTAATAGCTCTGGAAGAACTAGAGTTTGGGGGCCCCCCAATACAGAGTCCAAGTCTCCCTCCAGCCCATAGGAGCCCTTCCTGCAGCTTGCTTGGAGACGTCACCCTAATGCTCATCCCCCATCTCTCTTGTCCTGAAATCTCCCTCCTGACTTTAAGAATCCCCTCCCAAACCCTACATCTCTTCACATCAGTCCTAGACGGTAGGTAATCTACACTGTCTTCACCTCTCAACTCCCACTCTCTCAACTCATCACAAGCTCCTGGTCCATCAACCAGTGCCTACTGAGCCAGGCAGGCATTTCTGCAGAAGGTATCTGTGGACCCCGACCTTCTCTGTGCCCTTGGAGGGACACAAAGGTGCTCCCTGGTGGTCTCTCCTTCCTCATCCCAGCCCTCTCCATCCTTCAGCCCTTCTCCCATCCCATGCCAATTTCACAGTCCTCCCTTCCCACCCCCACTCCTGGTGTCAGCCTGTTCGATACCCTATGTCCCTTCTTAGAGCCCTCCTTTCTTCCTCATTTCCATAATTCTGATTCCCAGGCCTTGAAGCCCCCCTTGCCCCCACGTGAGGCCCTTTGGTATCTGCATCCTTTTGCAGTAGCTCAGTTAATCTACTTCCTGTGATGTTTACCAACTCCTCCTGCCTTTGCTCAGGGTTCCACTTCTATTAGCAGGGCTTCTCCCTACCACTGTGAAGTCATTTGTGCCACTTGTTCTTAGAGATAATAACTACCTTCATGTGGCCTCCCCTGATTAATCCTCACACCAGTTATTTTACTCAACATCTCCTAATACCTAAGCACAATTTCTCCCTGATGCTTGAGCGTAGGATCCTTGTCTGCTACTTCTTGTATGATTATCTTTATTACTACATTACAATTTTAGAGACTAAAGTACATAAATATACACACATACCCACACACATAAACATAAATACAAACATAATAGGGACTCAGGTGATTCATTCATGCTGAGTCAGATCTTTTGAAAATAAAATAGCCATTCCCTGGGAAGCCCCTGTCTACCCTCACACATCTCCACTAGCACCTTGTCCAGTTCTCTATCACTACAGAGCTGACCACACGGCAATGTGGTACACGGTCTGCCTTCTCTGATCCCTACGTAGCTCTTAGAAAACCAGAACTGACTCAGATTTAGTTCTGTATCTCCAGCCCTTGCACAGTGCCTGAGACCGAATAGGGGCTTAAGGAATATTTACTGCATGTATAAATGAGTTTTGAGATGGAGGACACAAACCAGGTTGTGACCAGCATCCAGCATAAAATTAAGACCTGGTTGAGGGGGAGTGGCCATGAGGAGCTGTGACATAATAATCTTGTGAAGGATCAAATTATAAAATGCCCAATACTAATAAGGGTTGTTTCATATATGTTTTAAAGGCAAATCTCAGCGTGATGAACAGTATATGATGAACTCACAAGAAAACAGGAGAGAGCATCTTAAGAAATATTTCTGTTTTGAAGGCAATAGTTAAACAGTCAAACATGCACTTATTCAGGAAATTGTTACTAAATGCCTATGTGTGACAGGCAGCAAGCCAAACCCTAGGGTTACAAGAGTGATGGTCCCTGTCCTTAGGGGACCTCTTACAGTCCAGTGGGGGAAATAGATATATATGAACTAGTGGTAAAGAAAATAAAAATATAATTAAAAATAGTGGTAAGTGCTATGAAGAAAAAATAAAGGATGCTATGAGCCTATGTACAGAATGATGCTTCAGAAGCAGGAAACTGCATTTTTCAAACAAAAGGCAGGGGGGAAAGAAAGCATATCTGAATTAGTTTCTTAAAAAGCCATCAAGTTACCTTATAATCTCCTCCAACTATCTGTGAAAGTAAGCCCACAGTCCAAGATCCTGACAAAGAGCGTATCCTGAAGAAGATAGTCTTCATGTTTCTTGTCTGTAGAGACTGACATGCAGCCCTCTGAATAAAAATAGCCACAATTCTCTTCACCACTTCCTTAATAATGGGTCATTGCAAACACACTAAAACATCTATCTACCTACATATTTCTTCTCCCTCTGATTTTCTTTTCCTCAAGAACAATTCTGAAGAGTGGGAATGCTGGTGAATAGTATAAGCACTTCCACACCTCTGGGAATGGCCTACCAGCCCAGGGCGCCGGGCACAGTGCACAACGGCGGAGGGCACCTCACTGCCCACAGCTCTGTCAGCAGCCCGTTCCAGTGGCTTCTCTATTTTTGCTGGCTGAATAGATACAAACCAATGCCTAATTCTTGCTTCTTTGCTATGAGGTCAAACCATTTTCAAAAGCTGATAAATTGGGGTTTTTTTTTGGTGGTTGTTGTTCTTCTTCTATGTCATTTGAACAAATTTTTTACCTTCTCCAAGCTTAACCTTCTTCATATGTCAAATACGGGTAAGAGTAGCTATTCCTGCAGTGTTGTGTAGGATCAAATGAAATTATGTTCCTGAGGCGCTAAACCCAGGATCCAGGATGTGGCAAACATTCAATAGATCACTATTGTGCCTATCTACCCATCATCAATTTAATGGTGTTCTTTTACCTTTGTAAGTACTCATTATATTTCATGTGATAAACATTAACCTGACAAAATGATTGAAAATATTTTTTCCCTTCTACCATTTTCTTTATTATTTTAATGTTCCTGTTCTTATTGTATAGAGAAGCCTTTGTAAAATACATACAATTTGAAGGAGAGCCCATGAACTTCTGCTAATATTTCAGCTTTATTTTCTGGATGCTGTGACATTTATATTGATGGCTTAAATTTATGGGGAGTGGGGGTGGGGTAGAAAGTTCACGCTTTGGTTCACAATCATTTCCTAAAATTGCCCAAAATGTGATCTCTAGAAAAGTAAGATGTCGTATAGTATTTACATGCAAATGTTTGTATTTGTGGTGCCTTTTAAAATCTGTTGTTCAGGAAATATCCTCCTTGCTGTCCTGAAGGAAAATGTGGTAACAGCTTCCATGCTGAAGTCCTTCTCTTTTATCTAAGAGGTAGCTAATTTTTTTCAAAATATAGTTCGAGGAACTGTAGCAACAAAACGTTTTGGCCAACAACTAGCTGAAAAAGCCACCATGCGGCATTTTACTTTATAATTTTTTATTCATCAACTGAGAAGTCTAGATCCTCAATTTCAAGGCATTATTAAAAGTAATGCTGTCAGAATGTGTGAAATTCCTGATTTCATTAATGAGATCTGTCCAGTGGAAGATGACAAAATTCTCCCAAATCCCTATGTGCTAAAATCTGAGCAAAAGTTGCACACCCCTTCGTTGACCACTTCCTTCTCATCTTTTAGCTTCGATGGAGGAAGCTCTGAAGAACTACCCCCATCCTAAGCCTCTGCCTCACCTGCTTTGGCCGCATGATCTGACTTTGACCTCCACCCTTCCCAGTCAAACAAGTGCAAGACTTGGGCTATGAAGACTCATTACTTATTTACTGTCATATGTGGCGATCACTTAGCCCCTCACAGCCTCAGAAGGCCCAGCAGTAAAATGGAAATAGTAATGGCCATATCCATCTCTTGGGCCATACCCAAACAGCTGTAGTGAGGATCAGATGCTAGGACTGTATGCCTAGTTCTTGATGCCAGACTTGACCCGAAGCAAGAAACTAGCATCAGCAAGGTCCTGAAAAAAATAAAAAGAGGCTCCTACTTCAGAAAGCAGATGGCACATTAAAAGTTTCATGCTGGGCGCCTGGGTGGCTCAGTTGTTCAGCGTCTGCCTTCGGCTCAGGTCATGATTCCAGGGTCCTGGGATCGAGCCCCGCATCGGGCTCCTTGCTCGGCGGGAAGCCTGCTTCTCCCTCTCCCACTCCCCCTGCTTGTGTTCCCTCTCTCTCTGTCTCTCTCTCTGTCAAATAAATAAATAAAATCTAAAAAAAAAAAAAAAAGTTTCATGCTGCTGGTGGTCTGTGCCTATTTCCAGATGTCTGGCCTAAATCTTAATCCTTAGCTGGGTTCCTGAAAGTTTATGGACCAAACCCCCTACCTCACACTTACTGCCCTCCTGTTATTCAGTTTGCTTATTACCTCGTTCCTGATCTCTGATCTCAGATTTTTCTAGATGTGACTCTTCGTGTGATCCTCCCCACCATAGTTTCAGGTTTCTTAACCCTGGCACTATGGACATTTTGGGCCAGATAATTCTTTGTTGTGGATTGTAGAATGTTTAGCAACATCCCTGGCCTCTACCCACTAGATGCCAATGGTATTCCTGAGTCATGTCAATCAAAATTGTCTGCAGACATTACCAAATGTCCCCTGAGGGGAAAATTGCTCCCGCTATTGAGAAAGTTAGGTAACCCTCTTGAACTTGACCTCTGGGCTCTCTGACCTCTGACCCTCGCTTGCCAGCTCTAAAATGTCTTAGGCAAACACTGTTCTTGCCTTCTAGCTTCCCCTGCTAACAAAAGCCTGCGGCATCCAGGAAAATGCTTTAACTCCGAGTAAGTTGCTGTAAAATAATAATAAAGTCATTAAAATGTGTTTTCTGATTTTTCGAAGTCTGATCAGCCCGAAGAGGAGCTGTCCCCTCCGCAGCCTGCAGCGTGAAAATACGGCAAGGTCACGTATGGGCCCTGGGGCCTCCAGCCGCAGCAGCGCAGTGCGCGTCAGACCTGGAGTCCGCACAAAGCACAAGAGGCCATGGGACAAGCATTCTTAAAGTTACACAGACATTTAAGTTTACCTGCCTGAGGGCCCAGCTTACCTCAGTTTTAGAGAAAATGAAACAGGCCGTACAGGCTGCACGGCATGTGCCATGTCACAGAGCTTTGTAGGGGCTGAATTCAGAGCGGACCACATGCCCTCCTCACTCCAGGCAGGCCGGGCTGTGGCACCCAACAGTCTGAGGCACCCCTTCCCAGGATCCTAGTCCACACATTTCATTTTTCAGCCCTGGCTTTTCTATGTGCACCTGCACTTTCTGGACTACTAAATATAGAGTCTACTTCTATTTCCCCACCAGACAGATAAAAGAGAGAAGTTGATACAAAAACATTAAACCGCAATATCAAGGGATCAGAAAAGCACCAAGAAGAAAGAAAGAGGAAGAGAGAGAGGAGGGAGGAAGAAAAACACAAACCACATTTTTTAAGTAATCCTCTCAGTTCTCAACATGATCCTATTCAAACATCTGAATACTGGCTTCACCTTTGAAAACTTGGTGAGCTGTAGTAAGTTACGTAAACTCTCTGTGCCTCAGCTTCCTCCTCTGTAAAATGGGTACAATAGAACTTACTCCTTTATACAGTTGTGAAGATTAAGTGACACAGTGTATACAAAGTGTTTAGCACAGTAGGGTGGTACATAGTAAGCACTTTGTAAATATTAGTGATTATCCTTCTGTATTCCAGCAAGCTGTGTCTGTTTCCCGTTCATATTCAGACCTCCATGTTGTCAATCCCACTCTGGCCATATAACCATAACTTTGAGCAGCTCACTGGAAGCCCTGAGTTCCTTCCATACTTTGCATCGGCTAATGGCTCCTAGGTGCAAGGGACAAGGAAACTAAAGGTCACAGGAATAATCTCCATGCTTCTCAGTAGTCTACATTTGCTCAGCAGATGCTTGGGAGCCAGAAATTTAAAACTCAAAGATGAATAATACAGGGTTTCCCCACAAGCAGTACACAGCTTTTCATCTAGCAAATGTTTACTGAGCTCCTACTCTGTGCTAGGATCTATGCAAGGCTCTGACGATAGATCTCATAGAGGAAGGACAAGCGCCTGATTTCATGGTTATTACATTCTAGTGACAATAAACAAATAAGCAAAAACACAACATCAGCTACCGATGAGCACAAAGAAGAAAATTAACAGACTTGACTGGCAAGGAGTGCTGGGACGTGGAGCATAGTATTTAGTGGGGGAGTCAAGGAGGGCCCCTCTGAGGAAGCAGCACTGTAGCTGTGTCTGGATGGCAAGAGGCATCCAACCGGATGAAGGTCTGGGGGCACTAAATAAATCTACAGCCAACAAGGACCAGTGATTCTTATTGCACTTTTCTTCTTTGCATCAGTTGGGTTCATTTTCTCACTGGACTTGCCCTCCTGTTGGCTGCCATAGCAACCTGAGCAGACCATTTTATTTTGCCCACCCAGTCACTCATCAGCCCACACTCAGTGCATACCCAATCCTAGCAACTAGTCATGGAAACATTATTGAGAAAACAATAGATTCCTTAACTCTTTACATCAGCTCCAAGGACTATTCCGCTGTAACGGAAAATAAATCAGGCAGACTTACCCCAGGAGAAAGCCTCAGTCATGGCCTATCCTTCACAAATAATAAGCTCAGCCTTCTCAAACCAGTTTCTACCTTGCTTTCAACAAAAGGCTGGGGTCAGCCAACCCAAGTGACCCATAATAGCCCTGTCTGATACCCACGATGTTCTTCTCTCCTTCACCCTGTAGTCAAACTTCCTTATATCCTTTCCTCTGGATATATTTTCATTTAAGACAAGATACTTCGCGAAGACGTACTCCCAGTAGTTGCAGCGTATATATGATTTGTTCCTACTCATCTCTGGTACCTACTTTTAAGTTCTCCCATACGAGCAAATGGACAAGGCACTTCCATGTGTAATGAGCCATGTCGGACCAAAATAAGTTATCACCCTATTTATCTCCCAGGAAATGAGTTCAGGGGAGGCTTGTTTACTTTTGTTAGCCCCATGCTGGAATGTAGCTTGGCAAATGCAACCTTACATCTTCAACAACTATTCAGAATCATCTCTCCTGACATGGACATTTTTTCTGTGTGTCTTTGCCATTATTTCCCAAAGACCTTCAAACATTTGTCCTTAGTTTTTATTCTAAAAGGAGAGCTAAAGAATTAAACACATGTGATCAAGTCTACACCATGAGGGAATCATTTCCTCAGTACTGAAGTATTAGGTTAAGTACATCGTCAGAATGGAGGAAGGGGTGCAGGGGGACCAGGAGGAGAGGGAGGGAGGGAGGGAGGGAGAGAGAGGCTGGCTGTAATACCTAAACAGAAGCCAGGGATTATGTTCCGACTAGCCTGACTCTCCCTGGAGAGCTGTGCTCATTTCTGGGCTGGACAAAGCCCACCTTAAGAGGATTGCGGAAGACACTAGATAGGAGCACAGAGGGAAGATGACGGAGGCCTGAAAGAAGAGATTGGTGAGGATGAGCGGGTATTATGTGGCCCGGACGGAAGGCTGCAGAGCATTCATTTGCATACCAGCAGCACAGGAACTGCAAACTGCCTTAAAACCAGACACCAGTGGTCCACATATGTCCCAGTTTTTGTCTCAGGCAATGGCTTGCAACTGATGCAGCTGCAGAAGGGTCCTCTGCCTTGTAACATTGGGCCAGCTTCTCCCTGCTATGCCCCCTGCTAGGGGGAAATGCACTGATGGCTGAAACTGACAGTGGGATCTTTTGCTCCCCATAGCACAAAGGTAGATGGTTTAAAAAAATCTAATAGTGGGGGAGGGAGAGGTATCATGATTTCAGTATGAAAATTCTGACTATAAAAAGACATACATTCACAGATAAAGTTTCTAAAGCACTTAAAAAGCTATAGGCAATAAGGAACCAAGGTGGCCTACAAATGGTGCAAGGCAGAATTCTATGCCTAATGAGGTAAAACTGTATGGTAGGTGCCTTCTCTGCCAGCCCCACTTCTGCCAAATACTGTATTATGCAACGTCCTCGGCTTTCACCCCATCTCTGGTTGATCTCATAGCTCAACATTGAAGCAGCTGGGTAATGATGAATTTCAGGGTATTTAGCACCTTTTAGGTCCCCAGATGAGCTTATTTCCCATCCTTTCTACCTAAGAAGCTAGCACCTACACAGCAATCCAGCATTCATTAACAAGCATTTTAGAATGCACAACACACACTACCGTACTGGGAGCGATTCAAAGTCTAATCAGATGTGTTCTCTTAGGGAGCTTGTGATCTGACAGAAAGAGAATAAAAATATACATGAGTGACAACAATACAGGGGGGAAAACATTCTGTTTGATTAAAGGGGGGAATCAAAATATGATGAGTCTGAAAGAGTTTCATGTCCCTGCAATTAAGGTACATACTTTTAAAAAGGAAAACATCTCTATTAGCCAAAATAGAATAGCTAATGCTGAAGTAACCTCCAAATCTCAGTGACTTAAAGTAGCATTTTATAGTTACGTAAGATAGCACCATGGGGGAAAACTGGGTGAAGGGTACAAGGGACCTCTCTGTACTATTTTTGCAATTTCTTATAAATCTGTAATTACTGCAAGATGAAAAATCCAAATAAACAGGCAAGTGAGGCAGCAAAGAGCAACGTTTCAGGTCTTGCTCCTGTGGCTTATGCAGGCAGGCTGGCTGGGGCACCGTGCTCTGTGGTCCGCACACCTCGACCCGTCCCCGGTCCGAGGGAAGCTCCCCATCTGTGCCCAGCAAAGGGAAAGCCAGTGTCGTGGAGTGCACATGGCTCTCGAAGCTTTCAAGCTGGATGTGCCCAGAGGAGAACCAAAAATATCTGGCAAATAGCACTAAGGACTACGGTACCCAAAGGACACAAACTGTATATAATTGGGCACTGGTTCTTTAAGTGTTTTCAATGAAAGATAGTGTTTTTGGCATGTGTTTGCTCTTAAGTATGATTTTCTTGTGACAGCAGAGTAGACTCTGAAATGAGTTCCACTGGAACACAGTCATGCAGACAAGCCAGCCACAGGAGGAGCGGCTGGGAGGGCATCTCTGCGTGCTCGGCTGTCCAACCCACCAGCAGCAAGCAGCTGTTACCATGCTTTCCTGAAGGCATTGTAGACAATCTGGATCGATGTGGGTACTGCCTGCCGGAAAGCAACCCCAGCTCCATCCGATGGGAGTCTCAGTGTGACAGTAGCCAAACTTCTTCAGTGCTCTTAAAGATGCTCTGTGCTGACTCTTCAAGTGCGTGCTGTAAGGAAATGATCCGACAGCAAGCCACGGAGACGGCCCAACCCCCTGGCCCACAGAGCCTGCAACACCAGCACTGCTCACTGAAGCCGGAAGCTCAGGGAGTTCTCCAGCCCAGGCAGGGAGAAGGGGAAGTGCTCAATGGGGGGGAAGGACGCTAGCCAGGCATCGGAGGGTAGCCCGGGGAAGCACTGTGGAAAAGCACCCTGGAGGGGGTGACAGGTACAAGAGGACAACTCCCAGCTCTGCCTCCTAGAGGTCAAGTGCCTCTGAGCAAATCTGTTACCCTCTTCCCGTCCCCTTTCCTTTAGAATCAGAGAATAGAGCCCCTTCCTAATTAAGAAACAGATAGCTTGTGTTTAAATAACAGCTCTGGCCCTCACTAGCAGCGTGACTTCAGCAAGTGCTTAACCTCTCTGTGCCTCAATTTTCTGTAAAATAAGGATAGAAATAGACGTCACCCACGGGGTGGTTGTAATGAATAAATGAGTTAACATATGTAAGTCCCTGAGAACAGTGCCTGGCATGTAGTAAGGGCTAAATAATTACTACCTACTATTATCATTGTTATCACTATTAGTAAATTAAAGTCGAAGACACAGAAGCAGCACTTAGAACTCCCAGCTCTGTGTCCCTGACAAGGTCACAAGAAGACACAAGTGTATTTTAGAGCAGCTGCCCAGTGAGTATGGGTTTAAAGATAAAAGTTAAAATTACGGGTTATAAATCAAAAGAAAAAATGTTAAATTATTACTTTGCTAGCCTCTTGAGATTAGAAAAAAACCAACTGCCTTCCACCATCCTCAAAAGGAGGGCCACACTGCCAACACTCTGCCTGTCCCCCTCACCCTCCGGGGCACAGGAGGTGGCCCCTCTAGTTGAAGCCTACTGAGGCAGTATTTCCCTGGCCTCACACTGACGAGCTCCCTGCCCTCTGGCATATCTGACTTAAGACTCAAGACCTTGGGCTTCTGAGAGTCACAGTTCATGCCAAGCACCTGATGAGCAGAGACAGGAAAAATTATCATCTGATAATTTTTGCAATTAGGGTTGTAAGAATCAGAAAAGGGTCACTATATTTACCTATAAATATAAGTAATGATATTTATATTATTATAAAGATGAAAAGATTGAGATCTTTTATAAAGATAAAAATAATTCTATTTGCTCTTTACCTTATAATTATTTCTAATTATCTATAATAAAGTATAGACGATGTATTTATCTTTTCTCTTCTCGCTTACCTAGGAATAGTCATTGAATCCACTTTGTCACTTTACCCTCATTCCCCTTAGAGAACAGGTAGTCAAGAAAAAAAACTAGCAAGGCAAGTCAAGACTGCACTCTAAAAAGATTCATATCAGGAAGCATCTTTATAAATGAGGTACCCAGAGCATGTCTGGAAGAAAATATGACAAAGGGCCTCAAGAGAAAAATAAATGACAAGACACATCTGGGTAACTGCCAAACTGAAGCTTGAACAAATATTTTCCAAGATGCAGAGCTTACAAACCTAGAGAAATGGCTCATAACGCAGAGATTTATCTGAAAATGAGACATTTATATCCGCATGGATTCATATGGGTGATATAAATCTAGGGGTACAGAAAGAATGAAAAAGAATAGAGTAAATATTGACTATCTCATGATTGGCAAATATTCAAAGTAGTAATGTAAAGTTTTTAACTGTAGGAAAACATTAAATAATAATTAAAAAATTAATGACATGATTTATGCATTAGCTTTAGAGACTATGCATGCTCTAGTAAATAATATGGAAACTTCCATTCTTCTCAGAGCACAAACATTAGGAAAGGTCACATAGACGTGTTTGTTCCCCAAAGCAAATGCTAGTTCTGAAACATTGCAAGATTCTTCTAAATAATACTTGAGAATTTTGCTTTGATTTAAAAATCATTTCTTTATGAAGACCCAAGTTGGAGGACAAACACTACTTAATTTCAAAACATATCATAAAGCTATAATAACCAAGAGTGTAATATTAGCTTAAAGATAAATAGATCTGCAACAGAACAGAATAAAGAGTCCAGAAATAGACCCCACACTTACATAAACTACTTCTTTTTTTAATTTTTAATTTTAATTCCAGCTAGTTAACATACAGTATTATATTAGTTTCAGGTGTAGAATTTAGTGATTCAACACTTCCATACAACACTCAGTGCTCATCACAGCAAGTGTGCTCCTTAATCCCCATCACCCATTTCAACCATCCCTCCACCCACTTCCCCTCTGGTCACCATCAGTTTGTACTCTATAGTTAGAATCTGTTTCTTGGTTTGTCTCTCTCTCTTTTCCCCTTTGCTTATTTTATTTCTTAAATTCCACATATTAGTGAAATCATATGATATTTGTCTTTCTCTGACTGGCTTATTTCACTTAACATACTCTCTAGCTCCAACCATGTCATTGCAAATGGCAAGCTTTCGTTCTTTTTTATGGCTGAATAATATTCCAGTGTGTATATATACTGCATCTTCTTTATCCATTCATCAACCAGTGGACACTTAGGCTGCTTCCATAATTTGGCTATTGTAGATAATGCTGCTATAAACATTGGGGTGCATGTATCCTTTTGAATTAGTATTTTTGTATTCTTTGGGTAAATTTCCAGTAGTGTGATTGCTGGATCATAGGATAGTTCTATTTTTAACTTTCTGAGGAACCTCCATACTGTTTTCCACAGCGGCTGCACCAAGATGCATTCCCAGCAACGGTGCAAATTCTCATGGACAACTTATTTTCAACAAAGGCAATTCAGAGAAAGGAGAGTCTTTCCACAAATGGTGTCCCCAAAACGTGGATATCTCCTTCTGGAAGGAAGGAAGGAAGGAAGGAAGGAAGGAAGGAAGGAAGGAAGGAAGGAAGGAAGGAAAGTAAGCACTTCTATTCATATTTCACACCATATACAAAATTAACTCAAAATGGACCTTAGACCAAAATGCAAAATATGAAATTATAAATGTTTCAGAAAAAAAATAGAAGAAAATCTTTGCAACTTTGAGTTAGGCAAAGATTTCTTACATATAAGATGAAAATCCGTAAAAGACAGCAATCTATAACAGAGCAAATCAACTAATTGGACTTAAAAAAAATAAGTCTTCTGCTCTTCAAAGAGACTGTTAAGAGAATGAAAAGACAAGTCACAGACTGAGAGAAAACATTCGTAAATCATACCTGATAAAGGATTTGTGTGGAGAATATACAAAGTACCTTCGAAACTCAATAAGATAAAAATCTAATAATAACATGGGCAAAAGATTTGAACAGATACTCCACCAAGAAAGGTGTATGGATGGCAAATATGAACAGAAAAGATGTTCAACATCATCAGTCATTAGGGAAATTCAAGTTAAAGGTGCAATGAAATATCACTATACACCTATTAGAATGGCCAAAATTGAAAAGACTGACAGTACCAAATGTCAGTGAAGATATAAAGGAACTGGAACTCTCATATACTGGTGGAGGGAAGGGAAAATAATACAAGCACTTTTTTTTTTTTTAACTTTTTAAAAAAAGACTTTATTTATTTGAGAGAGAGAGAGAAAGAGAGAGAGAGAGCACAAGCAGGGGGAGGGGCAGAGGGAGAGGGAGAAGCAGACTCCCCGCTGAGAAGGGAGCCTGATGCGGGGCTCCATCTGAGGACCCGGGGATCATGACCTGAGCTGAAGGCAGACACTTAATCGACTGAGCCACCCAAGCCCCGTACAAGCACTTTCACAAAATGTTTGGCAGTTTCTTACAAACTTAAAACTATACCTACCTTATGACCCAGCCATTCTACTCCCAAGAGAAATGAAAGCATATGTCCCCAGGAAGACTTGTACATAACGTTCACAGCAGCTTAATTTGTAGACGCCAAAAACTGGAAACAATTCAAATGGTTCTCAATAGATAAAATGGATAAACAAATTCTGGTGTATCCGTGTAATGGACTCAGCAATAAAAAGGAGTGAAATATTGATACACACAACAATATGGATAATTTTTAATAACTATACTGAATAAAAGAAGCTAGACAGGGGCGCCTGGGTGGCTCAGTTGGTTAAGCGACTGCCTTCGGCTCAGGTCATGATCCTGGAGTCCCGGGATCGAGTCCCGCATCGGGCTCCCTGCTCGGCAGGGAGTCTGCTTCTCCCTCTGACCCTCCTCCTTCTCATGCTCTCTGTCTCTCATTCTCTCTCTCTCAAATAAATAAATAAAATCTTAAAAAAAAGAAGAAGATAGACAAATAAAGAGTACATATTGTACACTTGAATTTATATAAAGTCCTAGAAAAATACAAACTTGTATATTAACAGAAAGCTGACTGGGAGGTAGGAGTGGGAGGGTGGATTACAAAGGGGCACCAAAAAACTTTGGGTGTGGGAATATTCATTATTTTGATTGGTGTGATGGTTACACAGATTTATATATTTGTTATACTCAATATACCCTTTAAATAGTGCAGTTTATTATATGCCAATTATACCTCAATAAAACTATTTTTCTAAAAAAGAAAATAACTTTATAGATGTGCTCACCAAAAGCGTGTTGAGCACCCGCCGTGTACCAGGTACCACCATAGGTATAGGATGTAACAGGGAACAAACTAGACAAATCCATTCTGTGGTCCTCTCTGGGCAAAGATATAATCTTCACTTTTATTTTATTTTTTATTTTTTTATTTTTTAAGATTTATTTATTTATTTGAGAGAGAGTACATGAGAGGGGAGAGGGTCAGAGGGAGAAGCAGGCTCCTCACTGAGCAGGGAGCCCAATGCAGGACTCGATCCTGGGACTCCAGGATCATGACCTGAGCCGAAGGCAGTTGCCTAACCAACTGAATCACCCAGGCGCCCTTCACTTTTATTTTTTTTTAAATTACTTGTTTAAGCCCAGGAAAAAAGTCAGAAACTGACAGAGTCAGGAGCAGGTCCTCCCCTAACATATGCTGGGCCTGAGGCAAGAGATCAAATAGAGGCTCACAGCACAAATTTAATATATAAAAGCAATAAATCAAACCACATCTCTCCCCAGCCCACATTCTCTCCTGGGCCCCAAGAGCTAGAGGCTAAGGAGCTGCTCCTCCTGGGCCAGCCCTGATCCTTGCAAGCTTGAGTGAGGGCATGAAAATGTAGGGGTAGGATAGGAGCTGGGCCTCCCTGAACTTCCCAGAACCAAGCTTCTCCTGCAAGCCTCAATTCCCAGGCTCGGGATTTCCAGGTGCCTCCCAAAAGGACAGCGGAGCAGATAGCAGGAGTGCAGGTCCCTGGGGCACCTGTCTACCCAAGCACCCTCTGCAATCTAGGACAGAAGCTCTCATTTTCTCCCTCTTCCCTTGTGGACTCCTGCAATCTCACCTCCGAGTCCTTGCCTGGGCCAAAGGCTCAAGCACTCATTTGCTCAACCGGTTTCTGAACTTGGAAAAAAATAAATTTTACAAGATGGAAGAGGGCTTTTTTTTTTTAAGTCTTTAAATCTTTGTGTCTTGGTGTTTTGATACACAGAGCCCTCTGAAGAACAAGATTCAGGTCAGGGTTCCCTCTGGCCTGGGTTTAAAGTTGATACAGATTAGGAACAGGATTCAAAAATCCTATAGGCAAATCATATAAAAGATAGGCAGAAAGCATTCAGTAATAGGAAGCCCACAAACTAAGGGTCTTAAAACAATGCTAATTATCTTACAGTTTTGAAGACAGAGAAATAGGCATTCCTTTCAACAGGTATTACCCACATACCCCGGGTTTCATAACTTCATTAAAATAAAAATTTGAATCAACCTTAAAATAATTGCAGAAATAGTCTCTATTTCCATGAACTAACTCAAAGGAAGATGAATGAAAATTTGGATATTTTACACACTTGAACTGTATGAATTTAATCTTTCTTTCAACATATTTTTGGTGAGTTCAAGAAACCATGCCAAGCCATGTGTAAATTACCAAGTTGTGCAAGACACTGCCCAGGTCCTCGAGAGTCCTGGAACCTAAATATTTAACAGAAGGCCCTATGTGATAAATACCACGGAAGTGGGACATCCAAGAGTAATGGTAATAAAGCAGAGAGAGAGAACATGCATAAAGCCATTCCTTTTGTTGGCTTGACAATGAAAACACACTAACGGGAAAGGCACGCAAGCTAGTTCAGAGACTGAAATTTCGTCGGACTCTCTACAGGGTGCACATACAACTTATTCTGTAAGAGGTTATCCCGTGGCTGCTTCAACCACTCCAATATAGCAGTAATTTGCTTTTACTGTACTTTTAGGAAGTCATTTTTTTTTTTTAGTCACCTCAAAATGTCTTTCCTTATAACTTCCAATCATTGACTTTGGTTCTGCCCCCTGGACCACGCAGAACCACTCTTCCATATGAAAATTCGTTAACTGTATTAAGACTGTGATCATATCCTAAGGCTTTTTCCAGGTTTAATAATTATGATAATGATGATGATAAAATTAATTATAGCACTGCATTCATATCCTATTAATGCAATAACAAATTACCACAAGCTTAAGGGGCTTAAAAAAAACACGTTTATTAGCCTACATTTATGCAGATCAGATGTCTGGGCTAAAATCAAATTGTCATCAGGGTTGCGTTCCTTCTGGAGGTTCTGGGGGAGAATCATTTCCTTGCCTTGGTCCCTTCCTCCCATCGCTCTGCCCTCTGCTGCTATAATCACAACCCCTTCCCTGACTCTGACCCTCGTGTCCCTCTCTTATGATGCCCCTTGTGATTACCTTGGGCCTACCTGGGTAATCCAGGATAATCTCCCCCATCTCAAGGTCCTTATTAATCACATCTGCAAAGTCCTTCTTGCCCTGTAAGGTAACATTCCCAGGTAGCTGGGATTGGTACACGGACATCTTTGGGTCAAGAACACTTTATTTCGCCCCCCACATCAGTTAACTTTTTAAGCATTTGCTGCATTCACACTGCCCCAAGCGTGCTGCCAAGTGTTCTACCTGCATCATCCCATGTCATCATTCCAACAATCCTATGAGGTGGGTCCTATTCTTGTCTCCATTCTACAGAGTGATTAATTAAGGCTCAGGGGCATTAAGGGCCTTCCCAGGTCACACACCTAATTTTGTTAGTTCTCACAAGTCTTCTTCATAACTCATGGTTTCCAGAGGTTATAGTCTCTTCTTCTCATCTGTGGACCTGCTACAACTTGTGGGTATTGAAAAAAACCGAAGGGATGACAACCAGAGAGAGAAAATTATGTGAACAAAGGGGTGGAGGCAGGAAGGCTAAAATGCTTCACTGAGGGAAGGCAAGAAGGCCAGATCATCCAGGGCAGAAGGCATGTGTTGGGGAGGAAGAGGAGATAAAATTGGAAGCTGGATTGTAAAGGGAAAAGGATTTGGACTTAACAGGTAAAGGTGAACCCAAATGTTTATTACTAAAGCTTTAATAAGGAGACAACATTAGACAAAAACAAAGAGAAGCATTCTCCAGTCTATATTACTAGCAAAACTTCCAGATTTCTCACTGAGATTCCTCATTATGAATCAAAGAGAAAGACTGAAAATGATCAATAAAATTGGATTATCAAGTGAATTCATTTGAATGGATAATATTTAGATTTTTTTTTTTGCTTTCTACTATTTTTTTCACGTTCCTAACAAACATATGCAGATATAACTCAGTTTATACTAGATATCAAAGTTCAATATATCTATTATTACAAAAATACCTTCTGGGGGCACATGGGTGGCTCAGTCAGTTAAGCGTCTGCCTTCAGCTCAGGTCATGATCTCAGGATCCTGGGATTGAGCCCCTCGTAGGGCTCCCTGTTCAGCGGGGAGTCTGCCTTTCCTTCTCCCTCTGCCCATCCCCCTGCTTGTGCATGCTCTCTCTCTCTCTCTCTCAAATAAATAAATAAAATCTTTAAAAAATACTTTCTGATTACAGGAACCCTGTTATTCCTCTCAGAAGCTCAAAATGCACATTAGCTTGTCTTTAGCTTTAGCTCATAAAATACATTATGATTTCCTTTTATTATTATTATAATTATTGCTATTTCAAAGTAATGCCTGCTTATTGTAACCTGTCGAACAACTCGGAGAAATAGAAAGAATTGGTAATCTTCCTCCCTCCACTAAATCCATTCTACTGAGGAACCAAGGTTAACTGTTGAGCAGTTGTCCTTTGGCATTCTCTAAAACACTCATTTTACTTTGGTTTTATAAGTTTAAAAAGAAAAAGGTCAGGCCATTAGCAAAATGTGCTGTGGTTTTGCAAAGTATGAATCTATATACTTATAAGAAAATCAATGGAAATATATCAAAAGGGGGGAAATCGGAGGGGGAGATGAACCATGAGAGACTATGGACTCTGAAAAACAAACTAGGGTTCTAGAGGGGTGTGGGTGGGGGGATGGGTTAGCCTGGTGATGGGTATTAAAGAGGGCACGTACTGCATGGAGCACTGGGTGTTATACGCAAACAATGAATCATGGAACACTACATCAAAAACTAATGATGTAATGTATGGTGATTAACATAATAAAAAAAAGTGATTCAAAACCTTTACTAACTTCACTTGTGGAGGAAATTTTTTCTATAAATTAAGGTTAAAAATTCAATAAATTCAGCTTCACCCACAGGGAAAACTCAACTTTTTCTCTATCTAATACATATAGTTAATTTAATTTAATTTAATTTTTTATTTTTTTAAAGATTTTATTTATTTATTTGACAGAAAGAGACACAGCGAGAGAGGGAACACAAGCAGGGGGAGTGGGAGAGGGAGAAGCAGGGTTCCCCCTGAGCAGGGAGCCCGATGTGGGGCTCGATCCCAAAACCTAGGATCATGACCTGAGCCAAAGGCAGACGCTTAATGACTGAGCCACCCAGGCACCACCTATAATTAATTTTAGACAGCGAATTTCTTTTGCAGAATTCTCATTCATATAGAGAATAACTGAAAATCTGTTTTTGGTGTTAAGCATGCAGGGAAAAAATTTTTTAATTAGATCTCTTCTGCATTGTAAACTTAGCCTTTCCTAGGTTCTAAGATTACCTGATTTCTTTGTGTTCTATAATTAAACTTTCTTGTCACCTTTTGCCTTTTTTCTTGTTGTTATTCTCCCAAACTTTTCAAAATAGGTATCCAGAATTATTTTTAAACTCTTCCATTTTTAGCCTTTGGAACCCACTGCATGCTCTGCACTTCATTTGATATGGCCCTGCCTCTTCTGCTTCTATTCCACCCCAGCATAGATCCATCCTGATGACTGGGAGGAGTCCTGGACTCAGGGAAGGCAATACTGGATGTTGGTGAGCTCACCTAACCACCATCTCATTTTCCCATCATTAAAATAACTGCATTTATCAACTTCAGAAAGTTGTTGTAAGCCTTATATGAAATAGAGTCCAGAAGAGCTGTAGACGGAAAACCACCCTCTCCTCTCTACCTTCAATTTCATAGTGGTTAAGAACACAGACTTTCAAGTTGACCTGACTAGTTCTATCTTCATAGTGGTTAAGAACACAGACTTTCAAGTTGACCTGACTAGTTCTATCTTTTTCCAGGTATGCGATCTTGGGCACATCATGTCCTTTCTTTGCCTTAATTTCCTCATCTGCAAACTAGAGATAAAAACGTACCCACCACATATGGTTGTTTTAAGGATTAAATGTGATAATATTTGGATCCAGCAATCCCACTTCCAGGTACATACCCAAAGAAAATATCTCATAGACAAATCTGCACTTCCACGCTCATTACAGCATTATTCACACAAGTCAAGATATGTAAATGAGCTAAGTGTCCGTCAACAGATAAATGAATACATATATTATATGTATAATGGAATATATACACACACACACATATATATATAATGGAATATATATGTGGGTAATGGAATATTACTCAGCCTTAAAAAAGGAAGAAAATCCTGCCATTTGTACAACATGAATGAACCTGGAAGACATTATGCTAAGTGAAATAAGCCAGATACAGAAAGATAAATACTTTATGATCTCACTTCTATGTGGAATCTAAAAAAGTTGAACTCACAGAAACAAAGAGTAGAAGGGTAGTTACCTGGGGAGGAGGGGAGGGGAGGAAAAGGAAAAGGCTGGTCAATATATGCAAAGAAATAAAGGGAAAAACTGTGATGATATTTGAAAAGCACTTAATACATGATCAATATATGCTGGCTACCTTAATTTTTATATCATTCCAGCCTTTCATTCTCATAATAAATCCAAAACTAAAATATTCTTCCATCTCCAAACTTCAAAACGTTCACTATTTTCCCTCTGTTATTCCTCTTCCATGGTCTTACTTTCTTGGGGAAACTTATCAATAATATTTCCATGTGATTAAAGAAATTTTTCAATGAGAAAGCAGCCAATCTTGTAGCCTCAAGATGTCACTTTCTTTCCTGAGAAGCATTTGATGACAAATCAAGCAGAACTTTCATTAAGTTCTTAGCACAAATATTTGTTTGATGCTATTCATAAAGGTAATTTGCATAAGCAGTGACTATATGGAGTGAACAACTAAACTAATATCATCAGGACCATTTAAGAACCTCACATTCTTTAGATGCTGTCTCTTCCACCTCTTCCCATACATCACTTTTGTTTTAAAGATTTTATTTATTTATTTGACAGAGAAAGAGAGCGCAAGCAGAGGGGAACAGAAGTGGGAGAGGGAGAAGCAGGCTCCCTTGCTGAGCAAGGAGCCTGATTCAGGACTCAATCCCAGGACCCTGGGATCATGACCTGAGCCAAAGGCAGACACTTAACCATCTGAGCCACCCAGACGCCCCTTACCATACATCACTTCAAACAACCTACATACCCTCCTTTGGGCATGTTTCCTCATCTGTCTAGAAAGTCTGGATAATAACACATACTTCATGGAGCAGATGTGAAGATTAAGTGGTTAAAAATGCTAAATTTCCATTCCAAGTAGAATTTGATAAATTAAGAATTAGCTGTACAGCAACCATTAAAAATAATAGCTAGAAAAGACAACAGAAGAAATAAAATGGATAGTAATAAATTTTTGATTAACTCAAAAGAAGAAAGAGACAAAGTAACAGGAACAAAAACCAGATGAGACCAATAAAAAGCAATAAAAAAGGTAGACTTAAGCCCAGTCATATCACTATCAATAAATAACATAAATGTAAGTGTCTAAACACTCCACCTATAAAGAATTGTCAGTAATAGCATTGTATGGGGGCAGATGGTAGCTACACTTGTGGTAAGCACAGCATAACATAAACTTGTCAACTATGTTGTAAATTAATGTAACATTGTATGTCAACTGTACTTCAATTAAAATTCATTAATTAATTTAAAAAATAAAAATAGGGGTGCCTGGGTGGCTCAGTCAGTAAAGCATCTGTCTTCATCTCAGGTCATGATCCCGGGGTCCTGGGATTGAGCCTCACATCGGGCTTCCTGCTTAGCAGGGAGTCCATTTCTCTCTCTCTCTCTCTGCCCCTCCCCACTGCTCATTCTCTCTCTCAAATAAATAAAATTTTTTAAAAAAATAAAATAAATAAAAATAAAATTGAAGGAAAAAAAGAAGTGATTGTTAGATTAATAAAACAGCAAGACTCAAAGGTATGCTGTCTATAAGAAACATGTTTTGTAAAGATTTAGGTAGACAAAGATGAGGAGTAGACAAAGATATACACACAAACAATAAGCATAAGAAAGCAAGATGAAGTACACTACAAAATAAGGAATATTACCATAGTTTTATAATTATTTGAGGAAAAATTATCAGAAAGACAATATTCATAAATGTGTATGCAACTAATAACAGAGCTTCAATTATATGAAGCAAAGACTGAAAAAACAAAAGGGATAAATAGAAAAATCCACTATCATAATTGGAGACTTAAAAATCCCTTTCAGAAATGGTTAAAATAAGTAGACAAAAAAATAGTAAGGATGTAGAACAGCCTTCCTGAGCTAGAGTTGTACAAAAAAATTTAAGCACTTAAAAAATGATTTGCATAACTATTTTTTCAACTTTTCCAAAGATGGTATAGACCTAGCACCACTCCAGATCCACACAATGGATGCATTAAGATTATGACTTCTCTGCAGAAACCCAGTTACAAAGAGTTGATACAGAAAATATGAAAAATATAATTTATTAACTTGACCTAATTGGCAACTACAGAGGGAACATTTATACCTAAAAATGGATTGGGGTGGTAGTTCCACAGTTTTATACATTTTTGGAAACTCATCACCCTATACACTTAACATGAGTGCATTTTGGTATATTTAAATTACACCTTGATACATTTCAGTGGGGAAAAAACCACAAGAAGATTCCATGACCCATCCACCAGAATGTCTGAAATTAAGGAGTCTGACAATAACAAGGCATGGTGAGGATGTGGAACAACTTCAACTTTCTTATATTGTTGACAGGAGTACAAAGATACAACTACTTTGGAAAACTGTTCAGGAGTTGCTAGTAAGACTAAAAGAAGCCCCAACACCTTTCCATTATACTTCTAGGTACATAATTAAGAGAAATGTTTCTATAGGTCCACAAAATAATAGTTCAAGAATGTGCATAGCAGCTTTATTCATCATAGCCAAAAAAAAAGGGCAGAACCCAAATGTTCATCAACAAGTAATGGATAAACAAATTGTGGTATATTCGTATTATGGAATATTTCACAACAATACAAAAAATAACAAACTCTCAATATACGTAATAACATTGAATGAATCTCAAAAGCATCTTATTAGGACAAAAAAAAGCCAAACACATGAAAAGATGCTCAACATCCCTCATTGTCAGGAAAATGCAAATCAAAACTACAATGAGATATCACCTCACATCTGTCAGAATGGCTAAAATAAAACACACCAAAAACAACAAGTGCTGGTGAGGATGGGGAGAAAAAGGAACCCTTGTGCACTGTTGGTGGAAATGCAAACTGGTGCAGCCACTCTGGAAAACAGTGTGGAGTTTCCTCAGAAAGTTAAAAATATAACTAACCTATGATCCAGCAATTGCACTACTGGGTATTTACCCCCCAAATACAAAAACACTAATTCAAAGGGATACATGCACCTTTATGTTTATAGCAGCATTATTTACGATAGCCAAGATATGGAAGCAGCCCAAATGTCCACTGGTTAATAAATGGATAAAGAAGACAAAATGTACACACACACAGACACACACACACACACTGGAATATTACTCAGCCAGGAAAATGAATGAAATCTTGCCATTTGCAACAACATGGATGGAGCTAGAGAGTATAATGCTAAGCAAAATAAGTCAGAGAAAGACAAATACCATATGATCTCACTCATATGTGGAATTTAAGAAACAAAACAAACGAGCAAAGGGAAGAAAAAGAGAGAGAGACAAACCAAGAACAGACTCAACTACAGAGAACAAACTGATGGTGATCAGAGGGGAGGGGGGTGGGGGGAGGGGTGAAACAGGTGATGGGGATTAAGGCATGCACTTGTGATGAGCACCAGGTGATATATGGAATTGTTGAATCACTATACTGTACACCTGAAACTAATATAACACTCTGTTAACTGGAATTAAAGAAGAGAAGGAAGGGAAAAAAAGCCAGATCAAAAGTTTTCCCTTCATGTATGTTCAAAGACAGGTAGAACTATTATGTGTTGATAGAAGCCAGAATAATAGTTGCCTCTGGGAATGGAGGATTGACTGGAAGAAGTGGTATAAATGAGCCTTTCTAGATGATGGAAATGTTCTTTCTTAATCTGGGTGATGGTTACATGGATGTGCATCCACCTACCAGTACAAATAAGATTTGTTTACTTTTCTATATGTAAATTACATCTCAGTATTTTTAAAAGATTAAATGGTATAATTAAGTTAAATAATGAAATCAGCCTGACATGTGGATGATGTTTAATAGATTATACCTATTAATGTTATCCAACTTAAATACCTGCCACTAATATCTGCTTAGCAACCGTAACTGTACACACTTGGAAAGGTAAGTTAAAACAAATTTAAAAAAGAAGACACATGTGATTTAAGAAAGGAAATTGGGGGGCGCCTGGGTGGCTCAGTCGTTAAGCGTCTGCCTTCGGCTCAGGTCATGGTCCCAGGGTCCTGGGATCGAGCCCCGCATCGGGCTCCCAGCTCGGCGGGAAGCCTGCTTCTCCCTCTCCCACTCCTCCTGCTTGTGTTCCCTCTCTCGCTGTGTCTCTCTCTGTCAAATAAATAAATAAAATCTTAAAAAAAAAAAAAAGAAAGAAAATTGTGAGTGCAATTCACCAAAGTGAGACACTGGAAAAAATGCAAAACTTGTAGAGCCTGTGCCCTATAAATTGGTAGATAAACTTCATAAAATGTTCATAAATTACTTAGCCATTGGAGTTTTCAAAGTCTTCCATTTAGAAAGCAACAATTATAGCGTAGTGCTTTTTTACAAACATTTTAAAGGCACTAGAAAAAAAGAGATTTATTTTAAGAAAATAAATGGGTTAAGATTTAGGTCAAAATCCCACAATGATTTGTGTTTGTCCTTAATTTGCTCCGTGAAAAAGGCTGCTTTGAGAATCTCAGCATCCTCTTGGGATGCCCTTACTCCCAGCCTCTCTGCAGGAATACAGGCTGGTTTAGCAATGGAGGACTGAGTCCTGTCTGGGCAAAAGAACAAGGAAAGCTTGTGGGTGTTCTCACGGGCACAAGTATGCAGGTCTTCTAAATACAACTTCAGGATGGAAAAGGGATAAAAAAACAGTTAAAATAGTAGCCTTGTTACTTACATGAGAAGAAAAAGAAGAGTTTGTGATTATTATGTAAAAATAAGTGTTTTACAATGAAAAAATACAAAAGTAAAATAGGCAAGGTGCTGTGAAGAAACACATGACACCCTCTCAATAGGGAAGAACTAAATGGAGTGCTGGAAATTTTAGGGCTTAGACTTCCTTGCTTTTGGATGTCTCCCCACAATCTCCTCCAGTTCTCCACCAGAGAAAACTGGCTATTCATTCATTCATTTACATATGTTTTCGTTCAATAAATGTTTTGAACATCCTTTTGTGCCAAGCATTGTTATGGGCCATAGAGATATAACAGCGAGAATCAGAGTTCAGGGAACATAAAGTTTTCAAACAAGAAAAATGAACCAGCTATTCACAAGCAAGTTGCTATCACCAGGTTTCTGAATACAGAGTTGCTGATATAATCCTTACTTGCCTCACCACATCAATTGGCAAATATTGTGAATAAGTGACGGTCAAAACCTCTATCCTTAGAGAAAGAACAACCCTGTTTTAGTCTGTGAATGTGGAATGGGAAAGAAACTATGGAAGAATAGGGTGGGATGGGGGGACCCTCTCAATTTCTTCCACAAAGCTCTGGGGGGGAGGGGTCCAGCTAATGAAAAGGAGAAAATCCCTACCCAGGACCACAGTCTACTTCAAGGCCAGATTCTATTGTGATACAGAGGAACCTGGGCAATCCTTCTAGTATGTGATGCTTTGATTCACAATCCTTTTGAATGGAGTACAGTGTATTCAGGGGTGTGAGTCACCCCATTAAGGCCTTCTTAATTTTCACTCTTCCTATTTCCATTATCAAAACTGTAGAAACACCAGGCCCAGAGTAGAACCCTATAAATTTTACTAACCATGACCATATTTTACAATTCCAGGTCTAGTTGATTTCAAATATGCTGCAGCAATGTCTTAAAATATTCTATAACCATGGTTCAGTCGTGCTCCCTGGTCAGCTCAGACCGACAACACAAGACATTGGGAATAATAGCTCAACCTGAGAAATAATAGTATTTAACATTGATTAAATGCTTATGGTAAGCCAGGCCTCTGTTCCAAATGCTTTCATAGAGAATAACAAATTGAATCCTCAGGAACATTGTAAGGAAGGTTCTACTGATTTCCAGACGAAAAAACTGAGACTCTCAAAGTTCAATCAACTTGCCCAACATCGCACAATTAGGAAGTAGTAGCCCACGATTCGAAGCAAAAGCAACTCCAGATAACTATGCTCTCAGGAGACTGCTGGTTAGCTCCTGATCTGAACTGGGCAGCAGCTGAAGGACCTGTCCCAGGATCCCTAATGTGCGACTTTTCTAACCAGCCCACTGCACTATGCTGCTTTAAAGCCCTTCCCACATTATTCCCATAGTGGAAGCCAACACAGAGAACCAATTAGAGGTTACAGGACAACTATATTGCTTTCTCTTGCTGAAAAAGTAATGAGTCCTCCTAGAGTACTCAGATTTATAGACAGAGAAGAGAATGGCCGTTGCCAGGGACTGGGGGTGGGGGGAATGGGGAGCTATTGTTAAATGGACTGAGTGCGTTCTTGAGATGGATGGCAGTGATGGTTGCACAATAAGGTGAGAATGTACTTCCTATCACTCACCTGTACATTTTAAAATAGGATGATAAATATTACATTTTGTGCACTTTACCACAATTTAAAATGATATTTAAAAAAGATAATCATGGGAGAAAGTTAAGTAAGTAATGAATCCTCCTGTTGCTTTAGTAAATTACCAAATGGGGGAATGCGTAGGTGGCTCAGTCTGTTAGGCGGCTGACTTCAGCTCAGGTCATGATCTCAGGGTCCTGGGATCGAGTCCCGCATTGGGCTCCCTGCTCAGTGGAGAGTCTGCTTCTCCCTCTCCCACTCCCCCAGCTCGTGCTCTCTCTCAAATAAATAAATAAAATCTTAAAAAATATATTAATAAATTGCCAAATGGGTTAATATATAATCAGGATCTTTCTGGTACATCTTATTAGAATTTGTCAAGCTTTATTTTGTCCTCTAAGACTTAACAATTTCAGTTAGTATTTATGGATGCTAAATAATATTATATGTGTAAGACTGATGAATCACAGACCTGTACCTCTGAAACAAATAATACATTGTATGTTAAAAGAAGAAGAAGAAGAAGAAAGTAGCAGGAAGGGAAAAATGAAGGGGCGGAAATCGGAGGGGGAGACGAACCATGAGAGACTATGGACTCTGAGAAACAAACTGAGGGTTCTAGAGGGGAGGGAGGTGGGGAGATGGGTTAGCCTGGTGATGGGTATTAAGGAGGGCAGGTACTGCATGGAGCACTGGGTGTTATACGAAAACAATGGATCGTGGATCACCACATCAAAAACCAATGATGTATTGTATGGTGACTAACATAACATAATAAAATTAAATTTAAAAAAATGATATTGTAAGGATGCAGTTGTGCAACCAACCCATATTCAATCAGAACTGGTTAGTGTTTCTCCGTATCATCAATTGCTACTATAGTAAGACCTATAACCAAAGTAAAATTTAATCACCTTATACATGAACTTGACATTGTAGATTCCCTGCACCAATTAAAAATTAAAAATTAAAAGGGCTTATAGTTTGCATTTTTTTGTATGGTGTTTATAAAAGCACTAGCTTTGTGATTCCTAATGGTTTCTCTACATCTGTATAATCAATACTGTGGATGACCATTACCTGAAAGATAAGTTCAGTGAAATATGATTTTAATATTAATACATTACATTTGCAATGGAGTGCTATTATCTCTGAAAGTGTTTTACATTGATTCTCTCTTTCTGTATCCGCCTTTCACTTAACAGCGTCACTCTGCACCCACGTGTTCAAGCCAAGAACAGAAATAATTTTTAAGTCTTTCTCATCTCCAAGTTCTTTCCACTGTACTTCATAAAATATCTCCATCCCAACTCCTCTTGCTATTCACTGCCACAGTTCTGGCCTCACCACATCTCACGGGACTGCCGTGGAAGCCCCCTAACTCACCTCCCACCCCCCACCATGCTCCCCACTCCCACCTTCCACATTTGCCAGAGTGCTTTCTTAACGCCAGTCTGAGAGAGCTCCTATCTCGAGGAGAAAACCTCAAATGATTCTCCATTATCAACAGAGAATAAAACTTAAAGTTCTTAGTGTGGCATCCAACAGCTCTAAGTGTTTCACAGCCCGGTCCCTCCCCACCTTTCTCTCATCCTTCCCCTTTCCCCAGGAGGGTCTCGGCACACATAGAACCACCTCTCTGTATCCCCTCATGTCAGCTTTACAAGTCGATTCATTCGCACTCACTGAACCCTCTCCCTAGGAAGTCCTCCCGCACCATTTTCCAGCATGGGACATTCTTCTAGACCCAGAGAAAGAAGCTAGTTCAGGCAGGTGCCATGACAATTCTATAGAGCACATGCTAGAGGAGAAAAAAGTCCTCTAAACCCCAGTATCATACATGAGGCACTATTGTAGATTAGGAACAGCAACTGTTGGAATGATAAACATAGAGTTGGTGAAGGCTCTTTATATAAAAATCTGAACTCGGAGCAATTGCAAAAAACCTGAGAACACTCTATAATAGCAACCTTGATGTCCATAAGCCATCAGTTGGGGGTGGGCCATTAAGGGCCATGAACCAGGGTGGGATATAAGAGAAGGTCAGTGACATGGCAGCACAAGGATCCTGGAACAAAGAATCAGGACCAGAACTGTGACATCTCTTGTACCCCTTCCTGGCTACAGGGTCACTGGTGCTTTTCTGAGGAAGGAGAAACAGAGCGACCAAGGGATAAATCCTGGCCCAGCTTTGCGTCTCTCCCTTCTCATTTTCACACATGGCAGACATCATTCATCAAGGTCGGCATTCTTCTCATCTCAGTACCCATACCTATGAGCTGGTGCATGCACATGTCCACACACACACACACACATACGCTCAGCTGCCACCTTGTTCTTAAGGTGCTCAGTCCTCACCCCAGAGCACCTACCCAGACACCTTTCTGCCTGGTGTTCCTCAAATATTTCCAACTAAATAAGCATCACAGAAAACGATGAGGTAGTGTGTATCCCAAGGGCCTGTGAATGTAACCTAGATGCATCTTGCAGGAAGTTTAAAGTTTCACATTTGACAACTGCATGTGAATTTCCTCCCTAATGCATCAATTTATTTTGTTATAAAAACCAATGCTTTAAGAGGCTTACTACTGGAGAAAATTGACTTTGTCTAGTCTGGTTTTGAGTGCCCTTGGTCCTTAGCCAGGTGTCTGCACACCCGTTTGTGATACACAGTCTGTCCAATTCTGAAAGCCATACACACTGTCATAGAAGCGGCCACTTCGAGGAGGCTGATTTTACTTGTGAACCAGGAATAATCCAGAGGCTTAAAGACAAATGGAAATAAAGAGCTTTGTACCCCTTCATCACCATTATAGAAACCTAGAGTTTCAGGGTGCCTGGGTGGCTCAGTTGGTTAAGAGACTGCCTTCGGCTCAGGTCATGATCCTGGAGTCCCGGGATCAAGTCCCACATTGGGCTCCCTGGTCAGCAGGGAGTCTGCTTCTCCCTCTGACCCTCCTCCCTCTCATGCTCTCTGTCTCTCATTCTCTCTCTCTCAAATAAATAAATAAAATCTTTAAAAAAAAAAAAAGTCAGTTTCAGAACCACTTGCAGTAAAAAGCTTTTTCCAATCTTCCCTTCTGTTAAGATGCTTGACATGGCATTATGTAAATATTTCTCCACAATAAAATATAATTGTTGCCTTATTTATCTCTTTCATTAAACTATCAGTTTCTTGAGAAAAGAGTTTTTTAAAAAACGTTCTTAAATTTTTAAAAACAGCACTTAGCATAATACCTGGCATGTAAGTGTATAATAATGAATATTTAGTGCCCATCTTTCATCATTGCCCCTCATGAACACTGCTTTATAAAATATTTTTGTCTACCAACAGCATTTTAAAGAACATAGTGATTAATCAACATTTCCGCTTTACTAATCAAAGACATTTTATCTGATCATGCCATAAAAATAACAAGTGGAAAATGTTTTTCAGTATTAAAATGACTTGTTCACTTAGATTATTGGTGTGTTGGTTGGCTCATATGGGCTCCTGCAAGTTTTAGCTAAAGATATAAAGCCCCAATATTAAAAATGTATGTGTCAATTTAAAGTCATTCACATATGCATAACAAATCCCAGTTTTTATAATAAAGTCATGGAATGCTGAGACAAAAGGGATATAAAGAATATTGGAAGTAATCTAGTTCAACTTCCCACTTGAAAATAAGCCTCCTTTTAAAACATCCCTGAAAAGAGATCATGCAGTCTCTGCTTGAACCTTCCATACGGAGAATGCCCTTCATGCTACATGTGCTTCTGAACAGGTCTAACTGCTGGACCCACAGACTGTTGCTGCCATGTGAAGAGTGCAGCACACACAGGCAGGGCCCAGGAGGGACGGAGGAAGCTGGCACAGACTGCCCACCCTGGCAGGCAGGAGGTGGGTCTAGGACCTAAATTTATTTCCAAAGCCCATATGAAGACTTTCAGCCAGGCCATCTTTGCTGGGCCACCTGAAATAATTTTTTCACCAGGCCCAAACCTGCTTTCAAGCCCCATTTCTGTGGGGCCTCTTTCATCTCAAGTAAATGCCCAGATTTCAAAGGGCGAGAATTGAATTGAAAGGACTGTAATGTCTTGCAACCTACCAACTAATGAAAAATTACTTCACCATTGTTATTCCTATTATTAATAGAAAATGAGGATCTAACCTGTAATGGTCTGCACCTCAATGTCACATCCCCTTTTTGAAGGCTGAACCGCCAGGTGAACCGCCAGGTGAGCCGCCAGGTGCTAAGGAGGGGCTGGTAATGACAAGTGCGTCAAACTAATCTCGGCGCAAACTACTGCATTTTATTATGTAAATTCCCAGGATAATTGAACACCTTATCAAGGGCATCCACTCAATTAATTTAAAAAACGTTAACAGAATTCATTTATCATTTTTAATCATAACTGCCAAGAACTCTTAATTTTAAGTTAGCACTCGAGAGTTTTTAAAGAAATTCAAAGTGGTAGGACATACGACATTTTTTGATTATTCTTAGAATTCATATAAACAGGAGTAAGAATTTACATTGTAATTGATTTAATAGTGGTCAACATGAGTTATACATAAAAGATCCAAATCCTACTTCTAAATTCGAATTGTCATCGATTCTGCAAATGCTGAAAGCTTATGAAAATGTGCTATGGCCCCAATATGGTATTAATATCTTTTTATGTAAGCAAAGAGTGAAATACATTACATCATTAGTTTTTGATGTAGTGTTCCATGATTCACTGTATGATGATTAACATAATAAAAAAAATCAAATTATAAACATAAAATTATCCCCCAATTATATTAATGTGAGTTGCCTCTGAAAAAAAAAAAAAAGAAGAACGAAATAAATCATCAAATGATGAAATTCTGACACTGCTATGTTTGATCCCCTGCTAGGGATTATAGACTATTGGAGACTTGACACCTGCCTCGAGGGGCCTTCATCTAGACAAGGAGAAAAAAAATTCATGTATTTGATGCAGTATGAACAAGTACACATACATAAATCATCATTGATGAAAGGATGGGGAGGACCCCAAATCCTTAGCTGGCTATTTCAGCAGGCCCCCCAAAAGAATGTGGTTTAACTAAACATTTCTGAAAATGCATTATGTGTCACCAGCTAGGACTTGAACCCCAACATCTGGTCCCCTCTCGTAATCAGCCTTGTGAGATCTCACTGGAAGACTCCTGTTCTATGTCTACTTTCTGGCCCTGGCTGGAAACAAATAAAGGGACTTACGAAAATTAGTGGTCACCGCTGCTCAGATTAACCAAATGACAGTGCAGTTTCCTACTACCTAGGCCACTGATACTAAAGCCAACCTAAGAAGGTATATAAAATGTGTATCATGTGCTGCTTGCATCGCCCTATGTGCTAAATAAATGTTAATGTTCTTCACTTTGTTCTGTTTCCTTTCTTTTCCTTAACTACCCCCATTTCTCAGTCAAGGTATAGAGTACATTTTTATATGTGAGCATGATAAAGTAAAACCAGTTAATTCTCTGATATTGCTCTCCAAACCACAGCATTTGTGAACCTCAGGACTGGTTGTGCAGAGAAAAGTTTACAAATAATCCCTTATTTCTGAGAGAAAACTCTGAGCTAATTTTTTCTCCATTTAGATAAAGCTAATGTAAATCCTCTGGAAAATCCCCAGATGGAAGAAGGAACATTTTGGCCCCCAGGCCTGATTCAGCCCATTATTTGATTTCATTCAGCCTGCAGGTGAGAAAGCTCTGGGCAGCCCTGCACAGAACACCCCAAGCTTCCACCCCTGAGCTTCAGGGGCCTGCTGAGGTCACTCCACTTAGAAAAAGTCTCTAAACAATTAAAAAGATGCAAATTATAATTTCAGAGGAAAGTAAGGCCAAGAACCCCAATTTTAGAATTTAGGAAAGCTTTGCTACCTCTCTTTTCCTCTTTTTTTTTTTTTTTTACAAATCCATATATATATTCCTCTACCTTCCCTCTCCGTTATTCTATTTGTGCCCATTCCAAGGGTCAAGCTTTCTTCCTCCATCACCATCCCTCTCTTCATCCCTATCACCTCAGTCAGAGATGTGGCTTTGGCCGTTCTCAGAGTTGACATTTGTAAAATGAGGATCACTAGATAAATGACATCAGCGCTTCATCCATTCTAACACTTAAGGAAGGTTAGTGATTATTATGCAAATGAAAAAAATTAATAGGGAATTAAAAACAATAATAAGAATGGCAAACATTTGTAAGGTCCTCACTAAGTGTCAAGCATTACAAATATTTCATTGACCCCTCAAACCACTATACAATGTTGGCACTAAGAACTGTGCAAAGAAGATGAGATTGTAAGTTTTTTTCTCTTGCAAACATTGTTTTTATATATTTTTTAAAGATTTATTATTTGAGAGAGAGAAAGCGTATGTGCACACACACGCAGGGGGTGGGGGCAGAGGGAGAGGGGAGAGAGAGAATCTCAAGCAGATTCCCCGCTAAGCGCAGAGTCCGGCTTGATCCCACAGCCCTGAGATCATGATCTGAGCCTAAATCAAGAGATGGACGCTTAACTGACTGAGCCACTCAGGCGCCCTTGTTTTTATAATTTTAAAACAAGGCTGTGGAATTAAATACTTCCATATGACTAAGAAAATCAACTGAATTAAGTTCCACTTAACTCATACACAGTCCTCTGCTGGTTTCTTTTTTCCCTGCAAGACAGAGTCCTTCATAGAAGAAAAGAAGTTCTAGGCTCTTGTTTTCAACTTATGTGCCAATTTTCCCTTTTATGAACTGAAAACTATACTTCACAAGATTCATTATACAATGGAGCATTTAATATCAAATCAATATCTAAAAGACATTTTCACACAAATGATCACAGGGGAAATCCAATCATTACTTGTTAAGTGATACAGTTAGAAGTTGACCTTGAGTCCCCCATCTGACAGAATGGCAGAGCTTTTTGGTTAACAAATTGGTGGAGATTTCATTTAGGAATCAATGTTCCTAGAAGTTATTATAATGGTTAAATAAGTACTGAGCACAAAGCAGAGTACTATACCTAAAAAGAAAAAAAAACGTAGCACAAATGGCCTGAGAGCCCACCACAAACTGTTCTCTACTCGTAATACATGTTTACCTGCAAGACAGGATATTTCTGTAGAAAGTACATTGCCTCCCCTTTCAAACAAATTTTTAAACATTGTTCCACATTATTTATGGAAATGAAACTGATTCTTTTGAGACTTCTGATATGCAAACATCCAAATTATAAACTGCTTGGCCTTTAAAAGATTATGCAATTTCTAGGAAACGGTACTAGTTGTTTGTTCTTTTTCACCTTTCCGGTGAAATAAAATAGAAAAACTTCCCTAACACCATGGATTTGATTAAAAAAATAAACTCACTCAGGTTCAATTCCGGTAATGCAAACATGCTGAGTTGCAATTTACTGTTGTATTATCTATAATAAAAGATTTGATAAACATATTAATAGTAGGGGCCACTCCAAAATTTCCTAGATTATAGGGCTTAGGGGCCACAGGCTGGCTGGAGGCAGAGCCAGGTGACTTATTCTGAAGCTGCCTTTGTGTAGGAATCACCCTGTTTTCACTGTGGTCTTTTCGCGTGAACACTCAGGGAACATTGGAGAAAGGGTACAAGGCCCAGTATTCAGACACAAATGAAAGTAGTACAGAATTTTTAAAAATCGTAGGCACACTTTACATAAAACTGAGAAAACATCACTTGTCCACATCAGAGATTATTTGTTTGTTTACTTACTGTAGCATTAGATGCCGGTGGGGATACGAGAGGGAGAAGTAAGATCTTCTCTTACCCCTTCCTTAAGCATCTCCTGATAATAACAGTAAAGGGATGCTGCCTTAAATAACAACTGGTTCCCAAACCTTTAGCAATGACTACAGTGTACACAGAAGTTACAGCATACCCAAAAGCAGCAGATGAACAAGTGATACCTCATTTACCTGGAGACTGCAGGTTTACCTAGAGCTACCATTTAGCCCTCCTCACAGAGGCTGAGACTAGCTACTGGCCATTGGAAGAGCTGAGACTGGAATCCGGTATGGCAACTCGTAGGTCCACACTCTCTTCCACTTCGCCATAGCCAGTTTAGGAAGAACATGGCTTGGGAACCCTTTGAGAGACACAAATTCAGTTACAGCATATTCTTGAAACTAACAACACAGCATTTATGGAATGCAGACTCTTTCCTTAATACAGACTGTTCTTCCTCATGGTCTGGCTATATTGTTACTCTACTGCATTTTTTTTATATTCTGGTGATGCATTTATGTGTCACCTACTCATACCTAGTACATACCTCGTACACACACACATCTAGAGAGTGCTTAATAAATATTTGTTGAATAAATAAATGGATGATTCACTGAGGTTTTACTGAATTGTAAAACTAGTGCCCTTGTATAAACAGGGATCTATATGAGGTTATCTGGAATGATCGATTTCTAAGAGTTGGAAAGTTATTTAATTCCTCCATCCATAAAAAGCTTCTGAAAAATCCCAGAATTGGTGTGCAAAATGGTGTTTATAAGTGCATTTTCCTGGGCAGAGATCCCAAAGCTCTCATCAGACTAAGTGTGTGTGTTTGGGGGAGGGGGGGGGTCTATGAACCTGAAGGATAAAAAATTACTAACCCAATGTATCTTCTCTATTATATCCCCTCTATCATATAAATGACCAGCCTGGCTATGCTTACAAACCTCCAGTGACAAGAAACTTATCACCATATGGGGCAGTCCTGGCTACTTTCATATTTCACAGCATAACTTCTGATTGACCACAGCTCCATCCTCCAGAGTCACACAGAACATATTCAGCACCATGCCACTTGACAGTTCTTCATGTATTTTTAGATAGCTGTCATAACCCATCCTATCTTCTCTTGTGCAGGCTGCAAATCCTCAGTTCTTTCAACTAGAGTCAAGGTTTCTGCTACCATCTGCACCATCTTCCATTCTGGCACTCCTACTGCACTTGGGACCCCACCTAGCCACACGGGCAGTCAACACCTTCCCAGCAGCCCCACCCCCACCCCCGCCGTGGCCAAAACCACATACCTCTGCTTAACAGAGACCAACCATCTCCTTGGGGGCAGCCGGTTCAGCCCACTGACTTAGAGATAACTTCTAGTTAACTAAGACTCCTCTATTTTTTTCTTTATATGTGTTGCAGTTTCCCCATGACCCTCCCATTCTGTTTTTCAGTAGTTTGAGGATCCCATTGCAACATTTTACAACTGTCCCCGTCAAACCTCCACTTTTAAATGTAACAGTTTCTTTCAGCTGAGGTTCCTACGGACTCTCAAGTTCTATCAATCCACATTTTAGCTACCGTCCCCTTCACCTAGCCTCTCTCTCTCACTCTAGTTCAGATAGGCTTTCATACAGGGTGATGCCTTATGAGCATGCAGCTTATACTACAGAGATCATAAAATAGATGTTGCATAAGAAACGCCCAAAACAGGCAGGGGTGCGCTAATTAAGAGCACAGACTCTAGAGCCAAATCTCTGGGCTGCCACTTACTACTGCATGACCTGAGGCAAATCACTTAACCTCTATCTCCACTTACTCATCTGTGAAATGGGATAGATAACTACACCTGCTTCACTGGGTAGTTACAACAATGAAATGTAAGGAGCCAGAACACATTGTAGGTGCCACATAAGTGCTTGTTAAATAAATACTTCAGCTAATATGTGCATATATTTAGTTACCTAAGTACGAGAGTGTCAGAAACCAGTGAGTATTATAAATACAGAAAATAGCTCAAGGACTTAAAATGTGCTGTTGGGTTCTTCTCCGTACAACCCATATCTAGACCAACACAGCTTAGACTTGATGTACTTTGCAAAGCCACGGCACATACCTCTCAGTCTGTTTTCACTGTGGTCTTTTCGCGTGAACACTCAGGGAACACTGGAGAAAGGGAACAAGGCCCAGTAAACATGCCTGAGCTGCAGAGTTGGAAGGGTTTTACTATTCATTCACTTTTATTTTCAGCCTATTTTCTTTCTGTTGTTCAAATCAGTCACTTCTGTTGTTTATCTGCAAGTTCACCGATTCTTCCCTCTAGCCTTTCCATTCTACTGTTGAGCTCACCCACTGAATTGTGTTTTTTTCTCTTCAAGTCTTTCAGCGATTGTATTTCTCAGTTCTAAAACTTCCCTTTGGTTCTTTACTATATCTCCTATTTTTTTCACTGAAACTTCCTATTTCCTTACTGGGACTTCCCATTTTATTACTTGTTTCAAGTGTGTTCATAATTGCTTATTCTTGCATTCTTGTGACGACTGCTTTAAAATTCTTGTCAGATAATTCCAACATCTGTGTAATCTTGGTTTTGATTAGCCCTTGTCATTTACATTCAGATCTTCCTGGGGTTTGGTACTGACAAGTGATTTTCAATTAAAATCTGGACATTTGGGGTGTTTTGTTATGAGACTACAGATCTTATGTAAATGCCACACTAACAGGGAAGAAGGGTGCTGCCTTATTACCCCCTGAGGCAGGAAGGGGGTGGAGTTTAGGTTCTCCACTCAGTCTTACTACCAGTGAGCAGTGTTGAAACACCTGCCTCTCCACTCGGCTTCCCCTGATACTGCACTAGCTGGCAGGCCTATGCTGGGTGGAAGTCCAGGCTTCCCACATGGTGCCCACTGGCACTGGGGTTGTGGTGAGGGCCGGTTGTTGGGATGCCCCTTACAGCTTCCCAGGGGTGGAAGTCTAGGCTCCCGGCTTGGCTTCTGCTGGTGGGACAGGGATGGGGGGGCAAGCAGTATATTTTGCGGTGTTTGGCTGGAGCAGAGAAGTTATTGTCAAAAAGTTCTCGGTCTTGCTAGGCTGCTCCTTTCCTGGTCATCTGGCTGGAGAGAACAGGTTTTCTTGTGGGTGCTTTTTGTCTGTGCCCATTGGCCTTTTCCCCATGGCTGGCTTCTACCATATCCAGTCTGAACTAGATGAGGGAAAAAGAAAACCCAGAGAATTCACCGTGTGTCCCTTCTCAGATCCCAAGGTCCCTAGTAAGTCTGCCTTCTTCTCTCCACCTTCCAGAGTCTTTTTATGTTTATTTTATATACAGCGTTCAGGCGTTTTGGCTATACTTAGCAAGAGGATAAAGAAAAGTGTATTTGCTCCATCTTTCCAGAGGCATTAGTCTATCTATAAAAGACTAACCTACAGAGCTATAAGACTATCCAGCAGATACCCAAGAGCCCACAGGACCAGCAGATTTAGTCTTGCCCTCAGGGCAAGAGGTGCGGGGGGAGGGGCGGAGGTAGGTAGTGGCAGGATCTGGCTTTCATTGTCATACCCTCTTTGGTGAGAGAAGCAGCCTCTTCCAAACCAACTCCTCTGCATACCTAGGACAGCTTTCTACATTCATTGCCCTTCCCTCTGCTGTCTGCACTCACTCCAGCTGGCCCCCATGGGCACACCTCAGCTCTGTCACAGATCCAGTCACAGATCACTCATTAGGACCTGAGGAGGGAGGCAGGTCACCACTCCAACTGTACTCCCCAGAGCCAAAATGTCTTCTAATGTGCTTCACCAGGACGGACTTCTCCCAGCACTAGTTCTTCCGTGCTCTCCCCACTCCCTGCTGAGATTTGGCTGAGGTCCAGGTAAGCACAGCAAGCATTTTCTATTAAAAAGCCTACGACTAAGGTAGCATGACTTTTTCTCGGGCTTTGTTCTCCTAGACCTCTCTTCTGCATCTGACAGTGTGCTGACCAGGCTTCCTATTAATAGCACCTTCCAGATAATTAGTTATTTGCAATTTGCATTTACCTCCCCATGTTACTTCATTTTATCTTCACGACACCTCTGTAAAATAGCCAGGACAAGAGTATCATGCCCATTTTATATATGAAGAAACTGAGCCGTAAAGCAGATTTGCCCTACAGTGTCACATTGACATGATATTAGGTGCCAAAGCCAAGATGAGATAAATCTCTCAGGGGCGCCTAGGTGGCTCAGTCAGGTAAGCATCTGACTCTGGATTTTGGCTCAAGTCATGACCTCAGGGTCCTTGGATTGAGCCCCACGTTGGACTCCCTGCTCAGCGATGAGTCTGTCTCCCTCTTCCTCTGCCCCTCCCCCTGCTCATGTGCTTTCTCTCTCTGAAATAAATAAATCTTTAAAAAATCTGCTTTCTTAGTCAGAGCTCATTCTACACCATGCCATCTTGGCTTCCATGATACTCTAATTATAAGAGTAATTACCATTTGAGCCACTCCCCTGCTTGTGTGCACTCTCTCTCTCTAATATATAAAATATTAAAAAAAAAACGAGTAATTACCATTTGACTGCCAGACCCTCTACAGGACCCAGTACCATATATAGTACTATGGAGTCTGAGGCTCGTGGAGGTTCAAAAACTTGCTTGATGCCACTCAGCTAGTAAGAGGCAATGAGCTCATGCTCCATTCTTGGCCTTTTGTTCTTCCCATACAACATACTCTCTTTCAAAAATCTATTTATTTATTCTATAACTTCTCTTGTAATCTTCTAAATCTATATCAACAATCCTGTTCTTATCTCTAAAACCCACTCCTTTATCTTCAGTGCCAAGTGGAGATTTCCACTCAAGGGGCTTATCATCGTATCAAGCCCCACATGACTAAAAATGAATCTGTGATCCTCACCTCTCTAAACAGTTCCCTCTTTCTACCTCTCTAGAACATCAACATCCTCCCAGCCACAGGACATGGAACTTTAGAGTTGACTTATTCCTTTCCTCACACCCCATATCCTGTCAGTCACAAAGTCCTATTGAATGTTCCTGGGGAGCCACTCATCTTTTTTCCTCTTTCATCCCATGGCTATTTATTCAAGGCCATGACACTGATAGTGGGTCAGCCTTCCCCACTAAGTTCATCTTCTATGCCACTGTCTGACTAATCCTCCTTAGCACAGCTTTATAATATTACTTCCCCCACCCATCAACCTTTAAAGGTCCCAGAATCCATATACAAGGAGTCTAGAGTCCTGTGAGTAGCTTTCAAGCCCCCCAGAATCTGTATCCCCTCACCTAGCTGGACAGGTTAAACCAGCCTAGTCATTGGTCATCCCCAAGTCATTACCCATGTTTCTCCCTTCACCCAAACTGTCTTTCAGCTCACTTCTGCTCATTTGCATTCTATCCTTTAGGTAGGTCACACTCCACCTCTTTCAAAAAACCAGGTACTCTGGGACCCATAAAATCATGAAATGTGCACAGCGCTTAGAGCTTGTAACAACCATCCAGCCAGCAGGCTGTCCTCTGACTTGTTTACCTTTGTTTTGTGTGAGTTTGTCTTATCTCCCATCTAGACAATAAGCTCAGAAGAACGGGGAAAGGGAGATATAGCTCATGTTCTCTACTGCCCACAGCTCCTAGCAAAATGCCAAGCATAAGGAGGGGATTCAATACATGAGTGCTTCCTGAAGTTTTAATATGCATCTGGCAGGCTTGTTTCCCTAGTATGAAGTCTGTGGATTACCTCATGTGATCCTGAAGCAGACAATCTACAGACCACATTTTCAGAAGCCCTGATTTTTCAGGATCAGTTGCAAAATTCATGCCAAAAATAGACATGAGATTGGTTTTTATTCTTACGCTCATCAACTAGATCAGCAATAACTTGCACACACACAATTTTTTGTTATCCAAGAGATGTTTTTTTTAAAATGCACGAAGATTTGCTAGGCCTAAAACAAAATTTGAGGTCTAGGTATTTTTGAAAGATGTGATATCTTCAACAAATTCCCCACATTCAAGAAGCAAGAATTTGCTATCTTCTTCTTTGGACTCTGAGAAACTGAGGGTTCTAGAGGGGAGGGGGTTGGGGGAATGGGTTAGCCTGGTGATGGGTATTAAAGAGGGCACATATTGAATGGAGCACTGGGTGTTATACGCAAACAATGAATCATGGAACACTACATCAAAAATTAATGATGTAATGTATGGACATTAACATAAAAAAAAAAAGAAAAAAAAACCACTGACACACAGGATTCCAGGAGATCTACCTGTTCTCTTATCATTTGCTCATTATTTATAAATGAAATGAAAAATTCAAATTATTTTATCTCATTCACATTTCATTTTAGTTGGAAGAGAAATCTTAATAAGCAAAGCTGAATAAAAACAGAATTAAAACTTTGTAACCACCTTTAAAAAAAAAAAGCAAGAATTCGGTCTGTAACTGGTTTTATAATAATCTCATGCAGTAGATGAATTAGAAAATCCATTTGGGGATTGGAGATGGAAGTTAGAATGCAGAACTGTTCCAGCTAGAAATGTAACTCATTAGGAAACCCAGCAAACATGGTTTTACAATGAATAATCTCACATAAATGTATAGGTAGGGAGGCAGAGGACTAAGGAGAGATTCAGATGATGCTTTTAGCACTACAAAATTATTTAATGAATTCCCCAAACATTTTAGAATATGTTGAATATCTATGGAATTAGATATGTTAGCAAAAAATGAAAAAGATAGCTCAGGAAAAAGAATAAATAAAAGAGATACTTGCAAATATCATGCTTCACATTTAGGTTAATAACCCTAAACTGGATAAAATTGTGTGGTTCTTTTTTTTTTTAATTGTGTAGTTCTTAAGCAAGTATGTTACATTAAGGAGTGTTTCTTAACAATGGAGAACTAGAGAATTTCAAGGAGGCCACAATTTTGTGGAGAGTGCATTTTAGCTAGTCAATCTGGAGTTAACTATGTGTTTTGTGATGGACTCTTTCTGGTTTCATTAGGATGCTGTTCGCTTTTGAGAAGTATGTCCATGTTAACAACCACAATGTAATTTAGGCACATTGTTTTCTTTTAGGAAGGTATAAAGATGTTGGTATAACTAATACCTTCCTTTCGAAGTTTCCTCCAATAAACAACAACCTCACTTTTGCTTGAATATCATTAACTGACAGGCAACCTATCTCTTTTCCAGGTAGTTCTAGTTAGTAGAACTTTCTCCTTCACTAAGTAGGAATCTACTTCTCTAATTTGACCACCCTCCCAATTCTGCCCTGTGAAATCGCCCGGGTCACGTCTTGGCTTCAGAAGAGTGCTTCTGGTATTTGAATTTAACATTCAAATCTCCTTTAATTCTTCCTTTCTTGTGGCAAAAAAGTTATTAATTTCTTCAGCCATTTCTCAAATGGCATTTTTTCTAGAAGCCTCACCAATCTGGTCACCCTTCTCTCAACATTCTGTAGTTCATTAACGTCTCTCACAGCATGGTACCCATTGTTTAGTACAAGACTCCAAATCTGCCTAGAACAAAATCTAGATGAATTATTACCTCATATAATGTGTACCCAAGGCTTTCTATTAATATTATCTAAAATTACATAAGAGATTTTAGTAATTTCACCATACCACTAGTTCATATTTAGTTAATTACAACCCTCAAAGTTCCCATCCCCCACAATGAACTATTTTAAGATGCATCTCCTACGTTCTGTACATATTAAATAGAGTTTGCAGAACCTAGAGTCAGAATTTTACATTTATCATTTCACAGGACACTGTTCTTCCCTCCCCCTCGAAAAACCCCTAGCTTTGAAGCCCAGGCCACTTTCCTAAAGATATCAGCACCAAGTTCACTGCCTTTCTCCAATCTCTGCCATGGTTCTTTGTGATTTCGGTAATTGTGTCGGTGATCATTTTACTCCTGCCCTTGCCATCTGGACTCCACTCCTCCAATGACCTTGTCTTCCACTCCAGCTCAGTCTCCTTCTCAATAACTGTACTCCCTCCTAAATCTCTGTCTCAAACACCCACTCTGGAAGGACCACCTCTTATCCTTTCAGTTCCCTTATTAAGGAATCCCTGTCCCATCTGTTCTTCTATCCTACCAGCCCATACAAACCATTTATATCATCTTCTCACTGAGCATCAGCCCCGTCTTGTCCTCCTTCCCTCTTCCCCAAATTCCTTAACCCATCAGTATCCTCATTGCCTTACACACAGTTCACCTCCATGGCCCCTCTCTTCCTGTCATGCTCACTGAAAAACAAAACAAAACCAGTCCAACCATCCACTTACTCCAAACCAATGCTCAGGCAGCTGAACATGGCCGAAAAAAAAGATAACATATATGGTAACTGATCTCACATCAAACTCATGACCACAAACTCCAAGTGAGCCCCAGGACTGCTCAGAATTCCGTTTCTACTAATCCTTCCGCTCTGCAATTCTAGCAACAATTTTATACTTTCTCCCCTCCTCTCAAACTTCCAACTCTACTCCTGCCTTCACTCTTCTCTTGACCTTGCTTCCTAGTTCATGGAAAATAGAAGCAGTCGGAAGAGAACCTCTAGCTATTCTCACCACCCCCCCTCCCCACCCGGCTCGTCTGTCTTTGCTCCAGTTATATCCACAAGCTGTCCTTAAATCCATCTAACATCAGCCCTCTGCCGTGCCCTGGATCCATTCCCCTCACCTACTCTGTTACAGGAAACATACTCTCTCTCCTACACTATCCATCTTTCCATCTCAACTGCATCATTTGTATCACTTTACAAATACGCTTTAAAATCCCCCAGAGTAAAAAAATAAATAAAATATTCCCTTCTCTTGATCCCAATCCCATAGACTGATAGATACATAGATAGATTTTGTTTTCCCAGGTGGTCTGAGCAAGTTGTGCTCATGTTTATTTATCCTGTGTTGACCTCCGAAAACTAGCTCATGCCCTTGTGCCCATGGGGTTAGATTATTATAATGCCCTTCTAGTCAAGCTTCCAGAGATGACATGGGAATAAGGAAAATGAAAAATGACACCAAAGGAACTGTTTCATTAAACTAAATACTAATGTGAAACAGAAAGATGCACCTCTTCTAGGAAACCACGACCTGTGTTTAGCACAGATACTTTCAAAAAGGAGGCAATGAATGTTGACTAAACTGAATTGAATCTCAATGGTTTCTCACTTTACAGATAATAAAAACTTCCTGGAACCTGTGCTATTCAGGATACAGTATTATGAGCAAGAAAATCCACAACTTGTCTCCAAACCTGGAGGATCAGAAGCAGATGAATGCCCTAGAAAAGAGACGGGAGGCAAGAAGGCCTATGGTAGATTTGAGGGGCAATGACCAGGATGGGTTTCCAGGAAAGTTGAGTTCATGAAGAGGAGGTGATGCTGGAAGCCTTGATAAAGTTTATTATCAATGTATTTTTAGGGTATGTAAATGTTTCTAAATTTTAATTCACCCTGACTTGAATTCCCTATATGAAAGGACATATACCATACTTTCCGCCAGAAATGTTATTGATTGTAACCAGAGGCTATGTCCAGAGAAATAAATTACATTAGAAACTCTTTTATTCTTCTTATGTGTTCTATAAAATATTGTAAGTGTAGTGTGCCTTCTCATTTCAACATAACTGTAGCTTTCTCAAAAGATGAAAGAAAACAGAAACTGAAATTTACACCTTCTGAAGGGGATTACTGGGAATGACTCCAAATTAAAAAATATACACACATCTATCAAACACACCCACAAGTTAAGAGATTCAATCCAGCCTCCACATGAATTATAGAAGATGATCAGTGATATATACAGTACAATTTATTATACTAAACAATAAACACAGGATATATAAATATTCTGGTTACTTAAATCATAAGAGATAATTTATAGTTTTCCCAATAGAGTATCACATTCAGCATTTGAAAAATACGAATTTATGAGCATTGTGGTCCAAATAAAGTAAAAATCTCTCTCTCTCTCTCTCTCCAATTTAAGAAATTTAAGTCAAATTATCTGTAAGTAAATATTACAGAAGCAAATCATATTGATTTCTCTGGACCATTCTCCATTCTGTTCGTTTTGCCTTGCATGCATGAAGCAATCAATGAGTTAATTTCCAAAGCGAACATGAGTTAACTTCTCACCACTGCATTTTGTTCAAATGTTCTATTTTAAATTATTCCTTTAAACAAAGGGCCATTCTTCTATCCTTGTGTTATTGTATGCTCCCTTTGAATAGTTTCCAGGAATAAAATAACTGATCATGAGAAAACAAAACAGTTGCTCTTACCATCCTTTGTATAAAGTTATTAGATGATGGTGCTGATTCATGATTAAACAACTCTAAGATGTTGTAGCCTACACAGGGTGTATTAAATGTTCCCTTGGCAATAGACATCATTTCACATGCCCATTATCAAATTTCAACATGAAAAATTGTAGCTTTAACAGAAAGTGTTACTTTTTATTAAGAACATTTCCAATCCACAAAAGGGACAGGAGCAATGAGAATACCTGAAAATACAGTGCAGTTTTAATGATATTTAAACATATATTAATTGCAGGACATTACTAAGAAATATTTTTTGGACTGTTTCTTTAGGAACTTTAATTACCATCAATGTATAAAAATAAATAACAGAATTTCTGTCCAGATGGCATGATTAGTGCTGTTTTTCAGAAAAAAAAAAAAAGCTTTTAAAATATCAATATCTGTCTTACACTTTATAATCCTATCTGAAAAAGAAACAAAATCTGTTTACAGTGCATCACGCTCAAAGTCTAAGTTACTTCTTAGTTTGAGTCCCAAAGAGCACCATTCTTTTTAAAAAAGTAGATCAGTGTGTTTAATAGGCTCCCTCCGGATTTTGTCTCTGATAAAGTTAAAAATGTACCTACTGACTTTGCTTATAGCAATAAAACTGTCACAATAACAGACAAGGAAGCTGGCCCAGATTTTGTTTGGATTTTTCAAGACCTAGCTATTTATTTAGATATCATTTCCAGCATCTAGGTCTCTTATAGTAGCCTCTCCAGTATAAGAAATATGAAACATATAGATTTAAAACATTAAACAATCAACAACTATATGAGACATTCCTTCAAGCAGCAATAATAAACTAAAAATGTTCTATATAAATATGCAAAATATATGCTCCTTTCCTGTCCCTTCATCCCCCTCCCATCCAAACTCAGCATCATCACGTTCCATTTTATCAGTGTATTTGTTATCTAGAACAGGAAACCCCCAACATATTCAGCAAAGTAAAGTATTTCTATAATTTTCTATAATAATAATAATGTTAAAATTGCAAATGGCTACTTTGTGACAGGAGTTGTTCTAAACATTTTATATATAGCAACTCATTTTAGTGTATAGTGTGTTACTGAACACAGGGCACTAGCTTCCTTTCCCAGCTTCCCCGAACCCTGGTGACACTAGTGGGAGGTGGGAAATATTTATAAAGAAATAATTTACTTTGATGATGGTGGATAAAGGTTCTGAGCTATGAGCTACAAAGAACAGTAATGGTAAACCGACAAAAAATGTACCTCCCTTTGTCTTTCATCTTTTTCCATCTTCCTTTGCAATTATAAGGAGTTTTGTTTTCATTTAGATGAAGTTGAAAGAAAGGCTAGGCAGCCTTTCTTAGTCTTAAATCCTTCCCACCCCCACACCCTCATATAATAATATATGACAAATGGGGTTTTCTTCCTTGGAGTTTTCTTTTCTTTCTTTCTTTCTTTTTTTTTTCTGATTATGGTCCCAATTTTTTCTCTTCCCATCAGAATGTTGTTATGTTTTAATTATTGCATTCCCCAAACCTCCTTTCCTCAGCACAAATCTTTTGTACTGGACCAGAATTAAAGGCTACCTCATGCACTCCACATGACCCTTAAGAGAGGCGGTGGCTTAAGAAAGGTGTTTCCCTAAATCAGCTGCCAAGAACACGCAAGCAGTCCCACCCCTTTTCCACTCTTCCGGAAGCACCCACCGCCCCAGATCCTCGAGGACTACGTTCACATCTACACAACTCCCATTCCACTACAGCAAAGCTTTTTCAGAAAACAACACAGCACCGCCCCCTCTAACTCCCTGCCTGGACACACAGGGCTACCCAGGCCGGCAGCCCCTCCCCGAAGCTCTCCTCCCGCATCCTTTGGTCGGGATGCTCCAAGGCCCTGGTCCCAGCAGGGCACCCGCGTGCTCCGGCTCGAAACGGGGGGTCAGGCTAAGGGTGACCGAACCCAAGGCCATTTCCAAATGCCCAGGCGGGTCCAGACTGCCCGTAAACTGTGCCTCGTTCACTCACCACCACCAGTCAAGCCCTCTCACACCGCAGCCAGGCCGGCCGCTCTTGACGGGTTCCAAGTTTCAATGCTCCCTGCAAGATGGGGACATCTGGGCAGTTCTGGGCGGGGACAGTCACAACTCCCAACCCTCTGGCAACGCTGCCCCTCCTGAATGAGACGCGCACACCTTGGGATTTCAGTTTTCTGCGGCAGGGAGGGGGAGGTGGAGAAAGGGAGGGGGAACTGGGAGGGCGTAGGGTGTGGCGATTTGTGGAGGGAAGGGGTAAGAACACTTCAGCCACAGCTCTGCCCCGGACCCAGCCGGACCCAGCGGCAGCCGGCCCGCCCGTCGCTTTGTTGTCAGCGTCCCCTGTAGCTGGCGCGCACGCCGAGCTCAAACACGCCCCAGAAAATCATCGCAACCGGCCAGGCGGGCCCTACAGCCCCCAACCCCTTGGCGGACGGAAGAAACTTGTACGCGGGCGCACCAACAGCCTGGATGCTGCGGTCTGCCTCCGAGGACAATTTTTAAAGCCGAGATAACAATGATAATGAAACAGAATGAAACGATAGTATTTCGTCTTCTTCCGAGCCTTTGGGGGGGAAAAAATTCCTGTTTTCTACCAGTCCGCCAACATTTACAGTCGCCCGGGGCGAAGCGGGCTGAGGCTGGTGCTCAAGGTAGAGAGCGCGAGCGAGGTGCAGAGCCGAGATGCGGAGAAGGGGACCGGGCTGGGGGACCCCGTCCCCGACGCCATTTGCGGGGCAGCGGCGCCCGCCGCCCGCCTTACCTGTGGATGCAGTTTCCATGGCAACTGGCGGCGGCCGGGCGGGGCCCGAGTCCGGTTCCCGCGGCGCCGCTTCGCCCGCCCCGGCGCCCAACGCCCGGCCGGGCTCCCCCGCCTGCGGCGCCGGCTTGGCCCCTGTCGGCGTCACCGCTTCGTTCTCGCCCTCCCCCCGGTCCCCGAACCACTGGGACCCGGAGCCTGCCAGCGGCAGCAGCGCGTCTTGGGGATCCGGCGGCGTGGCCATGGCTGGCGGCCCCCCCCCACCCCCCGGCGCGGCGAAGGCGGTTTGGCGGGGCCGAGGTGCGGTGCCTGGGCGGCCGGGCGCTCCCTGCTGCTGCCCCCGCCGGGACTCGGGGCTTGGGGAGGCCGCGGTGTTAGCGCCGCCGCCGCCGCCGCAACTCCGGCCGAGCCGCCGGCTGCCGCTCTCCCCGCTTCAGCTCCTCCTCCTCCCCTCCTCTTCCTCCGGCCCCGCCGCGGCCGCTGCTGGCGCTCCGCCTCCTACTCCGGCCGCCGCCGCCGCTCGCTACTCGCAAGCCTGTTATTACGCAGGTGAAAATGGCCTGCTTGGTCCTGGTCTCCCTCGGCCCCCATCGGCCCCCGGTGGCAGGCCCCGATTAGGGGATGGGCCAAATCCACTCGAACCTTCCTCTCTGTTGGTAAGGATCTAAGGAGAAGATGAGCAGGTAGAAGCAGTCCCCAGCCGAAGCGTGACGGATGAGGCAAGCCGCCCTCCCAACTCCTAAACTTGAGCCCCGACTGGTGTCTTGGGACTCAGGGCAAAGGAAGGAAGCTTGGAGATCTCAAGGCCACGGTTCTGAGGGTGACCAGTATCAGCTGTGGAGGGGACGCGGGTCTGCGCGGGGAAGGGTGAAGATGAATGTTGGCAGGAGACAGGGAGCTGCAACCCTGAGGTTAAATGCTGCGTCCTTAAAAACTGTTGTTTCCAGAACAGGGCTGAAAATAGTGGAGTACAGGAAAGAACTACCAGGAGAGCCTCCGTAAAAAAGCTTGCCAGACCTCATCGGTACCAGCACTGAAAGCAAGTAGGATGTCACTAGGCAGGACGAAAAGCGGTATGCTTCCTTTCAGAAACACTGAGCCAAAGTCATGCAAATGATAAGCTGTCTGCGCAGTCTATTTTATTTGAGAATGTGGACACCTCAGGAACCTTGCTTTTTTTTTCTCTCTCTCCTTTACAGCCGTCTCAGACAAAGTGGAAGATACTTGAAAGATAAACCGAACTCAGAGAAGTGGGCTTATAATGTATTATTCCCGTATTGGAGCCATCTTTTCAAACAAAACTTGTGCCTTATTTGTTCTGAAATTGTCTATGAAATGATGTGGTTTGGGAAAAAAATAAATTTCAGGCCAACACACAGGGTAGAAGAATAGGCTTATCCATTGCTCTTTCTTTGGAAAAGGTGGAACATGGAGTAGAAGTACTTGGGACGTTGTGAAACAGCTAAGCCACCATAGGCCTATCAAGGGTTTCATACCTGTTGATTTTTTTTTAAGATTTTATTTATTTTTGCGAGAGAGAGAGAGAGATTGTGGGCATGAGAGGTGGGGGAGAGGCAGAGGGAGAAGCAGACTCCCTGTCGAGCAGGGAGCCAGATGCAGGACTCGATCCCAGGTCCCCGGGATCATGACCTGAGCTGAAGGCAGATGCTTAACCCACTGAGCCACCCAGGCACACATACCTGTTGACTTTTTATTCAAAGTCCAACTTAAGCACTATTCAGATTCTCCTCAAAAATGCTGAAACTAAAAGTCTAAATTGTGCCCAACCCTTCGTTCTTCTAGTACACTGTTCAAAAGATGTCCAGTGATAATAAATTAGAGAAAATGTATTCACTCAGTAGACAATAAATATGGCTTACTAGTGCCGGATGTCCCTGGAAATATGATGATCACCAAAATTTTACATTACTGGTATCTTTAAAAATTATCATGGACATGTTCATTATTTTGATTATGATGATAGCTTCACAGGTGTATACATATGTCAGAACTAATCAAATTTTTCACTATAAATACGTGCAATTTAATGTATATCTATTTTACCTCAATAAAGCTATAAAAAAAAATTACCCCCTCCGTCAACAACAACCAAAAAAATTCTTGGTTATCTTGAATCATTATGATTTTTGAAATCTTTCCATGGGAAAAACAACCTTGTTTAAGAAATCTTTAAGATGAAAAGCTATTCCACTGCTGTCTTTCCATGGAGCTTAATCCTGTTGTATAATCAGGGGGCACTTGTGAGACTTTCAAATCTATTGTTTAGAACTCCTCGGAGCATCAGAAATACCGGATGGAATTTCTCAGTTTCATTATTGATAACATGCCATGAACACAGTAAACTCTAACGATACAACATTAAGTGGTTACGGGTGGGTACTGGACATTTGAGAATTGTTAGGGTAAGGGAGTTACATACAGAATTACACAGTGTATGCTATTTTGTTTCCCTGGGAAACACTAATGAAAGTCATCATTAAGAAACTGGAATATCTATGCAAGCCTCTTAACTTCCTTATGCATAAATAGATAAGGAATTTGGAAATAGGATTCTAATTATTTTCCATATTTCATCAGATGTTGATCAATACTCTAATTGAGAAGGTGAAGAGGAAATAGCCAGTTAGGTGTATTTAGATTTTACTTGTTAGAGGAAATTGAAAATTTCCATTTTCACTTCCAATTTAATTGAAATATCTATTTTGATAAATGATTCTGTTTTGCTCTGCTGAAAAGAGATGTATTCACTCTTTCAGTTTTAGCAATCTTCACAACCATCTTTACTTTTTTAGATCCCACCTCTGGATATATACAAATAATCGTCTATTTGGGTGAAGAAATTTTCAGGGTTGTGCTTTGGTTTGAAATTACCAATGTTTAGCCACATTATTTTATATTTGCACCCCTGTGTACCGACAAAACTTGGCTAATTTGGAGATTTATGGGCATAACACACAGCTGTGGAATTCAGGGCTTGCATAGTTGCTCTAAGTTATGAATTGCTCTAACATGCTTTGGAGATTAAAAAAAATGAGGTTGGCACTTTTAAAGAATTCTTAGCAAGAAGAGTTGAGACAAAAGAACTGTCAGGTTTTGTCTTTGAAGACAAAGCTATTGTTTTTTTGAAAAGAAGTTTTGTTCATTATTTCAAAAGAAGGAATCTGTTGAGGAGCATTTATTTAACACTAGCTTCTTAACTTAGACCAAACCTTATATCATGTCGAAAGGGGGTATAGGGCAGGCAAAAAGAGCACCACAAGTAACAAAATTTAACCAAGATGAAATCCTTTCCAGCTTCAATATTGAAGTTACATAAGAGCTCTGTGCCTCAGTTTCCTCAACTGTAACCTAGATATTTTAATAGTATCTTCTGTACAGGGTTTGAGGGAGCACCAAATGGGCTGACATAAGTAGGTATATTATTAACAAAAAGAGCACATGCCAGATTATTTCCAGAAAATGGCTTATAATGGTAAAAGCTCTGCCTGCATTTTTATATTTGCAAAGATCAAAGAATCAAAGCCAAAGAATCAAAGAATTCATTTAAAACAAATTAGATGAGAAATGTTCCCCAATATTGAGTGACTATTGGTCTTTTTCCATTTGAAAATCCTATAATTCTGAAAGGCAAACCTTACATAAAGATAAATATATTTCAAAGGTTCTTTGAAGTAGCTGGGTAACACACACACACATCTCAACTTGGAATAGCCTATATTGGGAATGGCAAATATAATTCATTGATTGAATAGTACTGAATGGGTGGGGCACTGTACTGAGAGTCTTGGGCTATGTTCAGATTCAGTAGGAAAAAGTGCCTAGAAGGATAAGCACCAGCTACATGCAGACAAGTGAAGGAGATGTGGTAATATATGCCAAGTATTTGCTTTCTCTGGGTTATATGTTTATCAGCACCCAAGCCTAGTTTCTACTTCTGCTTTTTTTTTTTATTCTTATGTTAATCCCCATACATTACATCATTAGTTTTAGATGTAGTGTTCCATGATTCATTGTTTGTGCATAACACCCAGTGCTCCATGCAGAACGTGCCCTCCTCAATACCCACCACCAGGCCAACCCATCCTCCCACCCCCCTCCCCCCAAGAACCCTCAGTTTGTTTTTCAGAGTCCATCGTCTCTCATGGTTCGTCTACCCCTCTGATTTCCCCTGCTTCATTCTTCCCCTCCTGCTACTTTCTTCTTCTTTTTTTTTCTTAACATATACTGAAACAAATAATGCAATAGTTTCTACTTTTGAAACTTTTTAGGAAAGAATGCAACTGTGAAATCACTCCCATTGACTTAGTAAGAAAAAGTGTTTGACTCAAGATGGGACTCATTCTGCAGCCTCAAATTTTTCTGAAATCGTTGTGTGTGGGGTTGGTTCAAAGCTTACTGTGTCTGTACCATCCAGCTCATTTTGCAACATGGTTTTTACTCTACTACAATGGGTGGAAGCTCTTGAATTTTATATGGAAAAGTGTCCTCCCTTTCCTACTGCAGTGAAAGAACATTTAGATTGAAACCAATTTATAGATACCATAGACTGGTGCACAAGAGAGCTGTGTTTTCTCCAGGAGACCAGTACAACACTCACAAACATCTCACAACACATCTGGAACACACCAGTTTCCTTCCATCCATAGGGAGTAGCTGCTGTTTCTGACTCAGCCATCCAAGGGGATAAAACATCAATGCTTCTAATGTCCTCCAGTAGGGAAGGAAAGAAGAGAATCGATCGCTTTTCAGTAACCCAGTTTTGGCTTTCTTATAGAATTTGTGCATTTGAGCAAAACTGCAAAGATGTGTTATTTCTTTGGGCAAAAACATGAATTAGGAGATCTGTGACATGAATTCTCCATGCTTTGGACTCACAAAACACCTTTTAAGATATTCTGAGCTGGAGGAGCAAGCCAAAATCTACATGATGGAGGTAAATTGCCTTTGAAGAGTTCTTTGCATTTTGCGAACAGATCTCATTGACTAAACACACATGCCAACTTTTAATTTCCAAAATCTGATGAGAGATATGGTATCCTCACAGTAAGTTTTTTATTTATTTGACAACCAATGAATTAGCAGATTTCAAATGTGCTTCTTGGTGATTTGTATTTATTGTTTTCATAACAGCTTTATTGAGATTTAACTTGCATACAATATAAAGTGTCTAATGCAATGATTTTAAGTATAGTCACATAGATGTGCAACCATCACCACGATCAATTGTACAACATTTTCATCCCTCCAAAAAGAAACTTCATGCCCATGAGCAGTCACTCTCCACCCCCACAATCCAAATTCCATCCTAGGCAATCACTAATTTATTTTCTGACTCCATAACTTTACCTATTCTGGATATTCCATGTGGATGGAATCATACAATATGTGCCCTTTTGTGACTGGCTTCTTTTCCTTGGCATGATGTTTTCAAGGTCCACCTATCTTATAGCACATATCAGTACCTCATTACTTTTTCTTGTATGGATTCTCCGTTGTATGAATATGCTCTAACTTGTTTAACCACTCATCAGTTGATAGACATTTAGGTTGTTTCTCCTTTGGGGCTATTATAAATAAAGCTGCTATAATTGTTTCTGTACAAGATTTTTGGGAGCACATTTTCTTTTATCTTGCATATAACCTAGGACTGGAATTGCTGGGTCATATAGGGTCTGTGTTTCCTTGTTTGAGGAACTGTCAAATTTTTAGAGAATTTTGTTTTCCAAATTAACTGCACCATTTAAAAATCCTGTTGGCAGCATATGAGGGTTTCAATTTGTCCACATTCTTGTCAGCACTTGTCATTACCTGCCTTTTTTTTATTACAGCCATCCTAGAGGGTGTCAAGTAATATCACATTTTAGTTTTGATTTGCATTTCCCTGATAATTAATGATGTTCAGCATCTTCTCATGTGCTTATTATCCATTTGTATATCTTCTGTGGAGAAATGTCTATTCATTCCCAAGCTTACTTTTAAATTGGGTTATTTATCTTTTATTATTTAGTTGTAGAAGTTCTTTATAATTCTGGATACGAGTCTTTTATCAGATATATGATTTGCAAAATTTTTTTCTCCCATTCTATGGATTATCTTTTTACTTTCTTGATAGTGTCCTTTACAGCACATGTGTGTTTAATTTTATGAAGCCCAATTCATCTACTTTACCTTTCATTGCTTGTAGTTTTGGTGTCATATCTAAGAAACATTGCCTAATTCCAGGACCAAAGATGTACAGCTAAATTTTCTTCTAAGAGTTTCATAGTTTTACATCTTATGTTTAGGTCTTTGACCCATTTTGAGTTAATTTTTATATATCATGTGGATAATTTATCTTTCTTATTTTGTGAATTGCCTTTTGTGTCCAGTCCAATTGCCTTGTCTAGTCAGGTATTTTTTTTCTTAAATATTTTTAAATGCTCTTTGTATTGTATTTTTGTCATTTATGTTGCAGATATTTGTCACATTTTATTGTTCAGGCATGATGAGAAAACCAAGGTTCTGAAAAAACCTTCAGAGATTTCTTCAAAGTCACATGGCTAAAGCAGCTGTTACTAAAGTCTAAGTCTGCTGACTCTAGGACTTAAGCTCTCCAAATTAAAATCCTGACATAGTATAACCAATTTTTCAGTTTGTATATACTGTACCATTGACAAGACCCTGGCCCAGCAGAGCTCAATAGAGACCACAGAGGGATTCAAGATTAGGAATCACAAACTAGATCCAAAGTATTCCAAGTTTAAAGCAAAATCATCAGCATCAAGACCAAGAATAAAGAAGGTATTGACGGCCTGTGTGGAAGTCAGAACCCTGGACAGCTCAGTAGGAGCCTTAGGCAAAAACTGGAGGTTTCTTCTAACTTTAGACTATAATTACTGAAACTCCAGAGTCGTGGTTGGCCCAAAATTATGGAGTTAGTCCCAGTTTAAAGGGCACCGGCCTTATTCATATGGCCCCAGTCTCTCCTGAGGAAAAATGTCATACCATCTTCTAAGAGTCTGTCGTTTTTGTGAAGTGACATGGCCTCATCTTTGGGCCTGACAAATATGTTAAGAAATCCCAGTTACCTGGGGCTTCTTAGGGGTTAGTCCAGTCTGAGGAGAAATTGTTTTCTTTCTCTCCTTGCTTGGAGCTCTTTATCTAGAAAGCTGCTTTTCCATCAAATTTAGAGACTGGCAGGAACTCCACTGTAAGTGGGGGTCCTGAGACATTACTTAGCAAAAGCTTAAGTTTACATGAGAGTTCCAAGGAAGAGTTGAGGGGAATACTGGTGTAAAAGTCTCAGAGCTGGGGTATATTTATGATTCCATATATACCATGACACAAGTTTGACCAGTGGTGTCATAGAGCAGATGGGACCACACAAAACTCTATGGCTTGGAATCACTAATTCTACACCTGAAACTAATATTACACTGTATGTTAACTAACTGGAATTTAAATAAAACTTGAAAAAGAAAAAAAAACCCTCTGTGGCTTGTATGCACTTATGAGCTGTCCTGAGACATTCATCGTCTATCTCACTGCAGCCCTATTTGGGTAGAGGTGTAAGACAGTAATAAATCAGGATAAGCCTGTAATGACTGGGAAATTAACCTAAGGGAAAGTCCTGATGACAGCAGAAGGTTCTGAATAAAAGTCCTGAGTGTGAAGAGAGTCCAGGATACCTAGCACATAATCAAGAGACAGAAACACTTTGGGTCTGTTTCATTTCACTTGAAGAAATAAGAGAAAAAGAGAATCTTGAACTATGTCTCTTGGGAAATGGGTACAGCATATTGCAACATCAGTCATGAGGCTAGCTTTCTGTTTTATAAGCAACAGGTCAACTATCTTAAGTAGACAACTGCTCTTCAGAAGCATCAAGGTGTTACTCTAAAATACTGTTACTCTTCAACAGAATTATGGCTTCCTGGGCAGCTTAACTGTGGAGACTTTAGAAAGATCTTTCTTCCAAACATTGCTCCTACTCTAGCCTGCAATTGGTATTGGAAATACAACATTTTGACTTTATAAATTTGTCAGGTCAGTACTGTTATAAACGGCAGCATCCCCAGAAATGGTAACTTGGCATTCATAGTATTGATACCTCATAGTGAATTACCAGACAACTTACTAAGCTGAGCTTAGATTTTGATAAGGAGAGAATGCTAGAGCCAAAGTATTCCATGTTGCCTGGGGAAGACAGCCCAGAGGATTGCAGTTGCAGCCCTTTGAGAATCAGAGGAAGATGCTTAACTTCCCCAGGGCTGAATTCATTTCAACAAACTATAAACCCGCTTACCAATTGTTGCAGATTGTAATATTGTAATAGAAATTATCTCTAGGATTGTGAAAACATTTATTTTCTTAAGTGTTTTTCATCTTTTCTGAATTCTCTAAGAAAAAAAGCAGTTATATGAAAAGTCTCAAAAGTAAACACCAGCATTTTTTGGATACTAGTAATTTTGTTTATAAATTTTTCATGTAAGGTCATTTTAAGCATCAAGAATCAATTCATGAAAAGAGCACTACAGGCTGTCAGTAAGCCAGAGGAAGATAAGGATTATGCATTTGACTACATCGAGAAAACCTCATGTATACCATTCAATGAGCAATACATCTCTAATACCTAACTTCAAATTTTGCCACCCCCCCAAAAAAACCCCATGAAACTACATACATAGTAAACTACCAAATGAATTTTTGAAAGCAAAAGGTTTATATTTGTAAGAAGAATGATATCAAATGGTAGACTATTTACAATCTGATATTGTCCTTTTGTGCAGACACCTGAGAAACTGGAATCTCCTGCAAACTGTGGAACAAGCTTCTTGAATAATTCCACCCACACAATTTATTTGATAGTTACCCTCTTCATTTGTTCATTCATAAATGTATTGAATACTTCCTCTATTTGTCAGGTTGGGATAGACTATGCTTCAGTAAAATATTAATTCTGAAATTTCAGTGGCTTAGCACAACAGAATTCCCAGACTCAAATCTAGTATGGTTCAGGGGGAGCCCTGATCCACATGATCAATCAGAGACTCAGACATAGAAACTCCACCAAGTTGCAGCTAGAACACATGGCCCTGTGGACTGCCCCAGAAGGAGAAGAAGGATCAAAGAATGGAGAATTCTCATCTGTTCCAAAATACTTCAAAGTGAAAGTGTTACACGTAACTCCTTACAGAGTATTTACCAGAACTAGTCATATGCCCCAAGTCTAATGGCAAAGGATACTGGAAAATATAAAGAAGTACACGGAATATTTGGTGAGTCCAATCAAATTTGTTTGAATATTTATACAGGCACTTTGGGACTACAAAGGTGAATCAATTTTTTAATATTTATATAATCAAATCATGGAGAGAATAAAATGTGCATGTGAATAATCAAAATCCAAGGTAGAGGGTGATAAGCACTAGGAAAAAGGTACATGGTAAATCAGAAGATATAAAGATTACTGCTATCTGGAGAGATCAAGAAAAGCTTTATGGGATGAGAAGTATTTGAGCTAGGCTTTGAAAGTTGTAGGATTTGTACATGAAGAGCTGATGAATAGAGATCATTCTGGTCTCAGAAACAGTAAGGGCATGGGAGAGAGAAATTATAGGGAACTTACAGAGAAGAATAAGTCTGTATTTTTCTAAAGCAAAGGTCCAGCAAAGTCAGAAATAAAAATAGAAAAACTGGTTGGGCTCAACTTGGGAAGGAACTAGAATGCTAGGTTAAGATGTTGGGATTTATATAGATATATATGTATGTAAGAGTCTCAATGAGAGGTATGACAGATGCTATTCAGGAAAAGATAGTAACTAAAATGGTTTGGACTGGAAGAAAACTAATGGTAGGGAGGCCAGCTATCAGGCTATTAAAGTTATTTTGATGAAGGGCAACTGGGAAAGAGAAAGTAATAGAAATGGGGGGACATATATTAAAAATATTTCAGCCAACAGAATTTGATACCTGATTAAACATGGGAAGAGTAAAGAGTGACCCAAAGGTCCTGAATTTGAGGGATGGAGAGTTCATAAGTGTCATTAACAGGAATTAAAAAAAAAACAAAACGGGAAGAGAAGCTGTTTGTGGAAGAATAATTAGTTAATGTTTGGCCATGCAGAATTTAATGAGCAGATGAGACACAGGTGAAGGTATCTAGCTGGATACTGGAAATGTGAAAAGGAGGTCAAGGTCAAAGCTGGTGATTCAGATTGAGGCATCACCTGGGTAGAGAGAATAATCTAAGTCATAAGTTTAAATAGGTATACTGGGGGAGACAGACAGTAAAGGGCTAAGAAGTAGGCCAACAACATATTCTTAAGAAATACATATTTTGGGCACCTGGGTGGCTCAGTTGGTTAATCAACTGCCTTCAGCTCAGGTCATGATCCTGGAGTTCCAGGATCAAGTCCCACGTCGGGCTCCTTGGTCAGCGGAGAGTCTGCTTCTCCCTCTGACCTTCTCCCCTCTCATGCTCTCTCTCTCTCAAATAAATAAATAATTAAAAAAAAAAAGAAATACAGATTTAAGAGTCCAAAGAAGAAGAAGGAACATCCAGGGAGGTAGGGGGAAAGACCAGCCAAGGGAGGAGATTTAAGTGTGGGCGCCTTCAATAATATTTAATGCCACAGAGAGCCTGTTGGTGATGATAACTCAATTGGCCACTGAATTTGGCCATTTAATTTGGCCACTGGAAGGGAAGAGGGGAAAAGGTGACACTTGCTTAAAGAAATAAAGGGATTAAGGGAAAGTGTGGCCTTTTGGAAAGGGAGTGGAAAAGTGTATAGGCTAAGGGGGAAGATAAAATGGGGAGGAAAAACTGTAGATTCAAGAAAAAGAAGAGATAGTGATGAAGCCAGTGGATAAGGATGGAATCAGCACCTGGTGCTCCTCACCTGCTAATACTTATCACCCAAAAAAAGTAACTTACCACTTGCTCCCTTTGTCCTTGCTTATGTACTAAACCATTTCATCTGGACCCTCCAGAACTCCACTTTCTGGTCTGTTCCTGCCTCGCTTGGATCCTGACTGCTTCCCTGTAGCCTTGAAGGCTCTCCTTGAAGTGGATGCTTGATATTTACCTCCAATACTGATGTTGGCCTTCTTGGTCCACAGCTCACACTCACCCCTAGAATTTAGCCAGCTCCCATCTAGTGTAGGAAAACATCCTACCTAATCTAGTCTCTCCATAGGACCCCCAAACTGGTGCAGGCCCTTGAGAGCAAGGATTAAATTTAGAATGTAGGAAATTTACATTTTTCTCAGAAATAGAAAAGAGAATACAAAGGAGATGAATATTGAGAAAAAGTTTGAGCTGCAGATGAGGGAGGTTCATGTCAAATTACCTATAACTTTTCAGTGAAGTATAAGACAGATCATCGTCAAAGCATGAAGGTGGCAATAATAGGGTTTCAGAATAGGAAAGGTTGCATGGAAGCCTAATATTTGTAATTTGTATTGCTTTTTCCAATTGACTACTATTATAATTTTCGGTACATTCTTACTCAGATCTGCTAGACTGTAATTCTTCAAATGGAGAATTCCAACATTATCAAAGAGCTTTTTATCAAAGGCATTCTAATATGCTGTCTCCGGAAGACAATATAATCAAATGAATAATCAACTTAAACTTTCATACATAAAGTTTTTAAGACATTCTATTTCTAAAAGTTCTTCAATAATTCCAGTGGCCTTAAATGGCTTCAATAGCTATCCCACTGCTTCTAAGTCTTAGTACAAATCATTAACAAACAAACAAACAAACAAACAAACAAACATAAAGAGAACTGTGTGTGATTGACTGATACTGAATTGGTTAGGGACTGTGAAGTCAGGCAGGATTTGAATTCCAATTGTGCCACATCCTGGCAGTATAGTATAGAAGAAAGAGCAGAAGGGCATTGTGGCATCAGACTTCCTGGGTCCAAATCATATCTATCCTACCTACTTAATGGGGGCAAATAACTCCCCTAAAGCCTCAGCTTCTAACATCCATAATGATGATATTTTAACCTGTAAAATGGCAGTCATAATGTAGACCTCATAGGATTATTATGAACATTACATGAAGTGGATCATAAATTTAGGGTTAAGAGCATGAGCTCTGAAATCAGGCTGCTTGAGTTCCGATACCAGCTCTGCCACAGTCTAGCTTTGAGATCTTAGGTGAGCTACTCTCTAGGCCTCAGTTTTCTCAACTCAAAATTGTAATAAGAGGGGCGCCTGGGTGGCTCAGTTGGTTAAGCGACTGCATTCGGCTCAGGTCATGATCCTGGAGTCCCGGGATCGAGTCCCGCATCGGACTCCCTGCTCGGCGGGGAGTCTGCTTCTCCCTCTGACCCTCCTCCCTCTCATGCTCTCTATCACATTCTCTCTCTCAAATAAATAAAATCTTAAAAAAAAATTGTAATAAGTACGTTCTTCACAGGACTGTTGGGAAGATTGAGTGACATAATATAAGCACTAAATGGGGTGTCTGACATATAGTGAGCTCTTAATATTATGATACGTTCAGCACAGTGGCTGACATATGGTCAGCACTCATTAAATGGTATCAAATTATTCTAAAGGGGATGTTTCTAATGTCTCTTCAAGATGATTCTGATCCAGTCATAAACATTGGTTTACCTAAAGCCTAACTGACAACAGTCCAACTACCGTTGGTGGAATATGTTTTTACACAGTTGTAGAAAGTTGGAAAACTAAATTATGTTAGCGATAAGGGTGCATTTAACACTGCATCTGAGCAGACATATATAAAACTGAATGCTCTCAAGATTTTAAGTAGCGGCTCTGACATGAACAAAAAAGTGAAATAATTTCAAGCTGAAGAAACACCATAAAAATCAATGAGCACAGAGCCACAGGCAATGAGGCCCCTGCTTGGTTAAGAAATGCTAGGAAACAGCGGGGTTGGGCTGACCAGCTGGGCTAGCTGCCAGGAGAGGGATTGGGAAAGAGCATTGTGAAGATGGATTCATGTTGACTAAGAGCTATTTTGGTCCTGGAAAAATGAACTTATTCCTATATATTGTGTTGAACAGGGTAGCACTGAGTTCTTGGGTGTCTTTTTTCTCATTGATTTATACGCACATTGTATAGCAGTGACTAGCACATGGTAGATACTTAATAAACAATGGCTGAATAAATGAGTGAAGTGCAGAGTCCTAACTGGAAGACACATTGGGGATCCTTTAGACTAAGCAGGGTCACCTCCTTCAAGGGATGCTGCTCCTCCATTCCAACCCTGAGACATCTCCACCAGGCACCTCCAGATCTTGAGGTATCCTGGGTCCTGGCTTTGACCATTATTGTCCTTCTGGAGATGGACTGGTTTAGATTTCAGTTTTCAGGCCCTGCTTGTCCTGGTTTCTCCTTCAGATATGGCTTCACTTCTGGTGACTTGCCTTTCCCTCGTTTCATTTCAGCCTCCTTTTACCTTGCAAGTCTCCACCCACTTCCCAGTGAAACCCAAGTCATTGGCTCTCCACTCCTTGGCTTTCTGCTCTCTACATCTGTCACCCATGGGATAGAGGCTTCTGTCAACTCTGGTACCTGAAGGCTCTGATGTTAACCTCTTGGGTTCTGTCAATCATGTCTGTGCTGCCCATTGACCTCAAATATGCATAGAGGAATACCACCCCCAGCTCAAGGCCATGTAGAAGGTCACAGCATTCCTAAATATTTTTAAAACTGAAGTCCCTCACCTAATTCTCTTGTTTCTCCTGTAATCTTTCTCCTTAACCTTCCAAATACATTTGAAAGAAACATAAGACTCTGTCCAGCCTCTTGGCATGTCTTTAGTTCTAGCTAAAATCTTTGACCTATAGACCAGCACAGGTGCCTTAAAGTTTGGACTTCCTCATAAACCACCACTCCAGGAGGATGAGAGATTAAAAAAACTCCAATGATAATAAATACAGTTTCCTGCTCTGCTGTTTTGGGTAAGCCAGAGCTTAATCGTGGTGGATTTTGAAGGAAGCCAAGAGGTGGTGACTGGGTCTGTCACCAGACAGTGCTAACAGCAGAACTATAGCTTGGTCTTGGCCTAGATTGCTAATTTCATTTAGCTTATTCAGTTCGGGCTGGGATAAAGCCACCCTATGAGTTTCAGGAAGTTCTCAATAGTCAGTCCATGTGGGCCACCCAAGTGGAAATAGTAGTGATTCTGTCTAGATTACTGTGCCTACTGACTGAAGCTGATTCAAGGCCCTATAAATACCAGCTCAGGTGTCTTCATTATGTTCCAACTTGGTGGCCTCCATAGGGGTCATCTTAAACTGATGCACTGAAGCTAACTTGGCTCCAACATTTCTCGTCTTCTTTGAGCTTGGGCAGGTGAGGCACTATGCCATTTACAAGCCCCCAGTGGAGAAAGAGAGTGGAAAAAAAATCAACTCTGGTGTAAATGAGGCCCCAATCAAAGGATGAATCTTATGGAACAACCCCAGCACCTCCACTATCAAGCTACACCCTCCAAAAGTTCTACCAACCTAAGTAGTTTCAGGAACTATACACTTTGCCCAATAATTAGAGACCATATCTCTTTTTATACAACATTGTCCGCAATGTTACTATATTACAAATATTACATGGAGCTCCATGCCCATTGCATTCAATGTGGATGATGTCCCCAGAAGCCAAATGCTGCAGCAGCCTTTGTTGCCCCACTGAAATTGAGACCAGGGCCTGGCCCACTCTCTCCTATGACCTTGAACTGCTGCTAGTAATTCTGGTTCTTTGCTGAGCTGAATCAATCAAAATATGATACTGTAAAGTTCAATTCTCTAGAATCATCTCTTCTCAAGACATTCAATAATATACACAGATTAGGCAGGGCAACGAGCTCCAACAATCTCTGGTAAATTTGGGTTTTGTGGAATATTATGGCATAGCTGTGGGAGATATATATATATATATATAGCCATATTTCTCCATCCTGACTTCCAAGCTTACCAAACTGCTTAAGGAAAACAAGCCAAGCATCATAAAAGACCCAAAAGGATTTGAAAATCACAAAGATGATCCACCCTGAAGCTATTCTAGCACACCCAGACTATTAGGGTCTTTCCTCCCCCAAGCACATGTTCTGAACACACTGTGGAGGAATATTTCCCAAGTATGATCTAGAGACTAACTACATCAGAATCACTTGATATTCTTGCTTACCATGCTGAATCCTAGGCCCTACCCCAGACCTACTGAGTCAGATTCACTGGAAATAGGCTCAGAAATATGCAATTTAAATAAGTCCCTCAAGTTATTCTTATATCCACTAGAATCTGAAAACTATAGCTGTAGCAGCATCCTTCTTAACTCAGCCTTGACTCATCATTTTCACAAATCTATTCTGCAAATTTACCACTCCCCATCCCCTGCCCTACCCAACCACCCAGTCAAAGTTATATAATATGGGAGAGGAAGTTTTTGACCACTAAAGCAGCATAAAGCCTGAAAGAATTACTTGGAAAAGGACTGTGTTTCCAATAATGACAAAAACAGGCTGTTGCAACCAAGAACATCATTCAAGTGTCTAAAGATTAAGCCAAAGTTCTGTTCATTGGTTCTCAGTCCCTCCTGGCCTGCCAGGGCAGGCCAGGCTAAGCAGAGACTAGAGCAGGTAACCATGGCCAAGTTGTAGTCAAGTAGGTCAAGGAGAAGTGTTTATAGCTAGAAACCCAGAAAGACTGGTGGAGCTGAGAGCATTAAATACTAGCAAGTAGCTGGAAGAAATGTGGTTGGATATTTAAAGCAAGGTATAGTGCTAGAAGAGCTAAGACAGAGTGGGTGAGGAGATAGTGAGGACAGTTATGGCAGGAAGACATCACTGACAATACCCACCAGAATTCAAGAAACAGGCTAATCTAGTAAAGGCCGTATTACCAGACACATCAAGTCAATGTAAGACAGTCAATCATAGGACATTGGTCAAGGCAGAGCAATTTATAGTTTAGGAGTCCCTTATTACAGCTGTTAACCCAGTCAGCACTAATTTCTCACAAAGTGAGAAAGGTTTCTAGTAGCTAAGTATATGCCATGATTTATAAGCTTCCTTCTGTTTAAGGTACCCACTATATTAAGCCAGACTAGAAGCCAAATCCAAACTTATGCAAAAGAAAGAATTTACAAGTTTATGTCACTGAAAGGTCCCTGGGTAGTGTTGCTTCAGGCTCAGCTGGATCAAGATGATCATCAGGGATCAGGATTTATCTTTCTCTCTCAGACAGAAATGACCTCTGGCAGATCCTGACATCCATCCCACTAACTTAGTTCAGCCAGGAGCCACAGAAATGTCTTTACTGATAGCTCTGAAAAGAATGTCCTGGAGAGGACCTCTATCAGCCTCACCTGTGATATGGGCATTGCTTTAGAGTGGGGGTTGGTTGTACCATGGGACAGGGTGACCAACATGTCCCAGTTTGCTTGGAATTCTTCCAGGTTTTTTGTTTGTTTTTTAGAGAGGGAGAGAGAGGGGCAAAGGGAGAGAGAGAATCTTAAGCAGGCTCCATACTCAGCGCTTAAGAGCCACATAGGGCTTGATCTCACAACCCTGAGATCATGACCTGAGCTGAAATCAAGAGTCGGACGCTTAACCGACTGAGCCACCCAGGCACCCCAGGAATTTTTCCAGTTTTAAAGCTGAAAGTCTATGTCCTGGGAAATCCCCTCAGTTCCAGGCAAACTGGGAAAACCGGCCACCTTACTTTTTCTATGTGGCATGAGTTCCCCCACAGGAACAAGCACTTCTGTTACAAGATTAAGAAGGAAGAGGGGCTGAAGGAGGGGGAATATTTACTTCACCCAGGCTGGATCCATCTGGTGCCTGGGCAGAAGCACGGTAGAAGTTCCTACCCCTTCTCTATGGCCACACTGGCAAAGCTTGTCTTTTGGATCAGGCTGGGCCTGGCCTCCACCTCAAAGGAGGTCCTGAAATTTCTCTCTCGAGATTCTTTGCACTGTCTCTGGGTCCTTAATTGTTCCTAATTCTGGCCTCGTTTTGACTCTCCTCTCTGGTGATGAGGCGGCTTGCTCTTTGGCTTTCGTTCTTGGGTTCACACTGGCTTCCGTGTCTCTGTACGTCACGGTAACTCTGATCTGCGCACTTCTCTGATGCCACTGCTGCATCTTGCTTGGATCAGCCTGATGTGCTTTCAGTAGGGTCTCTGCAGCCCATCTGCCGCTAAGGTCCGCCAAAGCCTTCCTACTCGTGCAGTTCACCACTGCCCCCACCTGTTTCCAGGTGGAATTCAGCATGGCTGTCCATCAAAATCCATGCTAAACTGCAATGCAGGTGCTTTCATTCCCATTTCACAAACGGGGACACTGAGGCTTAGAGGAGTGAAGTAACTTGCCCATTCACAAAGCCAGTCAATTCTGAATTAGAATTCAAAACCTTGAGCTATTTCTGTTGCACCATGCTGACTCTTTTAGGCAATATGACGGTGGTAAAATAGTAGGATCACAAATGACAACTTTTTTTATAGTTCTGCTCAATGTGTATATATATCCTTATATTATGTCAATAATGTCAATATATTCAATAATGTCAAACACATATGTGTTATTTTTCAGAATTTTAAAACTGATCTTGACCTCTACAAGCTAAATAGTGAGGAAATTATTTTAAAATGGATTTAAAATGTATGTCCCAATAACGAATGGAGTAGCTTCTAGACCTAGAATTCTAAACTCCTTTACTCTCAATTATGAATATTAAGCCTTTTTTCTTCCTGGACCAAATGTTGTTCAAGACCAGTAGTTCTTAACGTGTGGTGGATGACTCTCATGGTCTGTGAGCTCAAAACCGATTTCGTAACAGTATTAGGATGTAATTTGCCTTTCACTCTCATTCTCTCATGTGTATGAAGCTACATGAGCTGAGATTTTGCAACAGACTCACTTCAAAAGCACATGTAAGAATCTTAAGTCAGACACTTAAGTCAGACATATTCTCTTAAGTCAGACACTAAAGAACTTGTAAAACAATGCTGTCTTTCTCACTACTGTTTTTCTTTCAGAAAGTACAATTATTTGTATAAACATGTTATTTATGTTAACTGTAATCATTTATTCTTTTTAAAATAAACATGTTTTGAAATTCTGAGTTTTAATTTCTAATATGATAAATATCAGTTGGGTGTAACTCATACCAACAAAAGTTCTTTGGGGTCCTCAGTAATTTTTAAGAGTATAAAGGAGACCCAAAGCTTGAGAACTTGTTCTAATCAAGAGATTTTTGTAATGAAGTTCTAAACTTAAAGCTCTCTCTAGTAAATATGCTTTGATAGTCTAGAAAACTAGGAAAAAATAGGGATATTCTACAAATTAGGACAGTGTGTTATTATTATAAAAAAAAACCCAACACAATAAACTTGTAATTTGAAGTACCTGTCAGTCACTCATTACAGCTGTTCACCAATGTCTAGCGTGGCTCTCTTATGCGGCCCTGTATTTATGGCTCAAATAACACTCCTAATGCTTAGGAACTCATCTAAATTGAACTTAGAAATAAAACCAAAGGGAAGAAAATCAGTGACAAAAACTAAGAATGTTTTGAAAAGCCTTGAAGAAATGAATGTTTTCTTTTTTTCTGATGGAATTTCTGGTTGGAAAATTCTCAATGGCAATCTAAAGAATTAAGGCATTCAAAACAATGATTGCAGATGAATTAAATAATCACTTCAATTGAATAAGAAGAAGTAAAGATGATAAGTGAAGAATTCAAGACATAAAGTGCATCCAAGGGAAGGAAAAACATCTATAATCGAAAAACAAAAATCTCATCTGCAAGCATCTCATTTGTTCTCTCGTCTCCATTCTCTGATCTACCTTTCCTAGTTTCTTTAACGTCTTTGAACCCAGTTGAGAGGCTGCTGAAATCATTCTAAATGAGAATCACAACCATGATTAAACGTATTAAAAAGAATTTGGTGTGGGAAGGGCAAGCGCTTTCTTTAAAATCATCATTTTTACTTGAGTATCTTCTTTTTTTTTTTTTAAGATTTTATTTATTTGACAGAAAAAGAGCACAAGCAGGGGAAGTGGCAGGCAGAGGCAGAGGGAGAAGCAGACTCCCTGCTAAGCAGGGAGCCCAATGTGGGACTCGATCCCAGGACCCTGGGATCATGACCTGAGCTGAAGGCAGATGCTTAACTGACTGAGCCACCCAGGTGTCCCACTCAAGTATCTTTTTAACTCAACCAACTTTGGTTAGTAAAAAGATATTGACAGTATTTCAGCCAATATTTCCTGGGGTCACTGTAATGAGGAAAAGTACTCCATCATTTCACAAGGCACACTTGCCCACTAACCACTATGTGGAATTGCACTTCTGAGACCTGAAGACAGAGACTGAGAGAGGGACCCCATTCCCTGAAAGTCTAGTAGAGAAAATAGCAGTGAGGCTCAAAAGCACATAGTGAATCTCTCCCATTTATTTGACTGGATGACATTTTACTTCCCTTCATTGGTTCCTCTCTCCTTCCCTTTCTCAAAAAACCCAAGCTGTCTATTAGTGTATTCACTTACTAAATTAAATAAAAATAAATTCATTTTAAGAATTTGCTGTATCTGTTTAGATTACTGAAGTCACCATAATAAAACTTGTGCTGGAAACTCATTTACATATCACCAGGCTTCAAGTCTCCACACAATTTAAATAATTTTCTGGAACAGTGATGCTTTGTGTGGGATCAGAAGCCAAGAATATTGATTGAGGGAGAAAGAGTGAGAGAATTTTGATTTCAACTTTAAAGATATATCTTGAAAGGGTAGGCAAACTGTCTTTGAATAAAAGCAGGAAGAGTATGGCTTTGAGTGTTTTGTACTATCTGTAACCGTGATCCTTGGTTATTTGCCCTAGATTCCATAGCTTTAAAGGAGCAGTGCATTTAATTAGAAATATCAAATATCTGTTTATTTAAATACTAAAGTTGTGTGTGGAAAACACAAAAGCAATAATATATAGGTCCTTTCCTTCTGGTTATTTATAGATATTTAGGCAGAAAAAAAAAAGATCCCTAACAAAATGGTTAAATGGTAACAAAGCCACCTGCCAAAAGGGGGAAAGTGGAGTTATCCTCCATTTAGCCCATTTTCTCTCCAGAAAATAGCTCCACATTCAGAGAAATTCTTGATTTAATACATATCTTATACACATGACAACCCAAATTTAATAACTAGGCAATTAAACATCTGCATGTAGGAATACAAGACTGGGTCATGTCAGATGATCTGGCTAAAAGCCAAGACTGAGGGCACCTTTTTACTATGGCAGACACTTCTCTGAATGTTCATCACCCAAGCATAGTTCTCTGTGCTGCTGAAGTGCTAAAGGCACACATCCTCTCGGAATCTCTACCTTATAGAATGTTAAATGTCAGTAGGTTTGCCAGTAAACTAAGAAATCTGTGGGCTAATTCTACTAAAGAAGGTATAGCCCTAAAGAGACCCGTTTTACTTCCAATGATGGGTATATTTAAGACAATCGTTTTGAAATCCTATTGAGTTTTCAAAGACCCTTTTGAAATTAAGATTACTGGTTTTCCCTCCTTATCCAGTTCTTTTTCTTCTGTAGTAGCAAAACCTCCAATTTTGAGCTGGACATAAGGCTACCCTAGATTAACATTAAATATTCTGCCGCTCTTGCAGCTCTCTGGGGACCTGTCACTAAGTTCTGGCTGATGGTATACAATTATTATATAAAACTTCCTCCTTCTCCTTCTTCTATCTGCTGGCTGGCAGGTGGATGTGATGACTGGAGAAGGAGCAAGCATCTTAGGCCATGAGGCAACCCTGCTAATAAAGGCCACACACAGCAGAGAAACAAGGTAAGAAGCTGGATCCTGACACCTTACTAACCCCAGACCACTATCTCCTAACTTTTTATAAGAGAGAAATAAATTTCTGTCTTTATAAAGCTATGATTATTTTGTGTTTTCTTTCAGTGCAGCCAAACCTAAGTCTAATATTCATCTAAATTCTAATGGAAAAAATTAAAATCAATCATTTGGAACTACACAATTGAATATGGGTATCTATTAGCACTTAAAATGTGGCTGGTCTGAATTCAGATGTGCTGTAAGGATAAAATACACCCCAAATTTTGAAAACTTCCTATGAAAGAAAGAATGGAAAATAGCTCATTAATGACTTTTTATATTGAGTACATATTGAACTGAAAATATTTTGGTATGTTGGGTTGAAAATATTAAAATTGATTTCAGCTGCACAGGAAAAGAAGTCATCAACAAAATAAGTCAAGTTACTGGATGGGAGAAAATATTTGCAAACCATATATCTAATAAGGGGCTGACATACAAAATATACAAAGGACTCATACAACTGAATACAGAAAAAAAACCCCAATCAATCTGATTAAAAAACTGGCAGAGGATTTGAATAGACGTTTTCCCAAAGAGGACATACTGATGGCCAACAAGCACATGAAAAGATGCTCAACATCACTAATCATCACAAAAATGCAAATCAAAACCACAAGATGTATCACCTCACACCTGTCAGAAAGACTTATCAAAAAGATGAGAAATAACAAGTGTTGGCGAGGATGTGGAGAAAAAGGAACCTTGTGCACTGTTGGTAGAAATGTAAATTGGTGCAGCCACTGTGGAAAACAGCATGGAGGTTCATAAAAAAAAATTAAAAATAAAACTACCATATGATCCACCAATTCCACTTCTGGGTATTTATTCAAAGAAAATGAAAACACTAATGTGAAGCACTATTTATAGTAGCCAAAATATGGAAACACTCTTAAGTGCCCATTGACAGATGAATGGATCAAGACATTGTGGTATACATATATTCAGCCATAAGAAGAATGAGATCTTGCCATTTGTGACCATATGGGTGGACTTTTGAGGGCATTATGCTAAGTGAAGTAAGTCAGACAGAGGAAGATAAATGTTGTATGATCTCATTTATATGCAGACTATAAAACCAAACCAAACCAAAACAAAAAACAACCAAGCTCATGAATATAGAAAACAGATTGGAGGTTGCGAGAGGTGGGGGTTGGGGGTTGGACAAAATAGGTAAAGGGAGTCAAAGGTACAAATTTTCAGTTATAAAATAAAAAAGTCATGAGGATGCAATATACAGCATCATATCTATAGTTAATAATAATGTAGTGCATATTTGAAAATGGCTAAGAGAGTAAATCTTAAAAGTTCTTCCCACAAGAAAAAAATTCTATAATTACATATGATGATGGATATTAACTAGATATATTATGGTGATCATTTTGCAATATATACAAATATCAAATTTGTACACCTAAAACTAATATAATGTTTTATGTCAATTATACCTCAATTTAAAAAAAAGACTTTTCTGATGATAATGTGATTTAAAAAATATTATTAAAATTAATTTCACCTGTTTCTTTTTACTTTTTTAATATGGCTAATAGAACATTTAAAATGACATATATGGTCTACATATAATTTCTATCGATCAGAACTGATTAGAACATGGACTTTTAAATATGGGGATAAGTGGGAATCTTTACTGAAGATCAAAAAAGACAAAGATGACAGAATCTATAGCATTTCAGATTGAGGTCAGGCATGGGGTACATGTCCTGCCAATTGGGGGTTTTAAAATAAAAATGGAAGACTGCTAATATATCTTTCAAAGAAAGAATATCCGGGATGATTTTAAATGTGATTCCGTATTATGACAAAAGGTGAATTAAATGCTTAAAGTCTCCTAAGCACAATAATTTAAAAACTCTGATAACTCTGATACAAAACCTGTTATCGTAAGTAAAATTCTTCTATGCATCTATAAATACATACATACAAATGAAAATACATATAAGACATTCACATTATATATGTATCAGCTTTTATTGTATGTTACTAATGTGTTCAAGGACACGAATGCCTTTCTTATTTTTGATATCCTGGATATGATTTAAGAGGGCCATTTGAAGTTATTAATTATAGTCTAACGTTCTGCTTGGTGTCATTCACCTTGTGTTTGCACAATTAAAATTGTGCTTCTACTGAGGTGTTGGATTTGCAGGCTGGCTCACACAATGATCCTTCTGGCAGAGCTAGCAAGATGGTGCTGGCTACAAACAATAATTGTCTTAGAGCTCCCTGTATTTGATAACAGTGCTGCATCTCTTTTCCAAGACCTCTTGTCAAGTACACATGTGTGAACATTAGCCATGGTTTATAAAGCAAATAAAGTGTTTCTGTGTAGACTGGCTCTAAATTCTACAGACACTATCATCTTTGTGTACATGCAGCTAGGAGGTAGATCTATAGTAACAGCAGAGCACACTTTCACTTTCCTAAAATGGAAAAAGAGTTCTTTATTCTGACTTACAGAATATTCTTTTTCAGTGTCAATATGCATTTTAAATTTCTTTTTTTTTTTTTTTAATTTATTTTTTGACAGAGAGAGACAGCGAGAGAGGGAACACAAGCAGGAGTGGGAAAGGGAGAAGCAGGCTTGCCGCGGAGCAGGGAGCCCGATGTGGGGCTCTATCCCAGGACCCTGGGATCATGACCCGAGCCGAAGGTAGACACTTAATGACTGAGCCACCCAGGCACCCCTGCACTTTAAATTTCAAACATTTGGATCGTACAAAAATACATTTAACCCAAACTATAGAAATCAGGCTTTAGAAGGCAAATAAATACCCCCCTTTCCCTTCCAAGCTTCGAATCAACTGGGAAATAGTGATGAGACATATAAATGAAGCTTAAAATATCAACTTTAATACTGGAAATGTCATTGGGAAAATGGCTATATATCTTTAGAGAAAAGGGCTCACTAACATTTCCTCTTCCAACTAGATCTTGCAACTGTCCACCTGAGGGAAAGTTTGGTTCAGTGAAGATTCACTTAGGCAAAACTGCTGCCTCCCACTAGTCTGGGGCAGACAGATGAAAACAGGAGCAAATCCCCAGTATTTTTAATCCTGTAGCAGATTAGCTTCATCAAATCAAGGAATGTAAGCCAATGATGTGGGGTGGGGAAGGGGTGTCTCACATTTGATCTGTTAACTTCTCAAGTATTTTATTGTAAAATACTAGAGATGAAAAAAATGTGGATAAATCTCTATAGAGTCAAAGCAGCACTGGTTTGGGATATGTAAGGTAATACTCAACTACACGTAGTGATGTATAAATTGTAAGGACATCTTCTTAATCCATTAATCTATCAACAGACACTTGGGATGCTTCCATACCTTGGCTGTTGTAAATAATGCTGCAATAAACATAGGGGTGCATATATCTTTTTGAATTAGTGTTTTTGTTTCCCTTGGGTAAATACCCAGTAGTGGAATTACTGGGTCATATGATATTTCTTTTTTTTTTTATTATTTTATTATGTTATGTTAATCATCATACATTACAGCATTAGTTTTTGATGTAGTGTTCCATGATTCATTGTTTGCATATATGAATTGTGTAAGACTGTTGAATCATACGATATTTCTATTTTTAATTTTTTGAGGAAACTCCATACTGTTTTTCACAGTAGCTGCACCAATTTACATTCCCAACTGTTAATAAGAGTTCCCCTTTTTCCATATCCTTACTCACATTTGTTGTTTCTTGTCTTTTTTTCTGACTGGTGTGAGGTGATATCTCATTGTGGTTTTGATATGCATTTCCCCAGTAATTCCACTTCTATATTTATTGCAAAAGCTCTAGGATATGGCCAGTCAGCAACTGAGTCCGAGTTCTCGTGTAGCTGTAGGCTAATAACCATTGGTGATTTGCCAAACTAAAGCCTTTGTCCTGAGTAATTCTCAAAGGAAGAATTGCCTGTTGTTAACATATTCTAGATGGTATTTGGAACAAAGGGTAATTACAGTTAAAAGCCATAAGAATACAAAACCTAGAAATAAGTCTTAAAATTACTTGTTTATATAATATAAAGAAAACTGTGTATTAGCACTCTCCTAGTCTTTTACTGGCTAGGAGAGTCATAACAGATTTCTAACAATATACTTTAATAATCTCTATACTTTATCCAAAAGAGCTCCATCCCCCCAAACGAGAAGCTTGATGTATAAAATTCTCATTGTTTCCTGACCCAAATTCTTAATCTAAAACTTGAGATTTCTAAACTATTTTTATCTAGTCTTTATACCCCAAGATGAATATTTGCTTAGGCAGGTCATCTTTTCAACTAGGCTTTCAAATACATTAAAAATACAAATAGGAATCAGATTTCTCTGGTATTTCTTTTAAACCCCTAAGCCACAAATATTTTAATTAATTTATTCTTAACTCATTAATTAATGACAGATGGGAACAAATTCCTGTGAAATAAAAAATGTAGAGGGAAAATTAATTTACTTTTAAAAATGTTTATGCAGTTAGTCAACATTATAGAAAAAATAATTGAATCACGACAAATGTTGAATTGTTATTAGATAAATGTAAGAATTTTTTTTAAGTAGGCTCCCCACCAAATGTGGGGCTTAAACTTATACCCTGAGATCAAGAGTAGGATGCTCTACCCACTGAACCACCCAGGCGCCTTTGGCAAGAAATATTTTTGAAATCTACACTTCTATTTCTCTTGAGAAAGTAGTTTAAAACTATAGTCTATTGAATGAGGCGGCCATCTGCTGACGGGAAAGGGCACTACAGGTACTATTTTGCAGGAACTGAACGTCATATTCTACACAAACCAACTGAACCACAAACATTTCAGTAGCGCTGTCCAACAGAAACGTAATAGAAGTCACATACGTAATTTAAAAATTTCTAATCACTACTTTTAAAAAGTAAAATTTTAATATCGCATTTTATTTAACCCGATATATCAAAAATATTCTTATTTCAGCATACAATCAATACAAAAAGTTTATTTTTTTTTTCATATTAAGTCTTCAAAATATAATCCGTATTTTATGGTACATCTCAGTTCGGACCAGCCACAGTTCGTGTTCAAGAGCCACGCGTGGTTGTAGCTAGTGGCTCCACACTGGACAGGCAGATATAGAAAACGAAGAGAGAGCTACAGTTACTCTGATGTGCCTTTTACTAAGTTCATTCATTTCTTTTTTTTTTTTTAAAGATTTTATTTATGTATTTGACAGAGAGAGAGACAGCAAGAGAGGGAACACAAGCAGGGGGAGTGGGAGAGGGAGAAGCAGGCTTCCGGACGAGCAGGGAGCCCCATGCGGGGCTCGATCCCAGGACCCTGGGATCATGACCTGAGCCGAAGGCAGACGCTTAACGACTGAGCCACCCAGGCGCCCCAAGTTCATTCATTTCTCACCCCTTCTGCCCACTCTTTTAAAAGTTCCTCTCTTTCCCTCTGTAAGTTCTACTTAATTTTGTAAATATGTTTTGCCTCCTGAATATTTTGGAATACTTAAACGACCCTCAAGAGCCGGCCCAAGAACGGTAAGACCCAGGAGAGCCCATTTTTCTCCAGAGGTTCGTATGCCAGCGCCGACCTTCGATTCGGCTCGTCGGCGGAGGTCTGCTACATTCCTGGGCATCGGAGCCCAAGCCGGGGATCGGGGCCTGTCCTGGCTCTCCGGTCGCCTTATGACATCACAGCCCCATGACTGAGGTTCACGTCCAGCGAGGTTCCGGGATTCCAGGACGCAACGGTCGAAGGCTTTCAGTGGGAGAGAGCCGGGACTGGAGGAGGCCACACGACTAGGTCCATGCCACTATGCCCACAACTCGGTGCTTCCAGTCCGGCCCCATGATCCGGCGAAGGCAGGTGGAAAGATGCGCGCTGGCACCGACACACCCGCGAGCGAGGAGCTCCCCACCGCTTCCCAGCAGCACCAGCGGGGTCTTCCGGGTGGACCCCTACCTCTGCTGATTGGTTGGAGGTTGCCGCCACGTGACCCAGAAACGGCTTCGGCCGCTGCTTTCCCCGCCTCTGTTGTCCCCCTCCCCACTCCAAGGTCGCGGGAGGCGGAGGGCAGGTTTCCTAGGCAACCGGAGCTGGTAGTGTAAACACACCAGGCCCCGGATTAGAGAGGGTGTCGTGCCCGCTGTTGCAAGACAGGGACTGAGGTCGGAGTGGACTCTGGTCTGTCTCGGATTGCCCTGGAATCCATCATCTTCCTGGGATAAGGTGAGTGTGTGTCACCTTGTGGCCTTTGGGCCTACATCACCTGTCTGCAGGCCCCAGGAGTCTTTGTTCTCCTCTCCTCCCTCTCTGCCCGCCCCTGAGAGGAAGACGGGAGAGAAGCAACGTTGAGGTCAAAGGACCCCCGTAATGGCGCAATGGAGATGATAGTAACAATGAGACAGAGACGTGTCTTTATTGGAGGCCGTCAGGGTGACCAGAGCAAAGGTTAAGAGGGGGAGGAAAGGGAAGGTGGCCCACAGTCATCTGTGCAGCCTTTACTGCACGCGTTAAGGTACAGAACTGAGAAAACCAAGGGCTCCTTGGCCAAATTGGATACTGCTCACCTAGTGCCATAAGGGCGTTTGTTGGGCCCGTCAGTACTAACAGATGGATTCTGATCTCTTTATACCCAAGGGAGGAGACAGTTTGATCATACAGGGCCTCTAGTTTGTAGAAAATAAAGTTGATTTTCTCAGGATAATACCCTACCCTCCTGGCAGACAGAAACATGGTGCTTTACACTCTATTTATTATTATACTCTGGTCATGTACGGCAAGTATTTACATATTATATATATTCCAAATTATACCATATAGGACTCTGTAGCATGACAATTAATTCAAACTATTCGACAAATTTTATGGAACACCAAGCAAGTGCCCGGCACAGTGATAGGTTCATTGTCCTTGCCTTCAATGAACATGTAACCTGGTAGGGAGGAAAGACCTGCAAGGCATCACAATACAGTGGGACAGGTACTATATATGGAACATATGCAGGCCTTAACTGGAGTCATAAGGAAGAGAATGATTATAATACTACCGGAGAGAATTAAAATCTTCACAAAGAAGACTCTTGATTTAAATCTTTAAGGATGTATGGAGTATGTCATAAAGTCAAGGGAAAAAAGACATTTTAGGGAAGGAAGACAGCATATGACAAAATATAGAAATACCCCAGCCCATTCAGAGAACTATAGTTGTAGCCAGACTCTGGGGTGTTGGGAGTTTGTGGTTGATGAGCTTGACAGGTAGGCAGGAGTCAGAGCATGGATACCACGAATGCCTTCCTTAAGCAGCTTAAACAGATCTACGTTTCAGGAGGCTGGCTGTCACAGTAGTGTAGAAGAGGGATTGGAGGTTTTAGGACTATAAGGAAGGCATCCAATTAAGGTGAAATGATGAAGGTCTGAACCAAAAAAGAGGCAAACAGAATGGAGAGGAGGGGGGAAATGATAGACATTTAAGAGGTATATGCAGAAGGATTTAATGAGTGAGTGAACATGGAAGAAAGAGTAAAAGAGTGGTTAAGAATAAATCCTGAGTTTCTGATATGGTTGATTACAAAGATGTGCCATTTACCAAGAGAAGCAGGCTGGCTGGGAAATATGACTTCAGTATTGAACACACTGAATTTGAGATGCCTATGACACATTCAGATATAGCTATCCATGTAGGAAGTTGGTTTTGTTGTATGGAAAACAGGAAGATAAAGATTAGTAATTTTTTACCAAGAAGGAAACAAGTGCTCAGAAAAGTAGATTTGAAATAACAAATAGAGAGAAGCTAAGGAGAAAAAGGCAAACAAAAAAGAATACTAGAAGAATGGAGTTATCAACATTGTCAAATGCCATGCCAAGGTCCAGTTAAGCTGAGAGCTGAAACATGTCCAGTGTCTTTGGCAACTAGAAGATTATTGTTGACTTTGGCAAAAGAAGCAGTCATGGCCTGAGGTATCCCCAGTCAGGTTGCAGTGAGTTAAGAACTGAGTGGAGGTAGTGAAGTGTTGCTATAATGAACTCCTCTATCTTGAAGTTTTTCTGTGAAAGTATCTAAAACATTCATTCATAGAATACAGGATAGGAGGACTTTTTTTTAAGAGACAGGAATGATCTAACATTCATATATGGAGAGAAGAGAGGCCTTAGAGAAGAAAAGATGGGAATAAAAGGAGGAGGAAAATTTAACATAACTGTTCTGAAAGAGACTGAAGACAATGGGATCAGTACAGACATTTTAGACAAGAGAAAGAATACTTTTACTAAGACAGGAGTCAGGAAGGGAAAGAAATACATTTTTAGGAGGAAAGGGAATTTAAGGAATGAATATCTGATGGTATCGCTGTTCTCTGTTAAGATGGGGACAAGATCATCTGCAGAGGGAGGAGGGGTGGCAGGGAGAACTTGAGAAGAGTGGTAGAAGTTTAGAATAGTCCCTATGTCATGAATCCCAGAGCTGTATCTCTAGCCCTACTCTCCCTAGGAGAGGAAGTCGAAGAAGAAAATATAAAATGTCCGTTGTTGAAGATCCAGCTGAAGTTAGCAACCATGCGTTTTCAGTGACTTCAGCTCTGTGCTGGTTATGTGAAATCATCCAGCAGCACTCCAGAGTGAGGAGGGGAAGGAGGGGATTGAATCAATCCAAGATTTGAGATTTGGAGGGTGAAAGCTACAGAAGCTCCTGGTGGCTCCTGGTGGCTCCTGGTTCCATGAAGGAACTAGAGAAAAAGACCTGTGGTCTCTTAGATGGTCAGGCCCTGAAAAGAACTTGCCCAAAGTGGAAGAGAATGAATGCAAGTTGGCCAACAGGACACACCTCTTGATGGAATCAGAAGCTTCAGCTGGAAGCCCTGGGCCCACTTGTGACTGGAGGAAGCATAGGAGGCTTGTAAATACCAGGGAGGTTCAGGCTCTTCATAATTCAGATGTAGTTATGCAAATTATAGAATTGAAAGATTTCTAAATTATATTTTGTTTTGCTAAACTGTTGAATTAGATAGATTTTTTCCTAAATAAGATGAAGTGGGAAGTAAGGTTGGTATCCAAAATATGCATATTTCTCTGTTAAGACAAAGTAGTCTCCTTGAATAAATGGAGAGCTGTAACTTGTTCTCAAGAAGACTGAATACTGTGAAGACGGAAGTTCTCTCTAAATTAAGCTTTACAATGGAATTTCAAAAACCCAAGTGAATTTTTAAACACTAAATATGAACTTTCATAAATTTTATTTGGAAAAATAAATGTGAAAGAATAGCCAAGAAATTTAAAAAAGAAAGAATATGTGGTGGGAATTAATATAAATCACAGTAATTAAAACCAGATGATACTATAGGAAAAGACAGAGCTAAGGGAGAACACAGATTGGAAAGTCCAAAATTAGGCTCAAATATATGTGATAATTTAGTGAATAACAAAGGGAACAGTTAATTTCTTTTGGAGCAGACATCTTGGATATAGACTAGATAACTTGGATCCCCATTTGGTGACTTTGGATGTACTAAGGACAGGCCTTGTTCCTTGTGTGATAGTTGGAAGGCAGGCTTTCCTATTAATGTTCACAGACATTAAACCAGAATGTAGGGGCTTCTTTTCTGATGAGAAGTAGTGGTACAAAGCCTTCCTTTACTTAGTATGGCATCTGAATAAGCCTAGGGAGGCAAGACTATGGCCTGCATCTATGTATGGGCCTCTGATGGAGTATCTAAATCCTTTCAAGTTGTTCCTTGCCTGGCCACTCCTGCAGCCTGTGCTGTAATATCTTGGGGGTACCCAAGAATGGGGTAAAGAGATAGTTGTTAATGGCAAGCAAAGAAGGAAAGTACAGTATTACCTTCAGCATAGGTCCATCTTCTAACTACTTCTCACCATCACCACTACCACTACCCTACTCCAAGTACCATCCTCTCTCACTTATATTATTATAACTGTCCCTTAATTTGTCTCCTTGCTTCTACCTTAGACCCCTACAGTCTATTTTCAACAGATTCTTTGAGGGTGATCTGTTTCAGAACTTAAGACAGCTCATATTACTCCCACTCAAAATCCTCATAGGGCTTTCCATCTTACTCATCTAAAATCCTCAAAAGGGCCTACAAATCACAAGCTAGCACATGATCTGGCTCTGCACTACCTCTCTGATGTCACATCCTACCAGTCTCCATTTCCTAGCTGTGTTCTAGCTGTATCATTTTCCTTGTTATTCTGCAAGCATACCAAGTATCCTTTCATCCTATTTTTTTTGCATGTGCTCTTCCCTCTGCCTGGGTGCATTTTCCCCAGATTTCCTCATAGCTCACTCTCCCTCATTTCCTTCAGCTCCTTGCCCAGATGCTACCTTATTGGAAAAGTCTTTTCTTTCCTTCTACCCCTAGCATTTTCTGACTGGTAGATATATTAATATATCAACACATATATTAATGAATGAGCGAATGAATTAGAGATTCAAGGATAATTTTCTGGCTGTATTTTTCTTTGTGGTGTTAGCCGAAGCCCCTCCTCTCCTCACCTCAGCAAGGTTGGACTGCATCTCCAGTTTACAGAGCCTGAGATCTGATACAGATCTCGAAGTCCTTTGATTTGGTTCCCTTGGATGGCTCACAGCCACCTTCTTCCCAATCACTGCGGCTCTGAGTTTGGGGAATTTTTAGGATGGTTTTGTAAAACTTCTTTCCCTGGTACCTTGAATTGTGGCTGGTTTGTACTGATGGGCTTTTCTCTCAGTCTCATGCTGTCTACTTCATTTCCATTCAAAAGACCTTTCTCTAATAAAATACCTAGGAATAAACTTAACAAAAGAGGTGAAAGACCTGTACTCTGAAAACTATGAAACATTGATGAAAGAAATTAAAGACAACACAAAGAAATGGAAAAATATTCCATGCTTATGGATTAGAAGAACAAATGTTGTTCAAATGTCTATACTACCCAAAGCAATCTACACTAAGTTTAATGCAATCCCTGTCAACATACCAAGAGCAATTTTCACAGAACTAGAACAAATAATCCTAAAATTTGTATGGAACCACAAAAGACCCCAAATAGCCAAAGCAGTCTTGAAAAAGAAAAACAAAACTGGAGGTATCACAACTCAGACTTGAAGAAGTTATGTTACAAAGCTGTAGTAATCAAAACAGTATGGTATGGGCACAAAAATAGACACATAAATCAATGGAACAGAATAAAAAACCCAGGAATATCCCCACAATTATATGGATAATTAAGCTTTGACAAAGGAGGCAAGAATATGCAATGGGAAAAAGTCTCTTCAACAAATGGTGTTGGGAATACTGGACAGCTACATGCAAAAGAGTGAAACTGGACCACTTTCTTAAACCATACACAAAAATAAATTCAAAATGAATTGAAGACCTAAATGTGAGACCTGAAACCATAAAAATCCTAGAAGAGAGCACAGGCAGTAATTTCTCTGACATTGGTTGTGGTAGCATCTTTCTAGATATGTCTCCTGAGGCAAGAGAAACAAAAGCAAAAATAAACTATTGGGACTACATCAAAATAAAAGGCTTCTGCACAGCAAAGGAAACAATCAGCAAAGCTAAAAGAGAACTTACTGAATGGGAGAAGATATTTGCTAACAACATTTCTGATAAAGGGTTAGTATCCAAAATATTAACACACCAAAAAAAAAAAAATAATAATCCAATTTAAAAATGTGTAGAAGACTTGAACAGACATTTCTCTAAAGAAGACATACAGATGGCCAAAAGACATATGAAAAGATGCTCAACATCACTCATCATCAGGGAAATGCAAATCAAAACTACAATGACATATCACCTCACACCTGTCAGAATGACTAAAATTAACAACAGATGTTGGCAAGGATATGGAGAAAAGGAACCCTCATGCAGTGCTGGTGGGAATGCAAACTGGTGCAGCCACTGTGGAAAACAGTATAGAGGTTCCTCAAAAAGTTAAAAATAGCTATGATATTTTTAGCAACTACCCTATGATACAGTAGATGCACTACTGGATATTTACCCAAAGAATACAAAAACACTAATTCGAAGGGATATATGTACCCCTATGTTTACTGCAGCATTATTTATAATAGCCAAACTGTGGAAGCATCCCAAGTATCCATCGATAGATGCATGGATAAAGAAGAGGTGGTATGTATATATATATATATACAATGGAATATTATTCAGCCAAAAGAAAAAACAAACCCAAATCTTGCCATTTGCAACAACATGGATGGATCTAGAGAGTATAATGCTAAGTTAAATAAGCCAGTCAGAGAAAGACAAATACCATATGATTTCACTCATATGTGGAATTTAAGAAACAAATGAACAAAGGAAAAATAAAGAGAGACAAACCAAAAAAACCACTTTTAACTAGAGAGAACAAATAGATGGCTACCAGAGGGGAGGTGGGGGGATGGGTGAAATAGGTGAAGGGGATTAAGAGTACACTTAATCAATATGAACACTGCATAATATATAGAATTGTTGAATCACTGTATTGTATACTTGAAACTAATTTTTCACTGTATGTTAACTATACTGGAATTTAAATAAAACAACAAAATACCTTTCTCAACATCTCTGGTACTCAATGCTCTTTTCCTAGCACTGCTACGCATTCCTTTCTTATTTTCACATTTCCCTACTCGTTCTAGTGGGATTTGGGGGAGAAGGTAGGTAGATACAAGGACACAAGTAATCTTCTTTTTTTTCTTAAAATTTTAATTTATGTGTACACCTGTACATATATATAATTTTGCATAAATGAATGAAAGTGAGCATATACTTTTAAAATAAATATTTAAGTAAAATTTCATTTTAAGGATAACATATATATATATAGAAACCACACAAATCTTAGATATCTAATTTTATTTTCTCAAAGTGAATGCATTCCTTTAACCAGCACACAGATCACAAAATACACCTTCATCAGCACTCTAGAGCCCCTCTTTACCTCTTCCTGGTCACTCAACCCTGAGAGGTAACCACTATCTTGACTTCTTCTAATACCATAGATTGGCTTGTTTTCAAATTTTATGTGAACAGAGCCACATAGTATAAACCTCACTGTGTGTGTATCTTCCTTTGCTAAACTTGTGTTTGTGGGAATCATCCATGTTGTATACAACAATAGTTTCTTTCTCATTCCACTTCTAGGTATAAACTCAGACTAAATGTGTACCTAATGTCTTGCATGATAAAACTGTTCAGAGAAGCACTATTTAGCTCCAAACTGGAGACATTCCAAATGTCTACTAACAGTAGAATGAATAAATGGTTTATATATTCATACTATAGAATACTAAACATGCTCTTAAAAAGTTTTTTTTCTTTGCCATTTTTACCTAGATCTATCCCTATCCAACCTCTCATGCCTATCATAACCACACTAGCTTTCACCTGCATCCAAGGTAACTCATGTTAACAATTCAGTATGTATCTTTACATATTTTCTCCTTATGTAATCATATACACGTGTATGCATATATATACGTATACACATAGATGTACACCCATACATAACTACAGAGGAATTGTTGTAAAAAGTGGGATCACAATATACATCATACCTACATTTTGCTTTGTCATGTCATCATATTAAAACCTAGATTCCTATGTATATGTCTGGAATACTATAATGAATATTAAAAAATACCAAAAAATTGGGTTTTTATTATAGCTACTTAGGTATTAAGCAGTTCATATCATCTAAAATGAAAATGTTGGTTAATTCATTTTATTAAATATTTATTCCCATGACAGCTATGTCACAAAACCCTGAGGTTTCTTTTCTTTGCTAGTACACTTCTTTGCTAGAGCTATGTTCAGTTTTGGACACAACAGTATAATAGGAAGGATAAACTGGAGCCTGTTCAAAGGAGAGCAACAGAGTTATCTCTAGTGAGAGAACTAAAAAAGATGAACTGGGGAGTGAGATAAAGTTGTAGATGAGAGATGACCATGTTCTTCAAGTATGAAAGGCTTATAGTGTGGAAGAAAAACACTCGTTTTATTTGAACCCAGGAGGTAGAGTAACAATGGAGTGGAGTTATGGAGACACAGAATTAAATTCAAAATAAAAACCCGATTTTCTAACAGAAAACTTTAATGGACTGTCTTGGGGCCTAGACAGATAGTTGGTATTATACTGTGTGAAAATTTCAGGCCACATATGGGTAATTCTACCTAAGTATCTTTAAGGCCCCTTCAACCTGTAATAACATGGCTCTAGAATTTATTTTATTTCAACTTTTCATTTTCCTTAACAGATATATTATTATGAGCTTTATTTTTAATGGAAGATGACTGAATGTGAAAACCTAAACCAAGAAGAAATAATTAAGGAACTGGTGAGTCAAAGCCAAGTTTCTTTTCTTTTCTTTTTTTTTTTTTAAAGATTTTATTTATTTATTTGAGAGAGAGAGAGAATGAGAGAGAGCGAGTACATGAGAGGGGGGAGGGTCAGAGGGAGAAGCAGACTCCCTGCCGAGCAGGGAGCCCGATGCAGGACTCGATCCCGGGACTCCAGGATCATGACCTGAGCCGAAGGCAGTCGCTTAACCAACTGAGCCACCCAGGCGCCCAAAGCCAAGTTTCTTTTCAATTACATTTGCAAGAATAGTAAATGGAACATTTTTACACTCCCTTCTGGAGCTCACCTAGATTTCTTCTACCCCATGACCTTTGGAAGTAGAGAAAAATCATATATATGGTATAACTTTCCTTCTTGTGAGTTAAACATGGCATCAGTGCAACTGATAGTTTATAATTTCTAATAGCAAAATAATTTTTAAATTATTTTGAATAGGTAATAACCCAATTTCTTTTTTTGAAACAGTGTTTATGCAATGGTTTGTCTTATGAGATGGTTGGACAAGAAGGATCAGATACTTCAAAACTGGAGATGTTTTTCTCAGGTTATCCCTGTATAGTTGGATTATCATTATTTCCTAATTTAACAAGTCTCACAATTGTTGCTCAAGATATAAAAGAAATTTCAGGGCTAGAAACTTGTTTACGGCTTAAAGAACTCTGGATTGCTGAATGCTGCATAGAGGTAAGTCTAAACATAACCGTATATGAAGTATTTTATGCTTAATTCTTTGGCTTTGGAAAAATAGTTCCATGAAAGATATGCATGAGTCATGGATCAAAACAGATGAATGGGGAGGGGCATACATGATGAAGTAAAATAAAACCCTTTACCCAGTAAAACAAAACAAACAAAACAAATGGGTAAAATATAGACATAGATTTCTACAAAGGAGAAAATAGAAATAAAGAATCAAAATGTAGACATACTCTACATTTTAGTAATCAGATCAGATCAAATAATACCCAGTATCGCTTAGTAGTAAATTGGTTTAAATTGGTTTCCTTAGTCACTATTGGTTGTGTAAAAATTGTAACATCTAGGGGCGCCTGGCTGGCTCAGGGGAGCATGCAACTCCTGATCTCAAGGTAGTGAATTCAAGCCCACCTTGGGTGCAGAGATTACTTAAAAATAAAATCTGAAGAAAAAAAAAAAGAAAATTGTAACATCTGTAGTGAAAAGCAGGATTCCAAAATGTATCATGAGTCAAAGAAATGTGCATACCTTTTGACTCAGAAATCCCTAATCCTAAAATTTAATCCTAGAGGAGTAATTCAACAGCAGAAAACAACATAAAGTTATTTGTTGCAGTACTATTTATAAGAGCTAAAAATTTGAAACAAATATTTCACATATACAGGTATTTTTAAGAATGTTATTATAGCTAGGGCACCTGGGTGGCTCAGTTGGTTAAGCGACTGCCTTCGGCTCAGGTCATGATCCTGGAGTCCCTGGATCGAGTCCCGCATCGGGCTCCCTGCTCAGCAGGGAGTCTGCTTCTCTCTCTGACCCTCCCCCCTCTCATGTACTTGCTCTCTCTCATTCTCTCTGTCTCAAATAAATAAATAAAATCTTTAAAAAAAAAAAAAAAGAATGTTATTATAGCTAATATATTTTGTAATTAAAATTATTATTTGAATGATTACAAAAACATTTTAGATGGTCTTAAGTTTAAAAAATCCACAAAATTATATAGGTCTCATGATTATAATATAAAAATAGATATAGAATTGATTAAAATTTTAAAAGAATATGAACATTGAAAATAGTTGTCTTTAGGTGGAGGGATTACATGTTTTTTCTTTTCAAATGTTTCATTCATTTGAGGGTCTTGGGTGGCTCGGCTGGTTAAGCTTCCAACTCTTGATTTTGGCTCAAGTCATGATCTCAGGGTTGTGAGATGGAGCCCTGCATCGGGCTCTTAGCTCAGAGTGGAGTCTGCTTGAGATTCTCTTCCTCTCCCTCTGCCCCTCCCCCACTCACATGCATATGCTCTCTGTCTCTCTCTCAAATAAATAAATTTTAAAAATCTTTAAAATGTTCAGTTCATTTTGTTGGATACAGATTTTGCAATAAATGTGATTTTAAAAAGAAAATGTACTTATAATCTACTTTATTAAAAGGATAATGCCAAAACGTAAGTTAACACTATTCAGTCTTTTTTTTTTTTTTTACAGAAAATTGGAGGTCTTCAAGAATGTAGAAATTTAGAAAAACTGTATTTATATTATAATAAAATTTCCAAAATAGAAAATTTAGAGAAATTATTCAAATTGGAGGTTCTCTGGCTGAATCACAATACAATTAGAAATATTGAGGTAAGATAATTTCAGTAATTCATATGTAAAGTCAGTTACCCCTGTGGAGTTTTAATCACAATGTCCAAGATCATATTATGGGCATATTTATGACCAGCTTAATTATTGTTAAGAAAAACTAACATGTATACCGCATTTATAATGTGTAGAAAACTTCATATACGGGGGGGTGCCTAGGTGGCTCAGTTGTTAAGCGTCTGCCTTGGGCTCAGGTCATGATCCCAGGGTCCTGGGATCGAGCCCCGCATCGGGCTCCCTGCTCAGCGGGAAGCCTGCTTCTCCCTCTCCCACTCCCCCTGCTTATGTTCCCTCTCTTGCTGTCAAATAAATAAATAAAATCTTAAAAAAAAAAAAAAAGAAGAAAGAAAACTTCATATACGATGTTTTCTTTACTCCTCCCACCAAGCTTGGGCGGTAGGTTATTTCTTCCTTGAAAGTTAAAAAAATAGAGATTTAGAGAAGTTATATATATATATATTGCCAAAGATTATAAACACATTCTGTGTGATGTGTTTTTCTTCCTACTCATCTTCCTCCTTTCCTCTCCCCTCCCCTCCCTGTTCCCTCTTCTTCCAATAATTCTCTCCACGTTCCAGAGAAACAAAGATGACTGCTTGAAGGCACCTACTTACTTCTGTGCTTGTGAAGTACACAGTACCCAGTGCTCAAAGCACTTGGAGAACTAACCAGATTGATCAGATCATTTATAAATATATATATTACTGACTTCCTCTAAATGATATATTGTCTAAATTTTCAGGGCTTGCAAACTTTGAAGAATTTAAATGACCTTAACCTTGCTGGAAATCTAATAAGCAGCATTGGTATGTATTATTTCATTTGGAATATGAGATAATGCTACAATAATTTTTTATCAGTATGAAAAGTACATTCTTAGATTTCTTTTTTTAGACTCTTTTGTATGATATTTTGCAAAGCATTTCTAAATCTATGATTATAGGATGTGAAAATACTAACCATTAATCAGTTGTTACTAACTATACAGTGTTACTATTAGCCTTACTTATATGCAAGAAATGATGATCATATACAACTAAGAAATATGACAGGATATGAACAGGAGGGAAAACAAGAAATTTAATTTTTCTTTCATCTTGTTTTTTAAATTAAAGGTCGATGTCTTGATCCCAATGAACAACTGGAAAGATTAAACCTTTCTGGTAACCAAATATGTTCTTTCAAGGTATGTTTAAGTGGAACAGTCTATTTTTATTTACCAACCTGGATCATGAACCATCTTATTGCAGAAAATGTACTAAATAGTTCCCTTTTAAAGAACAATTTAATTATTTTGGACTATCCATTACTCTAAGAAATTTTAGAGGCAGCTGATTAAGCTGGCCCTAATGATCTGACACTATTAAAACCAAACAAGAAACTATTTACTTGGCTTAGTTTTCCTCTGATCTTTCTGGCTACACCTCTGGTTTTTCATCTTCTCCTAACATCTAAAAAACGGGCTGCTCCAGGTTAGTCTCAGGATCTTTTCTCATTACTATCTGCATTTATTCTCTAAATAATCGCATTGTCTTATGACTTTAAATACCTTTTATACATTTATTATTCCTCACTTTCTACTTTCCCTAACAACTATTTCTATTTCTACTTTCCCTCATAACTCCCCAGAACTTTAGATATCTCCTATCCTAACTCAAACTGATTTCCTCCACACTGAATGTTCACTTCTTCTCCTGCATCCTTCTCTACCTCTCTAAATGGCATCTCCATTTTTCTTTTTTTTTTGAAGATTATTTATTTATTTATTTGACACACAGAGAGAGATAGCAAGAGAGAGAGCACAAGCAGGGGGACTGGCAGGGAGGCAGAGGGAGAGGGAGAAGCAGGCTCCCCGCTGAGCAAGGAGCCCGATGCGGGGCTTGATCCCAGGACACTGGATCATGACCTGAGCTGAAGGCAGCCGCTTAACTGACTGAGCCACCCAGGCGCCCCGGCATCTCCATTTTTCTAATAGCTTAAGCCAAAATCCTTAGAGTCATTTTTTTACTCCTCTTATTCCTTCATAACCCATATCCAATCTATCAGCAAGTTCTGTTGGCTCTACCTTCAGATATGTCCAGTCTGACCATTTTTTACCACCTAGATCTCTACTAACCTGATTCAAGACACGATCATCTCTAACCTGCATTTTGGAAGAAAAAAAAAAAAAAAGCCTCCAAACAGGTCTCCCTGTGTTTACCCTTTCACTACTATCAGTCTGTTTTCTACACAGCAATCTGCTCATTCAAAAACTATGTCAGATCAAATCACTCTTCTGCTCAAAACTCTCCCTTGGCTTCTCATCTCTTTCAGAGAAAAAGCCGATTCCTACAATGGCCCACAAGACTCTCTATAATCTAGTCTTCCCCGCACTGTGTCTCTGACCACAGCTTCTACCACTTTCCCCTTTGTTTACTCCATTCCAGCCACTCTGGTCTCCTCACTGGTCCTTGAATATAGCTAGTGCTCTCACCTTAGGGCCTTTGCACTTGCTGGGATATTCTTCCCCCAAATATCTTCATGGCTCATTCTCCTCATTCTTTGAGGATTTTGTTCAGATGTTATGTTCTTTTTTTTTTTTTTAAAGATTTATTTATTTATTTGAGAGAGAGAATGAGAGAGAGCACATGAGAGAGGGGAGGGTCAGAGGGAGAAGCAGACTCCCTGCCGAGCAGGGAGCCCGATGCGGGACTCGATCCCGGGACTCCAGGATCATGACCTGAGCCGAAGGCAGTCGCTTAACCAACTGAGCCACCCAGGCGCCCCATATGTTATGTTCTTAGTGACACCTTTCCTGGCCAATTTAGGTAAAATAGCAATAACTCTACTACCCTCCCTAACCTGAAGCATTCCCATCACTCTTTCCTTGTTTTTTCTTCTTGGCACTTATGCCACATCCCCTGGCACTTATCCACATCCTTTCCTACTAGCTCCACGAATGCAGGAACCTTGCCTGTTTTATTCACTGCTGTATCCATAATGCTTAAAACAGTACTTGACATGTAAAGTCTCAATAAACATTTGAATGAAAGAGAGGAAAACAAAAAGACTTAATGTTGATGGCATATAATGTAGGTGAAAACATATGGCATTTATAATTTTGACAGTGTCAAATTGAAAGTGCATACTCAAACACTTCCTTTAGACAGTAATGAAGAAAGATGAATAAATACACTATAAAAATATTTTGAATTGATCATTATTAAAATACACATCCTCAAGGGGCGCCTGTGTGGCTCAGTCGTTAAGCGTCTGCCTTCAGCTCAGGTCACGATCCCAAGGTCCTGGGATCGAGCCCCGCATCGGGCTCCCTGCTCAGTGGGGAGCCTGCTTCTCCCTCTCCCACTCCCTCTACTTGTGTTCCCTCTCTTGCTGTGTCTCTCTCTGTCAAATAAATAAATAAAATCTTAAAAAAAAAATACACATCCTCTTACTCAGAGAAGAATATTAGACACCAAAAAGCTATAGAATGAGGCAGAATGTCATAAACACTTTAACCAGAAGTTTTAAAAATATAAAAAGTTTAAACAAAATTTTATTGGTCAAATTCAAGAGGAAATATTCGATGTGAACACTGAGGGGCTGACAGAATTTCAACAGGCATTGGAGGAGGATCTACAATGCAGTGGGAGGAACTCTTGATCTTGGGGTCATGAGTTCAAGCCCCACACTGGCATAGAGATTACTGAAAAATATATATATACATGTGTATATATAAATACATGCTGTGGGAAGTAGGCATTCTAAGATGGGGAGAACAATATGCATGAAGACATGGTGGTAAGAAATCAAGGGGTATATTTGAGAACATCAGCGGAAGACAGCAGAGGGAACTATGAAAGATAAATTTGGAATGCTGTGGGAGGTAATTTTTAAGCTAACTTATGAGACATGAGTAGGAGGTGCCTAGGGAAAGAGCATTCCAGGCAAAGTGTGAAGGACCTAAGTGGGGGGAAAGAGCATGGCAAATTCAAGAAACTAGAAATCTGTGGCTGGAACAGAGTGAGGGAGAGAATCATAAATCGAAGCTGAAGAAGATTAAGTCCACAATGCTGTGAGGATAAGGTCCTACCAAGAAGCCACATAGAGGGGCGCCTGGGTGGCTCAGTTGGTTAAGCGACTGCCTTCAGCTCAGGTCATGATCCTGGAGTCCCAGGATCGAGTCCCGCATCGGGCTCCTTGCTCAGCAGGGAGTCTGCTTCTCCTTCTGACCCTCCCCCCTCTCATGCTCTATCTCATTCTCTCTCTCAAATAAATAAATAAAATCTTTAAAAAAAGAAAAAAAGAAGCCACATAGAAATTTATCTTACCCTGGCTGGCATGTGGTGCTTCAGCCTTCTGGTGCAGGAGAGCATAGCTGCATAGAAAGATCTGTCACTTCCAGCACTGCCACAAGCCAGAGGCAGCTTTGTACTGTGATAACATGAAGCTTAAGCAAAATAATAATGTAAAGCTCTCAGAATAATGACTAGCACACAGTAAGCACTCAGTAGATACACCATTTTATGATTACTATCACTTTAATTACATTAACCTATTCTGTTTCAATCTCCTCATCAAAAAAGTAGGGATAAAAATTAGATTGTGAAAATGTATTATATGGCATAAAATGAAAAAGGTTCTCTATATAATAATGATGGCCGTTTTTCAGAAAAGCATTGAAACATGATTCACAGCAACTTTTACTATTCTCACATTAAGAATGTTCCTGAAACACTATTATCTTGAATTTTTATCTCTAACCTTTCCATCCACCCTAAAAAGATACTATACTAGTGGTGATGGAATGCTTCTGTGCCACTTTCCATCCATAACAGATACCACACCACCAATTTTCAGTGAGATTTTGTGCTTTCATAGACTCCAATGTCATCTGACTTTAGACTATAGGTGGGGGTTGGAGGGGGTTCCTGAGTAAGACTTCAAAGTTCATACCTACCATAGCCCAGACTGATGGTCAAAGGAAACACAGCTACCCAAAATCAAAAAGAGTGTTTACTCCTCAGAACAGTCTGATGATTTACCTTCCTTGCCCCTGCAGAATTTGACCAAATAATTCTCTGCACAACTCTGTCCAGAAATCTCCATTTCAGAGCAACTCTGCTTAGTCCCACTTCTGCCATGAGCCCAGTACTAGCCTTGGGGCCAGCTAGCAAGAGTTTGGACACACATTGGCCACCTGACCTTGTCTTTTTTTTTTAATTTACTTATTTGACAGAGATACAGCGAGAGAGGGAACACAAGCAGGGGGAGTGGGAGAGGGAGAAGCAGGCTTCCCGCGGAGCAGGGAGCCCGATGCAGGGCTTGATCCCAGAACCCTGGGATCATGACCTGAGTGAAGGCAGACACTTAATGATTGAGCCACCCAGGCGCCCCAGAGCCTGTCTTACTTTTGACTCTGGGAGCCTGACTTCACGACTTACTTCCCCATTCCATTTGTACTTTATCTTCAGAACTAATGCCTTCTGGTTTTTGCTTTGGATTTCCCTTAACTCTGATTCTGACTCTACTAACTAGCATTACATCTGTTTAGAGCCAACCCCACCACAGTACCCTCCTCCACCAGGCCTCTGTCATGAATTCTTCTTCAGTTTTCTCAACACTTTAAAAATATAACCACTATTCCTAGTTTAGAGACTGAAGGCCAAAGCCAAGTAGACCTTTAACTTACAGACTTGTGTATGCATAAGCAATTGGTAATAGAGTTGTGATAAATTCTATAACAAAGGTAAACCCAGTGGCTAAAGAGAGTTCATAGGACCATCTGCCCCACACTTGGGCGATGAAACAAAACTCCCAGAAAAGATGATACTAGATTGAATCTTGACAGATTAAGAGGTAAAACTGGGATGAAGTTCAGTGCACTCAAAGGTAGCAGCATGAGTAAAGGTATAATGATAATTTAGGGTCTAGCACATTCTGAAACTTCCACTTGTTTGATACAGCTAAAACAAGAAATGTTAGGGTTGAAACAAAAGAGACAAGACTGAAGAGTTAAGCAAAGGCCAGATGCCAAATAAAGGAAGGTGTAAACAATGGCTTAAACCTCAGGATAAAAGATATTCAGGAGAAGCACTGGTCTAGAAGTGCATTATTAATCCCCCACGCACCACCACAGGGTGCAAGGAAAATGAGGCCCTCAGGAGAAAGCTAGGTTTCAGTTGCCATTAACTGGTAGAAAGGGCATTTACAGAAGAACAACAAGGAAACAAAAACCCCTAAAAATCAGGAATTCAACAGTGATTATGTCATATAGAATAGGGGTCCCCTAGCTTTTGATGAGAAAAGCATATCTGGAGGCTGAGGAGAATGGTGAGCAGTGTTCCTAGAGTGGTAAGTGTGAGAAATGGTGGCAGAGGAAGCAGGAGACCTACAGATACAATGGGGACAGTTGTTAGCAAAGGGCCTGTGCAGAGGGGGCAGCGTTGTCTTCATAAATAAATGTGCTCAGGTGACTGGCTCCAACGTCCCAGGTGGAATGCATGGTTTAGTAAATATTCTTTGACGTTTTATAGTTAAAATATATAGTTACAGAAGAGTCTCCTGTTTAATTATTGCTAGCTATTCTTCATGTAGTTGACATGTTTTTCACTAGAGAAAAAAAATTTTATCCATCTAAATCACTTTAACATGTTTAAGCACATGGTAAAATGCATTACATTAAATCATGGGTGATCTTAAGTGCTCAAATGCCTCCTTTATAAATGGACAGTTGCAATTAATTAATTGAACATTATTATTGCTGTTGTTTTAGGACCTCACTAACTTAACCAGGCTGCCTCACTTAAAGGATTTGTGTCTGAATGATCCTCAGTATAAGACCAATCCAGTTTGTCTGCTGTGTAATTATTCCACACATGTATTGTATCACTTGCCTAGCCTTCAAAGACTTGACACGTTTGATGTGTCAGCAAAACAGATCAAGGAACTGGCAGATGTAAGTGCATCCCTAATCAGATATCTGTGACTTAAGTTTAATTAATGCTTCTTTCTGGCTGTGTCCACATATGGTAGGTAGTATTATCTTGTCAGTTCTTGTCACCAACTCTACTTTTGCCCCAGTGAGCTGGCTATTTCACATAAACATATATAAATAACATTAGTACTGGAATATTAAATTTGATGACAGTACTAGAAGGTGAATTAATAGAAAAACACAATTTATACAAAACTAAAAAATCTGAAAGATTATCATGAGTGTCAAGAATAACTGAACTAGTGCAATATATACAAAAATTAATAAGGCCTAACTAACGTAGAAATGAAATAAATAACCCTCTCATTTGGAATACTATATATCAAAATTAAAAAATATCCATGGTTGATGGTAGTATGCCAGGATTAGGTAGATTTTAATCTAATTAAAAATGATTTGGGGTTCCCTAGAAGTACAGGTGGATCAACCCACACTCCCCAAATCTTGAAGATCTCTCAAATCTTGAAGAGAGCCATTCCTAGGCTGCCATTGATGGTGAACCTCCCAGTAAAGGGTCTAATTTCACATACCATCAAAGAATTCTATAATTTCAGAATGGAGTACATAGGAATTCACCATATTTATTAATAGTCTTTCCACATTGTATTTCTTCCTTTCCTTCCACTCCAGTGCGCCACTTTCGTTCATTCAGTTAACCATGTAGTAAATAGGTTTTGAGTATCTAGAGTGTGCCAAGCATGATGATGCCCCCACGTGAGCCCTCTCATCCTTTGTGGCTCATCCATCATCTCAATATAAAGCATGCCTTTATCTATTTGTCTTGTTCCTCTTCTCTTGCTAGCCTGAGGATTTTTCTCAGGTTCCATTCTCTCCTCTCTTTTCCATAACTGAGATTATCCTCTCTCCCACCCCAATCTAAAAAGTGAACTGTCTTGCAATATCAAGCAAAGGGCTAGAGTTCTTGTCTATTAGCAGATGATCAAAGTCATTGGAGATTCAGGGAAGAATGTCTTCTCTAACAGTGTGAAGTCAAAAATAACAGTAAAACTTCACAGTAACACATTTTTTGAAATGTCCATTATTATCTGCAGAATTTTACATTAGGCAGTTTCTTCCAAGGTGAGCTGGTTCACGCTTCATGAAATTACTTGGCTTATTAACTTCTCCAACAAATATTTAATACCTATTACATTCCAGCCACAGCTCAGGCCCTAGAGATACAGTGACTGAAACAGACAAAATCCCTGCTTGCTTGGAGTTTACATTCTTACGGGAGAAGACAAATAATAAGCAACTAAGTAGGAAAACAACTAGTATGTCAGGTAGTGATAAATGCTATGGAGAAAAATAAAACAAGGGTGAAGGAAACAAGATTATTTGTAGGGCCAGAGGGAGGAGTGTTGGGTACTATATATAGAATTGTTGGGAGAGGATTTCCTCAGGCAACACTTGGGCAGAGACCTGAAGGAAGTAAGTGAGCAAGCTTTTCAGGGATCAGCAAATGCAAAGAACTTGAGGCAGGAGCATGCATCTCAAATTTCAGGAACAGGAGGTTAGTGTAGGTGGAGCTGAGTAAGTGAGAGGAAGAGAAGAGATGAAAACAGGAATGGCCGAGGGGGGGAGAGCATATGAGACTGCAGGATGTTATAAAGATTTTGGCTTTTACTTTGAGTGAGGTGGGGCCACTGGAAAATTTCGAAGAGGAAAGACAAAATGACTTATTTTTTAAAGGGATCCTTTTCACTAATGGATTAAGAATAGAGGATTTGAGGGGAAAAGGTAAGTGCAGAGAAACCAGTTAGAGCCCAGTTACTGGGATGAGAGGTGTTGATGGTTTGATACAAGGTGTTAGTGGAAGAGGTGGTAAAAAGTAGTCAGATTCTGTAGTAGTTAGAAGGTGGAACCCATCTGGATTTGCTGTAGACTGACTGGATGTGAGGTGCAGAGGAAAGAAACAGTGATTCCAAGTTATTGGCCTCAGCAACTGAAGGAGGGAAGAAGTTGCTCTTAATGAGTTGAGGAAGAATATGGAAGGAGTGGGTTAAAAGGAAAAATCATGGTTTAATTTTAGGCATGTAAAAATTTTTAGAAGATTTTTTTATTTTAGAGAGAGCAGGCACGCATGCAAGTGGGGGGAGGGGCAGAGGAAGAGGGAGAGAAGCAGGCTCTCCTCTGAGAGCAGAGCCTGACACAGGGCTTGATCTTACAACCCTGAGATCATGACCTGAGCCAAAATCAAGAGTCCGACACTTAACTGACTGAGCCACCCACCCAGTGCCTCTTAGGCATGTAAACTTTGAGCAATCTTTTGAACATCTGAGAGGATATGTTCAATAAGTAGTTAGGTATGAGTCTGCTATTTAAGAGAGTTGCCTGGCTTGGAGATACAAATATGAGAGTTGAAGGCAGAAAGATGGTGCATAGAGCCAGGGACTAGATAAATCACCAAGGGAATGGTGTAAATGGGGAATTGTGTCAGTTGGGTCTTAGAGACTGGGGAGAGAGGAGGAACCTGCAGAAGAGATGGAAGAAGAGAGGTAAGAGAGGCAGGTTCTTTTGACATTCTGGCTAAGGTTGTCATACATTTGGTTTAGTCTTGTATATGTCAGAAGTACTATCATTAAAAGAATAAAATAAGGAATTGTTACACAGTTCCTTATATCTTCTCTTTCTTCACCCTTTTAAGGCAAAAATTATATATATATATATATATATATACATATATATATATATATATAGCTCAAGTTTTTATTTAGATCAAGATGATTTTTCAAATTCAAAGTATTTTTATTTAAGGATTGCATATGGATTCCAAGATGCTTTTTCTTCATTACCATTCCTAAGAAGACAGGTTGTATCTGGTTGTGGCAATTCTCCAATGTGATAAACTCTTGAGCAGGGTACTATTGATTCTTCCAATTTTAACCCATGACTCTGGAGTCATTTGTGTAAACTATTAAGTGGTAAGTAAAGTCAGGAGGACCACCATAGAGTCAGCATGGGAAAGAGGGAAGAATATGGGAGTTTAAAACAGAAGACTTGGATTCAAGCTCCAGTTGCATCCATTACAACCAGTCACTTAGACAAGGCCTTTCCCTTCCCAAACTTCAGTTTTCTGAACTATTAAGATAGTGATGATAAAAATAGTACCTGTCCTGAGGGTTATTGTAGGGACACAGTGAGTTAATGAGCATAAAACCCATTTTAATTGTTAAATACTATAAAAATAATCACTATGAAACTACATGACTTCATTCTTGTTTGGTAATCAAAGAAGCAAATGGAACAAATTTTGTTTGTTAGTACAAACATGCAATTGGATTTCACATTATAGTTAGACTATTTTCAAAAAAATTTTTTTACTGTAATAAGCAAGTAATTCTACCAAAGTGGAATTGGATGAAAAATGAGTTCGACATTCTCAAAAGTTCAAACACAAAAAAGCAAATTGAATATAGTAAGCCTATAAAGTCGATTTGCCATGTATTTACAATTTACAACATAGTCTTCCCCACTTTTCCAAAGTCTAAGTATATACTCTCAAACAAGGATAAAAAAACCCTGATTGATAACTCTTATTTATTGTTATGACACTGTAAGTGATTTTTGAAAGAGTTCAGGAATGGGGCGCCTGGGTGGCTCAGTCGTTAATTGTCTGCCTTTGGCTCAGGTCATGATCCCAGGGTCTTGGGATCGAGCCCCATGTCAGGCTCCCTGCTCAGTAGGAAGCCTGCTTCTCCCTCTCCCACTCCCCCTGCTTATGTTCCTTCTCTTGCTTAGTCTCTCTCTGTCAAATAAATAAATAAAATCTTAAAAAAAAAAAAAAAGGAAGAGTTCAGGAACAGTAAAATATCATAATTTATGTCCCTAAATGCAGATATAGGTATATTCTTTTTTTTTTTTAAATGTTTATTAATTCTATATAGGAAGAAGGAGTATTTTTTTTTTTTAAGATTTTTTATTTATCTATTTGACAGAGAGAGACACAGCGAGAGAGGGAACACAAGCAGGGGGAGTGGGAGAGGGAGAAGCAGGCCTCCTGTGGAGCAGGGAGCCTGATGGGGGGCTCGATCCCAGGACCCTGGATCATGACCTGAGCTGAAGGCAGACGCTCAACGACTGAGCCACTCAGGCGCCCCTAGGTATATTCTTAATAAAATATAAAAGTACAGTAGAAGAAACTGTGCAGGGATACACTAGAAACTGAAATCAGTAGATATCTGTGGAAGGTGGGGCATATGGGAAACAGGTGTGGGAAGTAGACTTTTCATTGTATACTTTTCAATTATTTTGCTGTTTGAAACATGAATATATTACTTATTCAAAAATAATTAGGGGGCCTGCGTGGCTTAGTTGGTTAAGTTCAGCCATCTACCTTTGGCTCAGGTCACGATCTCAGGGTCCTGGGATCGAGCCCCGTGTTGGGCTCCCTGCTCAGCGGGGAGTCTGCTCCCTCTCCCTCTGCCCCTGCCCCCCCCACTTATGCTCTCTCTCTCTCTTAAATAAATAAAATCTTTAAAAAATTTAAAAACAAAAGAAAAGCAGTATTTTTTTGTCCCCCACCTAAGGGACTCCAAGTTAAATTTGAATTTCAGATAAGCAACAAATAATGTTTTAATATCATACTTCTTAAATTTAGTTATACTTATCCACTTATACTCAAGCATTATTTACTGTTTACCTGAAGTTCAAATTTAACTTACATTTTATCTAGCAATCCTATCTCTACTCATGTTCTCTCATTTTAGATTTAAGAATTCAATAGAATTTTTTAGCTGCCACTGACTCAAAGTATTCTTTGTTGGATTTTCCATTTTCTCCAAATAGTCAAAAATTAAGAAACACGAATTGCCATTTCATTTTTTCTTCTAATTCCATTGCACTTCCAAAATAAGCTCTTCTTTATCAGGAATTTTTTATACCTTAATCATTCTAAAAAACATTTTTTTTTTTCCTGAACCATTCTGTGTTATTAATGCCTTATTTTTTGCGGAGGAATTTAGTGATTTCAATTTCAGAACTTCATAATATGCATGGGCAAGGGAATTCTCTTGGCCTGTTCATCCTAGCATATATTTGTGTCTGTTCCATCTTTTATGCCAGATAATTCTGTTGGGATCTTAATTATCCACTCTCTACCAAATAAATCACATAACAGGAGCCTGCATCTATGAAAATACATGTCCAGAACAGTGTACAAGCCTTCCAAATTATTTGAGGTACAGGTTTCCTAATAAAAAGAAATGCCTTCATTATTTCAAGTAAACAGTTAAATATAAGTCACATTTAATAGTGCATTTGATTTGTTTATTTTTTCCTCAGCTAGTTCTTTTTGACTAATACTGCTTATGAGTATTAGCTGTAGTAGTATAGTATTAGTATAACTGGTGTATTTTTCAATAGTAGACTTAGTCTATTTATCATCATGTATTTATTAATAACTGAGTGATCACTGGTATTAAGGTATACTAGGTGATGGGTAGATTGACAATTTACTTATTTGCTCAGTCTAAAACAAGTTTATTTAGAGCATCCTTTTAGAGAATTGGGGGAAAAAACCCATCAAATCCATGATTTCTTAGCCATGCTTTTAAAAACTCAATTGAATAATGTTACATTTGCTTTTAATGCTTTCCAGTGTATTTTTTCCCTAAATTAATCAAATAGGAATAATATAATTACATATTTGCCTTAGTAGTACTGCCTCTTTAGCTAAATGATACGATTTTATAAACAATTCTATCTGGAGGCTCTTAATGTTGTCATCCTCGAATAAATGTGAGTATGCCTCACACTTAAAATATTATCCACAAAGAAAATCTTTGGAATTTTATATTTTGCTTATTAAGTTTACATACAGCACTCTGTAGCCATTATCATTTCAACTATCATCATTATTAGTAATCGAGCATTCAAAACTTTCCAGTGGGTTGGTTATATAGAACATATCACACTCCCGTAATGCCACTAATATTTACTTATAATGTTTTTTGCTTCAGTTAATCTTTTGTTGTTTTTTTCCCTCACTTTTAGACCACAGCAATGAAAAAAATAATGTATTACAATATGCGTATAAAAACTGTTCAGAGGCATCTTAATGAAGACCTTGAAAAACTGAATGATCGAAAATGCAAATTACAGAAGTTGCCAGAAGAACGAATAAAATTATTTAGCTTTGTGAAAAAAAATGTAAGATTTAATATTATAAAATTTCAGTGGCCATATCTTAAGAAAACTGGCAAAAAGACAGCATTATCTTTTAAATTATATATATACGTATATATATAAAATTTTTTTTATTAATACTTCCAAGTTTGCCCCCAAACTTTTGATTCCATTTGCTTGACTAAGCTTCATTGTGTGCTTAGAAGTCTGCAACCATAAAAAGGTATAGGCTTATTAATTTATAAACATTTTAAAAAGCTGTGTAATCCAATATGAATCCAAAAGTTATAGAGATCTATTAGAGTTATTTCAGCTGCATTTTTTTAGACCCCTTCAGGCTGTGCTCAAAATTCATTTTTTTGCCTAAAGTGCTAAAATATCCCTTTACTAATACTATTAAGGTATTAAGACAGGGTGGGAACTTTAAATCAAGCTGTACTTCGGTAGTTATATTATGTGTGTTTTTTTTTTACTTGGAGTAAATTGTATTTCCTTTACCAAAAGTAGTCTCTGAAAAATTAAGGATTATTAACCTCAAAATAGAACATATTAGAACTTACTGTATTTTTTTAAAGGCAAGAAAATATAATCATTCAACAAATGGTATTAAAAAAATAAACTATTTGGGAGTAGGGGAATTGTATTCTTAGTTTACACTTCACCAAAAATAAATGCCAGTGGGGAAAAAAGAACTAAATGTAAAAATTTTAAAAACCTGAAAAAACTGAAGAATATATAGATGTATATGTTTACCTGATCTCAGCCTACCAAATAAAAGAAATACTAGAAATGACAAAAGAACAGAATGTAGATTCGACTGCAAAAAATAAAAGTAAAATGCTTTGGTACTTAAAAAGCATCATTAATAAAAGTAAACAATAAATGACAGTCTGAAAAATGTCTTCAACAAACATCCTGGACAGATGTGATATCCCTACTATAAACAGTCATACATAAAACAAAAATCAAATATTGAAATAGAAAAACCAAGCAAAGCACATAAACTTCTATTTTACAAAAGAAGAAATAAAGAATGACTAATAAACATTTGAAAGAAGAGCTCAACTTAATTATGAATTTCCAAATGTGAATTAAGGTAACAACCATTTTGCCTATAAAATTGTCAAAGTATAACACATGGTAGTGCTCAGGCTGGTAAAGAGGAGTGTGACACTACTGTACCACCGATGGAATGTAATTTGGGTCGTACATATTCACAGCCTGAAAATGCTTGTAGCCTTGGACCCAGTAAATCTACATGTAGCACTCTGTTCTAAGGATTTGGATAAATATTTACATACATAAGCTATTTATCACTGTACTATTAATAACAACAAAAAATTGGAAACCTACCTGAATGTTTAACCAGAGAGGAAGAATTATTCATTCTTTTTTTTTTTTTTAAGATTTTATTTATTTATTTGAGAGAGAGAGAACACATGAGAGGGGATAGGGTCAGAGAACGAAGCAGACCCCCTGCTGAGCAGGGAGCCCGATGCGGGACTCGATCCAGGGACTCCAGGATCATGACCTGAGCTGAAGGCAGTCGCTTAACCAACTGAGCCACCCAGGCGCCCAAGAATTATTCATTCTTAAGATAGAATAGTATACTACCATTAAAACCCAAGTCTTTTAAATATATTTAATATTTATAAATACGTTAATTATCATTAATTATATTAATAGATAATATGTCATAATATATTTTTCTAAAATAAACAGGTTTTAATTAATAATATAATAGAAAGTTATCCTCAAAGTAAAACATTAACAAAATTTATTTTTGAATAAAAAATGAACCAGTATATGAAAATCATTTTATATCTATTTTTATGTGGAAATGAATGTATTAAGTAAAACCTGCAAATGTGAAAAATAATACCTCTAGATAAACTAGTAGACATTTTTATAAATGTCCTTAATTGTTTTTTAACAGCTGGATATAGCCATTATAGAGGGGGAGGACAGATAATTTGCAAATTTCTATATATATACACCTCTCCATGTATAGTACAATTTATCTTGAAATCCTGCAAGGCAGGGATTAAGGCAAGGCAAATGAGGCACTCACTGTGGGCCCAAAATCTGAGTGCTAAAAACCTCAGTAACTGCAATAAATCATACGTAGTACAGTATTTTTTCAAAATGCAGATGAATGCTGACAAAGCCCATTATGAACAAGAAAAAAACAAAATATCAAAATTTTAAATAAAGACATTGCTATGCTGAGCCATATATAGGAGACTGTGGCAAAAGGAAAAATATGCATCCCTATATACATGTTTTGTATATTTGCTATGGTTGATTTTTTTCCCAGAATACCAAAGTACTTGAAAAAATACTAAAAAATTGAAAGGTAGGTGTGATAGAAGTCACATTAATTTGAAGTTTAGATATTTTATTTATACCAAAGCCAGTATTTGTTATAATTTTACTTTGGCTTTAATAGAAGCAAACTCATCACTTAATATTTAAAAATCCATTTCTTCGCTTTTCTCATTGTCAATTAAAAAAGCTGCCACATTTGAAGTAGTTAAGACTGTCCCTTGGTCAAGAGAAATTGGCTGACTAAACTTGTACCGAAGTTGTAATCACATGTTTAGCATGTTTTTGTGAAGTTTGGCCTATTTATTATCTAGATTTTTATTTTGTTAATTTAAATTAACTATATATTTAATAATTCCACTAAAAATTTTTGCTCTCTGGCACACTGATTTCAACAGCTGGAACGGGAACTTGCTGAACTCAAGGGATCTGGCAAAGGGCACAATGATAGATCCAATAACAATAAAGTAACAGAACTTGAAAAATCAAAGAACTGTGAAACTGTCACAGAAGAACCAAATCTTCAACAGAAGATACTGACCAAACTAAATGCCTTGAATGAAAGGGTAACATTCTGGAACAAAAAACTAGATGAGTATGTTTTATGAATTGTCTAGTTGTTCAAACTCGAAACGAGAGAATAGAACGTTCTAGGCTATCCAGTTGAGCTCAGTTCCCTTCTTCATGAGTGGAAAGAATTATATGATGAAGTAAAACATGGAATGTGTTTCTAGTCCAGTTCCCAGTAGAGCTAGACATCACTGGTTCAAAGCTGACATACGTAGTTTTTTCGAGAGGCAATACTTACTTAGGCACAGTGAACTTCCCTCCACTGGCTTCCTGTCACATCACTGCTCTAGTGAATGCAAACTAAAAAAAGAGCTGCTACTGATGCAGAAAACTCACCACATAGATCTGACTGAGCAAAGCATATACACAGTTGTCTGGAATCATGTAGAAACAAACTCTGGTTGAGTATCAACTAGAAATATAAAGCAAGAAAACTTAGTCGTGTAAATTTTTTATTTACTAGGGCACTAAATGGATAAGTTAGTTTGCCCTGTCAATACTACTACTACTACTACTAATAACTAACATTTATTGGATTCTTTGTGCCAAATTCTTTGCTAAGAGCTTTACAAGTATTTTGCATATAATCCTCAAAAAAGCTTTTTCAGGTGTGGTACTATTAATATTGCCATTTTACTAAGAAACTACAACATAAAAAGATCTGAGAGTCATAAGTGGCGGAGCCAGGTTAGCCTTCTAACCTTCACATATTCTGAAGTTAACATAATTTGAAGTGATTTTAATTGCCAGAAATAGAGTATCTTTTCCTTGGTTTAACTGTTAACACCAGGCTTTCTTTATCCATTGAAAGAAGCCTATATTTTCACATCAGCTATAAAAAAAAATTATTTTAATCTTAATGTGATTTTTAAGTGTTTCTAATGGCTTTATTTTTTTTCTTAAATAGAATTGAAGCAATTTATCGTGTTGAAGTAAAGCAAAAGAAGAGAAGTCATGGATTATTGATCCCATTTTTGTTAATTGAGTTGGAGACTGTGGGAAATATCCACTTTGAAGAAGGCACTCGATCTGATGACTGGTAAATCTATCTGAAATTTAGTTACAGCTTTAAAAATAATTTTAGGTGCTTAAGATAGATCATCAACCAAAATAAACTTATAAAATCTTCAGATGTCTAATTTTCAAAACACTTCTCATATAGAATATTCATCCACTGTAAATTGGCCATTACCTATTTTGCCATCAATACATTTTCTGTTGCCAGAATACAATTTTCAAAAGTTTATGGCCAAGTATTAATTTTATATATGTTTATACTATTCATTCCTGGACTGGACATAGGCCTGGATTCTGAATACTGTATGAGAAGCTAGAATACTGTATGCAGAAGCAGAATTGGCCACAGCAGGTTGCAAACACTGGAGGAGGCTCCCTAGCAAATTTCCTGGGGGTCCATAGTCAAAGTCAAACCAGTTATCTATAGCTAGCTAGGGTCAGGGTGCACATGGACTCTGTGAGTTAAAATAAGGCATACACTTAAAAGCCAGGAATTTGGGTGGAAAGCCCATTTAGATAAAAATGGAGAGAGCCACCAGAAACAGAAGAAGCAGGAAACAGACATACACACTTCAAAATTGAAGCCTACTGGTACAAACCAGAAAGTGGTTGTGTTGCTTCAACTCGAGGGTACAACCAAAGAAATGATTTTAAAGAACGGAAAGAAGGAAGGGAGGCAGGAGGGAAGGAAGGAAGAGGAGAAGGGAGGAAGGAAGGAGAAAGAAGGAAAGAAACGAAGGTGGGAAGAAGGGAAAGAAGAAGTTTGCAGCAGAAAAATATCACTAATTTTAACTTTCACATTTCTGCAGTCATTTTCTCAAAACTGGGGAGCCCACAAACAAGCCAAAGATTGCCACAGAATCCTAGAATATGCTGCAAATTTGGGTGTGTGGAAACCAGGAAACACATAAAGCTATAGAATGGACTTGATATATCATCCCAGAGGATTTTGCTCGCAATCAATGTTGAAACAAACATTGACTTTTATGGAGTAAAATGGAAAAATTGCAGTAACTTTTTATAAAGAAAAATACATGATTGTTATGGATTACTTTAAAACAAGCCCCCTGATTTATATTATATGTAGCTCTTAACCTCTGTGAGTAAAATCTTCTAAAGGGCCTTGGGGGTATGTTGGTGGAAAAGTCTGAGAAGTTCTGCCCAAGTAAGAAAGAGACCTTTAAAAATACTTTTTTTTGTATCAATGCATCCATTTGCCAAGCAGTTACCACTGTTTGCTTAACCACAATACCTGATTTTTATGTACAAAGATATAAAAGGTATTCATCCCAGTTCCCATATAAACAAGGCCTTGATTTTTCAGGTGCAAAAACTGAATGGTGTCTGTCTGCTGGGTGTATGAATAATTTTTTAGGCTTTTGTTTATATTCACTCAACCTAAATAGATTTGTTTATTATTATTTGTTTCTTTTTAATTTATTGCAGAGGAGGCTCTTTACAAAACAAGTAGATTATAGAGAAAAAAACATAAAAATAAAATGACTTAAAAGACATTTAGGTAACTTTGTCAGCCTGATAGTAAATTAGCTTTGATGGATTTTTTAAAAAGATTTTTTATTTATTTATATGAGAGAGAGAGAGAGCATGAACAGGGGGAAGGGAAAAGGAGGGGCAAAGGGAGAGGGAGAGAGAGAGAAGGAGGCTGAGTGAGGAGCCTACATAGGGCTCGATCCCAGGACCCCATCAGGCTTGATCCTAGGACTGCGAGATGATGACCTGAGTCTAAGTCAGATGCTTAATCAACTGAGCCACCCAGGCACCCCAGCTTTGATGGATAATCAAATCTGATAAATTTGATCAAATCAAATTTTATAATTATTAGCAATTGTTTACTTGGTTTTAATAAGAATAACCTTGATCCATTTTAAGAAGAAAATCAAATATATATTGGCAGAATTTGAAAGACTGTTTTTTACTTTTAGTGTACCACAAGCTTGGCTACCTTAGCTGTGATTTTTTTATGGATGTTAAGAAATAACTACTGGGGTGCCTGGCTGGCTCTGTTGGAAGAACATGCAACTCTTGATCTAGGGGTTATGAGTTCAAGCCCCACATGGGGTGTAGAGATTACTTAAAAAAAAAAAAAAAGGAAAAAACTACTAACGTGCTTTAAATTGCTCTATGTGCTACATGTCTAGTTATTTATTTAAACACTGGCTTCTCTTTTATTAATACTTTTAAAGCCAGTGATTTAGGATTTAAATAAAAAGTACTGGAGTATGATACATGACATGTATCATATGATCTCACTGATATGAGGAATTCTTAATCTCAGGAAACAAACTGAGGGTTGCTGGAGTGGTGGGGGGTGGGAGGGATGGGGTGGCTGGGTGATAGACATTGGGGAGCGTATGTGCTATGGTGAGCACTGTGAATTGTGTAAGACTGATGAATCACAGACCTGTACCTCTGAAACAAATAATACATTATATGGTAAAAAAAAAAAGAAGATAGTAGGAAGGGAAAAATGAAGGGGGGAAATTGGAGGGGGAGACGAACCATGAGAGATTATGGACTCTGAGAAACAAACTGAGGGTTCTAGAGGGGAGGGGGGTGGGGAGATGGGTTAGCCTGGTGATGGGTATTAAAGAGGGCACGTACTGCATGGAGCACTGGGTGTTATGCACAATGAATCATGGAACACTACATCAAAAACTAATGATGTAATGTATGGTGATTAACATAATGTAATAAAATTTTTAAAAAGTACTGGAGTAGAGCTAGAACCCAAATACAAAGATTTTGTCAAAACAGCCTTTATTTATTTCTTTAGCAAAAGAGCATTGCAGATTTCTAATTATGTATCATTTGATATTTCTTAGCTTCATTTATTTTATGAAATAAAAGGACTATCTTTTTCAGTTTAAAGACGACCTTGTTTTATAGAGACTTCCTTGTTGAGTAGATTTTTGCCACTGTAGCATTATCATTACAGATTCATATTATCTACCTATGTATTACCAGTTGAGCTAGCCATTGACAGCAGACAACATTGGTCAAGTCAGGACTCACTCCAAAGCATAAAACATAGTCCTTGTGCTTGAGAAGCTTTGAACCTGGTTATAGATTCAGGGCATTTACAGTTTGAAGAAATAAGTTCAAAACATCACAAAATAATATATAAGTGACTATAAGTTCCTTGGGGACAGATAAAATGTTTCATGTACCTCATAAGTCATAAAAACTAGCATGGGGCTGGCTGGATTCGTAACTCCATAAATACAGTTTGATGTTTCTGAATCACTTAATACTCACTTTAACAGTTTCACTTTTGTGTATATAATGACGTTCAGTAATCTAACCCTTATATATAAAGATTTCATGCTTCCTGTACTATTTCAGGGAGTTACAGCAGCACAAACTTTTTGTTTTATACTGATAAGACATTGATATAAGTCAGCAAATAAGTTGACAGTATTTATTAAACCCTTGTTTAGGATTTTGAAGTACATTTTAATAGGTTTTATTGAGCTCCAGCCATTTAAAAAATGTGCATTCTACATTTGCTAAATGAGTGCATCATTTGGATATTATTGAATGATCGTAGGCATCTCTCTTTGTAACTCAATCTCAGTCAGTGATGTATATCACCACTGGGGATGCTCACACATGCCAGTACCACTGAATGAGTGATGGTACGCAATGAAATGATGGGCCCTCACTCTCCTAGCCTCTACTGTACTTGATGCTGCTAACCATTCCTTCTTTGTAACTTCACCTCTCTTGTTTGTTTTTTTTTAAGATTTTATTTATTTGAGAGAGAGAGAGAGAACACAAGCAGGGTGGGGGGAGGGGGAGGGACAGAGGGAGAAGCAGACTCCCTGCTGAGCAGGGAGCCTGATGTGAGGCTCCATCCCAGGACCCTGAGATCATGACCTGAGCTGAAGGCAGACGCTTAACTGACTGAGCCACCCAGGTGCCCCTCACCTCTCTTGTTTTTTGCACCTAGACATTTTCTATTTCCTTTTTATATTCTCTTGCCAGTCTCTTGTATTCCTGAACTTTTAAAAACTACTTACAGTTAGAGTCTTTCTCCTTTACTCTATTCCTGTTAGATGTTTCTATCTGGATGTCCAACTGGTAAGGCAAACTCAACACATTCAAAAGAGAACTCATCTGTGAAGTAATAAAATATACAGTAAGGTTAGAGTCAGAAAACCTAGGTCAAACTCTATCTACATAATCTTGAATCAGTCATTTAACCCATTTGAATCTCATCTATAAAAATGAAAAAAATGAAAATCTACCACAAAAGATTACTGCTAGGATTAGACAAAATAGTGTAAAAATACTTAGTTCTTAATCTTTATGTTTTTGTTTTCCTCTTCCTACCTACAAACCACCCCTTCTACTGACTTCTCCATTCCTGTTTGTGGCACTACCATCCTACCAGTCATGCAGACTCAATAAACATTGAAGCCATTCTTGACTCCATTCTCTCCCTCAGTCTCCACATCCAATCAGGGCAAGACCCTCCATGACGTCTCTTGCATTCATTCTCTCCTCTCCATTGTAACCCAAATCACCTGCACACAGGACCTCAGAACCTTCCTCTTAGACTATGCTACAACATCTAGCAGAGTGTCTGGATGTAGTAGGCACTTGGTATTTGCTAATCAATCCGTAAAGATAACTAACCATATACTGAGATGGAAAACACTCTGGAGGAGCAGGCTTAGAGGCAGGTGTTGAATTAAGTTTGGGAAGCCTATTCCATGTGCAAGTGAATATACCAAGTAGGCAGCTGGATGTTCAAGTCAGGGTATATCCATCTAAATTGGGTAGAGATAAAGTCTGGGAATAAAATGTTGGAGTTTATTGGTGTATATATAAAATGTATTTTTTCTATATATTGCCAAGGAACCAGATGAAATCACCTAGGGATAGTGTTCATGGAAACAAGAGGAGAGTCAAAGACTGATTCCTGGTGCAATCCAACATTTAGAAACGTGTCAGAGGAAAAAGAACCAGCAAAGAAAACCATGAGAAAGCCTGTAAGAAGAAAGCCAGAAACATATAGTTTCATTGAAGCCAAAAAAGAAAGTGTTTCAGTAATGGAGGATTACTCAACCAATGTATCTTTTAGTCAGAACACATATATAATAATTAATAAAACAACTCTTAATTTTATGTTTCAAAGCTTAGCATCTTTTTTATTGATTGAATAAGTATACCTAGTTTGAAAACAGACATGGAACACTACATTAAAAACTAATGATGTAATGTATGGTGATTAACATAACATAATAAAATAAAAATTTAAAAAAATGAAAACAGAGCTATAATATGACAATGTATCTTTAGCAAAAACATAAAATATGGGCTATAACTTTTTATCATATGTAACTTTGTGTTCTTCAACATTTTAAGGACAATCTGTTATTTTCTTTGTATATATTCTGTCTTCCCATATAGGTTTAACTCCTGCTATGAATTAATTCTCTCACGTTTTTGTACATGGGACTTCAGAACATATGGAATTACAGGAGTGAAAGTAAAACGTGTCATCAAAGTCAACAACCGCATTCTGAGACTAAAATTTGAAGAGAAATTCCAAAAGTTTTTTGACAATGAAGATAATCATGATTCAGAGTAAGAAGTTAAATTCCATAAGGAACATTTTTATAGAAGTCTGATTTTATTTTGTAAAAGAGTCTTTCTTTTTTAAAAGTTTACAATACTAAAAATATTACCTTGTTAGTAAATATTTCCTTTTCATGCATCTCCCTTGATTATACCCACACTGGGGCTCTTTTTGAGACTGAGGGGGATTGGAGGCTTAATAATGACGCTGGAACATGCATTGTAAATGGGAAATATCCTGCAGGATATACGGTTGTCTTATCTATAGCTAAGCTTTTTTGGAATCAATTCTCAAAATTTTTTTTGTCTCAATTATTCTTAAGGAGCTATCGAAAGATGCTGGAATGTCTTTTTTATGTTTTTGATCCTGAAGTTACAGTGAAGAAAAAGCATCTGCTACAAATACTTGAAAAAGGATTCAAAGACAGTGAAACAAGCAAGGTAGTAACATAAAATGTTCAGAATGCTGCTTTCTTCCTAATGAATAAAGCTCTGCCATTGGTCAGGCAGAGTTCAATTCTTTTTTTTTTTAAAGATTTTATTTATTTATTTGAGAGAGAGAGAATGAGAGAGAACACATGAGAGGGGATAGGGTTGGAGGGCAAAGCAGACTCCCTGCCGAGCAGGGAGCCCAATGCGGGACTCGATCCAGGGACTCCAGGATCATGACCTGAGCCGAAGGCAGTGGCTTAACCAACTGAGCCACCCAGGTGCCCCAGAGTTCAATTCTTAATCCTTTTTTTTTTTTAAGATTTTATTTATTTATTTGACAGAGAGAGAGCACAAGCAGGCAGAGAGGCAGGCAGAGGCAGGGGGAGAAGCAGGCTCTCTGCTGAGCAGGAGCCCAACACAGGGCTCGATCCCAGGACCCTGGGATCATGACTTTAGCCAAACAAAGGCAGACACTTAACCGACTGAGCCACCCAGGCTCCCCAATTCTTAATCCTTTTATCCATATTTATAACAAACTGCTGTTTCATAGACAGCTTGGTGCTGGAAAGTATAGCATCTTCCTTCCTTGTATTATACCATTGTAAGTCCATCAATTACTTTATCTGCCTCACTTTATCTTTCTAGGCATCCTATTTTTATGTTGTGACCCTTTTATTGATGATCTTGAAATCTACTTCTCTAATCTGTTTTAAAATCTCCAATGTCCATCTTGAAAACACTCCCCATCTTGAAAAAAGAAATCCATTCAGTCAACACTGCTGGGCTTTCTAGCTATCATTCTGTTTCACTTTTTCTCTTTTACTGCCACCACTTCTTTATTCTCTACTTCATTTTCCCCCCCTTGCCCCCTGGTCACTCTGAGCTCTAAAATATCCAATCATCCTTTCTTAGTCTTCCACCTTCCTGATAAGGCAGCTGTAACACACAGGTATAGAGCAGTGCCTCCTCACCCTTTTCACATCATGGCACACATGAAATGATAATGTTGCCACATTTAAATCCTGGCTTTCCTACTCACCAGCTATGTGCCTTCACCTCTCTGTGTCTGTTTCTTCCTATCTGAATGAAGGTAATAATAGTATCTATTCCACAGAGTTGTTGTTAGGATTCAGTAAGGTGTGCATTAAAGAGTTCTTGGATACTTGTTCATCCATGTTCATAACACCATTATTCACAATAGCCAAAAAGTAAAAACAACCCAAAGGCCCATTATCAGATGAATGGATAAACAAAATGTGGTATATCCATATTCAGTGGAGTTATTAGTCAGCCATAAAAAGGAATTAAATTCTGACACATGATACAACGTGGTTAAACCATGAAAGCATCATGCTAAGTGAAAGAAGCCAAACACAAATGGACAAATATTGTATGATTCCACTTACATGAGGTACTTAGAATAGGCAAATTGGTAGAGACAGAAAGTAGGATAGAGGTTACCAGGGGATGGGGAAGATGGAGGGATAGGGAGTTATTGTTTAATGAGTACAGAGTTCCTATTTGGGATGATGAAAAGTTCTGGAAATGAATAATGGTGATGGTTGCACAACATTGTGAATATACTTAATGCCAATGAGTTGTACCCTTAAAAATGATTAAAACGGTAGTTTTACTTTATGTATTTTTTTACCACAATAAAAAAAAAAATCACTGGGCGCCTGGATGGCTCAGTTGGTTAAGCGACTGCCTTCGGCTCAGGTCATGATCCTGGAGTCCCTGGATCGAGTCCCACATTGGGCTCCCTGCTCGGCAGGGAGTCTGCTTCTCCCTCTGACCCTCCCCCCTCTCATGCTCTCTGTCTCTCATTCTCTCTCTCAAATAAATAAATAAAATCTTTAAAAAAAAAAACCCCCCAAAAAGCATTGCAGCCACTCAGTGGAGAATGGACTGGGGGGAGCAGGAGCAGAAGACAGGGGCAGTATACGGAGGACATAGCTCAGCAGCTCAAGCTAGAGTTGATGGTGGCTTCAGCAGGGTGGCGTGGCGAGAGTGCCCTCACTGTACTCTCTGGAAGAGAAGTGAGAGGGAGGGGAGGAATAGAGGATTTTAAGGCGGAGAGCGCTCAGGATGTTTCCAGAGAACTATGAGCTATCAGGGGCACAAAGGGTGGCAGAAAGACGGGGCTAACCTTTGTGTGTTTCCCGCTTGCTGGACACTGTGCTAGCTCTTTATCTCCTGTATCTCCTTTAGGAGGTACAAAATCCCTAAACCTTCTCCCAGCCGTCTGTCCCATACGGCAGCCACCACCCACAGATGTCTGTTGAACATCTGAAATGCAACTCGTCTGAATTGAGATGTGCTAAAAGTTTAAAATAAATACCAGTTTTGAAAGACTTAGTATAGAGAAAAGACTATAATTTCTTATATCGATTACATGTTGAAATGATAACATTTCAGATATATTACATTAAATAAGATGTATTATTAAAATTTACCCCAAAATTCTTGGACCAGTTCCTGGCACATAGGAAGTTTTCATGTAAAATTTACCATTATTATCTGAAATACCTGATACTATTGACCACTCTTTCCTTTTTGAAACTCTCCTTTGGCATCCACGATATTACACTATTGTTATCTTCCTATTTTGCTGATTGTCCTGCCTTTGTTTTCTTTTTATTCCTCCCCTTCCCTCTAAACATGAGAATACCACAAGATTAAGGTTCACTAATCTGCCCTTTTTTCTCCACACACTATCAGTTACTCTCGTTGTTAAAATCTTAGAAACGGGGGAACATAATTGGCTAGAAAAATCACTGTGTAGCACATAGATCTGATAAACTAGATTTTTATGCCATGATGTGCATGCAAGGAGTAAAGATAAATATTTATGTACTACATCATTTAAGAGATGGGATAAGACTAAAAACATGAGCTGCATAAGCAGTTTAGAAGACGAATTTGGCAGGTGTCTGGGTGGCTCAGTCGTTAAGCATCTGCCTTCGGCTCAGGTCATGATCCCAGGGTCCTGGGATCAAGCCCCGCATTGGGCTCCCTGCTCCGAGGGAAGCCTGCTTCTCCCTCTCCCACTCCCCCTGCTTGTGTTCCCTCTCTCGCTGTCTCTCTCTGTCAAATAAATAAATAAAATCTTAAAAAAAAAAAAAAAGACGAATTTGGCTTAGGTTGGCAGTGACTTTGTAAGGCAGAGGGCTGGAGGGCAGGGGGAAGATAATATATTCTCTTTGATACCCAAGGACTTGGTCAATAGCCATAGAAAGTATCATTTATTCCATTTTGGCTTTCTCCAAAATATACATCCTCAGCCTCCTGATCTCTGCTGTGAAACCCACAGCTGCCATTCCTACGTGGTTAATCTGCCTTGTCTCCTTATACAATATATCTAAGGGTTGCCCATAAGCAACTCTCCCCGTCTTCTTGTCTTTTTTCTACTAACAATGCTGTCATTCTCTCCGCTGACCAGGTTCAAAGTCAAAGCCTTGAAATCATATCTGACCTCTCCCTCTTCCTTTATCCCTATAGCTAATCATTTACAATTTGTAGTGATTCTTCCTTGCATCACTTGCATTCTTCCGTTCCCTCACTGTTACCATTGCCTGCCACCACTTAGAACATTCCAACACTTAGAACCGCCTGGGTGGCTCAGTCAGTTAAGTGTCTGGCTCTTGATCTCAGCTCAGGTCTTGATCTCAGGGTCATGAGTTCAAACCCTGCATTGGGCTCCATGCTGGGCATGGAACCTACTTAATTAAAAAAAAAAAAAAAAATCCCTGTAATCTTTGCTAGTAGTTTCCTGGTAGGCAACGCTGCCCTTGGTCTTCCTCTCTATTCCATCCACCTTTAACAGTACAAATTAATCTTTCCTAAAATGTTATTTTCATAGCTCACACTACACTGTTTCATGATGAAAATCTTTCAGTAGCTGCCTGTTACTCATGATAATGAAATCCAAATCCCTCTGCCTGGCTTTTAAGGCCCCTCAAAATCTAGCTTCAACCTAACTCCCTATTACCAAATATAACAGATATCCCAAATGAAGTATGTACTTTTCTTATGATTCTCCTAAACACACCTCAGTGCCATGCCTCCCTTTGCTCTTTCCTGCTTTTCCCCTATGGCAAACTTACAAGTTTCAGCCTTTCCTGAGTTCTCAAACAGTAGGAGACCTCTTACCTAGTTTACAGGTTTATAAAAAAGTCAGTTAATATGGAGAACTATAAACAAATTATTTACTTAAAGAACTCTTTAGCAAACTTAATATATGTGCTGCCAAAGCGAGCACCCCTTTAGCAAACTTAAAACATATAAACTGACAGGGATGCCTGGCTGGTTCAGTTGGGCGAGCATGCGACTCTTGATCTCAGGGTCATGAGTTTGAGCCTCGTGTGGAGTAGAGTTTACTTAAAATTTAAAAAAGAAAATTTTTTGAAAACCTATAAACTTCCATTTCATTTGTTTTTTTTTTTAAAGATTTTATTTATTTACTTGAGAGAAAGAGCAAGAGAGCACAAGCCGGGGTGGGGGGAGCGGGGGCAGGGAGAAGGGAGGGACATAGGGAGAGGGAGAAGCAGACTCTCCACTGAGCAGGGAGCCCAACGCGGGACTCAATCCCAGGACCCTGAGATCATGACCTGAGTCAAAGGCAGACACTTAACTAACTAAACTACCCAGGTTTCCCATCATTTGTCTTTCTTTGTATGTAGGGCCAAAGCCTTTGATATGAGGTTGGAACTCCTGATAGATAGTCTTTCTTACATCAGGCCACAACCATATTACATGCTAGTTTCAGTTTCTTTAAAGTCGAGCATGAACTTAAAGATTCTTGCAAAGCAACTTGAGTGCAAAAATCAATCTAGTTTTATAGTTTGTATGATCCTCCCAGCCACCACCAAACTTTTGTGTTTGCCTCACCTACACATGCTTTAAGAGAAGCTTTTAATGATTACTCTCTCTGCAGTCTTACAAAAGCTTTCCACTTATTTTTCATGGAAACAACTCTCTTTCTCATAGTTCATTGTTTTATTTAATGTGTATAATTTCAATAACCGATACAACTGGTATAAAAAAAGTTTAGGAACACTATTGACTTTTCGTAAGCATGCAACACAGCTGCATGGAATAGAAGTACATCAGTTTTTAAAAAAAATTTTATTACTGAAATAGAGTTGACATACAATGTTATATTAGTTTCAGGTGTACAATATAGTGATTCAACAATTCTATACATTACTCAGTGCTCACCTCGACTAGTATAGTTACCATCTGTCACCATACAATGTTATTAACAATATTATTGACTAATTCCCTATGCTAGTACATCAGTATTTTTTAAAGTACCTTCTTATCCTTGAACTGTCACCATACTGTAGGTTCTAGAAAGGATGGAAAATACTGCTTAATCCTGTGAACTGGTTAAATGGAAGCTGGTTGAGTGGCAATCAGTGGCAGTTGAGAATTTTATTGTAGCATGTTATGTTGAAACGCAATTGTGTGTGCGTTTCTCTACAAGTCCTTGAGGGCAGGGACTTTCTTAGTGGAAATCTGATTCATGTATGATGGATAATTGAATAGATGGGTGGATAACAATCTGTTTCTATACCTTCATATGCTCTCCTCTTAAAAAGACTTTCCTTTAAAATTTCTGATTATTGGAATTATGTCTAATCTTCAAAGCCTAGCACTGATCCCTTAACCTCTACAAACTCATTCTTAATCATTTCATTTAAAAAAGGAGGGGCGCCTAGGTGGCTTAGTTGGTTAAGGCTCCAACTCTTGACTTCAGCTCAGGTCATGATCTCAGGGTTGTGAGATCAAGCCCCACTTGAGCCCTGTCAAGCCCCACATCAGGCTTCATGCTGGGCGGGGAGTCTGCTTGAGATTCTCTTTCTCCCTCTCCCTCTGCCCCTTCCCCACCTAAAAAAAAAAGGGAAAAAAGGAGATCTTATTTGACATATCTTGTGATGGTTTTTATTTTTAATTACTGGGTATAGTTTCTGTCTTCCCCTCTTCTTCTTCTTTTTTTTTTTTTACATTTTCTGATTCTATTTTTTTTGTTATCTATTTATTTTTTAAATCATTTTTTTCATCATAATAATTTAGTGTACTCTTTAATCCCCATTCCCTATTTCCCCCATCCCCCCACTTACCTTCTCTCTGGTAACTATCGGTTTGTTCTCTATAGTTAAGAGTCTGTTTCTTTTCTCTCTTTTCCTCTGCTGTTTATTTTGTTTCTTAAATTCCACATATGAGTGAAATTATATGGTGTTTGTCTTCCTCTGACGCACTTATTTCACTTAGCATAATACTCTCTAGCTACATCCATGTTGTTGCAAATGGCAAGATTTCATTCCTCTTTGTGGCTGAATAATACTCCATGTGCATTATACCACATGTATATATGCATATATATATGTATATATATATTATATATACATATATATCTTTATCCATTCATCTATCAATGGACACTTGGGCTGCTTTCATAATTTGGCTATTATAAATAATGCTGCAATAAACATGGGGGTGCATGACTCATTTTGATTAGTGTTTTTGTTTCTTGTGTGTAAATACTTAGTAGTGTGATTACTGGATCGTAGGGAAGTTCTATGTTTAACTTTTTGAGGAACCTCCATACTGTTTTCCACACTGGCTGCACCAGTTTGCATTCCATCCAAACAGCACAAGAGTTCCTGTTTCTCCACATCCTCACCAACACTTGTTGTTTCATGTGTGTTTTATTTTAGCCATTCTGGCAGGTGTGAGGTGATTTCTCATTGAGGTTTTGATTTGCATTTCCCTGAGAATCAGTGATGTTGAACATCTTTTCATGTGTCTTTTGGTCATCTGTATGTCTGTTTGGAGAAATGTCTGTCCATGTCTTCTGCCCATTTTTTAATTGATGATTTGCTTTTTAGGTATTGAGTTTTATAAGTTCTTTATATATTTTGGATACTAACCCTTTATTGGATATATCATTTGCAAATATCCTCTCATTTAGTAGGTTGCTTTTTTTTTCTGTTGATTCTTTCCTTTAATGTGCAGAAACATTTTGTTCTCATGTAGTCCTGACAGTTTATTTTTTCTTTTATTTCCCTTGCCTCAGGAGGCATATCTAGAAAAATGCTGCTACAGCCGATGTCAGAAAGATTACTGCCTCTGCTCTCTTCACGATCTTTCCCTCTGTTATTTGAGGGCCAAGACCATGCTATCGCTGCATAATGCCAGGCACATAGCTTGTATCTAATGGATATTTAGTGATGTTCATTGGAAATCTGAGAAGGTTCTATTTACTGGGATGTGGAATTTATAGTAACATGAGCCACATTTTAGTATTTATTTATTTATTTATTTTAAAGATTTTATTTATTAGACAGAGAGAGACACAGCGAGAGAGGGAACACAAGCAGGGGGAGTGGGAGAGGGAGAAGCAGGCTTCCCGCGGAGCAGGGAGCCCGATGCGGGGCTTGATCCCAGGACCCAGGATCATGACCTGAGCCAAAGGCAGGCGCTAATGACTGAGCCACCCAGGTGCCCCTAGGATTTATTTATTTTTTAAATCTCTTTGGATAACAGGTTTCAATAAGAAATATTGAAGCAAATTCTAAGCAATTCAGCATTTATAGAAAACATACATTTTTAGATAAATTGGCTACTAATATTAAACTAGTAATAATGTCAAACAGAGAGTGACAAGGAGGAGCAGACCTGAGTTCAAATCATGACTTCGCTAATTTCTACTTCTGTCCTTGGATAGATTGTATAATCTCTCTTAGCTCTAAGGTTTCTACTACTAAAAAATATTTTATTCGCTTTTCAGAACTGCTTTCACAGGAAGTAACATGAATTTTACTGTAGTACTATATTTCTGATAAAACACTTCAAGAAGGATATCTAGTCACAGTGCAAACCAAGATTTCAATGCATTAGCACGATGAGATGTATCTGGAAAGCAGCGTAGATTATTAAACCAAAAACACTATTATACCAAATCTTTATTTATATATCCAAATCTATATGTATCTATCATATCTATGTATATATCATATCTAAATAAGAACCTTCACTGATATAATGTCACACAGGATTTTCTTTTTGGAATTTGCACAATTACTTGTGGAGTATTCTTGAAAATGTGTAAAACTACAGCTCCTTCACCCACAGTGTTGTCAGTCTTGACTCTGGCTGCTTTTACAGGAACAAATATCATTCTGTGTCACTTTTCATAAACCTGTTTGCATGTAAATTTAAAATATATACATGGCCTTACCCAATGAAATTGCACCTGAAGGTTGTCTACTTTTCAGCAAATCTAGCCTGACTTATCTTTGCCCAGACCCACAAACATAAACCAGTAAACCATCTGTATTGAAGCTGAAGTACTGTCAGTTTTATAAAAATACTCAGACTTTGTTTTTTCTTTACAGCTGCCCCTCAGAAAAGAAGCTGTGATTCTTGCTAACAGCCTCAGTATGTGTGAGTGTCCCAGAATTGAATTGTTACAGCAAAAGTACAAAGACGAGAAGAACTCTCTTGAGAATGAGCTCTTCAGGCATGGTATTATAAATACACTGAATTTCTGAACTTTTTAGTTCAAAGTCTTCATTAATTATTTTCATAACATTTTTAATACTTGGTTTTATCAATCAGGAAGATTTTCTAAAAACTGTTTTACTTAGTATTTATCACTGTAGTGATATATGACTTCCTGATCTATTACTTCAGTCAAGTTGTGAACAAATATTTACTGATTATTGTGTCAACATTAATAGGATGGGACTCGTTTGTTACTCATATTTAAGCTAATTTATATGGAACAAGCACTTTTCACAGTCTGCCTTGTTTACTGGAGAGACAAGATGAGCCTAGGGTCCTCCTACTACATTGCCACCTTAGCTCCTCTCTCTCAGTCTCCTTTTTTCATTAACTTGTGTCCTAAAAACAAACTCAATATATATGCATGCCACACACACACACACACACACAAGCACACACCACACCCCAAATTCACAGGAAAGAGAAAAGAGAACCTGGCCCAATTATGCAATAATCATCATACCAAGCACTCGGGAAGGCAGGCCTTATTTGTCCTTAATCATTGTAATAGAAGATAAGAAAACCTGGGGGGCTTGGGTGGCTCAGTTGGTTAAGCGTCTGCCTTCGGCTTGAGTCATGATCTTGGGGTCCTGGGATTGAGTCCCGCATTGGGCTCCTTGCTCAGCGGGGAGCCTGCTTCTCCCTCTGCTTCTCCCCCTCCCCCTCCCCTGCTCGCGCTCTCTCTCTCTCTGTCAAATAAATAAAATCTAAAAAAAAAGAAAAGAAGATAAGAAAACCTGGTTGTAAATCTAAAACTGGCTGAAGACAAACTGTGAAGTGTATAGATTGCTTTATAAATTGCCTCATAGAAGATAAACTTTTGGTATTTTCATTTATTCACAGCAAGCAGTACTTTATTTGCATCTTGAATATATATAGATAAATAAAAGCATATGCACCAATTTGTAGGATACTTGTGGTTCCCTGGTAACCACAATTGGGGAAAAAACCAGCTCATCAGGTCCTCTTACCTCACCCTCCCACTGTTCATTCTTCACTTCCACTAGTATTATGGAATGTTTACTGCGTGTTAGGCACCCGGTAGGGGATAGGGATACAGTATGTGCAAACTAGACACAGTGCTCCTTTATAGTACTGACAAACATTAATAATCACACAAATAAATGTAAAATTACAAATTCTGTAAGAGCTACAAGATGAAATATTAGTGCATATGACCAAAGAATATATAATAAGGAGAACTGACTGGGTCAGAGAGTAAGGGACACCTTTGGTCTCCACTGTTCAACCTAGTGAAGACTGGGCAGTCAGAAATTTCATTAACTTAAGTCTATAACAATAATCTTCTAGGTTCCAGACAATAGCTCTGCTAAGGTTATTCATGTTGAACTACATGTGTTTTGCAGTCTTTCATTCAGTTAATAAAAATCAGAAAATTAAAATTACTGAATCTAGAAAGAACTCCTTATTTGAAAAAACCATATGCTTCTTTGCTCATTCTCCTCTATTCCCATCTTAAGAAACACCTCATGGTGTTTTTCTAGATCCTTCTGAAATATGTTTCCCAAAACAATTAGGTTCTCTCAATTTGCATTTTATAACTCGTACATAGTAAAAAAAAAGAGTCTTCTAAATGTTTTATGCCTAATGATTACAAGTTACTTTATAGGATTCAGTGACCCCTAGAGATCCTTACGATTGAGTGAATCCAAAGATCCCTTAGGAATCTAAAGGGAAAAGAAATGTTTATCCATTCAGTAAACATGTATTCAGTGCCTCTTATGATCTAAGCTATATGCTAGGTGCTGATGATACAGAAATGAATTTTTACCCAGTTAATAACAACAACAAAAATTTTCTTACTTTAAATTACTTAATAAAAAAACTTATTATTTTCTTTCCTTCTTCCTTTTCTGTAAAGTTTTGCTTGCTATAATCACATTTGGTCAACAAATACTTAGTGAGCTTCTGTTTTGCTGTACAATGGCAAACAAGGTACCCAGGATTTCTCCCCTTACAGAACATATAGTCAGGTCTGGGACTAATAAAGAAAATGATATGGGAAAGTTACCAAAATGAATTAGTGTTAAAATTATTTTTTATTCACATTTAGGCATCCTCCTCATTACAAAGGTCTTCCTTGGCCAGAGTGTTCAGGCTCATGAACAGGACTCCATCAATCAAGCTAACTATCCAATGGTTAATTCAGTGTTCGTTCCTCAAAAATACATACTAAGTATGTCTGCCATAAGAGAAATGTGCTTTAATTTTCCTGAATACAAAATGTTTGTATTTAATACAGATATGTGGAGTTTAACCTCTATCTAACAAAGTTTGTAAACTTTTCTAAAAAATCCTTTGCTAGCTACTAGTGAGCTTCTATTTTTCTGTTCCCTACTTCAATGACATTTATATATGTGTATGTGTAGATTTTTATTTTGTAGACTTTTATTTTATATTTACACACCCATACATACTGTTATCTGTATTTCATATATATTATGTGTATATACTATATATTATGTTTCATATATGTATATTATATACATATATTATATAATACATATATATTTTATGTATCTCATATATAATATATATTTCATTTTTAGTCTGTGTATTTCATGTATATTATATGTATTTCAAAAGATGAAAAACCCACTCGCTTTTAATAACAAAGGTTTTTGAGTAATACATGTCAAAAATATATGGCCACACACTGAATAGAAAAAATGGAGAAGTATGAAAAGGAAAAGGACATGAATAAAATTAAATCCTACTAGTCTAAGTAGTGAAAGGGTGACTAGTAAGTATTTCTAGAATTAAGAAACTGTCTAGGAGGGGTGGAAAAATATAAGAAATAAAACACTCTTAATAACATGGTAGTTGGAACTTACTGAGTTTATTGTTATTAATCTGTGTAAATAATGAAAAAAGTATATTTCATTTTGAAGAGTATTTTGTTTTGTTTTGTTTTTGATTTTACTCTAGATTCTGTCATGGGACAAAGAAACTGTGATTGCAGCATTCGGCAGTGCAAGTGGTTTGTCTTTGATCATGACCTTGTTTTGCCAGAATACATTGTTGAATTTGAGTATATTACAGTGGTATGGATGTATTTTTAAAAATGGAATTCCTTAAATAAGAACAGAACAGTAATTTGAAGTCTAATAATGTAATGTCAAGTTTATATTAAACCTACATATTTATACATAAACATATATATATAATGGTTATTCAGTGAAGGGTTTAATTTTTAAAACAAATCATTATGACACCTAAATGTTTTTATATGCACAAATATATTATCTGAGTAATATATGGCTGTAGTCTCACTGAAAAATATTCAAACTACACTGAAGAATATATAATAAACATGAAAATTTGATTACACTTCAACCCCGGCACCACTCCCTTTCATGCAGAAATTCACTGTTAATGGCTTTGTGGGTTTGCTTTCAATCTTTTTTTCTATGTATTTACATATATAACAACATATACCATTTTACATAGTAGAATCAAAACCTAAGTATTTTGTGATTTTTTTTTTGCCTCTAACAATATGTTTTGGACATATTTCTACTTCAGTACATATAGGTTTATACTTCATTCTTTTGGTGGCTGCATACTATCCAGTAATACTCTGATTTATTTGACTATTCCTCTGTGGATGAAACATATAGGTTGTTTCGAGTTTTCTTACTATTTAAAACAGTGCTTCACTGAATATCATTATAGTTGCATCTTTTTTTTTTTTTAAAGATTTTATTTATTTATTTGAGAGAGAGAGAGAATGAGAGAAAGCACATGAGAGGGGGGAGGGTCAGAGGGAGAAGCAGACTCCCTGCCAAGCAGGGAGCCCGATGCGGGACTCGATCCAGGGACTCCAGGATCATGACCTGAGCCGAAGGCAGTCGCTTAACCAACTGAGCCACCCAGGCGCCCTATAGTTGCATCTTTATACAAATATGGAAGTTTCTCTGCAGAATAGATTTGTAAAAGATTTGGATAGTCAAAGGATATACACATATTAAATTTTGGTAGATTTTGCCAGTATTCTCCACAAAGGCTTGGCCATTCTACAAATTTCCAACAGTATGTGACAGTGCTTGTTTCCTTGCATCTTTACCAAAACATTATCAATCTTTTACATTTCCATTCTGATGGGCAAGAAAAAGAAACTTTATTCTTTCATATACTTATGGATTATTTAGTCTTATAAACTACCTGTTATATCCTTTGACTATTTTCTGTTGGACTCTATCTTCTTCATATTGATTGGAAAACCCTTATATGCATTCTTGGATATTAATCCTTTGTCTTATATGTTGCAAACATTTTCTGTCACTTATCTTTTAAATTTATTTCTAGCAAAAACCTTACTTGTCATTTTAATTTGTAATTTACTTGTTCATTTTTAAGAGGTCAGATCTCTCCATCTTTTCTGTTACAGAGTCTGAGTTTTATGTCTCATTTCAGAAGGCTTATATAAATAGTCTTCTTTATTTTCTTCCAATACTTATATAGATGAGCTCTTTAGCTTTCAACTTTTTTAAAGCCCATCTGGAAATTATTTTATATCATGTGAGAGAAGGGGATCAAATAATTTTTTCCTTAAAAAATGGATAGCTACTTGACCAAGCATCATCTTTTTTGCTCTATTTTGAGATACCCTCTTTATTGTTAAAATTATTTTCATAAATAAGAGGTTTATTTATAGATCTTTCTATTCTATTCCACTGGTCCTCTTATTTAATCTTGGACCCCTATCATATTGTTTTGGTTATTACAACCTTGATAATAGGCTTTGATACGTTATAGGGCAAATTCCCTTCCTCTGCCCCCACTCATCTTTTAAAAAATTTTCTGCATGGAGCACTGGGTGTTCTATGAAAACAATGAATCATGGATCACTACATCAAAAACTAATGATGTATTGTATGGACTAACATAACATAATAAAATTTAAAAAAATTTTCTTGGCTATTCTTGAACACTTTCTCTTCCAAATAAAATTTAAAATCAGCTTGTTAAGTTCTTTTTTTTTTTTTTTTTAGCTTGTTAAGTTCTATTTCAAAATCTTTTTAGGATTTTGTTGAGATTGTACTGAATTTAAAAGTTAATTTGGGGTGAACTGACTTTTGCAGTAATGGGCCTCTCAACCAGAAACATGATAAGTTATTCCATTTACTCAAGTCCTCTCTTACAGTTTTCTTTATGTTGGTGTTAAGTATAGTTCTGGGCATTTATATTTTATATTGTTATTATGAATGAGACTGTTTCAGTCAAGTTTGCTTTCAGCGAAAAGACACAGAAGCCTAGACAAATAGTAAACAGAATGACTCAAATAACAAGAAGTCGAGGGGCGCCTGGGTGGCTCAGTCATTGAGCGTCTGCCTTCAGCTCGGGTCATGATCCCAGGGTCCTGGAATTAAGCCCCGCATCGGGCTCCCTACTCCGTGGGAAGGCTGCTTCTCCCTCTCCCACTCCCCCTGCTTGTGTTCCCTCTCTCGCTGTGTGTCTCTGTCAAATGAATGGATAAAATCTTTAAAAAAAAAAAAAAAGGAAGTCGAGAGGTGGGCAGTCCTGGCTGTTGTGACTCTTCAGTGACTGATGTCAGCAAAGACCTTACTCCATTATTCATCTGATTCCCACTTCATTAGCTCTTCCCATCTAAAGATTCAGTTCTTTCTTCACTTCTGGGAAATTTTCTTCTCTTAATTCCTTCATTATTTTTTCTCTTCCATTCTCTGTTCAGCCCTCTGGAACCTGATTCATTAAATGTTGGACATTCTGAATTGATCCTCCATGTCTTTTAATTTTTTCTCTCATATTTTATACCTCCATTTTTAAATTCTATGTTCTAAAAGATTTCCTCAATAATAGCCTCACCTTGCTAATTTGATCTGTTGCCATATCCATTTGGTTTCTCAGAGCATTTATTGAATATTTTTATTTCACTAATTGTTTTTATTTTGACTCTAAAGTATTTACCCTATTCTTTTCTATAGCAACCTACCCCATGTCTTAAATAATTCTCTTATGGATTATTTTGTTTTTTTCTAGAGCCATTTCTGTTTATGTTGTTCATGCTCATTTCATCCACAGTTCTTACCATAATTACTTAATTACCTGTTAATTACCTACAGCATCCCACTGCTGTTTTACTTGTTCACTCTGAACACCAAGTGTTTCTGGATCTGCTCTTCAAAGTGGTTATCTCCCATACATGTTTTGGCTACAGGTTATATTTCTGCTCCTATTTGTCTTCAATTTAGTCCCTTCTTATTTATGTTTCACAATTCCTAGTCTTTTGTTGGTGCCCTCTCCACTGTTGAAAAACTATTAAAAATTATCTTTTGCCAGTTTTAAGGAATTTTCAGTGGGAGGGGATGAACATGTTTATTCTTAGCCCACAATTTTAATCTACTCTCATTGATTTCCTAATGTGATTCTAGTCATCATAGGTATTACTATATAACTGAAAAAAGAGATAATCCATCTTTGCTACATAGCCTGTTTCTTGTTCAAAATGATAAATACAATAACCAAATTTTCAATATTTTTAATAAATTTTTTAGGTCAAGGCTCACTCTTTATTTTCTTCATTCAACAATGTTATTCTAGAAGAAAGCAAAAAAAACTCAGAAGGATCAATATTGTCCCAGGATTTGAAATTTGATGATGAAGTTATAAAAATGGATCCCAGTATCAAGCCCAGACCAAAACTTATTAGTTTGGATGATAAAACAATACTTTCTCTTGCCAAGACTAGCATTTACAGTCATATTGTGGTGAGTATTATAAGGAATAAAATTTGGAATTTGGACCTTGAATTTGGAATCATAATCTATCATATGAAGTCTAAGGATACTAAAGCACCTATCTGGTGATGCCAGCCATCATGCTGTCAAAGTTAAAAATGCCTCGACCTTTCCTTCTTTGTGGACTAGATCAGTGTTGTCTGGTAGTAATATAATATGAACCATACATGTAATTTAAATTTTCTATTAGCCATGTTAAAAATTTTTTAATTAAAAGGTAAGATTAATTTTAATTAATCCAACATATCTAAAATATTATTATTTCAATATGCAATCAAAATGAAGAGTCATTAATCAGATAGTTTCAACTACGTCTTTGATGTCTGGAGTATATTTGCAGTCTACAGCACTTTCAGACTACCCACATTTCATGTGCTCAATAGCCACATGTCGCTAGTGACTACCATACAGGACAGTATAGGCCTGGAGGGTAGCCTTCTAGTTTACAAAGTATTTTATTCCTGAATAACAAGTAAGCTCTCTTTAAATGATTAAGACAGACAGGTTTCAAATTAGTTTCCAGGATTCATCAACATAGAATATAGGAGCTTTATCTTTATAAAATTAACCAACAGAATTTGAGTTATACTACTACTGAAGCAACTTACTTTATTTACACTGAGGCAGTTCTATGAGATATTAAGCCTACCTCTATACCTTGACTTTCAGATCTGTCCATTTCAAATCTGCTACCATTCTATCTGAACTATCATAATCCCTGACCTAGACTACTGCCATGGCCTTCTAACAGGGCTCCCTGCACTCTACCATTGCAACATTGCACAACTCCAGGAGGTGCAATTCACATTATATACTATTAATGTGTTCTTTCAGTGCCAGTCATTATATAACTGAATATAACTCACTATGGGGGTTAGGGGGTTCCTCCTAGAACTGCAACAGAGGCCCTGTCCTGCTTTCACTTTGAGCCCCCAACTCATTCTCCATGTTAAAGCTAGAGCAATCTTTTCAAAATGCAAATCTGATCATGAAATCTCCGTCACCCCTCACCACTCCTACTTGAAATCCTCAAATGATTTTCCATTGTTTTAAAAATAAAACCAAAGTCCTTAATATGGCCTATAAGATTTTGCATGGCGTGCTCCCTGGCCTACCTTTCCAGACTCTTTTGATATCACCCTCTCTTCAGCTCTCTGTGCTCAGCCTCCTTTCTATGTCTTAAACACATTCTGCCTGCAGCCAACACAGAGCCTCTGCACTTGCTAGTCCTCTGCATGGAATGTTCTCCCCTGACCCCGTTCTCCTGGTTAATTTCCACCTTTTAGATCTATACTGAAGCATTCAAGTTTTCTCTTACCTCTGAGTCCATGACAGATTCCTTTGTTATATGCTCTGTATCCTTTCTAGACTGTAAATTCCACAGGGGCAGAGGCTGTGGCTGTCCTTCGATATGTGTATCCCCAGTATCAGGGCAGCAATATAAGATGTAGTATGCATTGCAGAAGAGGGCCATATACAAGGGGTACCCTTTAAATCATAGAACCATATATTTACTACAATTTTCTGACAATTCTTGTCAGAAATTTCTTGTCCTAACAAAGTCGGCATATTGTGACAGTATTCTAATAGCTCAAAATAAAGGTATCTCGAGGAAAGGATGGATGCCGCTTTCTTATTTACTCATAAACACTGTGTAGACTAGCATCAGCTCTACCATTTTCTAGCATAACACCTGGCACACATGAGGTACTCATTATAAAAACAATACCTTTACAAACAGCAAATGGTTCTTACAGAGAGTGGGTTTGCTTGAGCCTGCAGAAGTGGCAAGCAAATTGATATTTGATTGATACACTGGTAAGAATACTTGAGAAGACAACTTATTCTCACAGGACACTATCTTTCTATGTGTATACTGAAAGCTGAAATACAGATAAATACTCAGAAATGATTTTTATCTTGAAAGTCAATTACATTGCTCCAATGTGACATTTCTAGATTGCTTGTTTATGATGACAGTCTTTTTCAAGTGACTGTGGGAAACAAAAAGAAAGCAAAAATATTTTTAAAAATAATAAATGTGGTCAATAGTTTTGAGTCTGCTTCTGAAAATATTTAGAAAACATCTCTTTTAAAGTTGTTTATGGAATTGCTTTTGTCCAACTACATCATCACCATCCACCAAATCTTCAAGTCTAATTAAGTTTTGACCTTAGCCAGTTATTAGAGAGGAAGGGAAGTTTCATAACGTGATGACAGTATCACCATCTGTATCATAAATATGCAGTCTAGTGATTACAGGAGCAATCTCTGAGCTGACAGTATGGAGAAATTATTGTTTCTGCACTATAATGTCAAGATTTCATATTTGAGTAATACATTTTTGATAATAAAAGCTTAGGATGAAAGGCTTAATAAATGCATGAGTTCTGATTGGATTGAGCTTCTATGACATATATTTCTATAGATTTAAAGGGATTAAATAAAAGTTTAAAAAAAGCAATAGTGAAAAAAAAAAAAAGTAGGTCCTTTTTATTATCTTTGGTTTGTAAGATAAAAAACAGTGAGGAGGATAAGACTTCAGAATACCCTGGCTTGCTTGTGACCTTCACCTGACTGCCTTAATTTGATGAACACCCATAGCATAAGAATGAAAGAACTTCTCATCCTAAATTTGCCTATGTGGCTCAAAAGCCAGAAAAACCTTCTAGGGCTTCTAGTAAGAATACTAGATATTACAACAAGAATGTTTAGACATCACACCCTTTATTCTCCTTCCTTTGTGCCATTACCATAGAAGAAATTCAGGATACATACCTCTTACTTTCTTTTCAGTCTTCCCCACTAGATGGAGTTTTTTGAGGACATCCATAAAAATTAATAAAATATATCGAAATAAAGGTGGGAGGTGGGTGGGGGGAGGGGTGAAATAGGTGCAGAGGATTAAGAGTACACTTATTGTGATGAGCACTGAGCAATGTATAGAATTGTTGAATCATTATATTATACACCTGAAACTAATACAACACTTTATGTTAATTTTACTTGAATAAAAAAAATAGAGTTGTTGTTAGTTGCATGTCTGGCTTTTGCAATGATTTATTCATCTAGCATTTACTGAGCATTTGCTGTGCTTTAGGCAATGAGGTAAGTATTAGGAGTTCAAAATGAATTAGTTATTTTCCCTCTCTCAAGGATATCATTTTAGTGGAGGAGACATATGTAAACAAACATAGGAAGCTTGGAGTTGCTGAGAGAACGTCACAGAAAGAGATAAGTTTTGCACAGATTTTTGAAGGATATGAGAAATTTAGTTGTTTACATTTTCCAGGCAGAGGAAATACTCTTTCTAGAAGCACATGGGTTTTAGTTTTGTTTGTTTTTAAGATTTTATTCATTTATTTGACAGAGAGAGACACAGCGAGAGAGGGAACACAAGCAAGGGGAGTGGGAGAGGGAGAAGCAGGCTTCCCACTGAGCAGGGAGCCCAATGCGGGGCTCGATCCCAGGACCCTGGGATCATGACCTGAGTTGAAGGCAGATGCTTAACGACTGAGCCACCCAGATGCCCCTAGAAGCACATGGTTTTGAAAGATCCTAGTGTTATCCGGGAACGCAGGGTGACTATGAACATAGGGTGTGTACCGGTGGAAGGTAAAGGTGTAGGTTGGAATACAAGAAAGAGGTGAAAGATTTATGCGATCTGAAGAGAAAAGATAGTAGGCAGGCAAAAATGAAGGGGGGGAAATTGGAGGGGAGACAAACCATGAGAGACTATGGACTCTGAGAAACAAACTGAAGGTTCTAGAGGGGAGGGAGGTGGGGGGATGGGTTAGCCTGGTGATGGGTATTAAATAGGGCATGTATTGAATGGAGCACTGGGTGTTATATGCAAACAATGAATCATGGAACACTACATCAAAAACTAATGATGTAGGGTGCCTGGGTGGCTCAGTCGATTAAGCGTCTGCCTTTGGCTCAGGTCATGATCCCAGGGTCCTGGGATCAAGTCCCACATCGGGCTCCCTGCTCAGCGGGGAGTCTGCTTCTCCCTCTAATCCTCCCCCCTGCTCCTGCTCTCTCTCTCCCAAATAAATAAAATCTTGAAAAAAAAAAAAACTAATGATATAATGTATGGTGATTAACATAATAAAATTTAAAAAAACTTAAAAAAAAAAGGAATACAAGAAAGATACATTAGGTTGTGGTTGGAAGAGTAGGAGATTATGCCACAATAGGACGGATTTTTGAAGACAAATTTTAAATTTTAGATTTTCTTTAAGGAACAGTTTCTGTGTTTTTAAAGACCCTAACTTTAGCAACTTGTGGTTAGACTTAACTGAAGTCAGACTGATGGTATAGATATCCAGTGGAAACTACTGCAGTAGTCCAAAGGACAAATAATAGTCTGAACTAAGGCACTTGTAGTGGTGATGGTATGGTTTGAGAAACATTTCTAGAATCAAATGTATATGGAAAAGAGGAAAAGGGGATGGTCAACAATATCTGTTCGACAGACAGTAAAACTCTTAATCAGGACCAAAACATAGACTGCCAGGCCCACATATAGGAAAAATGATGAATTCAGTTTGGACATGTTAAGTGTAAGGTGTCTGTAGAATCTATCATGGATGATACCGGTATGTGACCTGTAGAATAAACTACTCTGCATAATTTCATCCTTCTTAACAATTTTAACCAAGTTTTGACAACAACTCGACATTTAGAGGTTTCCCCTGCCAGGAATTTGTTATGTTCACAGTATAATAGGGTATAAGATGGTGGTGGTGAGTAAAGAAAGTTGGGAGGTAGACACTTGATTTTATCATAATACCCATTTGTTGTGAATATTGCGGTCAATTATATTAATACATTTTCTTGTGTCACTACTTATGATGTAGACTATGCATGAATGTAATCGTCACTTGGTATCATTCACAATGGTGTAGTATAAAGACAGAAAAATATGTAGTGATCAGGGTATCCCCTAAATATACAACTGTATTAACATTCCTTTTTATTGAACTCAGGATCAAATAAATGGACAGGGAAAGTTTGGGCCAAATTCTGATATGGAAACATTTTCCTACCTCCTTCTTTGAGCATCTGTCCTCCTGCTTTTAACACCCTCATCCTCTGCTCCTTAGTCCAGTGCCCTCATACAGTTTCCAGCAGTCAAGGTGTAGCCCTGCCATCTTCTCTCTTGTGAGATATCCTCGCTAATACCCCAAATCTTTAGGGCCTACATTGTTTACTGGCTAGCTAGAGAAATAGGCATGCCTCAGGGTACCTGGGTGGCTCAGTCGTTAAGCGTCTGCCTTCGGCTCAGGTCATGATCCCAGGGTCCCGGGATCGAGTCCCACATAGGGCTCCCTGCTCAGCGGGAAGCCTGCTGCTCCCTCTTCCACTCCCCCCACTTGTGTTCCCTCTCTCACTGTGTCTCTCTCTGTCAAATAAATAAATAAAATTAAAAAAAATAGGTATGCTTCAATAAATGTCTTAACAATATATTTAACTATTTTCTAAAAAGAGTTTCTAGACCAAGTGGAAAATCAAATTAATCAAGAAAAGGGTCCAATAATGCTATTATAAACTCTACCTTTTAAAATCATACATTAGATTTATTTATTGGCTCTCTCTTAATGTTATTTAAATAACTATGATGTAGAATATAATCTGTCTTATTTTTTATTTACATTTCATTTTATTTCAGAGTCTGAATCTCCATGGAAACAGCTTGAGTAAATTGAGAGATCTCTCCAAGTTAACAGGACTTCGAAAACTTAATATCAGCTTTAATGAATTTACTTGCTTAGATGATGTATACCACCTGGTAAGAACTCTTTTTTAAATTATTTAATAAAAGAAATAATTTAAAAGATAAATTATTTTTGTAATGAAGACCTCAAATATACCATATTCAAGATTATACAGCTCAAATTAGGAACAAAACACTGTGGTATGTTACTTTGTCTAAAACAGGTCTTTGTTACTTTGTCTAAAACAGGGCGCCTGGGTAGCTCAGTCAGTTAAGTGTCTGCCTTCGGCTCAGGTCATGATCTCGGGGTTCTGGGATCGAGTCCCGCGTTGGGCTCTCCCTCTGCCTGCCGCTCCCCCCACCTGCTTGTGCTCTCTCTCTCTCAAATAAATAAATAAAATCTTTAAAAAAATAAAAAAATAAAATAGATCTTGATTCAGGTTCCATTTGCAAACCAAATACACACCTGTGGTCATATCTGATTTCTAACTACTTTAAAGTAAATTTATTAAAACTACTCCAGACTTGTTTTTAAAATGTTCTTTGGAAATTGTCATTTCCATTTTCTTCTGCTCTTGTTTTCTCATTCTTATTTTTCTCCTTGTGAGTCCTTAACTTCTTCTTCATTTTCTGGTTCACCACTTCATATCTAAGGCTGTCAGTTCTCTTCCCATTTGTTCATTATTCATGTTGTTATTTCTCTTTCTTTCTGCCTTGTCCTTTCTACCTGGATGTCACATGTGCAGATCTTGTTTAACTTGTGTTCGCCCTCTCATAGATCACAGGACAAACATAATAATGCACCATGTAGACATAGCTAAGCATCTTATCTGGCTTTTGTTTTCTTTGTTATATATCATAGAACAAAAATAATTTTATATGTGGCTCCAGAACTCCAACCCAGCATCGCCTATTTCCATGGGTCCCAAGTCACTGGCCTAACTTTTCAGAACATAGCATCATTCTCAGCTTTTATTCATTCCCCTACTCCCTTTCAATCATATCAAAGCCCTTGCATTGCTGCTTCTCCCGCTGTGGTGGGAGCTGTTGCTTTCCTTACTGACCTTAAGTTTCAGTACTAAACTTCCATCCTTGTTTCTTTTAATAAGCCAAAGTCCTTTTGTTTTTTTAAAAGATTTACTTATTTATTTGAGAGAGAGAGAGAGAGAGTGGTGGGGAGGAGCAGAGGGAGGGGGAGAGAGGAAACTCAAGCCACCCAGGGGCCCCAAGCTGAAGTCCTTTTTAATAGAATCCCTGACAGTCTGGGTTCAATATGTAGTCTGAGGAAAGAAGGTAGTTTAATAGAGGTCCCAAGATTATATGTAAATTGTTGGCATTTTTTATTTAACTTTTTTTCTGATGATTTGCCAGTGGTTCCAGAGGTTATGACAGTCATAATTTTGCTTACGCACAAAATTTAAAGAGTAAATTCTTGGGGTGCCTGGGTGGCTCAATCAGTTAAGCATCCAACTCTTGATTTTAGCTCAGGTCATGATTTCAGATTTCAGGGTAGGGGGATCAAGCCCTGCATCGGGCTCCCTGCTCAGCAGGGGTCTGCTTGAGATTCTCTTACCCTCTCCCCCACCCCTCCTCCCACTCTCGAACTCTCTAAAATAAATAAATCCTTTTTTAAAAAAAAAGTAAACTCCTAAGTCATGCAAGGCACTTAGATAGTGCTTTTAGACAGCTTAGCCAGCTGCCCAGCATGTATTTTGCAGTATAGTTTTATTGTTCTTCTTAGATAGAAAAATTTCTGTCACAGCCTACTTACTGGATTGATATTACTGTGGCCATTTTACAGACAAGAGAACTGGATAAATTTATGCCCAAGTGGTATTTTCAAATTTTAAGATTAGCAAAGGTAGCTAGATATAAACCTCTCAAACATCAAGTATCTGATGTATAAATGTGTCTTGAAAAATGACTATAGGGATGTTAGGGGTGACCAGAGAGAGGAGATACTCTACATTTATATTTTTACCTTTTTATTGTAAAATAAAACACAGATACAGAAAGCTACATTCTACAAGCATGTGGTTCAGTAAATTATTATAAGGTGAACGTGCTTATTACTGACACCTAGGTCAAGAAATAGAACTTTGTAACCTACAACATAGGTTATCCATCAGATACTGCCCTGATGCTTCCTTCTTCCTCTCACATAGACAATGGATACCATGTAGGTCTTGTGGTTGTTGGTGGTTTATCCTTACAATTTCTTTGGGGGCTTATTGGGCTACCTTGTCATGTAAGTTTGTTATAAATGTTGTCCATAGAATTTGAGTTTTATCAATTTATTCTGTTTTCATGTATAAATGTTGTCCATAGAATTTGAGTTTTATCAATTTATTCTGTTTTCAATTGAAAACCTATGCTGTCTCCGCCTCTTTATTCCCCAGTAGTGAGCTTTGTATATGTGTTTAATATGAATTATGTTTATCCTGCCATTACAGAAGGTTATGATCTAGTTTAATCACTCACCTGTCATTCCTCTTGTCTTCTATGTTTTTTAAGTTGCCTTTGAGATATCTAATTTTTACTATCATTTTCCTTAAGCATATCTCTAATATGGAGAGTTTCCATACCCCTCTTGCATGCTAGAAGTTGCTTCTACTAGGTTGCAGAAAGTAAATGTATTATTCTTAAGGTTCATCATCCTGGCCTTGCCTTTTAAATCAAAATACCCAACCTAACACCTAACACTGTTTAACATAGGCCATGCATTAATTTAATGGAATACTTGGGCTTCATTAGTGGTGGGAAAAATATATACACTATATGGTTTTTTTAAAGTCTAAACAAGACATCCATACAAGATAAATTAAAAAGCCCTAAGCTGCATGTTTATCATTCACTCACCTGAACTATCAGGAAAAGAGAGTATCTAAGAGAAAGGAAAGGAAGAGATCTTTTTCTCTGAAAATAGCTCCACCACAATCAGAGTTGGCCAGGGAAAGACAAATATGTATGGCTATTTGCAATTTTAATCTAGATCATGTGCCTAATTTTTTACTGAGACAATACTTCTGTTTGATCTTTTCCAATGAGAAACTGATTGCTAAAGTTTTTCTGATGTCTAGAGAGAGCTAATTCATATTTAGAGAATGAACCATTATCCATAAGAATTTTTAAAAGAAGTGTTGTGGGTTTTAATCTTTATAAGTTGGCTGTACTATACTGTAATTTAAGAAAGACGAACTGAAGCACAAGAACTATTAAGAAACCCCTGCTACAAAACTGAAAATACTGTCTGTTCATAGAGTCTGTTTTATATCTTGGGAATATAAAATGAAGATCCCATCCCTGTTTTTAAGGAAAGAAGGCAATTATCTTTTTATGATGTATGGTTCCCAAATGCTAGTCTGCATTCAAATGCCAGAATTTGGGACAAGTTTTTACCACTTTATGATGAAAACTGGGAGAAGACAGGCCATGAAGTAAATTTTTATAAAGCCAAATTGATTTCATTTAAAAGACTATTCTAAGATTATGTCCTTAATACTGTCAAATATCCTTTTGTTCAAGAAATTATGATAGCAAATGATTGTATGTTTGTTTGTTTTGCTAAGCTTGCTTATGAGAATAAAAAGTCAATAATGCTATTTGGTTTCCAGGAATTTTTTTTTAAGATTTTAATGATCTGAAGAAAAAAAAAGATTTTAATGATCTGTACATTCAACTCCTGCAACCTGAACCACTATAATAAATGCTTTTCCAAGAATATGAACTAGAGCAGTGACTAATTCTATGCTGAAGTCAAACAACTGTTGGAATTACCTATAAAGAAATCACGTTTAATCTATAGTAATATTACCTTTTTTTAAAAAAAATATGTTGCAAAATATCTTCTTAAAGTTTTCTTTATCTCTTCTTTGTTCTATGTCTGAATTAGTATATACCTTAAAAGAAAATTTTATTTGCAACAAATAGAAGTAACAAATTAAGTCTTAAAGACTTCTTACAAAAAGTTAGATGAAGATCCGAATAGATAAATGGCTAAAGACAAGAAACACAATCAACAAAGAACAAAATTTAAAAATGGCTAATACAAAACACATGGAAAGATGTTCAACTTCACTGGTAATAAGCAATATAAATTAAAATAAAGCAGGTGAACTGGTGGGTATTTAAGAAAATGAGCATTCCCATATTCTACTATTGGAAGAAAAAATTGGTACAAACTTCCTTGAAAATTATTTAGCAGTATACATCAAAAATCTTAACAATATAGGGGTGCCTGGGTGGCTTAGTTGGCTGAGCATCCGACTCGATCTCAGCTCATGGTCATGAGTTTGAGCCCTATGTTAGGCTCCCCACCAGGCGTGGAGCCTACCTAAAAAAAAAAAAAAATCTTAGCAATATAGAAATCCTTAAAAATAATAATCCCATTTCTAAAAATATTTTCTGTAAAAATATCAGAGTCTCAGTTAAAGTATCATGATCATGGATGCTTGTTGCAGTGTTGCCCACAATTAGAAGCCACATAATTGTTCATAGTAAAATGTTTAAAATAATCCTAACAATTCACTTATTGGAATATTAGACAATCATGAAAAACCATTTTGAAGAATATTTAATGATGTGTGAACATTAAAGGGATACAGGTTTCTATATAATACAATCTGTTTTATGTAAGAAAAATATATGTGCATATAATTAAAAACAATGTTTTCAGTGGTTTCTTCTGAGCAATATAATTATATGTGCTTTCTATTTTTCTTTTGATTTATTTACTACATTTCCTAAATTTCCAACATAGACCATGCATTAATTTAATGATTTTTAAGTTATTAAAAGTCATGTACTTTTAAAAATGAGAATTATAGAATAGGTTTAATTTCTACCTCTGAAAATGAACCTTTTTTAGCCAGGCTATGGGTTCAGTGGTATAAACCAGAAGTGCAGATAGTAAGAACTGTAATTCCTTGTTTTGGGGGACAAATTGTCTTGTCAGTTACTTTTTGCCTTCTTTTCTATGAAAACAAACACTGTCACTCCACATTACAAGGGTGAAGTGAGAATTAAGAGAGGTCTAAAAATAAAATACCTGTAGAATACATATGTTGATACCATAATTGCTATATATCTACTGTGTAGGTTTTCTGTAAGAATTACCAAAAAACATATAAAGTGCTTAGTGAATTATAGAGAAAAGAACTCTGTAAAAACAAGCTGTGATCCTTTTTAGCACCACTTCTATTTGTATGTGTTACAGTATAACCTTGAATATTTGGATGCAAGCCATAACCATGTGATAACCCTGGAGGGATTTAGAGGTCTGATGAAACTGAGGCACTTAGACTTGAGCTGGAATCAACTGAAAAAATCTGGTGATGAAATAAATATGTTATGCAAACACACCACAAGCCTTCTTACACTTGATATTAGGCATAATCCATGGCAAAAGGTAGGCAGCAGATGTATTTATAAAAAAGCAAATGATCATTTTTATTTCAAAGCCACTTTCTCATTACTATTCAGTAGTAGCCAGAAATAGACAAACTATCTTTGTTTTACTAGAATTCCTTTTAAGTATTTCATAAGTTGAATTTAGTGTAGTGTAGTGATCAAATGAATCAAATGTTACTAAAAGATTTTTTTGATGGGCTCTAATAGTTTGAGAGTATTGTGGCTTTAAGAGTGTTAGATACCATTGCCATTTGCAAACCTTGGGAGAGTTTATATAGTTCAGTGTGCTAGAACCTACTGTAACGAGGCATGGGACCAAGAATAATAGAATATGGGACGCCTGGGTGGCTCAGTCAGTTGAGCATCTGCCTTCGTCTCAGGTCCTAATCCCAGGGTCCTGGGATCAAGTCCCACATCGGGCTCCTTGCTCAGTGGGGAGCCTTCTTCTCTGTCTGCCACTCCCCCTGCTTGTGCTCACTCTCTCTGACAAATAAATACATAAAATCTTTTTAAAAAGGAATAATAGAATACAATAAGAGAGACAGACCATTAAGGGGGGAACAAATTTGTCACTTCCCCTGATAAGCCTGTATTATAAAGGCTTATGTTCTGCTATAAAAGGAAATTTGATTGAACACTATTTTTTTCTCATCTCAAAAATACATAGATTCATGCTAAGAAATTTTGGTATTCAACGATTATGTTTAAGGGTATCCCCAAGTATTTAAAATAAGCCCCAACTTTATAATTTCAAGAATCCTCCTTTCCTTGCTTTTCAAAAATGTATATAAGACTGTTAAACATTTTAAAAAGAGGCTAATAATTGGTTCTATTTAATTTTCCATATTACTATGTTTACATTGTTGTATTTTTTCTTTTTTGCTCAGAAAAATTGAAGGATATTTTTCTTTTACCAAAGCAGACCCAGAATGTGCCTGGTTATAGGACAGCTCTCTTCCTGTTGCCAAACTAGAAGTCAAGGGCTAAAGATCCAGATAGAAGCACACACAGAGCTAACTAACTGCTGATCTAGATAAACAGGAGGCACTGCAGTTCTCTGAACACTTTTCACCACACTTCTCAACAGCCTTCAGGACTTCCCTTCCTTCATAAGAGTAGAGCTATCCACCTTCAAATGAAACAGATCAGTTCTTAAATATAACTTAATTTCAGCTATTAAAGAACTAAGTTAAGCCCTTAATTGTAGATATAACTAATAAAGTGGGAGATGCATAATTTTGAATTACATGAGAAGGAATAGAGAAGCACTCCTTTCCATGCCATAACATATGCAATATTTTGTAAAAATTAACTTTTTGTTATTTTCCCAAGCCAGCCACATTAAGGCTGAGTGTTATTGGCAGATTAAAGACTCTCACTCATTTAGATGGACTCCTCATTTCTGAAGAAGAAGCAACAGCAGCTATGACATTTATTACTGGAACAAAGATTACTCAGGTTGGATTTTACTGTTTAATTAATTTTTGTGCTATTTAGAATATACAAATTATATTTCAGTACTCTTGTTTTGTTATTAAGATTTTGTATCCTCTCTTAGCATTCTAATAAAAAATCAGTTAATATATAACATTCATATCACTTGAACTTTTTTTTCTGTTTAAATATATCCCATTTAAATACCAACTGGTTGTGTGGATTCTCATCCCTGCACACTACCCCAAAAATCAATAAAAAATGCCTCTAGGGTAACTGTTTTTTCCTATGAACCTGAACTCATCAGAGTCCTTTCTAGTGCCTACATGAAAATAAACAACTTTCCACGGATAAGGTAAGCACTTAGTGAATTATCTACTTAGTATTGATATTGTATGTATCTGGCTAAAACACACACAAACACACACACACATACATACATACATACATAACCTATTAACTTGGGGCATGGGGAATGCACATATTATCCAGATTAAGAATGCTATACTTAGGCCAAAGTAGCTTCATCTTAAATATCTTCACTCTAGTTCTCTAGCTATTTACTTTTTATTAGATATTTGAATATTAATTCCTTAATGTAATGTTTAATTTAGGATCTATTCAAAATGAAGGAAAGAAACATTTTTGTTGATAAAAATATATTTAATTCCTCAAGAGGAGTTGGGGATTTACCCTACCAGAAATCAAAACTTACTAAAATCCTTTAAGACAATGCAGATTTGGGGCAACTGGTTGGCTTAGTCAGTTAAATGTCTGACTCTTGATTCAGCTCAGGTCTTGATCTCAGGGTCATGAGTTCAAGCCCCACACTGGGCTCCATGCTGAGTGTGGAGCCTACTTTAAAAAAAATGTAGGTTTGGCACAGACCAAGAAAACAGAACATAAAGACCCAATATAGACCCATACATACATGGAAATTTGACAAACAACAAGCAGAGCTGCCTTTATTAGATCAGAGAGGCTAGTCAATAAAAGGCACTGGGACAAGTGCATTAAGGACTTCACTATAAAAGTCAAAATCAAGAATGTTTTAGAAGTAAAGATAGAGATTGTCATTATGACCTTGAATGAGGAAAGAACTTATTACACAAGAAACCAAGAGCATAAATATGAAAGACTGGATTTGTCGACATTAAAATTAATATATCTGTTCTTTAAAGGGCACACCATAAAGAAAGGGAAAAAACAAGCTACATACTGGGGAAAAAAAATTTGCAACACATCTAACTGACACAAGATATTATTTATATATCCAGAACATATCAGAAAAAAGACAACCAATCAAACAGAAAAATAGGCAAAAAATACTGGAGAGGAAATCAAAACAGCCAAATCACAGGAGAAGATGCTCCACTGCACTAGTATTAAAAAAAATGAACATTAAAACCACACAATCTACCAACTGAGAGTCACCAGTTGTCGAAAGTTTTAAAGCCTAACAATATCAAGTTTTAGCAAAAATTTGAAGTAGAAGTGGCAACTGTTGTAACCACTTTGGAAAATAATTTGGCATTATCTAGGAAAGCTGAATATATACTTTCCCTATAACCCAGCAAATTGTATATACTCTAAAGAAACTCCTGCATGTATGCAGCAGGAGTCAAGAATATTCGTAACAACAGTGTGAAAAACTGAAATCGGCCCCAGTGTTCATTGATGGGAGAATTGCTAAGGAAATACTGTCTAGCAGTGACACCTGAATGAACTACCACTACATACAGCAGCATACATGAATCTCATGAACACAATGTTGAGCAAAAAAGCTCAAAGAAGAACACGTACTTACTATTCAATTTACACATGGAGCCCACTGTGGGGCTTGAACTCATGACCCTGAGATCAAGACCTGAGCTGAAACCAAGAGTCAGACATTTAACTGACTGAGTCACCCAAGCGCCCCAAATCTGCATACATAAATCTCATGAACACAATGTTGACCAAAAAAGCTCACAGAAGAACACATACTTATTATTCAATTTACACAAGGTTCCAATATGTGTAAGACTAAATGATATATTATTTATGGGCACAAACATAAGTCTATAAAGCAAATGAATGGTAGAAGGAAAATTTGAGATCATTTGACTGCTTCTTAGAGCATTGATTGATTCACCTGAGGTGAGTGATGGTTTCTGAGGGGAAGAGGAAAAGGATTAGGATGGGGCACACAGGGAGCTTCCAGGTAGGAGGAATATTCTAGCTCTGAAACCCGTTTAACGGATGGATTATGTTGATGTTTATATTACAGCAATCCTTTCATAGTTCTATAAATTTTATTTTGTACATTGTTAAATATCTGCTAAGACAAAAAGTAAAATACATAAAGTATATCTAGATATTGAAAACATTTTAAGGCAAAGAAAATGTCATATTTTAAAATTATTCATTGGGCCACTCATCTAAGAAGCAATACCTTTATATATAAATGACCTGCTATATGCCATTTCCTTTATTCATCATGTGTTTTTTGTCTTATTAGTTATCTCTCTTACGGCATTCTGGTACTAAAGAGGAGAGACCACGGATACTTAGTATATGGCCTTCTGCCAAAATTCTGACACAGATTTCAAAGTTAGGACCACATTTACATCTGAGCGGAAACTGGTACTTGAAGGTAAAAGCTAATTCTATTAAACCTAATATAAAAGCTTAATTTCAATTGATTTTAATCATCTTTGGTCTTTGTATCATTAAGAGGGTACAGATAGGTAAGGGGCAGAAAACTGGAAGAGCCAAATTAGAATCAAACAAGGAGGTCAAGTTGTGAAAGGTAATGTCACAGGGACTAGACCTTAATGGTGGTCACCATAGAACTGGAGATTTAGGATAAAGGGTACACTGCAAGACCAAAGGGTAGGTTTTGATAATACATCAAAATAAGCAAACTTGAAAGCTTAGAACCAGAGATCAAGCCAAAAGTTTGGGTAGCAATGTAAAAGAAATCAAGAATCCTGGCATGGGACTAGGAGAACTGGTCAGAATTCAGCCAAGGATAAGGGGGAAGGGTTAGAGGGCACCACCAGCTTCTTTTTGCTGCACAAAGCACCCTTATACATTTTTTTTTATTACCAGCTATGTACAGATATGTAGCTGTGATGCAGGCTCAGTGACAGCTCTGGCTGACCCCACAGCGAGTTTTGGAATTAGAATGACTCTTTAAATTTACCCCAGGTTGGGCTGAGATGAGCAGGCCTTTATATCCCTCCATCACTGGATGTGGGCCAGCCTGGGACGGAGCGTGACCTTGGGCAAGGCAGCTCTCTGCAGCTGAGGCTGTCTCAGAAGGCGCTGACAGCCCAGGGCTTTCCGCCAACAGCACTCCCAGCAGCTGGGACAAGTCTTTCACTTTGGTGGGAATCTGGCCAGCCTAGTGTCCATAAAACCACTTAAGTCCCTCTTGGAGTTATAATCTTGTCAAATCTTACTCTTTTGTAAGCTTCACTATGTCTTTAGTTCCTGAAGGAATTCCTTTGATATCACTTACCACATTTGAATTATTTCATTAGCCTTTTTGTAGCACTGCGTTTATTGATAAGATTCGGAAGTAACATAAAATGTGAATTATTCTACAGATAACTGCTTTAAATTTAGATGGGCAACATCTCTTTGAAATTACAAATTTAGAAAAATTAGAAAATTTGAAATGGGCATCATTCAGCAACAATAATCTCACTAAAATGGGAGGCTTGGAATCCTGTGTTAACTTGGAAGAGCTCACATTAGACGGAAACTGTATCTCAAAGATAGAAGGTATGTGAGAATTTGAAAATCTTAAGATATGAATGTCCAATTAACAGAGCAAAAAATGAGTAACACTGAGGACAGAATTTCTGGGTCTGAGGAGGAAGATGTCTAGAGAAGTTCCAAGAAGGTTTGGGGCAGAGCGTTCTACACGTCTACTGATGGGATCTGTGACCGGTTGCTATGCGTAATGAGCCCAGCTAGCAAACTTGCCACTCTTCTGACTTCCCTCTCTCTTCTGTGCCAATGTTTACCACTATTACCAATCCTAGCACATTACAAACTAGGCTGTAATTAATATCTACAGAGTGGGAAAAATGAATGAATGAGTGAGGTGTGCTTTTGAAAAAGAGAAAACAGCCCAGTTCATTTTTCAAAATATGGAATTAAGGTTACATTTGGAAATGTGAAGACTTTAACAAAAATGAACACTTTATTCACTAGAGGTTGAAAATCAATAGGGATCCATATAAAGTACTGTTAAGCAGTTTTACTAATGTTGGGTTTATCTGGGTATAGAATATTTCTGGTTGTGCATTTTGCTAACAAGGTTGTCCGTGTCAAGAAGAGAAGGTAAGAATTGGAAATCATGACTGGAAGAGACTTCATTTAAACTTTACTCACTTTTGAATTGTTGGATTCTTTTCAGCATGTGCGTGTGTGTCTGTGTGCTTTTTCATAAACTAGAAAACTCTATTTCAAAAAATCACATATGCAAAAGCAAGTACTAAATATCTTTAAAAAACAGTATGTGTAACATTAGTTATACTTTATTTTGATGGCTCCTAACAATCTGCTTCTAAAACTTGCTTGATCATAAGAATCACTTGGGACACTGAGTGAATATACAGATTCACAGACCTCTCCTTTGTAGATTTCAATTGAGTAAACCTGGGGGTAGCTCAGACATGTCTTTCAAACCATCACTAGTCTTCCATTCCCATACAATAGGGTGTTAGTTTTCCTTTATATGTATAAATGAGAACCCAGTTTCCTTTTTATTCCCGTCCATAATCCTATTGAAGGGAAGAATCCTCCAACCTATATTTTTCCTATACTCACTTTTCAGAGATGATAGTTTTACCTCACTAAAGTTTAACAGATATTTCTCTCCTTTTCTCCAGACACAGATAGGTTTAAAATCCGTCTAAGGATTTTTGCTTTGATGGTTTTATCCTAACTTGCTAGATCAATTTACTTTCAGCATTGCATAGTCATGATGAAGGCTGGTGTGAAAGGCCAGAAAGGACAAAATGTACTGAGAACCAATTATTTGCCAAAAGCTACAACTGACGTTTTTCAAATGCCATTCCATTTGATTCCATAACCCCTTGGGAGCAGATTTCAGTATGTCCTGTTTTTGTTTTGTTTTTTTTTAAGTATGCTCCATGCCCAACGCTGGGCATGAACTTACAACCGTGATAATGAGACCTGACCTGAGATCAAGAGTTAGATGCCCAACCAATTGAGCCACCCAAGCTCCCCTCAGTACATCGTTTTTATGGATGAGGAAAATGAGGCACAGAGGTTACAAAATTTTACATAACATATTTATGGTCCCAAATTTAGTAGTTATACATTTGAAACCAACTCTGACTCCAAAGTTCTCATCTTTCAATTTATACCATTCTACCTACAGTTAAAAAGTACCTCCAGTACATAGCATACCTAAGAGTTAGATTGTGGTGAGAGGTGACATTTTCTAAAGTTCTGTCTTTTAAGTACTTTTAAGCATACAAAGGTAGAGTTAGGTCAAATGGTTCTTTTTAATACAAATGATGCCACAATGAAGAATACAAAGTGTTGTATCTAGTTCCTTACCTTTACTGTTTTAAAATGGGGGCTGGTGATTTTTTTGAGCTTTGTGTTACTATGATGGTAAAAATCTTAATGATATCATTTGAAGTTTATTTGAAAGCAAAACTCAATATTTCCTACATAATACCTTCCCTTAACACCTAAGAAGATTGAGTCTACTTAGAAATCCCAAACTGGAATTTAATATATTAGCTGGGACTTTATACACATTATATCCTTCTTAAACAAAAGCTAAAACAATGATAGTTAATACTGCAGAATCTGTAAAGAGTAAAACAGCCAGTTGTTTTTTTTAAATTAACTTTTCAGTGCTATCTGAATCTTTTCTTCAATTTACTTATTTTTCTAGGCATTTCCAAGCTGACTAAATTAACCCGCCTCAGCATAAATAATAATCTTCTCACTGGTTTGGAAAAACATACGTTTGATAACTTGCTTCATCTTCACTCCCTTTCTCTTGAGAACAACAGAATCACTTCATTGAGTGGTCTACAAAAAGCTGTTACTCTGATTGAATTATACATAAGCAATAACTATATTGCTGTCAATCAGGAGATCTACAATTTAAAGGTGACTATCTAGGGTGGTAATGTTTTTGTTCTTTAAAATATGTATTGTTTCTTTATATTATGAAAATAGTGCATGTTCAATGTATAGGACTTGGAAAATATAGAAAAATATAAACAAAATAAAAATCAAGAATAACAAGGTTTACTAAAATGTACTTGCATTCAATTTATGCATACATAAAAACATATGTATATGTAACCATAATGTCCCCAAGTTGACAACCTACTAGGGCAATTTTTTTTTTTTTAAGTACAAATAAAATATTCAAGCCCCACTAACCAGTGCCTTCCTCAGTATTTCCAAGGATCCCCCAATCTGGTTGGGGAGTAAGAGTCTTTAACATTTCCTCTTCTCAGAGGAACTTTTATCTCTCACTTACTGGTTCTTACTGGTGACTCCAACTCATTCTGGCCAACTTTGCCTAGCTTTGTCCTCTTTAATTCTCCCAATGAAACATCTACATCAAGGCTACTGTATAATAGGCTTTTCTGAAGATTTGAATAAAATGGAGGTTTACTACAGCACAGAATAGGAATTCACTTCAAATGCATTGTGTGACTTCACTGTTTCTAAAGTTCAGTGGCCATTCCCTACCACTGGGACTCTCATGATGACCTCTTTCTTTTGCTGATACCATATCGCTAGGATTTTACCTTCTACCAAAAACTTATGTCCGTTTCCTATCTTTCCTTGCGTTCAGTCTTCCCCTTCCTACTCCCTCAATATAACTACTTCTTCTAAAGCTGCAGAGGCAACCTAATCAATGATAGCAGCAACAAAATAAACCGTTTTACATCATGATGCAGAGTAGTGTTACTCCCACTTGTCTTAACCTCTCCCATCCACCTCTGCTCTGGGCTCTTTCTGCACAACAAAGGCACATCAAAATGTCCTAATAAGAAAGCACATTTTCCCTTAAGATGAATTCTGCCAGTCTCTCAGAAGATAGGAGCACATCAGTTTTATCCCTCATCAGAAAGCAGTGTTTTTCATTCTTGTTACATCTATATACACACATGCATACTATTTAACAGGACAGTATTCCATAAACAAAGCATATGGTTTTAAACTTAGCAAAGTTCCCTCCATGTCTTTACTACTGATAGCAGTACATTTAGCAGCAGCATCCTAAAAGAGATTCTGATCATTTAACACATACCACTGAAATAGTGTACAAAATTAGAACTTACTGGTCTGCAAGGATAACTCCTGCAATAAAATGTATACTTAAATCACTATGTGTATCACTAAATGTACACTGAAATCACTATGAAATGATAAAGTAATTCAAATATTAAAATTCAAGGATGGTTAAACTCTTAAGGGGAAAAAAACTTGCTGGAGTATATATCTACTACATATATATATGTATGTATATATATGTATATATATGTGTGTAGGTAGGTAGATAGAGGTAGAGACAGAGATAGATAGAGATATATAGATATATCTTTAAATGTATGTGTTTTTATTACCCAGGGTTTATGCAACCTGGTCATTCTTGACATGTATGGAAATATTATCGTATGGAATCAAGAAAACTACCGGTTGTTTGTAATATTTCATCTTCCAGAACTGAAAGCTTTGGATGGAATCTCAATTGTAAGCTGTTTTATGACTCATAGCATTTGGTCCAATTCATATTCATATATCCATAGGCCATAATCATTTTGAACTTTGCCTTCTCACTAGTATGATACCCAAATCTAGGTCTCCCAAACACATTTTAGATCTGGGTTTTAAAATTTTCTCCTTTAGCCAATTCCTGTCTAAATTGAGGTGGCAGGAAAGGAAAGATGCTGCCTACAGTTGCACCCACTAAATTCAGGGCCTACCAACTTAAAGAGTACAATTTTCTGGGACAGGATAGAAAACTGTTCTGGAGCCCTACCATTCTCTTAGGCCTAAAACTAGCTTCCTATTTCCTAGAAAAATTTAGGCAAAATATATTTGAACAAAAAAATGGTATGTCAGTGTCCCTAGTCACTGTAAGTAAGGTGATGTTGTTGTCAGGTGGAAGGTAGAAGTCCGAATTCCCCCACCTGGCCTCTGTTGACAATCTGGAGGTACGTGATTTCTTACCTGCTAGGCTAGGGTAGAAGCTCACAGTCCATAGGCCTCTACAGACTCATCCTGACTGGTTTCCTCTTCCCAGTCAGAAGTGCCTCATGCATGCTCCGCCATTATTACTGGGTGGAAGTGGAACAGGCTGCCCAAGTATTCTCTAGTAATGCTTGTGGGCAGGGGGGGGAGGGGTGCATTACTGCTGGGAGAGGATGAAGGTCCACACTGCTCACTCAGCAAGGGAATGATAGAGAGGTGCCTTGTTCAGCCAGGGCAAGAGGGGAAGTCTCTGCTCCCATTCTGCTTTTATAGGTGTAGATGGCACCACAATTTATTCCAAGGCATTTGGTTAGAGTAGACCCATTATTGTCTAAAGGTTTTCTGGCTTGTTAGGCTTCGCCTTTCCTAGTCTTTTGACTATAGAGTACAGGTGTTTATGTGAATTTTTGTTTTCTCTTGTTTTCTGAGTTTCTGGTGTCTCCAGCACCAAGTCCCACATATATGAAGCAAAAAGAAAACCCAGATGTAAAGGAAAACCTGTGTCTGTATGTTTCCTTTACTCTCACACTGCACTGCAATCACAATACTTCTGACACCAAATGTGCGGGTTTTCCACATATAAGCAATTCTCTGACCCAGAATTCAGCTGAATTCTGACACCATCTATCTGGAGATAGGTTCGGATTCCACAGGCTACGGGCTCAGTCCCAACTGTTGCCCCTGCCCCCACTTCAGACACCAATCACAAGTCCAGGTTGACACCTACGCTTCTGACTAACCGGCTATAAAAAGGAGGTTTCCATGACCCTATTCTTGGATTTGCTTAATTTGCTAGAGCAGCTCACAGAACTCAGGAAAACATTTGCTTACTAGATTACTGATTTATTATAAAAGGATATAAAACTCAGAAACAACCAGATAGAAGAGAGGCATAGAGCAAGGTATACAGGAGGGGGCACCGAGATTCCATGCTCTCTCTGAGCAAAGCACTTTTCCAAGCACCTCCACGTGGTCACCAATCTGAAGCTCTGTGAAGCCCCTCCTTTTGGGTTTTTATGGAGACTCCACCATGTAGGTATGGCTGATTAAATCAGGGGCCAATGGAGACTGATTCAACCTCTAGCCCGTCTCCCTTCTCCAGAGATCACGGAGTGGGACTGAAAGTTCCAACCCTCTAATCATGGTTGGCTCCCCTGGCAAACAGCCCCCATCCTTAGGGACTTTCTAAAAGTCACCTTTTAACATAAACTAAGTGTGGTTGAAAGAAGCTTGTTCTGAATAACAAGACACTATTTTCATCTTTATGGCTCTGGAGCAACCTCCCCCTCTTTTTTTTCTTTTCTTCCCCTATGTTCATCTGTTTTGTTTCTTAAATTCCACTTATGAGTGAAATCATATGGTATTTGTCTTTCTCTGACTGACTTATTTCGCTTAGTGTGATACACTCTAGCTCCATCCATGTCATTACAAATGGCAAGATTTCATTCTTTTTTATGGCTGAGCAATATTCCATTGTATATATATACCACATCTTCTTTATCCATTCATCAACTGATAGCAACTCTTGCTCTAAGCCTCTTTTGAACTGTTAATGTAACATTGGATTTCCCTCACTATATAACCTATTTATTAATTCCTTTACCCACATTTCTTCTTCTTTCCATTTATACCCAAACTTTTCCATCTTTGGAAGGGACAATAGGCTGGGTCACTGTGCTGGTCTAGATTGTAGACAGCAATACTAGTTTAGCAAGTACCTCACTCTCAGTCCACTCCCATTCAGATGAGGTGAGATTATACAGGTGCAGGACTAGCAGTGGGCTATTTTTGCCCCCAGACAATATAGCTACATTCACTGTTAAACCAATTTTGTCAGATGGGGTGAAGGTAGAACCCATCCCCGTTAGGCACTTAGGAATTCTGACATAAGGTTTAAAAACATAGTTATAGTTTCTTGCTTAGGAATCATCCCTGTTTCCAGCACTTATAGTTGTAGCCATGGTCCTATGATCAGGTAGGAAACAAAAGTTGAGGTGATGTGGGGAAGAACAAAAAGGATAGTGGTATATGAGCATCATCTTCCCTTACCAAGAATCGCATAGTCATACCAGCATTTTCCCCACAGCCAGCAGAAAAACAGAGAAATCTATGGACATTTCTTTAGCCCCACTCATGTTTACACTGTGTGAGCATTCTCATGAAGGCTTTTACCATGTTTTTATCTTCCTATTTTAGACAACCAATGTTTTAATTGCCCATTCCAATTCTCTATCAAGCTATTACTCTTACGGAGGATATCTTAATGCCCATTGTCAGAACTTATGGGCCGTCAAGTGTGTTCCTTTGTCTGAAAAAAGAACAGTCAGCTGTCTAAATTGGCATGATATCTTCTGTCCCAGTTCTTTTATAGCACTCTGAGCATTTACATTTACCACTGGGTAAGCAAAATCCAGTCCAGAGTCAGTATCTATTTCGGTCAAGACCCTTTTGTAGCTCCTTAGGGCTACCAGAATCAGTTCTGCCAGCTATGTTCAAGGCCTTCCCACCAGGGAAATCTGCCACATTGTCATCTGCAGTCTCAGTCTCTTTTGCTGGCAGACAGAACAGTACTTATTGCATTTTGTGCCTCAGAGGGTGCAAGACAAATATGTCTACATTCAGACCATCTCTGCATTGCTGTAGAGCCCAATGTCCACCTATTTCATAAACCCAGGTGGCCACCTTAAGTGAGCATACAGGGATATCTGCCCATCCCTTCAATAGGCCAGGTTTTCCTTGCTATCCTGCATAACCATATGACAAGGCCAGGAACAGAGGATAAAGTCTAAATATATTTTTATTATAATCACAACCCAGGTGCCAGGGAACTCACCACCATTCCTCAGGTCCCAAGGTCCCTAGCTGGTCTTCTTCTCTGCACCTTTCAGTTTCCTTTACGTTTATTTAATATATAATGTGTAAGAATTTAGGCTGTACTTAGTAGGAGGAATAGGGAGAAATGAGTCCACTCCCTTTTGACCTAAAACCAAAGAATTAATGTCATTTAGTCATCTGCAAGAGAAGACATCACTTTCTAAATGTCCTTATATATAGGAACCACCAGAGACTGAATGTGCAAAAGATTTGTTTGGTGGCAGACTTACTTCTGACATGATTGCAGAACGACAAGGACATTCAAACTTCACCCAAATGCAAGAACTAAATTGGACTTCATCATCCATCAGGTACAATCATTTTATTATATGCTTTTTGATACTATAGTTAAATATGTAATATCATTTTCTAAGGTTTATAATTTAATACACATGTTATCCAGATATAAACAATAATTTAGAAAATCATCTTCCCTACTTCAAAATCTCATGCTAACTTCACCACTCTTTGAAATACATTATCACACACACTGATTTAAAATGTCATCATATTCTCAGGGTCTTGAGATCGAGCCCTGCATCTCCATGCTCAGCGGGGAGTCTGCTTCTCTCCCTCTCTTTCTCCCTCCCCCTCTGTTCCTTCCCCTGCTTGCTCTCTCTCTCTCTAAAATAAGTAAGTAAATCTTAACAAAATAAAAAATAAAATGTCATCATATTGCTCTAACCCAGTGCAGTCTGGCTGCTACTGCCACCATTCCTCTGATGCTATTTTTCTCACTGTCCTGGCAAATAAATTATTTTCTCTTCTCTCTTTTTCTTATTCTGCACTCTTCACAGACAGACATCTTTAGCCATATATTTAATTTATATGCTGGCCCTTTAAATTCAGTCCAAACCTGAGCTCTTTACTTGACTATTCAGTTGCTCTTTAGATAGCATCAAGAAGACAACATCCACCTGCTATTGTTGCCCAAGCCAAAAATCTAAGGGTCATTTCTCTCTCCTTTGTCCTCCATTTGTAATTGATCACCACATTCTACAGAGTCCATATTAAGTATGTCTCATAATTCCCCTCTTCTTTCCACAGTCACTACCACTGGCCTAGGTTGGGGAAATGAACTATTTTAGAGACTCTCTTGGTGATAGTTTTGTTTTTTTGTGTTTCATAACCTTCCCTGCAAATCCATTTATTATCCATCCATACTGCTTTCTAAGATGCAAGTTTTATCAGATCACTTCCCTTCTCAACATTTTTCAGTGGCTTTCCACTGTCTACAGAATAAAATGTAAAATTTCTTTGTATGGCATAGAAGACTCTTTAATTACCTATTTTTATCTCTTGTAATCCTTACCTTTACTGCCCATTACTCTTTATGCTCCAGAAGTTCTAAAATATTCTAGTTCCTTAATCTCAATCACAAGGTGCTATGATTCTGTTTCTGCCTTTGCTTGTACTTGTTCCACTACCTGGAACTCTTTCTAATTTGCCCAACAAACGCCTATAAATTCTCCAAGGCTCATTCTAATATCTTTCTCCACTGTGTCCACTGTGGAGTGACTCCTGACTTCCCCAGATCAGTGTTTCTTTCCCTAAAATGCCACTACATCTAACTTTATTATATACACTTTCCTTCTTTGTTTTAATTTTTCTGGATCCCATTTCATGAGGGCAGAGACAGTATGTTTTCATATTTGTTGTAGCCTTTCCAAACGCATTGTCTGTACTTGGAAAATACTAATAAAAATATATTGAATGAATGACTTATTAATGGATAAAAGTATGTCATAATCATAACTACAGGGTTTAGATTTGTTTAAAGAAGTGGTTAAGGCAAGGTAATTTAGCTTTATACTCTACTCTATCATGGCTCAAAGGAAGGTGGAACAGTTGTAAAGCTATGGACTAGGAATCAAGCATTCTTTTTAATTACCAAAGCATCCTTACAAGGTGGAATGCCATAAAAGTTTTCAGGAGATTGCATAGAACACTTTTTTTTCAAAGACCTCACCTGCTTTCTTCCCCTTTTCTTTTCCATCCCTAACCTCTTCCTGGTATTTCGGAAATAATGTGTTTCACATATATCCTCTGCAGCATATAACCTGAAAAACTTATGATTTACTATATCAACTGCACTACAATTTCATGAACATGTATGTAAACTTATAAAGAAATTGGAGATGTTTATTTTAAAAGTTTCCTTTGTGATAGTGCTATGTTTATGTGGTAATGGACATTTTTAAAAGCAATCAAATTCTACGTCATTTTCTTACATAAGTGTCCAACAAAAACATATATTTATCCAATTATTCGACCCATACATTTAACACTAAGGCAATTTTTTTCATAGCATTTGTCAGATGAGTTATTTTTAAAATGTTTTTGGGATTGTACATGAATGATTCACCTACATAATTTTCCTATTAAAATTATGACTGTATTTATCTAAATTCAGAACTGTGGATTTGATTCCAGTTGACCAATTTAGAAATGTATGTAATGTGAATCTACAAAACAATAATCTTACCTCATTCAGTGGATTAATCTATCTGCCTAATGTAAAGGTGAGTCATTCACAGATTTTTTTTCTTTCAAGGTTTTCAATGCAAGTTGTAATCTTCTTTACTCTGGATTAAAATGTATTTTTATATTACTAAAGAAGAGAAATTATTCCTAAAGGTTTTTTTTCCACCAAGCAAGAAAAAGTATTACTTTCCAAAATTATTTTGGTTGACCTCAGTTTTATATGATTGTCTTGTAAGCCGTAACTCTTACTCTGCAGTAGGAGATGGGATGGAAGGGTGCCTCTATAGTGAGTGGGTACGGAATGAAATTGGAGGATACTGAGGTTCTCAAAGCAGTCTTATTGCCTCCCATCCTATATCTTTGGCTGAGCTATCTACAAAGGCCTTTTAAACATAGGGAAATGGTGATCTCTCCAACTAAAGAATTATTTCAACCATATCAAGCTTGAAGAAGTCAGGAGCGCAGATTGAGAACTTTGAGCAGCTTTCTAGGGTCTCCATTATTTTGTTTGAAATCTTATAATTTCCCAGCAAGTCAGATTATAAAAAACACATTCAAAGTCAAGTCCAGACCATTTGGGATATAAAAATTTATGTAATTTTTAACACTGATACATTATTAAATTATGTTGTATAGACCAAGTTTTATCTATACCATCTTAATAGTTTTTAGGATGTTGATAATCTCAAACCAAAAATATATATACAGCAGTTTTCATATTTAAATGTCTAATTAATAGGTGCTCTTTCCATAGGTCTTATGCCTCAATTATAATCATATTGAATCCATCATGCCCAGAGTAAAACCTCAGACTCACTTGACCAACAGACAGCTACTCCACCAGAAAGTGCCTTCAAGTGGCTACGGACAACAAGGAACTTCAAAAATAAACAGGTTACTATTCTTTTTTTCACAATTATAAAAAATTTGGTTGGGAGTTTAAAAAGCAGTTTTTGCTATCACTACTGCTTTAGTGATAGCAGTAACATAACATTTCTCTCACTTTAATACTTATTTAATAGCCACATGCCAATAAAAAAGTCACAAATAAAAAGATACTCAAAATAGTCCTTTGTCATTGCTTTTTCCCTGCTTCCTCCATTTCATACCCATATTGTAAAGAAAAAAAGAAAATGAGAAGATCTTGTATGTTTAATGTTTTTTTAATTAAGATGCAATTCACATACCATAACCTCACCTTGTATGTACAATTTGGCGATTATTTTAGTATATACAAAGTTATCCAACCACTATGACCATCTAATTCTAAAGTGTTTTCATCACCCCACAAAAGAACTCATTACCCAGTAGCATGGACTTAGGTTTCTTTTAACATTTGTTTTGTTTGTGTTTGTAAATTATTTATCTGGTCATTTATTGCTCCAGCACCAACGGAAAAGATACTTTACAAAGAAGATGACATACCTCCCACCTTCGAACACATTTCTGGTAGAACACAAAGAGATATACATATCTCCAACATGGAATATTTTCATTCCAGTTATCCCAATGAAGAGTTGTGCTTTCATCCACATTTATTGAAGTATAATTTATGTATACTAAAACTCACCAATTTAAGTGTACAGTTTAATGAATTTTGACAAATGTATTCAGTCATATAACCATTACTACAGTCAAGGTACAAACTATTCCCATCCCAAAAACCTACCTTACATCTTTTGCAATCCCCTGCCCCATACCCTGGCCCCTAGAAACAACCACTGATCTGCTTTCTATCACTATTGGGTTTTTGCCTTGTTCTAGAATTTCTTATGATTGTAAGGACTCTTCTGTGTCTGGCTTCTTTCACTTAGCATAATTCTTTTGAGATTCATCTATGTTGTTTCTTTTTTTTTTATGTTATGTTAATCACCATACATTACATCATTAGTTTTTGATGTAGTGTTCCATGATTCATTGTTGTATACAAATCATCTATGTTGTTTCAAGTGTCAGTAATTCATTTCATTTTACTGCTGAATAGTATACCATTATAGATGATGTGACAAATTGTTTATCCACTTATTGTTGATGAACATTTGAGTTGTTTCCAGTTTGAGGCTAGTTTGATTAAAGCTGCTATGAATATTTCATTTATACATATCCTTTATATTGGGACTATTCATATTTTTCAACAGCTTTACTGAAGTACAATTTACATACCATATTCACTCAATTTAGGTATATAATTTTTCCCAAATTTATAGTTGTACAACTATTACCACAATACACTTTTAGAACATTTCTGTCACACACCAAAAAGATCTGTCATGTCCATTTGCAGTCAGTTCCCTTTCCCAGTTCTAGATCCAAGAAACCATGAATCTACTTTCCATAGAGTTGTATTTTCTAGACATTGCCTATAAAGAGAATGATATAATATATGGTCTTTCATATCTGACTTCTTACACTTGGCATAATGTTTCTGAGGTTTATCTATGTTATAACATCTGTTAGTAGTTCATTCCTTTCTATTGCTGAATATGTTGGGTATTCCATTGGATGGCTATGCCATATTCCGTTTATCCATTCACCAGTTGATGGACATTTGGATTGCTTCCACCTTGGGGCTAGTATTAATAATGCTGCTATAAACATTTGTGTAGAAGTATTTGCAAGCACTTATGTTTTCATTTCTCTTGGGTAGAAACTTAGGAGCGAAATTCTGGGTCATATGGTAATTTCATGTTTAACTTTTTAAGAAACTACCGAACTGTTTTCCAAAGTGGTTGTACCATTTTACATTACTAATAAGAGTTTATGAGGATTCTAATTTCTCCACATCCTCACCAATACTTATTGTTTATCTTTTTTATTACAACCATTCCAGTGGATTTGAAGTGGCATCTCATTGATTTATAAGCATTTTCTCTCAATGACTTATATTTTCATTTTCTTAAATGGTGTCATCAATTTTTTCTCTTACAGATTGTGATTTTGGTATTGTACCTAACAACTCTTCACCTAACCTAATGTCACAAAGATTTTCTCATGTTTTATTCAAAAAGTTTTATGTTTTTTTCTCTTACATTTAGGACTAAGATCCATTCTGAGTTAATTTTTGTGTATATTATGAGGTAAAATGTTAGTTCTACATTCATCTTTTTGCATGTGGATATCCATTTGTCCCAGCATCCTTTCCCTTTCCCCCATTGAATTGTCTTGATATCTTTGTTGAAAATCAATTGACCATAAATGTAAAAGTTTATTCCTGGACTCTCTATTATACACCATTGATCTCTGCCGTTTTGCCAGTACCAGACTAGTTTGATTACTGCAGCTTAAAAGTTTTGAAATCAGAGATTATAAACCCTTCCAACTTTTTCATGAGAGACTATGGACTCTGAGAAATAAATTGAAGGTTCTAGAGGGGAGGGGGGTGGGGAGATGGGTTAGCCTGGTGATGGGTATTAAAGAGGGCATGTACTGAATGGAGCACTGGGTGTTATACACAAACAGTGAATCATGGAACACTTTATCAAAAACTAATGATGTAATGTATGGTGATTAACATAATAAAAAATAAATAAATATTGTTTTGAATATTCTGAGTTCTTTACATTTTCTTATAAATAAGAAACTTTTGGGGGGTTGGGGGAAATCCTGCTGGACTTTTAATGGAGATTGCATTGAATCAATTGATCAGTTTGGGGAGAGCTATTTTAGTAATATTGAGTCTTCTAATCCATGAACAGAAAATATTTCTCCACTTACATAATCATTAATTTATCTCAACAATGTTTTATAGTTTTCTGTGTATACATTTTTTTTTAAAGATTTTATTTATTTATTTGAGAGAGAGAATGAGAGAGAGCACATGAGAGGGGGGAGGGTCAGAGGGAGAAGCAGACTCCCCGCCGAGCAGGGAGCCCGATGCGGGACTCGATCCAGGGACTCCAGGATCATGACCTGAGCCGAAGGCAGTTGCTTAACCAACTGAGCCACCCAGGCGCCCTCTGTGTATACATTTTACACTACTTTTGTTAAATTTTTCTGAAGTATTTTGTTCTTTTTTATACTATTGTGAGTAGAATTCTTAATTTCATTCTTAGTTTATTGATGATGTGGAGACATTCAATTAATTTTTGTATATTAATCTTGCTGAACTCATTTATTAGTGCAGTAATAGTTTTTTGGTGAATTCCTTAGGATTTTTTAAATATAAAATCATGTCATCTGGGGGCGCCTGGCTGGCTCAGTCGTTAAGTGTCTGCCTTTGGCTCAGGTCATGATCCCAGGGTCATGGGATCGAGCCCCGCATTGGGCTCCCTGCTCAGCGGGAAGCCTGCTTCTCCCTCTCCCACTCCCCCTGCTTGTGTTCCCTCTCTCGCTGTCTATCTGTCAGGTAAACAAATAAAATCTTAAAATAAATAAATAAATAAATAAAATCATGTCATCTGAAAATACAGTTTTACTTATTCTTTTCCAATGTGGATGCATCTTTTTTTCTTTTTTTGACGATTGTGCTAGCACTTGCTTTTCATTTCAAATAACTCTGTACTTTGTTCTTTATCATATAAAAATATTTTTAAAGAATAAAAAGTGATTATTATATTAAATACAAAGAGATAACATTATAGTTAAATTCTGATTTACTAATAAATTAATTTTTTTAAACTTCAACTTATAGTAAGTAATCAGATTTTTAATGATATAGCTCATTTGAAATTAAATTTATGGGCTCAAACTTATGTATTTCAGAGAAACAATGAGCAGTGAAAATCTGCCTCCAATAATGCACAGTTTAGAAGTGCTTCATTTGGGCTACAATGGAATTTGTAATTTAATTCAGCTACAGCTTAACAGACTAAGAAATTTAAAATTCCTCTTTCTACAGGGTGAGTAGCAGCACTGTCAATGTGTAAGTCTTTATTATTAAAAATTGATTTGATAATACTGTTTTAATAAACAAATATTAGCATCAACATTTACTTAAAACAGATTGATAAAAATATTTCAGTAATCACAAAAGGGTTTTTCTTGGGTTATTTATGTAAATAATGTAAATGCAATATTCTAGGGCTACAGAATATTGTATTTCTAGCCCTAGAAAATGCAATGTTCTGGGGTTATATATGATATTATATCATAATATACTTTTACATCATGTTCAATTAAAAAACCAATAGAAAGTAACCAGTCGGTAATTCACAAGTACTTATTAAACCCAAAATTGGGCTAAGTACTAAGAAATATACAGAAACATTATATTATTGTAATTATATATAGTTGAGATCCTTGCTCTGAAGTAGTTCAATATCTACCTGTGAAGATACACTGAAAGAAAGATGAATTAGTTCTGAGTAATTATGTGTAGTATACTAATTTAAGTGCAACAGAAGTTTAGAGAAAAGAGAAACTGAAACACATAGAGGACTTTTTGAATGATTGATAAAATTTAGATTGAGGTTGAGCACGACCAATAGTTTTGCAAGTAGTGGGGCGGAGAAGAGTCACAAGAGCATGATTGTGGTGTCTGTGGGCCAACATTTGAAAAGGGACCAACCTGATAAAAACAGAGTATGCAGTTCTCTGAGAGAGTTATAAAGCCTCTAAACATGATCAATTTGATGTAGAATGCTCATTTTGCAGTTGAAAATGGGTAGGAGTTGTAAATCTTTAGAAAAGTGGAATGAGGAAAAAACAGTTTGGAACATTAGCCTAACAATAATTATTTAATGACATAGAAGAAAGGTTGGAAGATGCATTATTGAGATATATGGGGAGATATTTGTATAGTTGATATGAGTATGATAACTTTTTTCTGAAACACAGGCTTTTCTAGACCATATTTTAAAAAAACTTAATGCATCTTTTTGCCTATCAAAGGTACTGTTAGTTGCCTCAAAAACACAGAGACTTAAGCCTTAAAAGAACAAGAAATTGAGCACAACCATGACCAGATCTTTGAAAAGATACAGTGACATACAAAAAAAGCAGACAACCTAATCCTGGAAAGTCTATTTAAATCTAATAATGTAAAAGGGGAGTGTGTTCTCTTGCCATGGCTAGCGTGGCGAATCAGAATGGAGCAGTCTCATGCAGGGAAAGAGGCAGTTGACTGACAATTATGGCTATCATTTATTGAGTCATTAGGTAAGGTATTTGTCTACAAGGATTATCTCATTCAACCTTCACAGCAACTCAACATGGTAAATAATTTTATATGCATTTTACAAAAAAAAAGAAATTAAATCGCAGTAGGGTTAAATAATTTGCCTAAGTTTACACCAGTGATGGTGTGGTGCGGAATCAAACACAGCTCTGTCTGACTTCAAAGCACATGCATTTTCTTTTTTTTTTAATTTTTTTTATTAACATATAATGTATTATATGTATTGTTTCAGGGGTACAGGTCTGTGATTCATCAGTCTTACACAATTCACAGCGCTCACCATAGCACATACCCTCCCCAATGTCCATCACCCCATCCCTCCCACCCCCCTCCAGTCCAGCAACCCTCAGTTTGTTTCCTGAGATTAAGAGTCTTTTATGGTTTGTCTCCCTCTGTGATTTCATCTTGTTTCATTTTTCCCTCCCTTCCCCTATGATCCTCTGTCTTGTTTCTCAAATTCCTCGTATCAGTGAGATCATATGATAATTGTCTTTCTCTGATTGACATATTTCGCTTAGCATAATACCTTCTAGTTCCATCCACATCGTTGCAAATGGCAAGATTTCGTGTTTTTTTTGATGGCTGCATAATATTCCATTATATACATATACCACATCCTCTTTATCCATTCATCTGTTGATGGACATCTTGGCTCTTTCCATAGTTTGGCTATTGTGGACATTGCTGCTATAAACACTGGGGTGCACGTACCCCTTCGAATCACTACATTTGTATCTTTGGGGTAAATACCCAGTAGTGCAATTGCTGGGTCATAGGGTAGCTCTACTTTCAACTTTTTGAGGAACCTCCATACTGTTTTCCAGAGTGGCTGCACCAGCTTGCATTCCCACCAACAGTGTAGGAGGGTTCCCCTTTCTCCGCATCCCTGCCAACATCTGTCATTTCCTGACTTGTTAATTTTAGCCATTCTGACTGGTGTGAGGTGGTATCTCATTGAGGTTTTGATTTGGATTTCCCTGGTGCCGGGTGATGTTGAGCACTTTTTCATGTGTCTGTTGGCCATTTGGATGTCTTCTTTGCAGAAGTGTCTGTCCATGTCTTCTGCCCATTCTTGATTGGATTATTTGTTCTTTGGGTGTTGAGTTTGGTAAGTTCTTTATAGATTTTGGATACTAGCCCTTTATCTGATATGTCATTTGCAAATATCTTCTCCCATTCTGTCAGTTGTTTTTTGGTTTTGTTGACTGTTTGTTTTGCTGTGCAAAAGCTTTTTATCTAGATGAAGTCCCAATAGTTCATTTTTGCCCTTGCTTCCCTTGCCTTTGGCAATGTGTCTAGGAAAGTCGCTGTGGCTGAGGTTAAAGAGGTTGCTGCCTGTGTTCTCCTCAAGGATTTTGATGGATTCCTGTCTCACATTTAGGTCTTTCACCCATTTTGAGTCTATTTTTGTGTGTGGTGTAAGGAAATGGTCCAGTTTCATTCTTCGGCATGTGGTTGTCCAGTTTTCCCAACACCATTTGTTGAAGAGACTTTTTTCCATTGGACATTCTTTTCTGCTTTGTAAAAGATGAGTTGACCATAGAGTTGAGGGTCCATTTCTGGGCTCTCTATTCTGTTCCATTGATCTATGTGTCTGTTTTTGTGCCAGTACCATGCTGTCTTGATGATGACAGCTTTGTAATAGAGCTGGAAGTCCGGAATTGTGATGCCACCAGCTTTGCTTTGCTTTTCAACATTCCTCTGGCTATTTGGGGTCCATTTTCTATCCAACACAAATGACATAAAAAGGGTCTGGACTAGAATGGTGTCAGTGGGAAGGGTGAGTAAAAGGTGACTCCAAAATGCATTTTAAAAGAAGGAGGGGCGCCTGGGTGGCTCAGATGGTTAAGCGTCTGCCTTCGGCTCAGGTCATGATCCCGGGGTCCTGGGACCAAGCCCCACATCGGGCTCCTGGCTCAGCAGGGAGCCTGCTTCTCCCTCTCCCTCTGCCTCTCTCCCTGCTCATGCTCTCTCTCTATCTCTCTCAAATGAATAAATAAAAAATATTTAAAAAAAGAAGGAAATATTAGGACTTAGTGACTAATTAGACAGATAAGTAGAAGAAAAATAGTTCAAGATGTTTTTCATTATTTCATTAGGAGATTGGGCAAAAGGAGGTACTAAACCTAGATAAAGTCATTGGGAAAGGTTGCTAATTTGCAATAGGGAATGGTCAGTTTGTGTTGTGACTATTTTGAGATGTAAAAATGGAAACTTTTTCAAGCGGTAGTAATAGACCAAAGGTTAGTACTAGAAATGTATATTTTGGAATTATACCAAAGGAGGTGACAGTAAGTGTATGTGCTTACTTAGAAAATAAGCATAGACAAAGAATGAAAGGCCAAAAGAGGTGTGGAGACATACCCCCATACACACATCCCATTATGCCCCTGACCCAGCATTAAGAAGGCTGGAGAAAAAAGAACCAGCAAAGCAGTCATACAAGAAATTTTGAAAGAAAACCAAGAAATGCAGACTCTAAATGTCAGAAAAAGAAAGGATGAATGGCCTCAAAGTCAAATAATGGAAAGAATGAGACCTTTAAAAAAAATGTTGAATTTTTTTAAAGAAAACTGGATTCAACAAAAAGAAGATCGCTGGCAACTGTCAGAGAATCAGATTTGGAAATGTGGGAAGAGCAAAACTCAAAGTGAAAACAATGTAGAGAGAAGTGGTTGGTTAGGCAGTAAAGGCAACAGATAGAGGTTGCATACTCAAGGAGCTTGTCCCTAAAAAGAAGGTAAGAAGTCAGAAGGTGGCTAGTGAGGTTATGAACATATTTGGAGGTTTATAAAGAGGTGAGTTAGGTTAAAGACCAAACAGGAGGAAATAATTCTGAGATCAATCTAAAAGGGCCTGAGAGCAAAGGCTGTAGGAGAGTACACAAATGTAAGCAGTGATAAGATGAGGCCATGCCAGGGTCCACAAAAGAGAGCTTATGAACTTACATTTCACCTATTGTGTTAAATTTGCAAGAAGATGGGCAAAGTGGAATCTTTAGGGAAAGGCAGAGTGAGGCTGTAGGGAAGCAAGTTAGAATCTTAAGGATTAGAGGTCAAATCTATCTAAAATTTAACTGTTTAGTTAAGTCTTAAGTGGGTGTTTTTCAAACAATGGTAAATGCTCCCAGTTAAAGAAATGTAGGGGTGCCTGGGTGGCTCAGTCAGTTAAGCGTCTGCCTTGGGCTCCGGTCATGATCCCAGGGTCCTGGGATCAAGCCCCACACGGGGCTCCCTGCTCAGTGGGGAGCCTGCTTCTCCCTCTCCTGCTCCCCCTGCTAGTGTGCTCTCTCTCTCTTTCTCTCTCTGTCAGATAAATAAATAAAATCTTAAAAAAAAGAAAGAAAGAAATCTAACAATCCTGAAATCACATTCAGCATAGTTGCTTTGGAGTTTTCGTTCTTAAACATGTTTAATGAACATTCTAAAATGAGTATGGCAAAAAATATGCTATGGCAGACATTCAGCACTTGAAACTATTATGTATAATTTTTATACCACTGGCTTTAAAATATAAAAAGCAATAGTCTAAAGACATAATTTCATGAAAGTTAATATATTAACACAACTGAGACACTTTTCTCAATCTGACTTGAAAAAACTTTTTTCATTTACAAGCAAGGCTCTGGTAAAGTTTCAAAGTCTGTGATTTATTTCTGTGAGCAATTTTATTGAAGGTTGTGATGTTTAAACTTCTCCATAAGAATAGAACAAAAAAAGGTAAATTTACCAGAGTTCACCAATTTTGAGATACCCGCTTATTTTTTTTAACATATCTGAAATCTGGCATGTATTAATTGATAGCATGTCATAGTTTACCTAACCAATTTTTTTCCTTTCTTAGTATACATAAAATACTGACATATCTTTTTTTTTTTTTAAGATTCCATTTATTTATTTGAGAGAGAGAGAATGAGAGAGAGCAAGCACATGAGAGGGGGGAGGGTCAGAGGGAGAAGCAGACTCCCCGCCGAGCAGGGAGCCCGATGCGGGACTCGATCCAGGGACTCCAGGATCATGACCTGAGCCGAAGGCAGTCGCTTAACCAACTGAGCCACCCAGGCGCCCAAAATACTGACATATCTTAACTATTGTTTTAGTCTTAAATTTGATGAAATATGTTACGTTTCAAGGAGACGAATTTCAAGATCACAGCATGCACATTCAATCATATATTAGTTTGCTAGGGCTGCCATAACAAAACACCACAAGCTGGATGGCTCAAACAACATATTTATTTCCTCACAGTTCTAGAGACTAGAAGGCCAAGGTCAAGATGTCAGGAGGGTTGGTTCTGAAGCCCTCTCTTTTTGGTTTATTAGATGGCCTCTGTGTCTTCAGATGATCTTCCCTCTACATGTATCTGTGTCCTAATATCTTCTTATAAGGACACCAGTCATACTGGATTAGAGCCCACCCCAAAGCTCATTTAACCATAGCTACCTCTTTAAGACCCTATCCCCAAATACAGCCACATTCTGAGGTACTAGGGGTTAAGACTTCAACATATGAATTTTGGGGGGGTCATAATTCAGCCCATAATAAACAAGAAGGATCAATAGTCCATGAAATATAGTATGGTATAGTAGAAGCAACACTGAGCTTAAGATGTAAAGGTCTACGTTAGGCCTGGTGTTGCCACTTTTATATATCTTTGTGCAAGTCACTTAATTCCTGACCTCAGTTTTCTGATTATTAAAAATGATAATATTTCCCCTGTCCTATCTTGAGACTCTAGTAGAAAACACATATAAAAGCATTTTGCCAACTCAAGCGTCCTCTTCTCATTAATTAGCATTATCATTAATACTTACAAAGCTATTGACTGCTACAATAGAGAGAAATAAGTCAATCGGAGAAAGATAGGTATCATATGATCTCACTGATATGAGGAATTCTTAATCTCAGGAAACAAACTGAGGGTTGCTGGAGTGGTGGGGGGTGGGAGGGATGGGGTGGCTGGGTGATAGACATTGGGGAGGGTATGTGCTATGGTGAGCACTGTGAATTGTGTAAGACTGATGAATCACAGACCTGTACCTCTGAAACAAATAATACATTATATGTTAAAAAAAAAAAAAAAGAGGGCGCCTGGGTGGCTCAGTCGTTAAGCGTCTGCCTTCGGCTCAGGTCATGATCCCAGGGTCCTGGAATCGAGTCCCACATCGGGCTCTCCCTGCTCAGCGGGAAGCCTGCTTCTCCCTCTCCCACTCCCCCTGCTTGTGTTCCTGTTCTCGCTGTCTCTCTCTGTCATATAAATAAATAAAATCTTTAAAAAAAAAGAAGAAGATAGTAGGAATGGAAAAATGAAGGGGGGAAAGCTGAGGGGAGATGAACCATGAGAGACTATGGATTCTGAGAAACAAACTGAGGGTTCTAGAGGGGAGGGGGAGTGGGGGGATGGGTTAGCCTGGTGATGGGTATTAAAGAGGGAACATATTGAATGGAGCACTGAGTGTTATACGTAAACAATGAATCATGGAACACTACATCAAAAACTAATTATGTATGGTGATTAATATAACATAATAAAATAAAATTAAAAAAAGAGAAATCATAGATTATAAAGAAAGGACTGAGATTTCAAAGAATGTAATGAGTGCTTAATTCATTTTTAATTTTTTAATGTGGTTGTGCAAAAATATGTTGAGAAAGAAATAATAGCATTATTAAGGTATATTCTTCCAACTTAAAACACAATTCATTTACTTTAATAAAGATTTAAATATACGTATTTGAATACCTATTAGAATAATCAGATATACTCAGGAAGTATATCTTCTGCAGCACTTCTATACATCTACTTTTGTCAATACCAACTATTTTTAGCACTCAATTACTGAACAGACAGATTGGGTCAATTACATACATTGTATACTTCATATCTTTGTCTTTCAAACATAAAGGAGAAATTTTACCAAATATTACTTGATAATGATGGTACCTTCCTATAAATACATTTTTATTTCTCATTGGAAATATGTTCTTTTTAATATTTTACTTTTTAAAAAAGCATTTTATAAAAAATATTTAAGATAGGTAACCTTTTATTCAGAATGTTTGGGCTCACCTGACATATCATGACTTATGTTTCTCCAGGGAATGAAATTAGTCAAATTGAAGGGCTTGACAATTTAGTAGTCCTTCAGGAATTGGTAGTGGACCATAACCGCATCAGAGCATTTAATGATAGTGCCTTTGCCAAACCAAGCTCTCTGTTGGCACTTCACCTGGAAGAAAACAGACTACGAGAGCTGAGCAAATTACAACCTTTGGTAAAACTAGAGAAACTCTTCCTAGGATATAATAAAATCCAGGTAACATTATTTTGTTTGTTACAAGATTTACAAGACTTAACTCCTCTGAACATAAAGGTTCCAAACACACCAACGAAAACTCTGCTGGCATGTTACCTTATTTATATGCCATGTAAATACTCTGTGAAGCAGAGGCATATAGTCTGTGATGCAAAGATGTCCACTCTGCTTCTAGACTTATAAACCCAACCAACCCACATGCATACACCTGCTAAAAAAAAAAGTTAGCTCTAAATGTTCTAAGCTCTTCTCAGCAGTCCCCTCTAAGAAATCTCTTGTTCTTGACTGCTCTTGGTCCAAGCTATTTCTGCATCTCAATCCCAGACTTCCTCTGGACCTTTAAACTTGGCATTTGTCCTTGGTCTACCTAACATTTGAATCAGTTCCTGATAATGGACCTTGACTTGGCTTTAATGTTCCATCTCTACCCACTCAAGGCTTCCCTTAGATAAGGTCCTGCTTTAGTTTTACCTGCTCAGAATTCAACCTGTTACCATAAGGCACTGTCCGAACTGAGCCTGCCAGACTCTCTCCTGATATAGTATGCAGATAAGAGGGTTAAATGTATACATAACTTTACACAGCCATAACATTTCTCTCAGTGTTTTGGTGATGATCTGTTAGCCCTCCTCTTACCATTTTTACTACTTCTATCCATACCTCTAAGACAAATCTCAAAGACAAAATGAAATGTGGACTTCCACCCAAGAGCAGAGACCAAGTATATCTTGCCACATTTGTATCAGAATACAGCTTGGTGCCTGGTACATAGGCAATCAGTATTTGTGGCTCTACTACTAGAGTTCAGGAAGCCCTTTCTAGAGTGATATAAAAGCCTGTTCAAGGCTAGATGGGAATCATGAGCACTGTCCCACATAGCAACTAGGAAATATACAGACAGAGAAAAATGGCATACAATTAATTTATCAGGATTCAAACAACATTCATCTGAGAAAAGCCTTCCAAACTGGCAATGATTCTTACAAAGCTTTATCCAGAGGAAATCTAAATTGGGAAAATTGCAATCCTATGGAAAATCTTTCCAGTGATAGCAACTGAGCTAACACAAAGGATTGTCATATCAGACTTAACATGCATAGGAGATCTTACCCAGTATCAAGCTTTACTATAATTTCAAGGTTACACAGGGTCTGGGACATTCCTGTGGCTTCTCAGGTCCTTTCTTTCTGTATACTCTCTAGCTTAGATTAAAATATAAGATCTCCAAGTGAGATTTTGTGTGAGTGATCTCATATAACAAGGGAGTGTTTCATTTATGAAATGCCTCCATTTTATACTTGAGTTTATGTGATATTTTATAGGGAGCCATGCCTGATAATTCTATAGTTGTAGGTTTATTTACTATAAGCAGTCCTTAACCAGAGAGATCCTGCTAAGAGTATTTCGTAAATAAGGACCTTTTTCCTAAATATCACTGGTCTGTTTGACAGCACAGCTATTTACCAGCATAATTACAGAGAGATTAGACCAGGTAACTTGCTTTTCCCCAGGAGTGTCCCTGCCCCACATCCCCACCCTTCTAACCCACTAAAGGAAGAGAGTGAATGGCAGATCCACTGTTGTAACAACTTCCTCACCAGTAACTTAAGCAGGATAATGCCTAGTCAAGGTTATTTTTATAAAAATTTAACATAGCTAATAGATAACCTATATGATAAATCATGGGAAATTATACATACATCATGGAATGAAGGGGTATTGATTATTTAATGATCAGCCCTCCACTGTCTATTTTTATCCTCAAAGTAGTATTTTTCCTTGAATTTAGATTGACTGTTATACCATCAAACTTATTCTAACTATTAATATTACAGTACCTTAATATGACCATACATTTAGCTGGGAAACTAACTAAGAGGAATAAGAAGTTGAGTTGGAGATTCTGTTTAATTCTACTGAAAATATTATGTTCTTCAAAATTCTTAACTCTCTATTCAGATTTTCTTTTTGGGAGAGATTTTTTCTCTCTCGATTCATACCAACATGGGTAGGCTGACACCAGCATTAATTTCCACAATGGGCAATCAGATTATAACCCTTGGGTTGATAAAGACTTCTAGAATAGGAGGGAAAAGGCATAGAAAAATTAGGAAAACAATACTTCAAATGAAGATATACGCAGCCCTGCATTAACCTACTTTAAAATCTTTCATAAACTGCATATCCTTGACAACAGATTCCAGTGTGAAGCTTTTCACTTAGCCATCATGACCCATAATGTAGATTTGGAAAATTGTTGCCTATAGTCCTGCCTTTGCAGATAGAATCCCAGAAACACAACTGAAAGGTGAGTTCTTTAATTCAGCTTTACAGTCCTATTTGGTTCCTGTGTCTAAATGATCCCCCTATCTGGCATCAAACAACTGTACCTACTTTAAAACATCTCAGTAATCACCTGAGGCTGGAAATGACTCCAGGAAATAGTCCATTGCTATTTCTTGCCCTAAATGAAAGGCCCCAATCTAAGCCTAACTATTACTAATCATGATTGCCATAAGTGATTATCCTGAAAATGTACTCAAAAGGTAACAACTATTGGTGTGCTGGTTAATGTTTAATGGCTCACTCTTCAGGGGAAAAAAGTCCTAATCAATAGCATTTGTCAATTTCCCTGGTACAATTTCTTCAAGCTAAAACACCATCTCACAAAATTCCTAAAAATTTGCCAAATTTAGCCATTAGAAAGTAAGTCCAACACTCCATTGTAAAAAAAATACCTTATATTAAAAATGGGAAGTCATCAGCCCTCTTCCCCAATTATGAACATACTCGTTTTCTTGATATCTCTTTATACCAGCATTATCCTCTACAAATTTAACACTGTTTCTCATGTTAACATCTCCCATGAGAAACAAACATTTTAATTAGAAACACTTCACTAGTGAACACTGCCAAACTCTGTTTAATTTGAGAAAATAATTGAGAAAAGACTTTTCACCTTTCTATGCTTTCCATTCAGGCTTTGGTTCCACAGACAGGAACTACCTGTGGGTCAAATGCATAATATCTCTACAGATAATTGACTGTCAGAGCTTTTCCAAAGCCCTCCTTTAGGACATTTCTAAGATCAAAATTGTAAAGATCAGCTGTTTTAATCAAATTCCATTTCCAAATGGTCTAAAATAGGTCTAAATTTTTTTGTAGTTGTTGATGAATTGGCTATGTCTACTTGTCATTCCAAATAAGAATAGGAGCATATCAATAATTTTATTTTATTACTATAAACTAGCAGCAAACTGAAGTTGAGCTTGTCACCTAAATTTTGTCAAAAATAGCATTTTAAAAAATAATTTTGCAAAAGTTAAATGTGTATTTGCAAACTTTCATTAGTGTTAAATAGGTAATAATAAATAACCCCATCCAGTAGTGAAGACAAGTCATTCAACTAGAAAAATAGTTTTTCAACTATATATACTCCCAGAAAATATATCAGGATATAGTCCACTCAATATCACATATTCCTTTATGGTTAAGGTTGTGTTTAAAATTATTTAGACTGGATTTACCATTTTTCCACATTTCTGGTTCAATCCTCTGGAGAATTAACCAAATATAATCTCAGCCCTAGACCATAATTTTTCTGAGAAGAAATTTGGTCTTTTCTTGCAAGTGCTGCTATATGGCCTATTTCCCCTATTAGAATATCATCTTTACCAATCATGCATTTGGAATCAATAGTACATAGATTTGTCCTTAATCAACAATACAGAATTTGTCACTCAAGCTCACTTTGGAGAATTCAGTCATGAGCTAGCTATAATCCAACACTTCCATACGATTACTTCAAATCAGTGTGTATATATATTTTTAAGATAACAAGTACTATTTTTAAAATGTTTTAATTACAAAAGTAACAAAATTCAAAAATTTTTTTTGATGTAGTGTTCCATGATTCATTGTTTGCGTGTAACACCCAGTGTTCCATTCAATACATGTCCTCCTTAATACCCATCACCAGGCTAACCCGTCCTCCCACCCCCTCCCCTCTAGAACCCTCAGTTTGTCTCTCATGGTTCGTCTCCCCCTCCAGTGCCCCCCCTTCATTTTTCCCTTCCTACTATCTTCTTTTTTTTTAACATATAATGTATTATTTGTTTCAGAGGTACAGGTCCATGATTCAACAGTCTTATACAATTCACAGCACTCACCATAGCACATACCCTCCCCAGTGTCTACCACCCAGCCACCCCATCCCTCCCACCACCCACCACTCCAGCGACCCTCAGTTTGTTTCCTGAGATTAAGAATTCCTCATATCAGTGAGAGCATATGATACCTGTCTTTCTCTGATTGACTTATTTCGCTCAGCATAATACCCTCCAGTTCCATCCATGTTGTTGCAAATGGCAGATTTCATTCCTTTTGATGGCTGCATAATATTCCATTGTATATATATATCACATCTTCTTTATCCATTCATCTGTTGTTGGACATCTTGGCTCTTTCCATAGTTTGGCTATTGTGGACATTGCTGCTATAAACATCAGGGTGCATGTACCCCTTCGGATCACTACATTTGTATCTTTGGGGTAAATACCCAGTAGTGCAATTGCTGGGTTGTATGGTAGCTCTATTTTCAACTTTTTGAGGAATCTCCATACTGTTTTCCAGAGTGGCTGCACCAGCTTGCATTCCCACCAACAGTGTAGGAGGGTTCCCCTTTCTCCGCATCCCTGCCAACATCTGTCATTTCCTGACTTGTTAATTTTAGCCATTCTGACTGGTGTCAAATCACTGTATATTTAAAAATATTGGATCTAACCAAACAGTAATTTATTGATTAACTTTTGAATAGGATATGGCAGAACTGGAAAAACTTGATGGTATCTCTTCTCTCAGAGAGCTTACGGTTTATGGCAATCCAGTGAGTATGTTACTTTTCTAATTTATCAGTTAATTTACTTACAGTTGTATATAATCAGTTTTTATATGTGAGAATTTATCTGTTTCCATATGTATAAACAGTTATCCAAGCACAATTTATTGACTACTTCCCTCTTCCAACTGATGATAATATAATCTGCCATTGTTATATATAAGAGGATCTGTTTCAGGGTTCTAAATTGCATTCATTGGACTACCAATCCCTGTACCAATATTATACAGGTTAATTATTAAAGTTTTATATTAAATCTTGGTGTTTGGTAGAGAAATCACCTCCAATATTCCTTCCCTTCCTCCTCCTCCTCTTTTTCTCTCTTCACTGTCTCAGCTGTTGTTGGCCCTTTACACTTCCTATGAGTTTTGGAAAACAGCTTTTGAAGTTATATGACAGTCTTATTGACATGTTATTTGGAATTGCAAGAAATATATAAATTAATTTGGGGAGAAATCTGCTATTTTTCCTGTTGGAGGCTTTGGAGGGATCAAATAAGCAGCACCTTCACAGTCACCTAACATCTGAACAAACTGACAAATATGACAGTGGCAGATTGAGAGGTGAAAATATTTTGCTTAGCTTCATGAGAAAGCCAAATAGGGCTGCTAACAGATCCCAGAAATAGGCAATCATGATCACCCAGTAACAGGAAATACTTAACTGAATTCTTTCCACATAGGAGGAGAGCTTCTTCTGGAGGAAGACAGGTCTTTCTGTAGCAATACGTTCCTTCCCAAAACAGGAAAGCCAGGAGCTAAACATGCTCAGTTTAATCCTCCTGAGTTTATCAATTAAGTCACTCTGCTCCTAGTAGAGGAGTAAAGGGGTTGAGAGAGCCCGGTAGTGCCACATCAGAAAGCTATTTCCACCAAGAAAGATATAACAATAAGCAGTCTCACCTAATATTTGTAGTATTCAGGTTTCCCATTCATAAGCATGAATATCCATCCTACATTTATTTTATGCTCTTCAATAAAATTTGTAGTTTTCTCCTAAAGGTTTTTAATCATCTTTGGTTTGATTTATTCCATTTTTTTAATTCTTGTGTTAATCCCCATACATTACATCATTAGTTTTAGATGTAGTGTTCCATGATTCATTGTTTGTGCATAACACCCAGTGCTCCATGCAGAATGTGCCCTCCTCAATACCCATTACCAGGCTAACCCATCCTCCCACCCCCTTCCCCTCTAGAACCCTCAGTTTGTTTTTCAGAGTCCATCGTCTCTCATGGTTCATCTACCCCTCCGATTTCCCCTGCTTCATTCTTCCCCTCCTGCTACCTTCTTCTTCTTCTTTTTTTTTCTTAACATATATTGCATTATTTGCTTCAGAGGTAGAGATCTGAGATTCAACAGTCTTGCACAATTCACAGCGCTTACCAGAGCACATACCCTCCCCAGTGTCTATCACCCAGTCACCCCATCCCTCCCACCCCACCCCCCACTCCAGCAACCCTCAGTTTGTTTCCTGAGATTAAGAATTCCTCATATCAGTGAGGTCATATGATACATGTCTTTCTCTTTTTGACTTATCCGCGTCGTTGCAAATGGCAAGATCTCATTCCTTTTGATGGCTGCATAATATTCCATTGTGTATATATATCACATCTTCTTTATCCATTCATCTGTCGATGGACATCTTGGCTCTTTCCACAGTTTGGCTATTGTGGACATTGCTGCTATAAACATCGGGGTGCATGTACCCTTTCAGATCCCTACTTTTGTATCTTTGGGGTAAATACCCAGTAGTGCAATTGCTGGATCATATGGTAGCTCTATTTTCAACTTTTTGAGGAACCTCCATACTGTTTTCCAGAGTGGCTGCACCAGCTTGCATTTCCACCAACAGTGTAGGAGGGTTCCCCTTTCTCCGCATCACCGCCAACATCTGTCATTTCCTGACTTGTTAATTTTAGCCATTCTGACTGGTGTGAGGTGGTATCTCATTGAGGTTTTGATTTGTATTTCCCTGATGCCGAGCAATATTGAGCACTTTTTCATGTGTCTGTTGGCCATTTGGATGTCTTCTTTGGAAAAATGTCTGTTCATGTCTTCTGCCCATTTCTTGATTGGATTCTTTGTTCTTTGGGTGTTGAGTTTGATGAGTTCTTTATAGATTTTGGATACTAGCCCTTTATCTGATATGTCATTTGCAAATATCTTCTCCCATTCTGTCGGTTGTCTTTTGGTTTTGTTGACTGTTTCCTTTCTTTGCAAAAGCTTTTTATCTTGATGAAGTCCCAATAGTTCATTCTTGCCCTTGCTTCCCTTGCCTTTGGCGATGTTTCTAGGAAGAAGTTGCTTCGGCTGAGGTCAAAGAGGTTTCTGCCTGTGCTCTCCTTTAGGATTTTGATGGACTCCTGTCTTACATTGAGGTCTTTCAACCATTTGGAGTCTATTTTTGTGTGTGGTGTAAGGAAATGGTCCAGTTTCATTCTTCTGCATGTGGCTATCCAATTTTCCCAACACCATTTGTTGAAGAGACTGTCTTTGTTCCATTGGACATTCTTTCCTGCTTTGTCAAAGATGAGTTGACCATAGAGTTGAGGGTCCATTTCTGGGCTCTCTATTCTGTTCCATTGATCTATGTGTCTGTTTTTGTGCCAGTACCATGCTGTCTTGATGATGACAGCTTTGTAATAGAGCTGGAAGTCCAGAATTGTGATGCCGCCAGCTTTGCCCTTCTTTTTCAACATTCCTCTGGCTATGCGGGGTCTTTTCTGGTTCCAAATAAATTTTAGGATTATTTGTTCCATTTCTTTGAAAAAAGTGGATGGTATTTTGATGGGGATTGCATTGAATGTGTAGATTGCTCTAGGTAGCATTGACATCTTCACAATATTTGTTCTTCCAATCCATGAGCATGGAACGTTTTTCCATTTCTTTGTGTCTTCCTCAATTTCTTTCATGAGTATTTTATAGTTTTCTGAGTACAGATCCTTTGTCTCTTTGGTTAGATTTATTCCTAGGTATCTTATGGTTTGGGGTGCAATTGTAAGTGGGATCGACTCCTTAATTTCTCTTTCTTCTGTCCTGTTGTTGGTGTATAGGAATGCCACTGATTTCTGTGCATTGATTTTATATCCTGCCACTTGACTGAATTCCTGTATGAGTTCTAGCAGTTTTGGGGTGGAGTCTTTGGGGTTTTCCACATAAAGTATCATATCATCTGCAAAGGGTGAGAGTTTGACTTCTTCTTTGCCGATTTGGATGCCTTTTATTTCTTTTTGTTGTCTGACTGCTGTGGCTAGGACTTCCAATACTATGTTGAATAGCAGTGGTGATAGTGGACATCCCTGCTGCGTTCCTGACCTTAGGGGGAAAGCTCTCAGTTTTTCCCCATTGAGAATGATATTTATTCCATTGTTTTAATAGCTATTTTGAACAATATCTGTTTACATGTTTCTAATTGTTTGTTGCTGAAGTATAGCAATTCTGATTTTTGCATATTACTCTTGTAGTCTTTTTTTAGTTCTAATGAATTATAAATTTTGTTGGATTTTCTCGGTATACTATCATATTATCTGCGATAATGACTCATTTCTTTCCAATCCTTATGTATTTTATTTCCTTTACTTCTCTTAGTGTGTTGACTAGGACCTCTAATAAAGTGTTGAATAGAAGCACTGATAGTAGGTAACTGACTTCAAAAAACACTTCTAAATTGTCACTATTAGATACGAGTTTGCTATAGGTTATGGACAGATAACCTTCAACATTTTAAGAAAGCTCCTTTCTAATTCAGTTTACTACCTGTTTTTATCATGAATAGTCATTGGATTTTGACTAATTGGCAATGTAGTTTTTCTCTTTAACCTGCTCTAGTGTTAAACAATCATTAATCCTGGGTTGAATACTATTTAGTCATGTTTTACACTTTGCTGAATTCAATTTGCTAAGATTTCATGTAGTATATCTGTATTTATGGAAATAAGTAAAATTATCCTATAATTATCTTCTTATGCTATTCTTTTAAGTTCATCAAGGCTGTTCTTGCCTCATAAAATTAATTGGGAGCTCTCTCTTGCTAGTCTATGAATTAATTTATATGGGAAAAAATTTATGTGTTCCTTGAAGGATAATTAGATCTTATTTTTTAAGAATTTAAAATTTATTTGAGAGAGAGTGCACAAGAAGGATGGAGAGGTAGAGGTAGAAGCGGACTCCCCGCTGAGCAGGGAGCCCAATGCAGGACTTGATCCCAGGACCCTGGGATCATGACCTGAGTAGAAGGCAAGATGCTTAACCCACTGAGCAACTCAGGTGCCCAGATAATTAAATCTTATCTCTAAAACAATCTGGGCTCAATATTTTTTGAAATTAGATGTTAAACTACTTATTCAAATTATTTAATGGCTATAAATCTAATCATGTTTTCTATTTCTTCAAAAGTCAGTATTGAGAAGTTATATTTTTCTATAGATTTGTCCTTTTTATATAAATTTTAAATGTATTACTATCATAATACTCTCATGAATTTTTTAATATCTCTACCATATTTGTGTGTTATCTTTTTTATACCTAAATTTGTTGATTCTTCCTTTTTCTCTTTTATTCTTGGTAAGTCTTACTAAATGTTTGTCTATTGTATTAATCTCTTCAAAGAACCATATTTGGGTTTTATCAAGTAGTTAATTTATTTGGTTTCTTTTTAATAATTCCCACCCTTTATTATTTCCTTCTTTCAGTTTCTTGGAATTTACTTTTTTTTGACATTTTTAACATTATTTATTAAAATTATTTTTAGCATAATACTGATTCTGTGGTTCAGCTTTTACTTATTTAAGTTTTTACTTAAATTCCAGTTCCTTAACATACAGTATAGTATTAGTTTCAGGTGTATGATATAGTGATTCAACACTTCCATGAATCACCTAGTGCTCATTACAGCAAGTGTACTCTTTCCTCCCCATTGCCTATTTAACCCATCCCCCCACCCACTTCCCTTCTGGTAATAACCATCAGTTTGTTCTCTATAGTTAAGAATCTGTTTCTTGGTTTGCTTCTCTCTCTCCCTTGTTTTTCCCTTTGCTCGTTTGTTTTGTTTCATTTCTTAAATTCCACATATGAGTAAAATCATATGGTATTTGTCTTCCTCTGGCTTATTTCACTTTGCATTATACTGTCTAGCTCCATCCATGTCATTGCAAATGGCAAGATTTCATTCTTTTTTATGACTCAGTAATATTCTATTTTATACACACACACACACACACACACACACCTTCTTTATCCATTCATCAATCAGTGGACACTTGGGCTGTTTCCATAATTTGACTATTGTACATAATGCTGCTGTAAACATTAGGGTGCATGTGTGCCTTTGAATTAGTGCTTTTGTATTCTTTAGGTAAATACCTAGTAGTATGATTGCTGGATTGTGGGGTAGTTCTATTTTTAACTTTTTGAGGAACATCCATACTACTGTTTTCTAGAGTGGATGCACCAGCTTGCATTCCCACCCACAGTGCAAGAGGATTCCCTTTTCTCCCCATCCTTGCCAACACGTGTTGTTTCTTGTGTTGTTGATTTTAACCAGGTATGAGGTGATATCGCATTGCAGTTTTGATTTGCATTTCCCTGATGATGTGTGATGTTGAGCATCTTTTCATGTGTCTGTTGGCCGTCTATATGTCGTCTTTGAAAGAGGTCTCTTTGTGTCTTTTGCCCATTTTTAATTGGATTATTCATTTTTGGGTGTTGAGTTTTATAAGTTCTTTATAAATTCTGGATACTAATCTTTTATCAGATATTTCATTTGCAAATATTGTCTCCCATTCAGTAGGTTGTCTTTTACTTTTGTTGGTTGTTTCTTTTGCTGTGCAGAAACTTTTCATTTTAATGTAGTCCCAATAGTTTACTTTTGCTTTTCTTTCCCTTGCCTCGGGAAACCTATCTAGAAAGAAGTTGCTATGGCTGATGTCAAAGAAGTTACTGCCCTGTGTTCTCTTCTAGGATTTTTATTGTTTCAGCGCTCATATTTAGGTCTTTAATCCATTTTGAATTTATTTTTGTGTATGGTGTAAGAAAGTGGTTTTCATTCTTTTGCATGCAGTTGTCCAGTTTTCCCAATACCATTTGTTGAAGAGACTGTCTTTTTCCCTTAGGGTATTCTTTCCTGCTTTGTTGAAGATTAATTGACCATATAATTGTGGGTTCACTTCTGGGTTTTCTATTCTGTTCCATTGATCTATATGTCTTTTTTTTGTGCCAATACCATACTGTTTTGATTACTACAGCTTTGTAATATAACTTAAGGTCCAGAATTGTGATGCCTCTAGCTTTGCTTTTCTTTTTCAAGAATGCTTTGGCTATTCGGGGTCTTTTGTGGTTCCATTCAAATTTTAGGACTGTTTGTTCTAGCTTCTGTGAAAAATGCTCTTGGTATTTTGATAGGGATTGCACTAAATGTATACATTGCTTTGGGTACTATAGATATTTTAAGAGACAAAGAAGTACACTATGTAATAATAAAGGGGACAATCAAACAAGAAGATATAACAATTGTAAATATTTATGCACCCAACATGGGAAGACCCAAGTACATAAAACAATTAAAAACAAACATAAAGGGACTAATTGATAATAACACAATAATAGTAGGGGACTTTAACACCCCACTTACATCAATGGACAGATCATCTAAACAAAATCAATAAGGAAAAAAAAAAAAGAAAATCAATAAGGAAACAATGGCTTTGAATGACACACTGGATCAGATGGACCTAACAGATCTATTCAGAACACTCCATCCTAAAACAGCAGAATACACATTCTTTTGAAGTGCGCATGGAACATTCTCCAGGATAGATCACATATTAGGCCACAAAACAGGCTTCAACAAATTCAAGAAGATCAAAGTTATACCATGCAACTTTTCTGACCACAGCACTACGAAACTTGAAGTCAGTGGCGCCTAGGTGGCCCAGTTGGTTGTGCGGCTGGCTCTTGATTTCAGCTCATGTCATGATCTCAGGATCCTGGGATTGAGCCCTGCATCAGGCTCTGCACTCAGCGGGGAGTCTGCAGGAAGATTCTCTTTCCCTCTGCCTCTGCCCCTCCCTCTGTGCTCTCTCTCTCTCTAAAATAAATAAATCTTTAAAAAAAAAAAAAAACCTGAAATCAACCACAAGAAAAAAATCTGGCTAGACCTCAAATACATGGGAAGTTAAATAACATGCTACTAAACAATGAATGGGTCAACCAGGAAATAATAAATAAATAAATAAACAAACAAACAAACATGGAAACAAATGAAAATGAAAACACAACAGTCCAAAATATTTGGGATGCAGCGAAAGCTGTTTTAAGAGGGAAGTATATAACAATACAGGCCTACCTCAAGAAGATAGAAAAATCTCAAATAAACAACCTAACCTTACACCTAAAGGACTTACAAAAAGAACAACAAATGAAGCATAAAGCCAGTAAAAGGAAGGAAATAATAAAGATCAGAGGAGAAATAAATGATGTAGAAACTAAAAAAACCAATAGAATATATTAGTGAAATTAGGAGCTGGTAATTTGAAAAAATTAACAAAATTGATAAACCTCTAGCCAGACTTATCAAACAGAAAAGAAAGAGGACCCAAATAAATAAAAGCACAAAGGAAAGAGGAGAAATAACAACCAACACCACAGAAATACAATTATAAGAGAACTAATATTATGAAAAACTATATGCCAAGAAATTGGACAATCTAGAAGAAATGGATAAATTTCTAGAAACATATTAATTACCAAAACTGAAGCAGGAAGAAATTGAAAATTTGAACAAATGAATAACCAGCAAAGAAATCGAATCAGTAATCAAAAAGCTCCCAACAAACAAAAGCCCAAGACCCAATGGCTTTACAGGTGAATTCTACCAAACATCTAAAGAAGAGTTATTACCTATTCTTCTCAAACTGATCCAAAAAAATAGAAGAGAAAAGCTCCAAATTCATTCTATGAGGCCAGCATTACCCTGATACCAAAACCAGATGAATACACCACAAAAAAGAGAACTACAGGCCAATATCTCTGATGAACATAGATGCAAAAATCCTCAACAAAACACTAGCAAACGAAATCCAACAATACATTTAAAAAATCATTCACCACCATCAGGTAGGATTTATTCCTGGGTTGCAAGCGTGGTTCAATATTCACAATGCATCACATTAATAAAAAAAAGGATAAGAACCATATGATCATTTCAATAGACTCAGAAAAATCATTTGACAAAGTACAACATCCATTCATGATAAAAAAACAAAACAAAACAAAAAAAACCCTCCACAAAGTAGGTTTAGAGGGAACATATTAAAGGCCATCTATGAAAACCCAAAGCTAATATCATCCTCAATGGGGAAAAATTGAGAGCTTTTCCTCTATGGTCAGGAAAAAGATAGGGATGTCCACTCTTACTGCTTTTATCCAACATAATACTGTAAGTCCTAGCCACAGCAGTCAGACAAAAAAAATAAAAGGCAGCCAAATCAGCGAGGAAGAAGTAAAACTTTCACTATTTGCAGATGACATGATACTATATATAGAAAACCTGAAAGACTCCACCAAAAAACTGCTAGAACTGATAAAAAGAATTCAGTAAAGTCACATGACACAAAATCAACATACAGAAATGTTTCATTTCTATATGCCAATAATGAAGCAGCAGAAAGAGAAATAAAGGAATAAATCCCATTTACTATTGCACCAAAAACAGTAAGATACCTAGGAATAAACCTAACCAAAGAGGTGAAAGACCTGTACTCTGAAAACTATAAAGCACCGATGAAAGAAATTGAAGAGGACACAAAGAAATGGAAAGACATCCCATGCTCATAGATTAGAAGAACAAATATTGTTAAAATGGAATTTACATTTTTAAAAAATTCTTAAGTAGGACGTCTAGCTCATTAATTTCTAATATTTCTTTTAACTGAATAAATTTTAAGTTTTAAAATACTGCCTAAAAGTTTTGATATGCAGTGTTTTTCCTGTTCTTTATTTCTTAAAATCTCCAGAAGATTTCTTCTTTAATCCATTAATGATTGAGAGGTGTCTGTCTAAGTGTGTGTGTGTGAATTTCAAACCTATGAGGTGTTTTTTGTTATCTCTTTGTCAATTATTTCTGTTACTGCATTTTAGTCAGAGGAGACAGTCTATATATTCTTCGGTATTTATGAAGCTCTCTTTCTGGCCTAGAATGCAGTCCATTATTTTTAACTCCGTTATATGTCTTAGAGATCTCTCTCCATTAATGTATATCTAATACTACATTTAAAAATAGATTGTTTATTCATTCCCTTTTGATGAAAGTTTGTTTCTTTTTTTTCCTTTTTTTCATGATCACAAACTGTGCTATAGTTTTTTTGTGCTGTCAATCCCCAAGATCACCCCCACATTCAGAGATTTACTAGAAGGACTCATGGGACTTAGCATATAATTGTACTCATGGCTAAAATTTATTACAATGACATAGGGGGATACAATGACATACTGAGGATATGACATAGTAAGGATACACAGCCAGGTGATGAGGGAAAAAGACACAGGCAGAATCTGGAGGAATTGATATGTAGGCTTCCTTATGCTCTTTCTCTCCCATGAGGGGTCACACAATACACACTCTCCACTCTTCACCCAGCAACAAAAATGCAGCAACATGTGTTTATGTTTCTACCTAGGGAATTCCATTAGACTTAGCATTCAAGAGTTTTGTTGGAAGCTGTTCACATATGTACCCTATGCGTATCACATACCAAAATTCTAGATTCCCAGAAGAAAAGCAAATTGAACATAAATCATATCTTTTGTGTAAGTGCAGTGAACTACCTTTAATCAGTTAAGGAATGGTGGGAACACTTCCAAAATCCAAGTGCTAAACACTATCCTTGCAAGACCTTTCTAAAAATAACAACATCAGGCCTACTATGTTAACTCTTTCTGTACACCTTTTCTTTTTCTTTCTTTCTTTCTTTTTTTTTATAAGCAGGCTCCAACATAGGGCTTGAACTCACAACCCTGACATCAAGACCTGAGCTGAGATCAGCTTGGACACTTAACCAACTAAGCCACCCAGAAGCCCCTTTATACACCTTCTTATGCACGCATACAAATATTTTTTAGAGTAGGCTGACAAACTACAAAGTGATGGATCATATAATTCAGTAGATGTGTACTGAGTTAAATTGGATAGTGCATATGGGAAAATAACATAAAAGTTTCAAAGTAATTACTTCTAAGTGAATTTTTACAACATAATCCTATTCATGAATTGGGTTGCCTATGGTTAATGAACAGTATTATATACTCTAAAAAGAGACTAAACCTCTAAATGGTAGTCTTGATTTAAAAAAAAAATTCGAGAGAGGGAGGAAAGTGGTGGAAGAGTAGGGCACCCTAGTTTTATCTGGTCCCATGAATTCAGCTAGATAGCTATCAAATCATTCTGAACATCTGTGAATTCAACCTGAGATCTAAGAAAAGAATTGCTGCAACTCTACAAATAGAAAAGCGACCACTTTTTGCAAGGTAGGAGGTGCAGAGAAGTGAATCTGAGGTGATTTATTGGAAGATAAACCACAGAGTGGAGGGAACCTCCAAAAGCCGGCTACTAGAAAGTAATATATAGCAGTGGAGCACAAAATCTGAACTTTTAGAGGTCTGCTCCAGTGAGGGACATCCCTGCCTGAAAGGCTCTCAGGTGGCACAGAGGGACAGAATTGTAGGTGAGACAGTGTGTTCTCGGGCTCCCTGGGGTCACAGAAAGAACGGGGGTACCTGAGTGCTGCAGAGTTTCCAAGCATTGGAGCAAGTAAGCTGGCTTCAATTAGCAAGCCCCAGAGTGGGCTTTTAGCTTGGGGTTGCCATAAACCGTGAACTGGGGCAGGATCCAGTGACTGCCCTCTGAGCAGGGGCCCAGCAAGCTGCAGAACCACAGCGAGACCCTCCTCTTTGCCCAGGAGGAGAGGCATGGGTATGCATACCACTAGGCCACAGCTCCCCAAGCAGAGGCCCTGCAAGTGGCACAACCCTGGCTAAACCCTCCTTCTTCCCTCAGAAGGAACAGTGAGGGTGCGCAAGACAGGAATCTGCAGGGCTTGGAGACTCGAAAAGGGGCCACATATCTGAGATAAAAAACGCTTGGTCACAGGCTGGGTGACCACAGAGTGAGGTCAGAAACCAGGGAGACAAAAGTGATTGACTGCTTTTCTCTGAGGGTGCACTGAAGAGTGGGGGCTGTGATCTTTCAGCTCTGATGCTAGAGATGGGGCTCTGCCATTTTTATTTTCATCCTCTAAAGTGGCACAGAAAGCCATCAGGGAACAAAAGCCACACAGAGCAATGCGGAGCAGCTTACATTGAGCCTGGCCCCCTGGCAAGGGGCAGTGCAACCCCATCCAGGCAAAGACAGCTGAGAATCAGTGCAACAGGCCCCTCCCCCAGAAGACCAGCAGGAACATCTGGCTAATACCAACTTTACGGATCACACATAACTAAAAAATTCCAGCCCTAGGGGAAAATATTAGAATTCGAGGTTTTTTCCATGACTTTTTAGGCTTTCAGTTTAAAATTTTCTTTTTCTTTTTTTTCCTTTTCAACTAGTTTCTTATCAACTCTTTTTGTAAGTCTTTTTTTAATTTTCATTTTTATATTTACATTTATAGATATATTCTTCATTTTTTGTTTCCAAGTGTATCACCCTGTTCTGTTCACCTGTTTAATTATATTCTCTTTTTTCCCCTTTTCTCTTTTTTGGTTTCTGATCTCTTCTGATTTGTCTAGTGTATATTTCACTGGGGTCATGGTTGATATTTTTATTTTTTATTTATTTATTTATTTATTTATTTTTTTGTTCTCTCGTTCATCTATTCTTCTCTGGACAAAATGACCAGAAGGAAAAATTCTCAGAAAAAAGAGCAAGAGGCAGTATCACTGCCAGAGACTTAAAAATATGGATATTGGTAAAATGTCAGAGGTAGAATTCAGTATAACAATTGTAAAGATACTAGCAGGCTTGAAAAAAGCATAGAAGACACTAGAGAATCCCTTTCTGGAGAAATAAAAGAACTAAGATCTAATCAGGTCAAAATCAAAATTACTGAGATGAAATCAACAATGGAGGTTATTACTGCTAGGATAAATGAGGCAGAAGAGAGAATCAGTGATATAGAAGATAAAATTATGGAAAATAAAGAAACTGAGCAAAGGAGAGATAAACAAGTACTGGATCATGAGGGTAAGCTTAGAGAGATCAGCGATACCATAAAGCAAATCAGTATTAGAATTACTGGGATCCCAGAAAAAGAGGAGGGGGGCAAAGGGATATTTGAGCAAATTATAGCTGAGCACTTCCCTAATCTGGAGAAGGAAACAGGTATTCAAGTCCAGGAGGCACAGAGAAGCCCTCTTAAAATCAATAAAAATAGATCAACACCCTGACATATAATAGTGAAGCCTGCAAATTTCAGAGATAAAGAGAAAATCCTGAAAGCAGCTTGAGACAAGAGGTCCTTAACATACAAGGGTAGAAACATCAGACTGGCAGCAGACCTATCCACAGATGCCTGGTAGGCTGGAAAGGACTGGCATGATATATTCAGGGTACTAAATAAGAAAAACATGCAGCCAAGGATACTTACCCTGCAAGGCTGTCATTCAGAAGGGAAGGAGAGATAAAGAGCTTCCAGGACAAACAGAAACTAAAAGCATTTGTGATCACTAAACCAGCTCTGCAAGAAATATTAATATTAATACAGGGGATCTTGTAAGCAAAGAGAGAGCCCAAAAGTAACACAGACCAGAAAGGAACACAGACAATATACAGAAACAATGAATTTACGGTAATACAATGGCATTAAATTCATATCTTTCAATAGTTACTCTGAATGTAAATGGGCTAAATGCTCCAATCAAAAGATACAGGGTATCAGATTGGATAAAAAAGCAAGACCCATCCATATGCTGTCTGCAAGAGACTCATTTGAGAACCAAAGGCACCTCCAGATTGAAAGTGAGGGGTTGGAGAACGATTTATCATTCTAATGGACATCAAAAGAAAGCTGGGGCAGTATTCCTTATATCAGACAAATTAGATTTTGAACCAAAGACTGTAGTAAGGGATGAAGAAGGATACTATATCATACTTAAAGGGTCTATCCAGTAAGAAGATCTAACAATTATAAATATTTATGCCCCTAACATGGGAGCAGCCAATTATATAAACCAATTAATAACAAAATTAAAGAAACACATTGATAATAATACAATAATAGAAGGGAACTTTAACACCCCACTCACTACAATGGGCAGGTCATCTAAGCAGAAGATCAACAAGAAAAGGGCTTTGAATGACACACTGGACCAGATGGACTTCACAGATATATACAGACCTAATATCTATTAGATACCTATTAGATATATACAGATCTAATATCTTAATTTGCATCCTAAAGCAACAGAATACACATTCTTCGCAAGTGCACATGGAACATTCTCCAGAATAGACCACATACTGGGTCACAAATCAGGTCTCAACCAACACCAAAAGACTGGGATCATTCCCTGCATATTTTTGGACCACAGTGTTTTGAAACTGGAACTCAATCACAAGAGGAAGTTTGGAAAGAACTCTAATACATAGGGGCTAAAGAGCATCCTACTAAAGAATGAATGGGTCAACCAGGAAATTAAGAAGAATTTAAAAAATTCATGGAAACAAATGAAAATGAAAACACAACTGTTCAAAACCTTTGGGATGTCCCAAAGGTGGTCCTAAGAGGGAAGTACATAGCAATACAAGCCTTTCTCAAGAAGCAAGAAGTCTCAAATACACAACCTAACCATACACCTAAAGGAGCTGGAGAAAGAACAGCAAAGAAAGCCTAAACCAAGCAGGAGATGAGAAATAATAAAGATCAGAGCAGAAATCAATGGAATAGAAACCAAAAGAATAGTAGAACAGATGAATGAAACTAGAAGCTGGTTCTCTAAAGAATTAATAAGATCAATAAACCCCTAGCCAGACTTATCGAAAAGAAAAGGGAAAGGACCCAAATAAATAAAATCATGAATGAAAGAGGGGAGATCACAACCAACACTGAAGAAATACAAACAATTTTAAGAACATATTATGAGCAACTATATGCCAACAAATTAATCAATCTGGAAGAAATGGATGCATCCCTAGAGATGTATAAACTACCAAAACTGAAACAGAAAGAAACAGAAAACCTGAACAGACCGATAACCAGCAAGGAAATTGGAGCAGTCATCAAAAATCTCCCAACACAGAAGAGTCCAGGGCCAAATGGCTTCCCAGGGGAATTCTACCAAACATTTAAAGAATTAGTACCTATTCTTCTGAAGCTGTTTCAAAAAATAGAAATGGAAGGAAAACTTCCAAACTTGTTCTATGAAGCCAGCATTACCTTGATCCCCAAACCAGAAAAACCCCACCAAAAAGGAGAATTACAGACTAATATCCCTGATGAGCACGGATGCCAAAATTCTCACAAAGATACTACCAATAGGATCCAACAGTACATTAAAAGGATTATTCACCACGACCAAGTGGGATTTATTCCTGGACTGCAAGGGTGGTTCAACATTCACAAATCAATCAACATGAGGCATCACATTCATAAAAGAAAGGACAACCACATTATCCTCTCAATTGATGCAGAAAAAGCATTTGACAATGCTTTCTTGATTAAAACTCTCCACGGTGTAGGGGTAAAGGGAACATACCTCAAATCACAAAAGCCATCTATGAAAATCCCACAGCAAGTATCATTCTCAATGGGGAGAAACAGAGAGCTTTTCTTCTAAGGTCAGGAACACAACAGGCATGCCCGCTCTCACCATTGTTGTTCAACATAGTAGTAGAAGTCCTAGCCTCAGGATTCAGACAACAAAAAGAAATAAAAGGCATTCAAATTGGCAAAGAAGTCAAACTCTCCGTCTTCGCAGATGGCATGATACTTTATGTGGAAAACCCAAAGACTCCACCCCAAAATTTGCTAGAACTCACACAGGAATTCAGCAAAGTGGCAGGATATAAAATCAATGCACAGAAATCAGCTGCATTTCTATACACTAACAATGAGATAGAAGAAAGGGCAATTAGGAATTGATACCATTTACAATTGCACCAAAAACCATAAGATACCTAGGAATAAACCTAACCAAAGAGGTAAAGGATCTGTACTCTAAAAACTACAGAGAAGAAATTGAAGAAGACACAAAGAAATGGACAAACATTCCATGCTCATGGATTGGAAGAATAAACATTGTTAAAATACCTATGCTACCTAAGCAATCTACACATTCAGTGCAATCCCTATCAAAATACCATTGACATTTTTCACAGAGCTGGAACAAATAATCCTAAAATTTGTATGGAACCAGAAAAGATCCTGAATAGCCAGAGGAATGGTGAAAAAGAAAACCAAAGCTGGTGGCATCACAATGCCAGACTTCAAGCTCTACTGCAAAGCTGTAATACAGTCAGAAAAGCACATGGTTGTTAGGGTGGGTCTTTTATTTATCTTCTTGGCTAACACACTGGAGAAAAAGCCCCTCTATGACCTTGTTGTCACCTTTATCAAATTAGCTGTATTTGCATATGTTGGGAACTATGAATGGATGGGTAACTGGGTGATGGGTATTAAGGAGGGCACATGATGTGATGAGCACTGGCTGTTATATGCAACAGATGAGTTACTGAACTCTACCTCTGAAACTAATGATGTACTATAAGTTAGCTAATCGAATTCAAGTTAAAAAAATAATAAAAAAACAAGAACTAAATTTAAAAAGTTTGAATCTTCATTTGTATAATAGGGAATTGAGAAAACTTTCAAAAACGGAGCTCATATTTGTATTGTCTATTATAACAAATTAGCTATTCTTACTACCTGTGTTAAATTTCCTTCTCTATAAAAGTTAATCTTTGAAATAAAAGTTTTTTAAAGGAATAAATTGTTATTTTTAACTTTATTCAGATTTGCAGAAAAACACTACATCGGCACGTGCTCATATTTCGGCTGCCTAACTTACAGATGTTAGATGGAATTCCTGTGAATTCAGATGATAGAGCTAAAGCTGAATTTCACTTCTCTGAACTACAAGCTAAGAAAACTTCGGTAATACTTCTATTATTTGTACTTTTCTTTTAAAACATATAATTATTAGTAAATCAAAACCAATTTACTAGGTAAATCTGGGCTATGATGTTTTTGTAGATTATTTTAGTATCTGTTTTAGTGATTACTATCAAAAGAATCTTGATCTGGTGAATAAAGCACAAACACACACACAAATTCCAGGGAAGCTCCTTTTTCCAGTCATGTAATTTGGCATAAAGAAAATTATTTAAAATCTGTGTGCCTCCTGCTTAATATGTGAGATAATGCTAGAGGGTAAGAATCTATAACATATCACTTCCATAAACCGAAACTAACAAACTCTTTCAGTTTAGCAGATAGGAAGGGAAGGAAGGAATTCTGACCTCAACTCTCCAGACTTGTAGTTCATCTAACAAGGGAGATGTGAGCTTCTTTTCTCGTTGGCCAGAAAAATTGCACCTTTTACCTACGAACTCTAAAAAGGTATCTGACCATGACATGAAAGAGATTAGAGACAGAAGCCACAAAAGCATATCATTAGGAAATTCTGTCCTTGACCACAAGGATCCTTCGTGACCATCCTCCACAAAGACTAAACACAGAAAAGCTATGGTTTTTGAACAAAGAAGTAACCTTATTAGAGCTGTGCCTTTGCAAGGTTTGAGAAAGAAGAGGCTGGAAGCAGGGAAACCAGTTAAGAGGCTTTTAGAATAATCCAAGAGGGAGATTATGAAGACCTAAAGTAGGGTGGGGCAGTAAGAAGGTAAGTGAACCTCTAATATAAGTGAAAGCCAGAGAGCGAGGACATTAGTCAGTGAACAAAGATTACTTTTAAAATGCATATTGAAGAGAAACTAGGTAAGACTACCATAGATGCTTTCACTTAACTCAGTGGATTACCCAGCACTCTCCATCCCTTCTGTAAAACAAACTGATTTCCAGAGCACACTGGACCTTTGAGCCAATATATACTCAAATTTTAGCTGATGAGTATTTCACTGAAGGGTTTGCTTCTTGGCTATTCTTTTCTATTTTTTCATATAGTAAATTTGGATTTTTCCCTTTACTACACTATGATATAATGTGTCTTGAGTGAATCTAGACATGTATTCTTGCCATTTAAATCAGTGCCATATATAAGAACTTAATTGTTTTTCTACTTATTCCAAATGTAAGAATTTTATTAAAAAATTATTTTTTGATTCATCTATACAGAGTTAATAAAATAAAGGGGATATTTGAAGTCTTTATTTTAGAGAAATCTATTTTAAGATTCAATAATAATGTTTATTTTCATGGCTAGGACAAAACTGAGCCATTATTTCTTTTAGCTATTCAGGAGACACAAAAACAGAATCCTTTTCAAGTTTATCAGTTCAGTCTAATTTATTTTTCTTTCAGGTTACTGCTGTTCTTTCTTTTTTAACAGCAAGTAAAGAGGGAATAAATGAACTTTAAAGTTGTCCTTTAAACCAGAACATTTTGGGGCTTTTGGTTTCAGAAGAAAATTTGACAACATTCTAGATTAGTGATGGGAAGAAACTCCTACAAAGGAATTAGGGAATTTGGGACTGACCAGCTTTAGTAAAAGGCCTGATACTTTAGTGCTCATTACAAAGCTGCATTCTTGGTAACACTTACTGAAACAGGGAAATCGGTCATTTTACACAAATGGCAAAAGCCTATATCTCTAAATAAGTTGAATCATATATTCTGAATTCAGTATAAAGTATTCAATTTTTTAAAGTATAAACAAGGTCAGTCTTAATGAAGACAGAGCAAGCATAAAATTCTAGGGAAACCAAGAGTCTCTAGCCTAAAATACTTCTCTGTTTGCTGATTCCTGAAATTCTTTTAAAAGCCTCTTAATCCTCAACTAACTTAAAATGTAAACACCATTTAGAGAGTTAGCACATTCATTAAAAGTGATTGTTATAAGATGCTTTCCTTAGTCCCCATTTATTTATTTATTTGTTTTTGAAAAACTAATTAACTGCAAGGCACTTGAAGAGGTAATGTGAGGAATATAAAGATATGGAAGATCTAACTGTTACCATCCAGAAACTCTTGCTCAGTAAAAAAGAAACAAAGAGGGAAAAGCTTAATTCTCATTTTCTGCACTTACCTTGTAAAGATCCTCTGGAAAGGGAGAGGTGCCATCACAGTAGTGAAGAGCACAATGCAGTCTGAAAAGACAGAACATAAGGTTCTGAGGGAGTCAAAAGGCTTTCAGTTTCTGCTTCATACCAACTCAGTTTAGGCTTTAACTCCTGACCTAAAGAATTTTAAGTTAATTATCAAATGGGGCTTATGGTAAGAACTAAATCTATTGATCTGAGTTTTGGAGGTGAGGTGTTCTCAACTGTTTTTCTTTTATTATGTAGCTTATTCCTGTTACCAGCTCTCCAATGGATGGTGGATCATTTGGCCAAGTGAAAGCGCCTCCCATAAAGATAACAAATGTAATTCTGCCTGGTGCATTTAGCCATTACCTGGGACCTGACTTCACTTTAACTCCTGAAGTTGAAGGTATTTTGACAGAGTTTCAAAGTAAATGCAAAAGCAAACAAACAAAACACTTCATTTGAAACCAAAATCTCACTCTGACTTCTAATACTACTTAAAATTGCATTTTTAGACTTACATTTCCTAAAATTGCATGTTTGTTCAAGTTTCATGTGGTCATTCTGACTTTAGAGTCTATAGTATTTTTGGGTTTTGCTGACCCACTAATATGTTGTAACTAAACATTTACTCATAATGTGAACTTTGTGATACTTGCACAATTATTTCTTGAATTATTTATTTTCAAAAGCTTTTGTTTCATTTTATGTATTTCATAGCATATGAAACCAATTCATTAGTATGTCCTGCTAAAAGAAGAGAGTCAAAGGTTTAAAAATATCTGTGACAACAGATTCTTGGGGTACAAAGAGAAGATCAGACTTTATCCTTCAAACCACAAATAAACCATGAAGCTAATACTAGAGAAGAGTTTCAAGAGGTAGAGCTCTATAGCAGCGAGTATATTAAAAGGAAAGGGCATGGAAATGATTCCTTCTATTATATACATTTTAATTCGGGCTTAGATTAAACCTTTTCCCGTATTCCAGATCTTCACTGGCTATCTTTTTGGTAAACCTGGGGGTAGCTACTCCTCTGAGGGCTCACCTCTTCCATTCCTTATAACATCCCACTTTGCATGGGACCTCTGTTGGACAATAAAACTGAACATCACAGTAATTATAAAATGATCTAAGAGCCTACTAAGAACAGTAGATTGCTCTGTGTGATTATTTTAAAAGGAAACTCAGTTAAAAGAAACCCAAAATAACTTACTTTGTTAAGATGTTATTCTTTAACTTATTTTTCATACTTCTACATACATATGGCTTTAAGATTTTAGTCACAGTAAGAATTGTTATGCTTTTGTCCAGTAGATAAAACTATCAGTAAAATTGGACATCCCAAATTATTAGTCTCCTTAACAGTACAATGTTATCTTCAGGAATGTCATCAATATCTTCTCTCTTTTTTTGGTACTAGTTCAACCTTGGATTCATCTCCATAATGTCCTCAGATATCTGTCTTCAGGATTTGTTGTGGGACTATTTTTTAGGTTTTCCTTGAAAAGTCCTATAGTTTCTCTCCTATTTTTGGACTATGTTGCCACAATTTTTATTTTGAAAATCATGGTCACCTTATCTCTACATTTATTATAGCACACAGCTCTAGGTATTTATATTTTTAAAAATTACTGAGAAACAATCAAATGGATTCATGAACTCAGAGAAGTTTAAGCAGCATTAAGTGCTAGAAATCTATTCCAATTCTCTATTTTTATTTAAAATGTTTTAATTCATGTTATGAAATATGTACAGCACACATTCAGTTGAAGGGCAACCAAGCTTTATTACTTAATTCATTTTATTACTTAGTGCTTCTCATTGTTTCACAATTCCTAATTTCAGACAAAAAAAACAAGAATGCAGGCATTCTGACAAATAATCCTCGGAGCATCCATGCAGAAATAGCTTTTCGGCAACTCAGAGGGATAAATCTCTCTCCATCTCTTTTATCACATCAGAGTATGTCATCTCCAACTGCACATATGTACCAGAGCAACCCAGATGAGGGAAGGTAAAACTATTCTGTTTTAATATCATTTCTCATCATTAAAAAAACTCCCCAAATTTGCTAGTCATGTATAAAAATAAGAAATATTATTATATACTATTATTTATTTACTGAGAGCTGGAAAAAACTGTCAGATAGCATGAGGATTCTTCTCCCACATTCACCAAACTTTCCCAAAGTCCTGTGTATTTACATAGTAATTCAAAGAGGCTTAGAAATGGCTGTCAAGGTAGAATAGTGCTCACCTAATGCTTATATGAGGGAACACTGAAATAAACACTTATAATTGCACTCTCCCAAGTCACTTCTCATTAAATATGCAAAGCAGTTCACTTATATTTTGAACAACAGATAAATTCAATTCTGAAATCACAAAGCCAAGAATTCTGTAAATACTTCAAGCCTCTCCTCTGGTCTGGCCCTAGCCCTAGGCCAGCTCAGTGCCTAAGAACCTGTTACTTCTCATTAAGAATCCACTCTGTTGCTCAACACCTGTCTGCCTAGATTTCCAATTCTTACCTGTCTCCCAGCTTCTTTGTAGCCAAGCTCCAATTCATCTATTAATGACCTACTCAGCAGCAGATCTAGCATAAGCCTGGCTCTTGCTATACTGACTTCCCTGCTGAGTCCTCAGGATAACCTGATTTTTAGATGTCCAAGAATAGGATCATTTTCTCTGTTGTACTGTCTTTTTAAAATTGAACACATATAAAATACAGAAATTATTTACTGTAGAATTACTTTAAATTAGCTGATCCATTAAGAAAATAAGTCATAATTATTTGACTCATAAATATTTTATTTCCGACAGAATTCCTGGCAGCCACTTTCCAGGATCAAATCGAATGTAACTGCTTAGAGAAATGAATATACACCAAGAAACCTATTTCTCTTTAGTAGTTGTACAAAAACTAGCAGACAGTGTTGGTGAAAAAAATATCTAAGATAATCATGTTACTTATTTTACTGAAGCACTTCAGTTCCATATGAAGATAATCTAATCTCTATCACCCTGGTTGAATTTTATTTAATATCACCTCTCTTAAACTTCCATTATGGTTATCTTATTCATTTGAATTTCTGTATTAGAAAAATCATGAACCATTATATCATACAATTTGAAAAGATAAAAGTGACACAAAACAAAGTCCAGAGAATCAAATATTTAGTCCTGGTATTGGAAGCATTTAGTTACAAAATCTTATTATGGCCTATCATGTGAAGATACTAAGAAAAGATAATTCTAGTAAATAAGCATATTTTATTTGTTGAGTATTTATTTATTTGGAGTTACCTAAAACTAAAGCATATATTTCTTATTAAACACAACTATTACTAAAGCAAGTTGAGCTTTGCTCATTGAACTACAAATTAGTTTTTTAGGACTATAATTGGAAAAAAATATCCTTAAACCAGATCTGCCCTAAGAATTCTTTAGCGATGCAAATTATGGGCCTTAGTAGTACTTCCTGAAGGTGGCTAACTGTCAGTGCAACCAGGCATTCATGCTCTAAGAATAAAAAAGTACTATTTCAAATACAAAATTTGTTAACTGTACCCATAGTAATATAATTTTACAAGCAGTTTTAGGCTAAAAAAGAACACATGTTCAAATTGAGTGGACACATTTAAATTTGAAACCCTTAATAATTATTTCACTGAAAATAATTATGCTGCATAGTACTAGGACAGATCACAAATAAATCAAATATGGTTTTGAATTTCATTGTTTTATTAAACACAGTTCTTTAAATTAATGACTAACTTGCCAACCATATTTTGATATAAGTGGGCTCTATGATTCATGAGCCCATTTTCCAAGTATTGGTTCAACACTGCATGTAGTTTTCTTACTATTTTAGATGTTCCTTACATGAAAATAAATTTTTACTAAAATATTTGTATTTTGTAATCTATCTGGAAATAGGCTTAAAGATATTTTGGAAACTAATTCCAATGTGTATGCAACAATTTGTATCTTTTCCTCTTTAAATGTTGTATGTTTGTGATGTAATCATGTAATATTTAAAATTTCAAATCTAATACAGATTGATTTTACACTTCTTAATGTGTGGTTTTTAAACAACTATTACTCTTAGGTGAAAATAAGATCCTTTGTTTAAAAAACAACTATGCAGTTCTTAAGGTGTCCAGAAGATGTCTTTGTTGCCCTTTAGTTTTGACAACTGCTTTCCTTACAGTGCTCTGATGAGTGTCTGCTCTTCTGTTACTAACTTGGTATCATCGGCTTTTTTTCTTTCATGATTTTGTATAAATGAAATACTGAATATATGTTGCTTTTGTAATGACAATTGTCTTTTAAAATAATAAACTAGATGGGAAAAATAAGAATAATTGGCTTTCCCTAGAGGGAAAGGAAAAAGGAATTTTCAAGAATTAGAAAAGTATAAAGCAGGAGGAACAGGAAAACAGGAAAGCAAGAAAAACATAACTCATTATTCAACATCCACTTAACATTTAGCATATTTTCTTGTAGCCATTTTTCCTATGCATTTGTAATATATTTGAGATCTATCATTTGATTTTTATGTACTACACACTGTTAAATTCTGAGGTATCTTACTATTTCTATTATAAATTTTTAATTACATCTGAATTTCTTCTTGAAAGTAAATTAATTTGTAATACTTTTTTTTTTTTAATTTTAAAGGGGGGAGAAGAGAGGAGGGCCAGAGAGAGAGAATCTTAAGCAGGCTCCATGCTTAGCATGGAACCCCATGCGGGGCTCAATCTCACAACCCTGAGATCATGACCCGAGCCAAAATCATAAGTCGGACGCTTAACTGACTGAGCCACCCAGGTGCCCTGGTAATACAGAATTTGATAGTAACACTAAAAATAATATTAATATGTATCTAGGCATTGCTAGGTACTATCCAGAAAATAGACATAGATCCAACCTTTAGAACATTTTAATATAACTACATGACAAATAATTTCATATAAAGTAATGAGAGGGATGATTACTAACATAATTTACACAGTTCTGAATTTTTTTCTGCCATGAGAGCAGATGACACTGACATGATAGAGAACGTACTCCCCTGAGAATGCCTAGATGGGTTAAGCCACTGGTTATGTGCAGTTCATAAAGCAATAGTTATAACTTCATTCCTTTCCTGTTCAACAAAACAAAACAAAAATGTAATTGAACATGAGGGATGTTTTTATAGGAATGGCTTTAGATCTGTGCTAAATAATTCAAGTAAATCATAAACTGAGGAATTTTAAGTTATAGTTACAATTATTTGTAACATACTTCACAACTGATTATGACAAAACAGGCAAATAGTGCTTTAAATTTATAAACCACTAGCCCATACTTTACATGGTTTATCCTAATAACCCACTCTATGAAGTAGATATGACATGTATGGTCTCCATTTATAGATAAAGAAACTGGCTTAAGGAAAATATATCATACCAAATCCTAGATTTTTTTCAACTCCGAATTCATTACTTTTTCAATTACTACAAGTGAATTGACATTTAATTATTACCAATGTGCTATGTAATCAGCTGTTGTAGAGCCCTAATGTATGCTGTAAACTATTTATTCATTCTCTTCCAGTGTATTTAGCTTAGGGAAAATGCATAATTTCTACAGTAAAATTAGTTCTTTGCTCCCAGCAAATGTCCTAATAGATTTATTTTGTATGCAGTCATATGCATGAATATACGACTTGTTTTAAATTAAAAACAATTCCACAAACAACCTGGAAAGCTAAAAATTAGGGCACTTTATAGATTAGGAGCCTACAACGCTGAACTGAATATAGACGATGTCAACATGATCTTCTGATATCTATGTATGAATATGGACTATAATAATTATTCAATAATAATTTTATTATTTACTTCTCTTTTTATAGTTCTAAACTTCTCTGATTGTTGGCACAAAATTAACTATGGTTGTGAACATATTTTTTCCCACAATATTTAGTGTGTACTGTGTGTGTATGTTTGCAGGCACCCATGGCCAGTTTTAAAATAATCCTTATATTTAATTAACATGCCATTTCACTGTTTATTCATATCTTTCATACATTATGAGAAGTGTTTGTTTTAAAACATTAGATCTTATTGTTAGTCATGCTTTAGGCTCTTAGCTTCAATTAAATGTTACTTATATAAAAAGAAGTAAATTATTTATAGTTCTGTAAGAGTAGAAACAAGCACTGATGGTCAAGTTCTGTTGGTTTTTCAATGAATCTGATCAAATCAATCCTTTTTATGAGATAGAAACTGGCTGGTTTTTTAAATTCCTATAATACTTAGAGCTTCTGGATGACCTCCAAGTGCCTAACTGCTTTTCTTATTCATCTCTGCAGTTGCCTTCATTACTGAAATATTTTTTAAGATTTTTATTATTTTTTTTAAGTAATCTCTACACCCAACATGGGGCTTGAACTTATAACCCCAAAATCAAGAGTCACATGCTCTACCGACTAAGCCAACCAGGTGCTCCTATTGAAATATTTTTAAAGAAAAACTATACAAATTACAATTTTAGTTCACAGTTGCCTTTAAGAACTAGGTCAGCAAGAAGAACACAGTTATTTTTTTAGTAATATTTTCTTTCTAGAAGTTTTTATTTTATAAAAATATGAATTATAATATACTTTATTACTTTTTCTTTCATTGATGAATAAAAATGTTTTGTAAGCTGAGCGCCTGGGTTGCTTAGTTGGTTAAGCATCTGACCCTTGATTTTGCTCAGGTCATGATCTCAGGGTCATCAGATGGAGCCTGCATCAGCCTCTGTGCTGGGCGTGGAGCCTGCTTAAGATTCTCCCTCTTCCTCTCCCTCTCTCTTAAAAAAAAAAAAAAAAAAAAAAAGTTTTACAAACTACTGAAAAGACATTTCTCAAACCAAATTTGTGCATTTTTTTTTATCTTAAAATTTTGTTTTGGTGAGGATTTTTCCTTATAATTAAGATAAAATGAATGATTTTATAGCCAAAACATGAAATGCTGTAACCTGAAAATAGAATATTCAAAGGAACTCAGAAGTGAAGTAGCTTTGAAAGTGGTGATATCTGAAATCAAATTATTGATCATTTATGTTTCATTTATTAGGGCTTACCTTAACCATATGGTCTCTTAGGGACATCAAAAAGCCAATTCATCATCATCATTTTCCATATAAAATACATGTGATTCTGAAATGCTAAGTTTAAAATTAGAGTAGATTTTTCTTTATATTGTATTATTAAAAATAAGAGTATGTCCATAGGCTCTGAATAAAATTCTAATTAACTTACAAATGTTTAAATATATTTCATACCAGAAGAGTTACATTTGTTAAACATTACAAAGAGGGAAAAAAAGGTTAGTGATGATCTTACTATTTTTGTAAACCATTTTTGGTTACATTTATCCTAATAAAAATATCTGTATTTTAAATAGAAAAAAATAAGATTGTGTGGTTTAAAAGCTGTAGATTTTAATCATGGACCTGCATGCTTTATATCTTGCTTACTGTAAAACATTTTTTTCTAGAAAATGTTTTAGATAATTTTAGCCATTTGGCTCTACTATTTGTTCCATCTTTAATTATAACATAATGCCCCCTCTACCATTTCTCCCCTCCCCAAAATGTTTTGCAAGTATGTTTCTCAAAGAACAACAAAAAGAGGCTAATCTGTAAAAAATATATCAATAACATTTTTAAGTTTCCAATTATTTCTTATTTCTTGCCATCAATTTGGCTGAAAACAGGTATTTACAAACACTGGTAGCCTACTTTCTTATGGTCTTTCACTTTTTTATGAAGTGCTTTAAAAGAGTTCAATCAACCTTAATGGTGCATTTTTAGTTAAGGAAATAGAATAGGGAGAAGTCAATTTGAGCTCCCAGATGAACAAGTGTCTTGAGAAAAAATAGGCATAAATGGGTTTAGAAAACAGAGAGAGTAGGAGTAAAATGCAGTGAGCAGAGCACTCAGAGAAGCCACATACAATGGAAAGAATAAAATACTGCAGAGCTTTTTAAGCTACATACAATTGGAACAATGGACTTGATCCAGCCATCTATATTAAACTGTTAAAAGGTGAAAAGCAAGCTGGAATTCTATAAAGAGTGTTGAGGAACAGTAGAATGGAGCGCTTTAAATCTAAAGAGAATGAATGCAGTCATTCAATAGGATGGAAATGAAGTCAAAATTGGCATATTTCCCTGGTTAATTTACCTTGTGAAGGACTCTGTTCAGTTTAGGTATTAAGCCATTATTAGCAACAAAATAGTCTTTAAACTGCCACCTTTGGAGTTTTTAAAGCAACAACATAGTGTACATCTGTAAATTTCATATGCACATACCACATACACATACACATGTAAGTAAAATACAACATATAGATCTCATATAATTGTAACAATTTAATATTATAGTCTACAGCAATCAGTACACTATATACATCAAACTTCCCATTCTTCAAAAACAAAAAAGGCTAATTTAGAGTTAGTGGCAAAGATGAAAGTGTACAATTATAAAAACTTAAAAAAGAAAACTGATCTAAAATAACACATGTAACTCAGAGAACAGAATACTGTGGAATGATTGAATGGCTTAAATTTTTTTAATTAGCTGGCAGTCAATCAGAAAAGATTTTTTTCACATTTTGGGAAAATTTTTATTGAATGAACTGATACACTTTCCTTCTTTAGTAACTAGAATAAAATTTTATTTTCAATGATTTATAGTGCCTCAGGGTGATAGTTGTGCATGATTCACAATTTTACAGAAATGTAGCTGAAAAAGTATATAGAATGTGTCCTGTAATGTTTTGAATGAACGTATATCAATGGAAACACATCTAAAACATCTATAAATAGAAACTGAGTAAGACTAAAGTCCAAACATTTATTAATGTTAACAGGTTGAGCTATTAGCTTTCAAAAAGAATGTTAGCCATATACTGGGGCATTGGGGTGGCTCAGTCGGTTAAGTGGCTGCCTTCGGCTCAGGTCATGATCTCAGGGTTCTGGTATCAAGCCCTACATCTGGCTCCTTGCTCAGCAGGAAGCCTGCTTCTCCCTCTCCCTCTGCCTGCTTGCCATCCCCCCTGCTTGTGCGCTCTCTCTCTCTCTCTCTGTGTCAAATAAATAAATAAAATCTTCAGAAGAAAAAAAAAAGAATGTTAGCCATATAATCATCATCCTTCTTTTGTTATTAAATGCTTTAAATATTTATTTATTCTCTTTAGACTTAGTATTAACTGACGAATATTGACATTATCAAGGATTTAAACAACAGCAACAGTGAAGATTTCCTAATATCACAGAACTGTTTCAATATAATGCTAATTTCAGGTTTTTTTCAGTGCATTGTAAGAAAATAAGAGGAGAAATATGTACTTAAAACATGAGTATTTCAGTTAACTTAAATATTTAGAAAATAAATCATCAAAAACAGTTATTAAGGATAATAAAGGCCAAATTTAATTTTTAAAGAGCTTTATTTTCATGGAGGAAACAAAAAATGAAGAAAAAAATTAGTTTTTGTTGGAAACCACTTTTCTCTTGTAACTCCAAAAGTTAAGTAGTTGTTTCTAATATTAATCCTGCATATTTTTGATCACTTTCAATTATATTCAAAAGATCAAAAAAGAATGCTATTATGAGCCTAGATGAGGAAAATCAAGTGAAAACAAAGCAGAATATTGGTATCTAAAGTAATTTTATTCATATTTGGTTATAAATAAGTTTACCTCCCTTACTGGATCTTAAACATTTAAGTTATTTTATCTTGAGATCAGTTATTAATATATACTGTTTTGTTTCCCACTGAATTTTATAATTTTATTTATTATGTTTATGATATTTGGAGGGGAAAGAACAAAAATGATTTTTTAAAAAATTCTAAAATCTACTCACTAATTTAACTGATGGTATAATATTATAAAAAATATTAAAAATGTATGGGCTTATAAGTTTTTAAAAATTGATACTATTCCTTTGATACATATCACTTTTTCATCTGTATGTGTGATCAAGCTTACCACAGCTAACTGGCCTATATATTATTATTTTCTAAAGATTTTTATTTATTTATCTGAGAAAGAGACAGAGAGAGCACGTGTACACACAAGTGGGGGTATGGGTAGAAGCAGAGGGAGAGGGAGAAGCAGACTCCCCACTGAGCAGGGAGCCTGACATGGGACTCAATTCCAGGAGCCCAAGATCATGACTGGAGCCAAAGGCAGATGCCTACCTGACTGAGCCACCCAGGTGCCCCTAAATGGCCTACATGTTAAAGAGGTAAGCACATGAATAATGTTTTGGCAGAGAATAGAGGATACAAAAGTAACAAAAAGAATGACATAAATCAAAGAGCTGTCCTCCCACACAGATCACTTCTATTTCATGACATTATACTCTTAGTGTTCTTTTACACTTATAAAGGATGTATACCTCACCATCTGGGAAACCAAAAACTCAATTATATACCATTATCAAATCTTCAATATAACAAAGAAAACAATATCAGAACCAACCCCAAGATCTGTGAAATTATTTCCCCTAGGTATTACAAACTTAGAAGACTTCAGGGACCTGCCGCATAACCTAAATGAAGGAGACCAGATAAAAGAAAAATTAACAGCCAGAAACATAATCAACTGTACTTTTACTGAAATAAAATGTGCTAGTTTCCATTTGCCCTTCCAGATCTACTCTACACCTTTCCCTGCTTTGTCATTCTAGAGAATGACTCATGGACAACATCTGCCAGGGTTCTTTGTCTCTCTGTCTGGCAGTTGGGTTTAGCCAATGGAAGACACTGGCAGTCTATCAAAGAGAGGGAGAACAATAAAATTTAGGCTTTAGTAGTAACTGTATTCCTTTATAAGGGCCCCAGCTACTCTTAGGCTCTCCTAAAACTCTCTGGATTCTAGCAAACTCCCTCCTTTTACACTTCAGGCCTAAGGCTGTTGCAAATTTGTAATGATTCACCAATGCTGGTCTTTTATAATTCATTACTCATCTGGTTTGGAACTGACACCTGACACCTTTTTCTTCTACAGCAAGATGTTAATGTGAGGTTGGAATTGATTGATTGCAGTATGAAATACAGACTTCAGTTCTGGGAGCCATATTTTTAAATTAGTCTCATGGCCAAAAATAAAAAAAAAGAGAAGTGTTCACAAATACAAGAACTTTAATTATGGATAAAATCTTTCATAGTAGTTTTTACATATTACTCCGGAATGTCTATAGAATTCTAGTATTCCAATGTCACTTTATTTAATTTTCAATTCACTAAATTCCATTTATAACTATTCATTCTCTTGATGGATGGACATCTGGGCTCTTTCCATAGTTCGGCTATTGTGGACAGATGAATGGATAAAGATGTGATATATACATACAATGGAATATTACTCAGCCATCAAAAAAATGAAATCTTGCCATTTGCAATGACATGGATGGAACTAGAGGGTATTATGCTAAGTGAAATAAATCAATCAGAGAAGGAAAATTATCATATGATCTCACTCATATGTGGAATTTAAGAAACAGGATCATAGGGGAAGAGAGGAAAAAATAAAACAAGACAAAATGAGAGAGGGAGATAAACCATAGAGACTCTTAGTTATAAGAAACAAACTGAGGGTTGCCAGAGGGGAGGTGGGTGGGGGAATGGCGTAACTGGGTGATGGACATTAAGGAGGGCACGTGATGTAATGAGCACTGAGTATTATATAAGACTGATGAACCACTGAACTCTACCTCTGAAACCAATAATACATTATATCTTAATTGAATTTAAATAAAACATTAAATAAATAAGTATAACCATTCATTCTCATTATCAGTATTAAAAAAACTAACTGCACAATTAGTTCATATTCATAAAGTTTGAAATCATGTAAACATTGAAATCTAGTCTTTTACTCCATATATTTAGAGGTGTCATACAGGCCATCACTTGTTTTTCTGGAAATTAATTTCAGCCTAGTAAGGGGGCCAGACTACTCCTTGTCAAACTTGCAAAGATAAAATTTCTCTACAATTGAGCAAAGTAAACCATATGTCTGTATAACTACTAGTGGATGTCCTTCCAGAGGAATTTCCAGAGAATTTAGATGTAGTATCAGCCCAAAAGGCTGTCCTTAAACCAATCTTCATTTGTGATCTGAGCCAAGAATTTTGTGGATGATCTGCATAAGTCAGTTTTCCTGGTTGAAAAAACTCTCTTCAAAACCGTGCTTGACTAAGCACCAGACCAATTGTGCAGCACAGCAATCTACAGAACTGTGCATCCAGTTCATTTAAGCTCCCAGCCCCACTCCACCCCCAACTCTACTATGGATTTTTTTCCCCTTGATTGTCGGTAATTTACTATTTTGGACTGAAAGCCTAAAGAATTCTTCTTCTTCATTATTAAATTTTTTTTTTTAAAGATTTTATTTATTTATTTGAGAGAGAGAATGAGATAGAGACAGAGAGAGCATGGGGGGGGGAGGGTCAGAGGGAGAAGCAGACTCCCTGCTGAGCAGGGAGCCCGATGCGGGACTCGATCCCGGGACTCCAGGATCAGGACCTGAGCCAAAGGCAGTGGCTTAACCAACTGAGCCACTCAGGCGCCCTCATTATTAAATCTTATTAACTATAGCCCTACGCCATGCTCCAGAATTTTTCTGTTTCCTTTATTGTCAGCCCGTATTTAAAGTTTATGGTTAGGTCCTTCTCTGTGGTTGTTGATGGTGATTTTTTTTTATTGTTTCTGTTGTTGTAGTTGTTAGTTATTTTGTTAGAAATTGGGGGACAGTGATTCATTCACCTATCTAGAAGTTCTTACATGAAGATTTTCATGTCTTTCCTAAACACAAAAAAGTAATTCATGTACAAGTTTTGTGTCTAAAATACTGAGTAAAACTGTACAAATTTAAAGGGAACCTAGTGTATTAAAGATTGGTTTTTATCAAGGTAGGTAGAAATAAAATGAGCTTGATTAGTAAATTTAAGAAGTGTATACATAGAAACTTTGAGGAAAGTTAGACAAAATGGGAAACCCAACAGAAGTAAAGAATGTTTTGCATTTTTTCAACCCAAGGAGTAAGAAAGCTAAGGATACTACCTACCAAGGATTAAGGTTTTGGTAAAGCCTCATGACTACTTTTGGTTGTCCCGGCAATGGGAGCCCCACCATTTGAAAGTGGTATTATAACGAAAACAAAAACAACCAAACTCATGCACATGAAGTACATGAGAATTAAAGACAAAGTAACTTATGGTCTCACTAGCTCTATCTTGGGAAAATGTCTGGGGATGTTAAGTTTGAGAGTGTTTGTGCTCTATATAATCAGATAATGTAATCAAGTGTGATGTATCCATAGTAAATTATCCATTGTACTTACGGCAGTCACAACCTGGAAGGTTTTTACATTGAGAAAATGAAGGAGCTTATTATCTTCCTGTCAAGTATAAGACGGCTGGGGATTTAGGGAGTTCCAGCTCTTTGTCGTTTACATAGCTTTCCCCATCCTCTGCTATGGACCCAGGTTTATTCTGCACAAAGAGAAAAGTGGGATTAGAACTAAGAGTCAACACAGGAGTTCCTTGCTCCCATCAAGAATCATACTGACCCCACAAATAAATAGAGATAACTGGATTGTACATCTGTGCTCTTCTCCGCAAAAGTAGAAAATGCCACGAATTATTTAACATTTGCACACAGTTTTTCCTGTAACTTTCATAAACATCTCCACCATTTCTTTAACTTACTGATGAAAAGAATTTCTAATCAGGTTCACCTTTACAAATCTTCGTTACTAATCAGAGTACATAATTTTCTCCTGCATTCAATAGACTGTGTGGCATAAGAAGAAATCTATTCGGTCTTTATCCCTGGTTTCTGACACAAAGCTCCTAAAACCCTTGGAATTTTCTGAGTGATGAGTATCTTTTGTCATTCATAAGGAGCCCCTTTACAGCACACCTGAGTTTATGTTAATGAGTTGACAAAGAGTGGGGCTCCTAGATAGCATCAGGATGGAACTGGTCACCAGAAAGACGGAGTGATTAGAGGGTTAGAACTTTCAGCCCCACTCATGACCTCTGGGAAGAGGAAGTGGTGTAGAAGCTGGAGATCACAGCCCTGTAACAACTCTTCATGATGAGCTTCCAGCTGTTACACAATCCGCATGGCAGGATGGTTGGCACACCCCAATTTCATAGGGACAGAAACTCCTGCACTAGGGACTCTTTTGGACCTCGCTCTATGTACCTCTTCTTCATCTCTATCCTTTATCTCTTTTATAATAAAATGGCAAACATAAGTAAATGTTTCTCTGAGTTCTGTGAGCCACCCTAGCAAATTAATCTAATCTGAGAAGAGGGTTGTGGGAACCTCCAATTTATAGCCAATTAGTCAGAAGCACAGGTAACAACCTGAACTTGAGGCTGGTATCTGAAATACGGCCAGTGTTGTGAGACTGAACTCTCAACATATGGGATCTAATGCTATCTCCAGATAGATAGTGTCAGAATTGAGTTAAATTTGTAATACACCTAGTCAATCTACTAAGAATTGGAGAATTGCTTGGGGGTATGGGGAAAAAACACATTGGAACATGTAAAGAATACTGATGATTGTGGCAAAATACCACAGGTAATCGTCTATGAATACTAAAATTAATAGATGGCAGTATAACCAGGATATTAGAATGGCCTCTAAGATTTCCCACAATATATTTTAACTACAAACAGAAAAATAGTAACTTCACAGTGGGAAACCCTGGTAAATACCACTTTAAGTGATCAGAGTTAACATCACCAATAATAAGATGTATCAATACCCTGATATGATGCACTGATAGTTCTGTGGTATTCTTGCCAAAAATACATAAACTGATCATGAGAAAATATCAGAAAGACCCAAACGAAGGAGCATTCTACACGTAACTGGCCAATAACTCTTCAAAAGGGTCAAGGGCATTGAATAATGAAAACAGAGGAACTATAATAAATTGGAGAAAACTAAGGAGATATAACAACTAAGTGTAATATATGGGATTCTGGATTGGATCTTGGACCAGGAAAAGGACGTGAGTGGGAAAACTGGTGAAATCTGTTAAGGTCTGTAGATTAGTTAACAGTATTTATCAATGTGAAAAGCTCACATAATCAATAGAAAGGCTGGAAAACCAGGCTATATAATGAGCTCCATGGAAAGCTGAGTGGTCATAATTATAGGCAATGTCATGACACAGGAATAATTTAATTATGGCACCACTGCCTTGCAGCTACATGGGTGCTACTGGGCCCTGGATGTTCCTGCTGCCATCAGAATGAATTCTAACTATCCCTGCTTCTTTGCTTCCCATGATTACACTGAAAGCCCCAGGAAGATAGCCAAACTTACACTGCCTGCCAAAACCTTAGTTATAAGAGTTTAAAATAAGCATCAGTATTTGTCAACTGTCCAGGTGGGACCCCACTTTCCCACTAAGGCTGCCACAGTGGCAAACAAAAGGAAAGGATTCAAATGTTGGGCAACTAAAAGGCAACAAATACGCAGTACGTGAAATAATTTAAACTTTTAATGGAGTTGAACAGGTACATTGATGTTTAGAATTTTTAAAGTGGCTTCACTATAAAGGGGGTATAGTAAACTATGGAAGTTGTTCTTTTCGTCTGCTCAGACAATTCTCCTACCTTCTTTCTTCAGATTCCTTTGGGAAACTCCTTCTCAACTCTATGTTAGTGTTGGGGCTGCCAGTGATAGGGGTAGGCATACAGGACCTGAAATTGAGATATGGACATTGGGAGAGTGATTTATTTCTTCCACTGCAATTGCTTAACTGGGAGGGTGTGAGTGTGAAGCCTTTGAAAGCATTTGTCTGCCACTAGGAGAGAATCTATTTGAAGAATAAAGCAATGCAAACCAAGAGTGGAGAAAGTCCTGACAGCGGTCTTTGAGGCTCTGGATGCAGTCTCAAGATCTACCCTTGGACCTCCCAATTACAATGCGCTAATAAATCTTTTGGGGAATTCAATTGCTGTCATTCGTATCCAGAAGTGTTCTGACATAGTGCAATGCATAAGATGTAGAAGATAATATCCTTTCTGTTTTGAGTTCTACAATTAAAGAGTAATGAAGCAATACAGTTCCCCCACTTCCCATAGTGGGGGTAGGAAGGATATTTGGTCATCAATTCATAAAAAAGTTTTAAAGGTAAAGAAAAATGCAACTTCTCTTAGGATCAAAGGGAACTATGGCCTGGTAAAAGAAAAGCTGGGAAGTTAATTGCTTGAGAAAGTCAAAATCAGGAGTAAAAGACGTAGATTAAAGCTATACCATAGGAAATTCATGTTTGTTATAAGACTTTCTTAATAGGAAAGAAATAATTGAATGTTTCATAAGGTTATTTTTTTTTTAAAGATTACAATTTGGGGGCGCCTGGGTGGCTCAGCCATTAAGTGTCTGCCTTCGGCTCAGGTCATGATCCCAGAGTCCTGGGATCGAGCCCCACATCAGGCTCCCTGCTCAGCGGAGAGCCTGCTTCTCCCTCTCCCACTCCCCCTGCTTGTGTTCCCTCTCTCGCTGTGTCTCTCTCTCTCTGTCAAATAAATAAAAATAAAATTTTCAAAAAAAAAAAGATTACAATCTGGCCTGCATGAGGTGGTATACAACTTAAATAATGTTGTAATAAAAGTCAAAGGATCCATTACAGTCAGATTCATCATTACCTACCTATTAAATCCTAACTTCTCTGGACCTCTGGTTTCTCACTTTTAACACAAGCATCTCTTTACACCTCTAAAATTGAGATTGAACATTAAAAGTTCATTTAGTCTGACAATTACATTTTTTTGCTACTACCAACATACATGAGCTTAGAAAAGCATGAAGAGTAAGTAGAACAAATTTCAAATCATAAATTTGAACATAATACAATAGAACTTGGTGATACTCAAAATTATTTTTCCAAATGGCACAAAAACAGACACATAGATCAATGGAACAGAACCCTCTTACACTGTTGGTAGGAATGCAAGCTGGTGCAGTCACTCTGGAAAACAGTATGGAGACTCCTCAAAAAGTTAAAAATAGAGCTACCCTATGACCCAGCAATTGCACTACTGGGTATTTACACCAAAGATACAATTGTAGTGATCCAAAGGGGTACCTACACCCCAATGTTTATAGCAGCAATGTCCACAATAGCCAAACTGTGGAAAGAGCCCAGATGTCCATCAACAGATGAATGGATAATGAAGATGTGGTATATATATATATATATACACAATGGAACACTACTCAGCCATCAAAAAAATGAAAGCTTGCCATTTGCAAAAACGTGGATGGAACTAGAGTATTATGGTAAGCAAAATAAGGCAATCAGAGAAAGACAATTATCATGATCTCACTCATATGTGGAGTTTAAGAAACAAAACAGTATTATAAGGGAAGGGAGGGAAAAATAAAACAAGACAAAACCAGAGAGGGAGACAAACCACAAGAGACTCTTAATCATAGGAAACAAACTGAGGGTTGCTGGAGGGGAGGTGGGTGGGGGGATGGGGTAACTGGGTGATAGACATTAAGGAGGGCACATGATATAAGGAGCACTGGGTATTATATTAGACTGATGAATCATTGAACTCTACCTCTGAAACTAATAACACATTATATGTTAATTAATTGAATTTAAATAAAAGAATAAAATAAAAATTCTTTTCCCAACTGCTTTATGTATTTCATTTTTTCACTGTACTGTGCTTTTAAATCTATTGACTAGCCCTCTTTTCAACTTGTGATGCATATCTAGAAATCCATCCATTGCTTCAACCACTTAAAAAAACTTTTTATTGTAGTAAAATATACAGAACACAAAATTTACCATTTTAATCTTTCTTTGCTTTTTCAAATGTGGTGGAATACACATAAAATTTACCATCTGAACCATTTTTAATTGTACAGATGAATGGTATTAGGTACATTCACAGTGTTGTGTTACCATCACCACCATCTATCTCTAGATCTCTTTTCACCTTGCAAAACTGATACTCTGTACCCATTAAACAATAACCTCCTATTCCCTCTTCTCTAAGCCCCTAGCAACCGCCATTTTATTTTCTGTATCTATGAATCTGATTACTCTCATATAAATGGAACCATACAGGATTTGTCTTTTTGTGACTCGTTTATTTCACTTAGCATTATGCCTTCAAAGTCCATCCATGTCATAGCATGTATCAGAATTTCTTTCCAAGGCTGAATAATATTCATGGTATATACATACCACATTTTGCTTATCCATTCATCCATCAATGGACAGTTGGTTTGCTGCTATTATGAATAAGGCTGCTATGAACATTGGTGTACAAATACCTCTTCAAGTCCCTGCTTTCACTTCTTTGGAGTATATACCCAGAAGTAGAATTTCTGGATTATATGGTAATTCTATCTTTAACTTTTTGAGGAGCCACCATACCATTTTCTACAGCAGTTGCACTACTTTATATTCCCACAGGCAATGAGCAAGGGTTCAGTTGAGAACTACTTTTATACATTAAAATGTTTTATTATTTTTAAATAATATGCATTTCAATAACAAACACTGAAATGATCATCTAACCATGCTAATACAGCTATTATTTTCTAAAATCCAAAAGTTTTCTCATTTGTATAATTTTACAGAACAGTAATATTTTATATAATTTTTGGTTTTTTCTGCATTATACATCTAAGCATTTTCCATGACATTACAACACCCCAAATTATCATTTTAATGTCTGTATCATATTCAACCAAAGGGAAATACTATTGTTTTCTTAATCATTGAACCTTTGAACATTCAAGTTGCTTCCAATTTACATCATTAGAAATATACAAAAAACACATATGCTCATATATCCTTTTTTTCTGTTGAATACTTTCCATAGGAAGGTATCAATGTTAAAATGTTTACACATTTTTATATAGTTGTTGACAAATATCACTAAATTTATTTCCAAAGGATAACAATTTGTATTACCCTAGCAGTCTCACCACAGTGACCCACGACTGGAGGGAGTTATCCTTCTATGCATCTCTAATTCCCTAACAAGCTGCCTATCACCTGGTAAACACACAATACATGTTTACTAATTGAATTCAGGAATGAATAAATGAGAATGCCATTTAACTGAATCCTTACCATTACTGAATCTTATTTTTTTGCTAATTTATGATAGCCAGTGCATTTTAGACTGGCTTAAACTATTTTAAAGCGGGGCGCCTGGGTGGCTCAGTCGTTAAGCGTCTGCCTTCGGCTCAGGTCATGATCCCAGGGTCCTGGGATCGAGTCCCACATCGGGCTCCCTGCTCGGCAGGAAGCCTGCTTCTCCCTCTCCCACTCCCCCTGCTTGTGTTCCTGCTCTCGCTATGTCTCTCTCTGTCAAACAAATAAATAAAAAATCTTTAAAAAAAAAACCAAACTATTTTAAAGCAATAAAAATTGGGGCACCTGGGTGCCTCAGTCGGTTGGGTCTTTGGCTTGGGTCATGATCCCAGGGTCCTGGGATCGAGCCCTGCATCAGGCTCCCTGCTCGGCGGGAAGCCTGCTTCTCCCTCTCCCACTCCCCCTCGTATTCCCTCTCTTGCTGTCTCTCTGTCAAATAAATAAATTAAAAAAAAAAAAGGCAATAAAAATTGCAGGCATTGGCCTGCAAATCACAAGGCCCATAAAAAATGAATCTTCTTGCCAGCATAAAAGTCTTTCTTGGTATGTAAACATTTTCCTATACATTGCCAGGTGTAATGTAATTTCACTCAATTATAACCTTTCATTCTAAACATAAAATAGTATTGTGGGGTCACTTTCCTTATTTGCCATCTTTTGTGGTATTGGGTAGATATAATCTCTATTTAGTATTTATGTATTAGCAAACAAAATAGTGTCAGCCATTCTTAACTCATCATAACCAAAATGTCATTGGCTCTAGGTTTTCTTTGTCTTATTTTGTTTTTTGTTGTGAATTTTCTAGCCATTAAACTGTGAGTTCTTTGACATTAAATAATATTTCTATTTCATCTTTGTACCTGCCAAACTGACAAAACTTTGCATGATAGGAATCAACAAATATTTTTGGTATACATATTATGCTATATATTTTGTTTGATTTAATTGAGAATAATTTTAAAGAATCATGATAAAAATCAATTATATATGTATTAAAAATATACATTATAAGGTACCCTCTTTATGTTAGGGTACTAGAATAAAATTACCAGATAAAAAGGAAGATTTAAACTATCCTGATATTCAGTGTAGTAATTCTTCTTCAAGGGTTGCAAATTATAATGGGAATGTTACAAAACTGTCAAATTCTTCCCAAAGCAATCTTCAAGTTAATCAACATAGACAATCATTCTTTTCATTTCTATGGCAATAAGAAAATTTTAAGCAGTATCTTTTGATTGGAGTTGTCTTGAAAATTACTTTGTTGGAGGCCTTTATTTTAAAATGCAACAAGACTGAAATATTAAATGTAATTTGTCATGCAGCCTAGAGAAAGAATGAAGCATTTGGTACATTTTTCCTAATTGTTTCTGATTGCTGCCTGGGTAGCTCCAGCACTTCTCCATCTTCAAAATCACCTTCCAGGGCTTCAACATCTTTGACCATTACTTTTAATCAAAGGGGCTAAACATAAAATAAATTGACTATTATGTAGCAGAAATCTTAACAATACTGGCTTTCACATTTTTATTTAATTGACCTTAAAGAGAGAGGCCTCAGAAACTAAACTGTTAATGAATTCTGATTAAGGTGACAAATTACCTAATGTTAATACTGACAGAAATCACTGTCCCAGGAAAAGTGGTCAATACTAAAGTCAATGGAATTCAGTTTTCCAATGATAATCATGTTTCGTGAGGGCCTGTTTAACAATAAATAAAGCTCATTCGTATGTTTAAAGTGTGATTATTTAGAAAACTTATACACCTTAAAAATTTGCATGAATTTCCTTCACACTAAGAGCACTGTTTTCTTAAATTTCCACATTGTAATCTGATACATATTGTTAAGCAATACATATTGTTAAAAATACATTAACAGGATGAAGCGGGGAGCCGTGATTCCGCGGGCAGATATCGGAGGATAAAAGGCAGCGGGAGGGTGCCTGGCAGTGGGGATCCTACACCGCTGGTGAGCGACAGCCTTGCGTGCTGGGGATGGGCACAGACTCTCAGACTGGTAGCAGCGGGGAAAGGACTTTAGGGCAGCCCCCGGGGTGGAAACCCGGAGTGGTGGGGTCACGCATGCGCGAACTGGGAGCGGCTGGCAGTTTTAGAAGCACAAAGGGCAGAGACGTGCCCCGACCTGGAGGCAGGACTGGGAGCACTGCGGAGGGGCGCACAACCCAGGACGCTGCAGTTTATAGCAGCATGGACAGAAACGGAGACGGTGTGGCCTGGAGAGCTCACTGAAGAACAGACTGCAGTCTCTGCTCTGAGGCAGAGGGTTGGAAATGGTCTCTTCTGCTCTGACTCGCAGAAGAGACGCAGAAAGCTGCCAGGGAAAGCCACCAGAGAACAAAAGCCCCAAAAACTGATTCCCGCTGAGCCCATCCCCTGCCACAGGGGCGCAAGGCAACTCCGCCCAAACAGGTTTGCCTGAGTAACAGCGCCACAGGCCCCTCCCGCAGAAGACAGGCTGGGAAAACAAGAGGCCAGCAACCCTAAGGTCCCTAGAAAACAGGTGCATCTTGCTTGGGTTCTGGTCAATAATTTGGACTCTTATACATTCCCTCAAACACCCATCAACAGAATGACTAGGAGGAGGAGCCCCCAAAATAGAAAAGACTCAGAGATTATGACTTATGCTGCAGATTTACAAATGGATGCAGATACAACCAAGATGTCGGAGATGGAATTCAGGCCAGCAATTGTGAAGACAATGGCTAGAATGGAGAAATCAATTAATGGCAACATAGAGTCTCTAAGGGCAGAAATGAAAGGTGAATTGGCAGAACTTAAAAATGCTATCAATGAGATCCAATCCAATCTAGATAATCTAACAGCTAGGGTAACTGAGGCAGAAGAGAGAATAAGCGACCTGGAAGACAATATAATAGATAAAAAGGGAAAAGAGGAGGCCAGGGAAAAACAACTCAGAATCCATGAAAATAGAATCAGAGAAATAAGCGACACCATGAAGCGTTCCAATGTCAGAAAAATGGAATCTCGGAGGGAGTGGAGAGAGAGAGAGGACTAGAAGATGTATTTGAGCAAACTGTAGCTGAGAACTTCCCTAATCTAGGGAATGAAACAAACATTCGTGTCCTAGAGGCAGAGAGGACCCCTCCCAAGATCAAGGAAAAGAGGCCAACACCCCGGCATGTAATAGTAAAACTTCCAAATCTTAGAACCAAGGAAACCATCTTAAGGGCAGTTAGGGGGAAGAGATTCCTTACGTACAGAGGGAGGAACATCAGAATAACGTCAGACCTATCCACAGAGACCTGGCAAGCCAGAAAGGCCTGGCAAGACATATTCAGGGTACTAAGTGAGAAGAACATGCAGCCAAGAATACTTTATCCGGCAAGGCTGTCATTTAGAATGGATGGAGAGATGCAGAGCTTCCACGACCGGCAGAAACTGAAAGAATATGTGACCACTAAGCCGGCCCTGCAAGAAATATTAAGGGGAGTTCTATAAAAGGAGTAAGACCCCAAGAGTGATATACAACAGATATTTACAGGGACAATCTATAACAACAACGTCTTCACAGGCAACATGGTAACAATTAATTCATATCTTTCAATAATCACTCTCAATGTGAATGGCCTAAACGCTCCCATAAAATGGCATAGGGTTGCAGACTGGATAAAAAGACAGGACCCATCCATATGCTGCCTACAAGAGACTCATTTTGAACCTAAAGATACATCCAACTGAAAGTGAAGGGATGGAGATCCATCTTCCATGCCAGCGGATCTCAAAAGAAAGCTGGGGTAGCAATTCTTATATCAGACAAATTAGATTTTTTAAAAATTTTTTTATTGTTATGTTAATCACCATATATTACATCATTAGTTTTAGATGTAGTGTTCCATGATTCATTGTTTGTGCATAACACCCAGTGCTCCATGCAGAACATGCCCTCTTTAATACCCATCACCAGGCTAACCCATCCTCCCACCCCCCTCCCCTCTAGAACCCTCAGTTTGTTTTTCAGAGTCCATCGTCTCTCATGGCTTGTCTCCCCCTCCGATTTCCCCCCCTTCATTCTTCCCCTCCTGCTATCTTCTTTTTTTTTTTCTTAACATATATTGCATTATTTGTTTCAGAGGTACAGATCTGAGATTCAACAGTCTTGCACAATTCATAGCGCTTACCAGAGCACATATCCTCCAGACAAATTAGATTTTAAACTAAAGTCTGTAATTAGAGACACAGAAGGACACTATATCATTCTTAAAGGATCTATCCAACAAGAAGATCGAACAATTGTAAATATCTATGCCCCCAACAAGGGAGCAGCTATCTACATAAGCCAACTGTTAACCAAAATAGTCATATTGATAACAATACGTTAATTGTAGGAGACCTCAATTCTCCACTCTCAGCAATGGACAGATCACCTAAGCAGAAAATCAACTAGGAAACAAGAGCTTTGAATGATACATTGGACCAGATGGACCTCATAGATATTGACAGAACATTCCACCCTAAAACAACAGGATACTCATTCTTCTCGAGCACACATGGAACTTTCTCCAGAATAGACCATGTACTGGGTCACAAATCAGGTCTCAACCGATACCAAAAGATTGAGATTATTCCCTGCATATTCTCAGAGCACAATGCTTTAAAACTGGAACTTAATCACAAGAAAAAATTTGGCAGAAATTCAAACACTTGGAAGCTAAAGACCACTCTGCTCAAGAATGTTTGGGTCAACCAGGAAATCAAAGAAGAACTTAAACAATTCATAGAAACTAATGAGAATGAAAACACATCAGTCCAAAACCTATGGGATACTGCAAAGGTGGTCCTAAGGGGGAAATACATAGCCATCCAAGCCTCACTCAAAAAAATAGAAAAATCCCGAATTCACCAACTAACTCTACACCTTACAGAACTAGAGAAAAAGCAACAAACGACGCCTAAGCCATGCATCAGAAGAGAAATAATTAAAATTAGAGCAGAAATCAATGAATTAGAAACCAGAAACACAGTAGATCAGATCAACGAAACTAGAAGCTGGTTCTTTGAAAGAATTAATAAGATCGATAAACCACTGGCCAGACTTACCCAAAAGAAAAGAGAAAGGACCCAAATTAATAAAATTATGAATGAAAGGGGAGAGATCACGACTAACACCAAGGAAATAGAAACAATTCTTAGAAATTCTTATCAACAACTATATGCCAATAAACTGAGCAATTTGGATGAAATGGAGGCCTTCCTGGAAACCTATAAGCTGCCAAGACTGAAACAGGAAGAAACTGACAACCTGAATAGGCCAATAACCAGTAACGAGATTGAAGCAGTGATCGAAAACCTCCCCAAAAACAAGAGTCCAGGGCCTGATGGATTCCCTGGGGAATTCTACCAAGCATTCAAAGAAGAAATAATACCTATTCTACTGAAGCTGTTTCAAAAAATAGAAACAGAAGGAAAACTTCCAAACTCATTCTATGAGGCCAGCATTACCTTAATCCCCAAACCAGGCACAGACCCCTTCAAAAAGGAGAATTTCAGACTGATATCCCTGATGAATATGGATTCCAAAATCCTCAACAAAATCCTAGCTCATAGGATCCAACAATACATTAAAAGGATCATCCACCACGACCAAGTGGGATTTATCCCCGGGATGCAAGGGCGGTTCAACATTCGCAAATCATTGTGATAGAACACATTAATAAGAGGAGGGAGAAGAACCATATGGTCCTCTCAATTGATGCAGAAAAAGCATTTGACAAAATAAAACACCCTTTCCTGATTAAAACTCTTCAGAGTATAGGATAGAGGGAACATTCCTCAAGTTCATAAAATCCATCTATGAAAAACCCATAGTGAATATCATCCTCAATGGGGAAAAGCTGAGAGCCCTTCCCTTAAGATCAGGAACACATCAAGGATGCCCACTCCCACCACTATTGTTCAACATAGTATTAGAAGTCCTAGCAACAGCAATCAGACAACAAAAAGAAATGAAAGGTATTCAAATTGGCAAAGAAGAAGTCAAACTCTCTCTTTTCACAGATGACATGATACTTTATGTAGAAAACCCAAAAGACTCCACCCCCAAATTACTAGAACTCATCCAGCAATTCAGTAATGTGTCAGGACACAAAATCAATGCACAGAAATCAGCTTCTTTCTTATACACTAACAACGCAACTGTAGAAAGAGTAATTAGAGAAACGATTCCATTTACGATAGCACCAAAAACCATAAGATACGTCGGAATAAAGCTAACCAAAGAGGTAAAGGATCTATACTCTAGGAACTACAAAACACTCATGAAAGAAATTGAAGAAGACACAAAAAGATGGAAAAATATTCCATGCTCATGGATCGGAAGAATAAACATTGTTAAAATGTCTATGCTATCCAGAGCAATCTATACCTTCAATGCCATCCCGATCAAAATTCCAATGACATTTTTCAAAGTGCTGGAACAAACAATCTTAAAATTTGTATGGAATCAGAAAAGACCCTGAATTGCCAAGGAAATCTTGAAAAAGAAAAACAAAGCTGGGGGCATCACGTTGCCCGATTTCAAGCTATATTACAAAGCTGTGATCACCAAGAGAGCATGGTACTGGCACAAAAACAGACATATAGACCAATGGAACAGAATAGAGAACCCAGGTATGGACCCTCAGCTCTATGGTCAAATAATCTTTGACAAAGCAGGAAAAAACATGGAATGGAAAAAAGACAGTCTCTTCAATAAATGGTGCTGGGAAAATTGGACAGCCACATGCAGAAGAATGAAACTCGACCATTCTCTAACACCATTCACAAAGATAAACTCAAAGTGCATGAAAGACCTCAATGTGAGACAGGAATCCATCAAAATCCTAGAGGAGAACATAGGCAGTAGCCTCTTTGAGATCGCCCACAGCAACTTCTTTCAAGATACATCTCCAAAAGCTAGTGAAACAAAAGCAAAAATGAACTTTTGGGACTTCATCAAGATAAAAAGCTTCTGCACAGCAAAGGAAACAGTCAACAAAACAAAGAGGCAACCCACAGAATGGGAGAAGATAATTGCAAATGACACTACAAATAAAGACTGGTATCCAAGACCTATAAAGAACTTCTCAAACTCAACACCCAAAAAACAAATAATCAAGTCAAAAAATGGGCAGAAGACATGAAAAGACACTTCTCTGAAGAAGACATACAAATGGCTAACAGACACATGAAAAAATGTTCATCATCATTAGCCATCAAGGAAATCCAAATCAAAACCACACTGAGATACCACCTCACACCAGTTAGAATGGCAAAAATGCGATTAAGACTTCCTCGTATCAGTGAGGTCATATGATACATGTCTTTCTCTGTTTGACTTATTTTGCTCAACATAATACCCTCCAGTTCCATCCACGTCGTTGCAAATGGCAAGATCTCATTCCTTTTGATGGCTGCATAATATTCCATTGTATATATATACCACATCTTCTTTATCCATTCATCTGTCAATGGACATCTTGGCTCTTTCCACAGTTTGGCTATTGTGGACATTGCTGCTATAAACATCGGGGTGCGCTGAGGGTTCTAGAGAGGAGGGGGATTGGAGGATGGGTTAGCCTGGTGATGGGTATTGAGGAGGGCACATTCTGCATGGAGCACTGGGTGTTATGCACAAACAATGAATCATGGAACACTACATCTAAAACTAATAATGTAATGTATGGGGATTAACATAAGAATAAAAAAAATTAAAAAGAAAAAGAATGGCAAAAATGGACAGGGAAAGAAACAACAAATGTTGGAGAGGTTGTGGAGAAAGGGGAACCCTCTTACACTGTTGGTGGGAATGCAAGTTGGTACAGCCACTTTGGAAAACAGTGTGGAGGTTCCTCAAAAATTTAAAAATAGAGCTACCCTATGACCCAGCAATTGCACTACTGGGTATTTACCCCAAAGACACAGATGTAGTGAAAAGAAGGGCCATATGCACCCCAATGTTCATAGCAGCAATGTCCACAATAGCCAAACTGTGGAAAGAGCCGAGATGCCCTTCAACAGATGAATGGATAAAGAAGATGTGGTCCATATATACAATGGAATATCATTCAGCCATCAGAAAGGATGAATACACAACTTTTACATCAACATGGATGGGACTGGAGGAGATTATGCTAAGTGAAATAAGTCAAGCAGAGAAAGTCCATTATCATATGGTTTCACTTATTTGTGGAACATAAGGAATAGCATGGAGGATATTAGGAGAAGGAAGGGAAAAATGGGGGGGGGGGAAGTGGAGGGAGAGATGAACCATGAGAGACTATGGACTCTGAGAAACAAACAGGGTTTTAGAGGGGAGGGGGAGGGGGGATTGGTTAGCCCGGTGATGGGTATTAAGGAGGGCACATACTGCATGGAGCACTGGGTGTAATACGAAAACAATGGATTGTGGATCACCACATCAAAAACCAATGATGTATTGTATGGTGACTAACATAACACAATAAAATTAAAAATATATATATATTAACAGCACAAAAGAGTAACATAAAAAGTAAAAGTTCCCCTTCCCATCAAACCCCAATTAACTTCTAGAGGTTAACTTCTATCATAGTTCCTTATGTATCCTTCAAAAATAAACATATATAAAGCATGCTCATGCATACATCTAGGTTTTAACATTTTTGAATTATACAAATTGTAAATTTTAAATTTTTTACTTTAGACATGTTTGCATAGCAATACACGTAGACATTCCTTACTTACCTAACTTATTTAACCTGCTGTCTATTGAAGAATGTTTTGTGTTTTGCTACATTGTAAGTAAATCTTTGCACAAATATCGTTGCATACTTAGGTGAGAAATCTGTAAAGGTGGGATATCTGTAAAGTATATTTCTAGAGATGAAATTTCTCTGTCAAAGGGAACTGCAGAGCCAAGCTAAGTTTCAAAGTGTACCTGCAATCTACTATCCCACCAACATCGATTATTGTTGATATTGTTATTTATATTTTATGTATAAATTTTGTTGTTGATATAGTTTATGTACAAGGTTTTTGTGTTTTGTTTTGTTTTGTTTGCTAAATGTGGTTTAATTTCCCTTACATATTTATCTGTGAATAACCTCCAGTTTTCGTATTTTTAAATATATTAACCTAAAGAGGGCATCACAATGTAAGCTGTAGGAAGTCATTCTAACCATTCTAACCAGGACTCTTCCATTCAACAGCAATAGTATCTTGAGTCTGGAAAGATTTTGAGAGGATATATAAACTTTCCTCTACCTTCAGACAAATTACACTAAACTCCCTCTCTACCTTACCCCCCCATACACATTCAATTACAATTTCAAACAAAAATTTTATCAGGCAATTTGTTCATTGCACTTCCTTATATATTCATTCTAAAGGAAAGTAAATACTATGTTCACATGATCCTAAACAGTTGGTACATTTATAAATAAAGAAGTTAGCAGGTAAATGCCAGAAAAGGACATCTAAAAACTTCAGCTCTAGCTTTACAAATTAGTATTACTAAGACATATCCTTGGTAACAGTTTCAATAGAAGATGTTAATTTATGTCCCAACCTTAGTGTAGGACACTGGGAATAAAGACTATGAAATCTCATCTGCACAGTCAGCTCTTATTTACGTGTGCCAAAATAAGGGGGAACTGTTGTAAGTAATGCAGATCTATGTGTACCTTAATTTTTGTAAAGAGTCAAATTGTGAATATGCATGTGGATATTTAGAGTTTGATCTTTCAGTGAAGGTTATACTCACAAACTTACAAAATTTAACATAATTTTAAATATTCTAATTTAGTGATTTTCATTCTATCAATAATTCTACTGTGCTCTTTTATTTTTTATTTTTAGTTTTAAGATTTTATTTGTTTATTTGACAGAGACACAGAGAGACAGAGCAGCAGGCAGAGGGAGAGGGAGAAGCAGGCTCTCCAAGGACCAGGGAGCCCGACGTGGGGCTTGATCCCAGGACCCTGGGATCATGACCTGAGCCTAAGGCGGATGCTTAACCAACTGAGCCACCCAGGCGCCCCTACTATGCTCTTTCTAAACAAATACCTAAAATAAGTGTCCAGTGGTGACAACTTTCTAAAATAATATTAACTAAAACACTCCTAAAATTAAAAATCTAATCTGTGAAGTTATTGATGTGAAATAATAATGAAATTTAAGAACTACACAAGAAAATTAAAAATTCTTAAAACCAAAATCTGAGAAATTCTACCCTTTTCACCCTACTCTCATCAGAAATTAATATAAACTTTTTGGAATTGTAGGGGCGCCTGGGTGGTTCAGTCAGTTAAGCAGCTGCCTTCGGCTCAGGTCATTATCCCAAGGTCCTGGGATTGAGCCCTGAGTCAGGCTCCCTGCTCAGCGGAGAGCCTGCTTCTCCCTCTCCCTCTGCCTGCTGCCTCTGCCTACTTGTGCTCTCTCTCTGTCAAATAAATGAATAAAATCTTTAAAAAAAGAAAAAAACTTTTCAGAATTGTAATTTAAAATACAACGAAGTTTAAAACTAATTAATGGCAAGCTATGATTACATTATACATCGTTTATTTTATAGTCCTACTTAAGAATGTTTACCTAGTGTGAAATTTTTTTCTATATTAAAGGAAGTTTCAATGTGAAACTTCATAATTAACAACTGGTCACTCCTTGTCTTTATTTTATTGAAGTATAGTTGATACACAATGTTACATTAGTTTCAGGAGTACAACAAAGGGAGACTGGACAAGTTTATAAGTTATACTATGCTCACTATAAGTGCAGCTACCACCTGTCACCATACTACCTTATAACAATACCACTGACTATATTCCCTATGCTGTACCTTTTATCCCTGTGACTTATTCATTCCCTAACTGGAAGCCTAAATCTCTCACTATCTTTCACCCATTTTGCCCATCCCGTCATCCCCCTCCCCTCTGGCAACCATCAATTTGTTCTCTGTACTTATCGGTCTGTTTCACATATTTCACATATAAGTGAAATCATGTGGTATTTGTCTTTCTCTCACTTATTTCACTTACCATAATACCCTACTCCCTGTCTTTAATGTCCTCGTAACTCAATGTCACCCAACCCATATGCCTGTGAACATACTAAAGTTGCTACCCACCACATGCCCATTCATATGGTCTTTATATACATTTATATGCATACGTTTTGTGACATAAAGAAATTAGATGAATTTCAACAAGCCATGTAAAAAACTGATCATCTCATTTTATAGTCCCTTTTTTCTCTCCCAATGGTTATCTTCATGTTCACTAATATCCAAACCCTGGCATTCTCTTTTAATCTCATGATTTCAAATAATTTTTTTTAAATGTAGAATACTTCCAAATCTCTATGTCTTGACCTGTCTCTCCCAAGGTCCAATCCTATATCTGCAACTGGACATATCCCACAAGCCCTTAAAACACATAATGTCTCAAAGTGGTTTATCTTTCCAAACCTATTCTTCCTCCTATGCTTATTTTAAGGGTACCTCAAACTTTGTGGTCACACAGCTCATCTTTTGAAACTTAGCTCATCTTTTTCTTTGGTCTCCTCACCCCCACCCCCACCCATTCCCCACCCTAATCCAAAGCTTTACAAATTTTAGCTTTTCTAGTGCCTTGCCCTGGAAGTTCAGCTTTCAAATTCCCTGAAGCCACTTTTCCACTTTAAATCATCTTACCCCGTGCTGCAGCTCTGTATTATTTTCAGAGCCCTCTAGTCAGTGGCCTGTGGCAATGGGGCAGAGTGAGGGTTTTATAACTGGATTCTTCTGTTTTTTACTTTTTGGCAAGAGGACTAACTTGAAAATGGGCAAAACCATTACACAAAAACATGTATGCCGTGATAATGGCTGGGTAAACATTTTCTCTGGCTAAAGAAGCAGCTCCAGATTTTTGGTAATGTTTCACTTTATGTCAATCAGCAGGGTTAACAGAAAAAATGTGGATCTTGAAGACATACCGATATATGCTCATTTCCAAATCTCATTTGTTTTACTTTTCTGAAGCTCCAGATTCCTTGTATTTGAAATGAGAATAACAATAAGCTACCTCCGTAAGGTTAAAATTAAATAGGGCTCATAGGTATCTGACTTATGCTCTAAATATTTGCTAAATGAATGAATTATGGTCTCCATTCTGGAATACCTCTTCTCCTGCATCTTCATCCAGCTAACTTGTACTTATTTTTTTATACCTCTGTTGCAGCCATCCTGAATTTCCCTAGAATGACTCCTATGTCCCACTTCTGTGTTTCTATGGCTCCAGTGCCTCTTTATCACATACTCTGTAATTACTTATGTCCTGGTTAGTCTCTCATTATATTTTGGTAAATTCCTTGATGATAGGGATCATGTGTTATTTGACTTTGTATCTGCAGCAAATAGGTGTGGTTCCTGGCAAACATCATCTACTATTTCAATAAATACTGAATGAATACTTTTTTTTTTTTAAAGATTTTATTTAGTTATTTGACAGAGACATAGTGAGAGAGGGAATACAAGCAGGGGGAATGGGAGAGGGAGAGGCAGGCTTCCCGCGGAGCAGGGAGCCTGATGCGGGGCTCGATCCCAGGACCCTGGGATCATGACCTGAGCCGAAGGCAGACGCTTAACGACTGAGCCACCCAGGTGCCCCCTGAATGAATACTTTTTATGTACAAGTAGCCAAAGGCCTTGTACCATAAGCTTTACTAATTTTATTCCAAGTGCAAAGTAACAAACATACTGGAAAAAAAGAAAAATTTAACAACCAAATATCTACAGCAGGTATTACAACAACAAAAATATTAATTGATTGAATTATACGTAATTTAGGGTGACAAAAATACAGCCTCTCTACATGAAGAGAATAGCTCATTCTAAGCACTTAAGCTGTGCCTAACTAAGCGATCTACAGTTATTTAACCCAATCTACCCAACTCCCTGCGGGGTAAATTTTGTCTCCATTATTAACCCTATTTTATAAGATTTGGAAACTGAGCACCAGGAAGATTAGGTAACCCCTGTATCACACAGGTAGTGAGCTGTGATGTCAGGGTTCCAACAAGTTAGGACTTCCTGACTCCAGAGCCTCAACTCTTAACCACACTACACTGACTTCTAGCAATTGCAGATGCCTCAAAGATGCTTAATGTGGTACCCTGACCCATGACGACTAAGGTTATGTCTTCCCCCAAAGTATGGGAAACGTTAAGTCCATTTCCCCATCAGACCGAACTATGAAAGGTTTACCTACTAATTGTGTCTTCGAAGTATATGTACGTCATTGAAACTCTGCACAAGGTTTTCTTCCCCATACTTAAAAAACTACATTTTCCCTCTGAATAGAGTAGCATTTATCTATCTATCTAAGCTTTGGCTTTCTTTTAATATTAACACACAAAAATTTTTCCTATTATGGCCTGAAAACCTAGATGTTTAAGAACTAAGCCATCAATTCCAGTAAAGCCAGAAAACAAAAAAGGCCGCATTGTCTTGAGGTAAGGAGATCCAAATAAGACAGTCCTTGAACACTCAGGAGTCCCAAGTATGCAGAACTGCTGGAGTGTCAATCACTTAGGGAAACACAAGTACCTGACACAAAATACTGACAAACTGGCTTCGGAGTTCCCTTAAATAGCCTCTAAATCATTTGAGACCAATTACCAATTTAACGCTCTAAGGGGCCGCCTTGTGGACTTCCAACTAGCAACCTGAAAGATGTCCAGAACATGAGGAAGAAACCAAACTTCATGGAAAATGGAGGCGGTGGGCGTCTAACTTTAAACTAGCAAAACTGGGACTCTGTGGCCATCCTACAGAGATTCCCCGACCTTAAATTGCCTCTAAGTATTAACAGTCCGCTACGGTTTTGTTTTTTTTTTCCTCCCAATTAGGATACGTGGACTTTGCCTTATTTTATTAATAAACAGATACCTTCTTAGTAGCATGATTCAATGATGGACATTGTGGTTCCTTGCATTTAAAAATCTCCTCAGGGAGAAAAAATACGCAATAAAGGGCAATAGCTAGCACGTATATTCAGTTCCAAATCTTCCAAGCCGAAGAGGATGTATGAAGTATTACTTAAAAGCATTTATTACCGTGGGTGTGCTGGGTGGCGATGGCCAAAGTGCTGATACAGTTAAGGGAACTTGCGAGACGGCGAGCGGTTGGAGTCACACTACACGCCTGAGACCGCAGTCAGACCACCCTCAAGCCAAAGCTCGCGAAATGGCGGCCGCACGTCAATCTGCCAGAAAGCACTACCCACTGCCTTGGACACGTCACGTCACCAGGGAAACGGCGCTCTTGCGTAGGGGCGCGGCCCTGGGTGAAAGTTCAGAGCTGGCTGAGATCCTCCCCCTCGCCTCGGTGGAGGCCCAAAGCGAGGCCAGAGCGGGGAGACTCCCACGACCCCTAATCAGGGGAGCGTGGGCCCACGCCTGGAGTGAACGGAGCGCGCCTCTTCCCCACCTCCGCCTCGCCTAGCGGGCGGGTGGGGAAGCGCCCCAGGGCGAGCACAAGCCGAGGGGCGGGGCGAGTCGAGCGCCCGAACCGCCCCCGAGCGAGGTCTCGGTTCCGCGGCGGTGGCGCCCGCTAGAGTTGACGTTAGCCATGGAAACGCGGAGAAGGCTCAGGCGCGGTCGCGGTGAGCCGGTTACCTGGCCACTAGAGCTTCTCTGCTTCTGCGTTCGGGTCGCAGGCAGCCTCCGGGCGGGATCGCCCAACCCGGGTTTACCTGCAAAAATGCAGTTCCCGGGATTCCTTCGCATCGCCTCTTTCCTCGGGTGACTCGAGGTACGTTCCTTCCCCGACACCCACCTGGGGACGTCTTGGTCACCTAAATTTCAAAGCCTATGCAGAGCCACGTTGTTCTGGCAGTTTTAATTGCCACAGATTTCTCGTTCTTCGTTATAAAACCTTCAAGTGCGATTATTGCACTTTAGACGGAAGGTGAACTCAGTGGCTGGAGGAATCAATCCAATGTGACTTTAACTTTCTTTCAAAAGACTGATTTAGCTTGTTGAGTTACAGCATTTTGTTTCTAAGGGACACTTGCGAAATGGAAAACGGTCCATTGAGTCTTGATTTAGTGATGTCCTTGTTACCCCAATAAAGTGTACAAATTGCATCCCTTAGACAGTACTGTGCTCTTTCCTTACCTCCAACTAAACCGCGTTTGCCCCAACTTGGTCAACTTCTGGCCCCTGAACATGAATAACTCTTCCCCCGCGCCCCCCATCTGCTGCCTCTTTTCACAACTGTCAAGGACCGATGTTTACATCAAGGAATCTACAACATCAGAGGTTATTTATCAGATCTGTGAAATGATTATCTGCTCTTTACCCATCATTTCTCTTTTATTCAGCGATATATAATACTAGGTGGATTCTTGTTGTGTGTGTGTGTGAATCACTCTTACAATTAGGGCAAAGACCATCCTTTATATTATTGAGTGTCCACTACCACCCATGTCAAATCTCCAAACCCTTATCACAGCATCCAGAGCCAGACTCATGACCAGATATTGCCATTTTAGTAATTTAACTGCGACATTTGTCAGCCACTCTTAAACTTCCTACTAGTTATTAACAGTACCGGCTTAGGGAACTCTTCTGTTTCTTTTTCCTTTGTAAGAACTTTGTTGAAATGGAGTTCACATTCCATACAGTTCACTCATTAAAAGTGTACAATTCAACACCTGAGACTAATACACTGTATGTAACTAACTGGAATTTACATTTAAAATTTTTTAAAATGTATTACAGATTTTAAAAAGTGTACAGTGGTTTTTAGTATATTCACAGAATTGTGCAACTATTACTACGGTCAATTTTAGAACATTTCATCACCCCTTTAAAAAGCCCTTTATCCTTTAGGAATTACTCCCTCCCACCCTTGTCACTATCCCCACCAGCCTTAGGCAAACATTAAACTGTTCTCTGTCTTTATAGATTTGCATGTTCTGGACATTTCATATAAATGGAAGCATACAAGTTTCATCCATGTTGTAGCATATGTCAGTACTTCATTCTTGTTTATAGCCTAATAATATTCCATCATATGGATATACCACATTTTATTTCATCTGTTGATGGACATTTTGGGTGTTTTCACTTCTTGGCTATTAATATTTCTGCAATGAATGTTCATGTACAAATTTTTGTGTAGACTTATGTTCTCATTTCTCTTAGGTAAATACCCAGGAATAGAATTGCTAGGTCATATGGTAACTTTATGTTTAGCCTTTTTAGGAACTGCCAGACTGTTTTTGAAAGCAGCTGCACCATTTTGCCTTACAACTTGGGGGTTCGGTTTTCTCCACAATCTCACCAATACTATTTTTGATAACCAGTCAAGTGGATTTGAAGTGATATCTCGTTGTGGTTTTGGTTTGCATTTTTCTAATGAGTGAGTAATGATGTGGGGCATTGTCTTGTGTGATTATTAGCAATTTGTAAATTATCTTTGGAGAAATGTCTATTTTAATCCTTTAAATTGGCTTATTTGTTTTTTTCACTATTGAGTTGTAAGAGTTCTTTATATATTCTGGATGTAAATCCCTTATCATATATATGATTTGCAAAAAATTTTTCCCATTCTGAGTGTTGTTTTCATTTTCTTGATGGTGAGAACCTTTTCTTCTAGACACTTTCCCATTTGTGTTTCTTTATCTCTTATCAAGGAGTCCTACATGCCAGTGCCCTCATGCTGGCTTAGCTAACAAGTTTCCCATTTGACATTTTGGAGATTCCTCTCAGGCCCACTTTTCCCTGAAAACTCTCCCAAATTATCCTTCTATTTTTCTAGCCTCAAAAATAAAATTCCCTTTCATTTGGCAGTGGCTTGGTATGATTGAAAAACTCAGTCAGCCACCAACTGACATGGTGTGTTGGTTAAGTCACTTAATTTCACTGGTTCTCAGTTTTCTTTTCTGTAAAGTAAGTTGGTTTATTTCTGGTAATTCATGTGAATGGTAGACTTCATTCACCTGATACTTGATTTTGAAAGAAAAACTTGTTAATTGCTTTGAATTTATAATTGGTAAGATGTATGCACTGTGGGAAATGTAGATTGGAAGAGAAGTGTTAGCTGGGCCTGCTGCATATTTGTGAGGTGCTGATGTGACTTTTGGCTATTTTCTACCATCTTATTTTTCCAAAAGTAATGGAATGTTAATAATTCATATTCTAGTGTTGTACATTTGAGAAGGGTGAATCATAGAACTGACAACTCATCATTCTACCTATGAAGTTTTCCCAGTATCTGCACTAAATAGATCCTTTGAGCTATCTACTTAGCCTTTCCATCCAGTCAGTTTTCTCTACAAACCAATTCCTGTGAATATACAGAAAACTCTTAGATTCAAAGACCCTCCTAAAATCTTGAATTTGAATAAATACCATTTTGTAGATCAAAGAGATGTTATTGTGCTTGTTCCTTCACTTTAAGACTCTTTTTAGGTGCTTGAGTAGATTTTCCTTTTATTGGTGAGTAGAAGAGACTGCTTACTACATAATTGATAAACTATAACATGAAATATGTTTTTCATGTTTTAGCACTCAATGTCTTTCAAAAGGTTCTTCAAGAATTTAGCTGTTTGCCACTGGTATGGCATTTATTTAGGATTCATAGAGTATTTTCAGAATTATAGGGGTGGCTATCTTTGCATCTCTAGATTCCTGCTAATATCCTCAACAGTTAGCACTTGGCTATCAAAAAAGTCCATAGATGCTTTTTTGTTAGAACTGCTCTGACAGGAACAGGTCATTTTATCCAGGGCAAATGAGAATAAAGTTGTGTCATAGCATGTTTTTTGAGTACTCAGGTGTAAGCCATTTTGTTTCTTTTCCAGACCTGAAGTTTTTTGTTTTCCAAATTAGTAAAGGTGTGAAAAGTAGAACTTCAGTATATTTCCTTTCAAATTTTTAAAAATACTTTTTAGGAACATGGATGAGGACATTCTATATATTACTGACAGAGTTTGTGTAGACATTTTTTAAACAAGCAGGAATTACTTTTTCTTGACAAGTTAATTTTGTTTAATAATTTTATGTTATTTATAGACTAACTTTGTGTATCGTTTATTCTCTTGATAATGAAAATTAAAATAATTTCGGAGTTTTTACCAGTAATAATTATTTGAGAGGGAAATAATCTGTATCCCACTGGATTATAAACTTCTTTGAATCAGCCTTATTACCATTACCTAGTACATCATGGGTATTCAAAAGTTTAAATGTGTGGAAAGTACTAAATTTTCATTTAGCTATTTCTCTATGAAAGGAAGGTTAACACATTTGTCTATATTAACAGCTGTCAGAATGAACTCTTTAGTCTTCACCAGCATCTTCTAACAGTGCTTCAAGAGCAAGTTAACATAGGGGGAGAAAAAAAGATTATGACATATGTCAGAGCTAATATCCTTCATATGTTAAAAGTCCTTTCAAATTAATAAGAGACGTGAACACTTTAAAAGAAAAAGAGACAAAGGACCCAAAAAGGCAATTTACAAAGAAATTAAATGACATTTATCTGCATGTATACACACGTATGTGTAGTGAATATTCTCAGAAAGATAGACCATGTTAATGAAATAATAATAGGATTCTATAAAAAGGAATATCTAGGGGTTAAAGGTGTACTCTTACAAATTAAAAATGTGAGAGCAAAGATTTAATAAAATTTGACAAATAGGAGATAGTAAGTTTCCTGAAAGTATAACAAAAATACAGTTGGGGCACAGTGCTGAAGTGTCCAATAAATATGTGTGGATTCAATGTCACCTTATACCTGTTAGGATAGCTATTAGAAAAAAAAGAAAGAAAAATAACAAATGTTCGCAAGGATGTGGAAAAATTAGGACCCATGTAAAGTGTTAATAGGATGCAAAATGTTGCATTTGCTATGGAGAACAGTGTGGAAGGTCCTCAAAAAATTAAAAATAGAGCTACCATATGATCCAGCAATCCCACTTAAGGGTATTTATCCAAAAGAATTGAAATCAGAATCTTGAAGAGGTATTTGCCCTCCTGTGTTCATTGCAGCATTATTCACCATAGCCAAAGAGCAGAAGCAACCCAGTGTCTGTCAACAGATGAATGGATAAAGAAAATGTGTTATATACACGCAATGGAATATTATTTAGCCCTAAAAGGGAAGGAAGTCCTGCCATTTGTGATCACGTGGATAAGCCTTGAAGACATTATGCTAAGTGAAATAAGCCAGTCAGGAAAAGGACAAATACTGTGTGATTCTACTTGTATGAGGTGTCTAAAATTGTCAGACTTACAGAAACAGGGTAGAATGAAGGTTGCCAGGAGCTTGGGGGAGAAAGAAACAGGAGGAAGATTTGCTATATAAATCTTTAGTTGTACAAGATGAATAAGTTCTAGAGATCTACAGTACAACATTGTATTGCTACTTGACAATACTGTATTATATGCTTAAAAATTTGTGTTGTTAAGTGTTCTTATAAAAAAATATGAATCTAACAGAAAAGAAAAAAGTGTAGGTTCAATGAATGAAATTAACCAATCAATAAAAATAATATGATAGGTTAAAAACAAGTAAACTTCACTGAATAAAAATCAGACAATTGGCTAGACTTCTGTTTTTAGGAATTCTGTTTGCCAAACTAAGAAGACTGTAAATTTATTGTAATCCCCCCAACCTGCTACTTTTTGTTATCTTTTGTTTTGTTTTGTTTTGTTTTTAAGGGATTTTTCAGGTTGATATCTTGCCTGATTCCTGAGTTAAAGTTGAAAACTAAGAATTCCTTCCTGGTACATCATCAAATTGATCTGTTTCTCACCCTTCTGAATAATGCATAAGAAACACGGCTCAAATTCCAAACAAAGCAGTGTTTCTACGGCTACTTTGTTGGCCCACTTTCAGAGTAGCATACGAAGAAAACATATGGCCAAAATCAATGTTGTGATGCCATCTTTATCCCTTAACCTTTCTTTTCACAGCATTTTTCTTTTCCTAAGCCTTGAGACATTTTTCATTTTACCATGTTGGAGGCAGCAGCCATATAAGTGCATCAGTCTGTTTGGGAATTATCTCTGAGAATGTATGCCAAAATCTCATTCAGGACCTGAGTTTTAATTATTCTGATTTTATTTTCTATTCTAGTAATCCAGATTAGGATTTAGAAGGTCTTTCTGTATAAATGTTAAGTGTTGCTTCCTATAAAGAAAATATTTTTTAAATATTCCAGGATCTGTAATTAAATTAAAAATCACACAGTACCAGTTTATCATAATTTTTGCTTTAATGAATTTCTAGTATCTGTTCTACAATTTCTTTTATCCTTAAAATATTAGAAAATACCCATACTAGAAATAACCTTTTCAGGAATCTGATATTCTTGCTACTTGTCAGCTTGCCTTCATAATCTTTTTCCTTGTGTACCTTTGTTTATGACATTCCTACTTGATTGGTGTATCTTTTTAATTCTCCTTGGCTTAGCTAAATTTTTAAAATTGTAATTGAAGCTCAGGCCAGTATTTCTCAAAGTAGTTTAAATAGAACACTATATACATGAACTGTTACTAGGTATGTGGGAAAGATGGGCTCCCTGTTCAAGTAAGTTTGGAAAATTCAAATGATACATTTTAAGCAGGTTTGCAGTGGTGGTGTTTTTTTAACTTCAAAGATGTCTCAAAGTCTTCAGTTTGCTGATAGCCACTGTGACTCTTCAAGGTCTAGTGTGTTATTTCTCAAACTTCTTTGACCAAGGATCCCTTTTAAGAAACATTATATAAGGCAAATAATTCTGTATCCTTCAGCCTTTCTTTTAATATCACATTAAAATAATTCAAATCACCATCTAAGTGTCCTCCCACATACTTCTAAGGTATCTTGAGGGAATTCAAGTATGAACATTCTTTTCATACTTCTCGATGTGCTTTCACTTCTTTTTTCGATTACTCTTGCTTCATTTTGACTCTTGTACCTGCTATTTTATCTCTGCTTTTCTCTCCTAGTATGAACTAGCTTCTCTTTCCTGATAGTGAAGGAAGTTAAAATGTAGCATAATGCAGGGAGCAAATTAAAGTTGGATTTCTGACTTGTTAAAATTCTCTAACCATTTCCTTTTCTGTTACAGAAACCCAGCCATGTTTCTTCTTCAGGCCCATCCTGTTCCTATTTTGCTTTGGGACATACTGCTCTAGGCAAAAGTCTTCTCTGAGCCAATAATACTATCAATAAATGCTGTTATTTATTCCATATTTTAAAAAATTTAAGATATTTTCTAAACATTTAAAAACTAAGAATAAAGAGTTTATGAGTTTACTGTTTTGAGTGGGGCAGGATATGCAGGAAGAGGTTTTCAAAACAGTAAATACTCCCAACTTCCCTTTTAAACAGCAGCGTTTAATGTTTTCTTTTAATTTTAATCATCTTATTTAAGCTCTACCATTAATGTATTATATTCCTCTCTATGCCAAGGTATTTTACTAAATATTACGGAGAATTGGAAATGTCTCAAGATTTGGCCCCTGCCCACAAATAACTTATTGGTAGAGAAAAGACATACATATGAAAAAAAATAACACGTGAAGAGGTGAACAATACAAGAAATGCCCTATGTTGATTAATGTTACAAGATGAGTAGTTTGAACAAGCAATGTTTGATATGCAGAGAGAAGAGAGTGTTCTGGGAATTTTCAGAAAGAATTAGACTCAATCTTGAAAGTTGACCAAGAATACCAATTAGGAAAGGGAAGAAAGGACATCCTAGGCAAAGGAGAGGGCATGAGCAGAAGCACCATAAGGAAAAGGGCAGGATGTTTTTGCAAGGCATGGGGCTGAGAATTCTAGAGATTATTTGGTAATTTGAAGAGGTATCAAAACGTTCTATGTACGGGGTGCCTGGGTGGCTCAGTCGTTCAGCGTCTGCCTTTGGCTCAGGTCATGATCCCAGGGTCCTGGGATCGAGCCCCGCATCGGGCTCCCTGCTCGGCGGGAAGCCTGCTTCTCCCTCTCCTACTCCCCCACTTGTGTTCCTGCTCTCACTAACTCTCTCTCTTTGTCAAATAAATAAATAAAATCTTTAAAAAAAAAAATTACACATAAAAAAAAAAAGTTCTATGTAAAATACACAGTACTTGCAGGGCTGTCATGTTCAATAAAACCTATGACTTGTTCTGTGTAGAACTAAGACCAATGGCCAGAAGATAAAAAATGGTAAGTGTTTACCCTAACAGTGTAACAAGAGATGCTCTAAGGTAGTAATTCTTAATGGTGACCCCCAAACCTTTCGTGATGCCTGGAAGCTCTCTCTAGGACTGATATTGGTTGGGTAGAACTGACCTATAGGAAGACTGTTTTAAACTGAAGAAAGAACAGAAAGGAAGGGAGGGAAGGAGGGAGGGGGAGGAAGGGAGGGAAAAAAAGAAAAGAAAGACTTAAGATGGCTTTAAATTTATGCGTGTATGGTAAAATACATATAATGTTTACTATCTTAACCATTTTTAAGCATATAGTTCAGTGGTATTAAATACATTCACATTATTGTGCAGTCATCACCATCATTCATCCCTGTGACTCTTTTCATCTTGTGAAACGTTATGCCCATTAAGCAGTAACTTCCATTCTCTTTCCTCAGCCCATGGCAACCACCATTCAACTTTCTATGATTTTGACAACTCTAAGTACCTTCTCTTAGTGAAATTATGCGTATTTGTCTTATTGTGACTGAGTTATTTTGCTTAACATAAGTTCTTTAAGGTTCATCCATGTTATAGCATATTGCAGGATTTCCTTCCTTTTTAAGGTTGAAAAAATATCCATTGTATGCATATACCACATTTTGTTTATCCATACATCCTTTGGTGGACATTTGGGTTGCTTCCATGTTTTAGTTATTGTGAATAATGTTGTTGTGAACATGAATTACAAATATCTTTGATACCCTGCTTTCAGTTCTTTGGGGTGTATAGCCAGAGATAAAAAAACCTAGATCATACAATAATCTGATTTTTAATTTTTTGAGGAACCACCATACTGTTTTCCACACAGCTATACCATTTGATATTTCCACCAACAGTGCACAAGGGTTCCAGTTTTCCACATCCTCACCAATACTTGTTGTTTTCTGTTTTTCTGATAGTAGCCATCCACATAGGTGTGAAGTGGTATTTTGTTACAGTTTTGATTTGCATTTCTCTAATGATTAGTGGTGTTGAGCATCTTTTCATGTGTTTATTGCCATTTGTATATCTTCTTTGGACAAATGTCTATTCGAGTCCTTTGCCAATTTTTGAATTGTTTGTTTGGTTGTTAAGTCTTAGGAGTTCTCTGTATATTATGGATAGCGATCCCTTATCAGATAGATATACGATATGCAGATATTTTCTCCTATTCTGTGAGTTGCCTTTTCACTCTGTTGATAGTGTCTTTGATGCACACAATTTTTAAATTTTCATGAAGTCTAATTTGTCTGTTTTCCTTTTGTAACCCTTGTACCTTTGGTGTCATATCCAAGAAGTCACTGCCAAATCCAGTATTGGAAGCTTTTGTCCTGTGTTTTCTTCTAAGAGCTTTATTGTTTTAGGTCTTACCTTAGACATTTTGAGTTAATTTTTGTGTTTGACGTTAAGGGTCTAATTTCATTCTTTTGCATATGGATACTCAGTTTTCCTGGCACCATTTATTGCAAAGACCATCCTTTCCCCATTGAATGGTCTTGGTACCCTTGTCAAATATTTTACCATACATATGAGGATTTATTTCTGGGTTCTCTATTTCATTGGCCTTTGTGTCTTGCTTTATGAAGATAGTTTTAAACTTAATTTTTCTTTTCCAGCCCAATATATGATCCCTGAGTAATACTTTGTTAGCTATCTTATGTCAGGCAAATGTGTTTTCAGAATAAACTACTGAGTATATCCCAGGAAAAGGAAAAGTTGAAGAGAAGAGAATCTGTGCTATCTGATATTTAGATTTTTTTTTTTAAAGATTTTATTTATTTATTTGACAGAGAGAGACACAGCGAGAGAGGGAACACAAGCAGGGGGAGGGGGAGAGGGAGAAGCAGGCTTCCCGAGGAGCAGGGAGCCCGATGCGGGGCTCGGTCCCAGGGCCCTGGGATCATGACCCGAGCTGAAGGCATACACTTAACGACTGAGCCACCCAGGCGCCCCTTGATACTTAGATTTTTAAAAAATATTTTATTTTTTTAAAGTAATCTCTACACCCAAAGTGGGGCTCAAACTCATGACCCTGAGATCAAGAGTCACATGCTCTACTGACTGAGCCAGCCTGGCACCCCAATACTTAGATTTTTGTGGCCCTTAAATGAAAATAATCTAGACTACAGCACATACAGGTCCTATTATTGTTTCATGTTTTCCTACTTTGGGTAGATTTTGGAAACTGATAACAGGGAAAGTAAAAATTGAATCAAAAAGTGGTTTGCTTATGGTAACATAGCTAATAATAAGCATTTAGTCAGACACCTGGAGTCTTTTGATTTCCAGTTTATTGTTCTTTCTACTGCATATTGAGCTGCCAGTGCCTTTTTACTGAAATGTTACTATTTTAGCAGGATTTGACTTTTAAATTCTCAGAAAACCCTAAGTTTACTCTAATTGCTAAATGGTGTGACTAAGTATTTCTATTTCTTTTTCCATTTCTATTTTCATTCCAAGTCAAGGGAATTAAAGAGAATGTCCTCATTTTATAGAGCAGGGTTTGGCCAGCTATGGCCCACAGGCTGAATCTGGCCCAGAGGTACAGGTAAAAATACCATAAAGCTTTACTGGAACACAATTACTCCTACTATTCATTTATTTATGTATTATCTGTGGCTGCTTTTCTGCTATGACAGCAGAATTGAATCATTGTAGTGAGATCATATTGTCCACAAAGCCTAAAATATTTACTCTTCAGCCCCTATAGAAAAATTTTGCTGACCCTTAATAATAGAGGAAAAATTTAAAAACAAACATCAAAAACTCTTAGGAAACAATTAGTTAAACCACTGGCAGATTTGAGTTGAGAGCACTGGCTTTTTGAACTTTTCTTTGACTTTAAAATCTAAAAGTGTTAGTTAATTTAAGATCTAATCCTAAATATTAAGTTCTAGATAAATTAATAATTAATATGAATCTTTTTCAAGTAAAAAACAACTTCACAACTATTTGTTTAGTGCCACGTGTGCATCAGGCAATGGGGAGGAGCTAGAGACGTGAAGTTCTAAACCCTGCCCTTGAAGGAATTAAGGAGAGAAAAATAGAAATGTGCCCCCTCCCTCCATCTTTTAAGTATGACATTGTCAAGTAATGACTTTTTTCTTTTGCTTAGAGACTGCTATGTTCCAGAAGAGGATGTGACTTTCAGAATAATCCTGAATGAGAAGGATGAGTCCAGATGTGCCTCTGCTGAATGATTACAAACAGGACTTCTTTCTGAAGCGCTTTCCGCAGACTGTTCTTGGAGGCCCTCGATTCAAATTAGGCTATTGCGCCCCTCCTTACATATATGTTAATCAAATTATCCTTTTTCTGATACCATGGGTTTGGGGTGGACTAGGAACACTCTTGTATCAGTTGGGCATTTTGGAAGACTATTACACAGCAGCGCTTTCAGGTGGACTAATGCTTTTCGCTGCATTTATCATCCAGTTCACAAGTTTATATGCCAGAAACCAATCGGTGACGGTAGAAAGAATGCTAACCACAGATATCTTAGCAGAGGAAGATGAACATGACTTTACAAGTTGTGCTGGTACTGAGACTATCAAATTTCTAATTCCTGGCAAGAAATATATAGCCAATACAGTTCTTCATTCTTTTCTTGCTGGGTTAATGTGTGGTCTTGGAACATGGTATCTGCTCCCGAAGAGAATATCCCTGCTGTATGGCAGCACAGGAGGCACTGTTCTACTGTTTGTCTTTGGATGGATGACATTATGTATAGGAGAATATTCATTAATTGTAAACACAGCTGCAGAGACTGCGACTTTCCAACCCCAGGATACTTATGAAATCACTCCTCTTACGAGACCTCTTTATATTTTTTCCTTTGTTTCTGTAGATCTTGCACACAGGTAATAAGCTATCAGATACTTTATAACTTGCTTTATTTTTAAGCATTCATAGTATGAGCTCTCCTTAGTATTAAAAAAAGGAATCTATGAATTGAAAGTCATCAAGACCAAACCATTGGATGATAGGTTGTTCTGATGATTAATCTCTTAGGAGTAATCTCTATTAAACATTCATACGAAAGCAGTAATTAAACCTTATTGAAGAGTAAAAAGAAAACCCTTTAAAGGTAAGATAAATAAGCAAAATTTCAATTCTGTGTTTCACTTTCAATAACGAGCTATGAATCTATAAGCTAGCCTGGCTGAGACCTATGAAAAGAGATGGAACTTTCCTATGAGGGTCTAATGAAGAATTTGAAATTTATACACATAAATATTATGTACAGATTGAGTGAATTTAAGATGAATAACTTATTTCTAATTTTGTAGCAACTATACAGAAGGAATATTAATTTTTTTGATTTGCTATAGTAGAAAAATAGAAAATAGAGTTTTTAAACAAAATTGTTTACCAAACTGTTTACAAAATTGTTGGATAACCCCCTTTGCTTACCTTTTCTAAATCTGACTTTTATTTCTCTGTTTCTATAGATTACAGCTTTCTCTTTCACAGGTTCGTGTCCAGGTAGAAATGTATAGGCATGTAATGAACTGAATATTCATGTCCCCCCTCAAATTCATATGTTAAAGCCCATACCCCAGTGTGTTGGTGTTTGGAGATGGGATCTTTGGGAGGTAATTAGGAAAATGAGGGTGAGACCCTGATCTGATGGGATTAGTGCTCTTTCAAGAAGAGACACCAGAGAGCTTGATCTCTCTCTTTCTCCACTATATGAGGATACAGTGAGAAGGCTGCTGTCTGCAAACCAGGAAGAGAGTTTTCAGCAGAACCTGACCATGCTGGCACGCTGATCTTGGACTTCCAGCCTCCAGAATAATTTCTGTTGTATCAGCCACCCAGTCTGGTATTTTATTATGGCAGCCCAAGCTGATTAAGATAGATTTTGATACCAAGAGGTGGGTTGCTCCTGTAACAGATACCTAAAAATGTGGAAGTGGCTTTGAAATTGGGTAATGGATAAAGACTGGAAGAGTTTTGAGGTGCATGCTAGAAATACGTACTTAAAGGCATTTCTGATGAGGTCTTAGAAATGAGAACCTGTTATTGAAAACTGGAGGAAAGGTGATTCTTGTTATCAAGTGGCACAAAACTTGGCTGAACCGCTTTCTAATGTTTTGTGGAAAGTAGAACTTGAGAGTGATGTAATTGGATATAGAGGTGAGGAGATTTCTAAGCAAGTGGTTCAAAGAACAGCTTGATTCCTCCTGACTGCTTATACGAAAGGAGAGATGAGTTGAAGAAGGAATTGATAAGCAAAAATGAACCAGAACTTGAAGGTTTCGAACATTTTTGGCCTATCCATACTGCAAAAAAAATGAGAAAGCATGTTCTGAAGTGAGCACCAAGAATGTGACTGGACTACCACTAAATAAAGAGTTTATGGGGTTGTATGACGAAAAATACTGCCAATTTCAACGAAAAGGGTCAGAGACAAGATGAAATGAACTAAGGCTGTTAGACTTTTTAGATTTGACAGGAAAAATGACCCCAAAAGTGATTCAGAGATTGTCAGGGCTACTTCTTTGGTTTCAACAAATTAAAATCTGGAAGACTTGGGGCTGGTATTGCCCTACAGAGCCTTGGGGGTGGGACCCCCATCTAGAGCTGTTTGGGTGATTATTATTGGCCTGGAGGGCAGAGTGTGAAACCAAAGAGGATTCTTTCCCAGCCTTGGGATCTAATGGAATTTGCCTTGCTACATTTTGGACTTCTTTGTAGCATGTCACCCTTTCCTTCTTTCCTGTTTCTCCCTTCTGGAATAAGAATGTCCATTCTGGGGCTGTCCCACCATTTTATTTTGGAAGCACATAAATTATCTGATTTCACAGGTTCACACCTGGAGAGGGATTTTGCCTCAGGATCCGGTGTATCTCGAGTGTCACCTATATCTGATTTAGATGGTAGTTAGATAAACTGGACTTTAGAGTTGATGCTGGAATTTAAGACTGTTGGGATGGGATGCATGTATTTTGCATGTAAGAAGAACATGAATTTGGGAGACTGGGGTAGAATGTTAAGGAATAAATGTATGTGCCCCCTCAAAATTCATATGTTGAGGCCCTAATCCCCAATGTGATGGTATTTGGAGATGGGGGTCTTTGAGAGGTAGTTGGGTCATCAGGGTGGTCCTATTCTAATGGGATTGGTGCCCTTATAAGAAGAGAGACCAGAGAGCTTGATCTCTCTCTTTCTCCACCATGTGAGGATTCAGTGAGAAGTTGACTGTCTGCAAGCCTTGAAGAGTGTTCTCATCAGAACCCAACCATGGTGGCACTCTGATCTTCCTGCCTCTAGAACTATGAGAAATAAATTTCTATTGTTTAAGCCACCTGGTCTGTGGTATTTTGTTATGGCAGCCTAAAATAAGACATTTAAAAATACTTAGCCAGGGGCGCCTGGGTGGCTCAGTTGGTTAAGCGACTGCCTTCGGCTCAGGTCATGATCCCGGAGTCCTGGGATCGAGTCCCACATCAGGCTCCCGGCTCAGCAGGGAGGCTGCTTCTCCCTCTGACCCTATCCCCTCTCATGCTGTTTCTCTCTCTGTCTCTCTCAAATAAATAAATAAATAAAATCTTTAAAAAAAAAAAAATACTTAGCCAGTTTTTGTACTGAAACTGACCTATTCTTTTTTTTTTTTTTTTTTTTTAAGATTTTATTTATTTATTTGACAGAGACACAGCAAGAGAGGGAATACAATCAGGGGGAGTGGGAGAGGGAGAAGCAGGCTTCCCACTGAGCAGGGAGCCCAATGTGGGGCTCGATCCCAGGACCCTGGGATCATGACCTGAGCCGAAGGCAGACGCTTAAGGACTGAGCCACCCAGGCGCCCCTGAAACTGACCTGTTCTTAAGGGGCCATTTGCTATTCCTTAAATCTTAATTTCTTCTAGTTGTGCTACATTTATGGACCAGAGGACACTATAATATCCTTGTTGTTCTTCACCTAATCAAATATGTAAGGGGAGAATTAGTTTATGGGAAATTCAATTATAATGGGTTTGTTAGTACCACTACCATTTACTAGTCGTAAAATATACTACAGTTAAATACTTGGTTTTGAAAAGTTAGCAGTAAATTTGAGTATATATATATATATATACACACACATTCATCCTCTTCTAAAAGATTTGAGTTTGTAAGATTATTTTCAGAATTGGGGCGCCTGGGTGGCTCAGTTGGTTGAGCGACTGCCTTCGGCTCAGGTCATGATCCTGGAGTCCCTGGATCGAGTCCCATATCGGGCTCCCCGCTCAGCGGGGAGTCTGCTTCTCCCTCTGATCCGCCCCCCTCTCATGTGCTCTCTCTCATTCTCTCTCTCTCAAATAAATAAATAAAATCTTTAAAAAAAAAAAGATTATTTTCAGAATTTAGATTCTTGAGTTACTGTCTCACTGTGCTATTTTTGAAATCAGAAATTATATACCTGCTATAATACATCTTTGCATTTAAAATGATGCCCTAGGTTCTTTAATTTTAAAAATATCTGTTAACTTATAATATGGTTACCTTGACTTTCTGTATTACTCATTTCTAAATGAAAGAACATTAATTTTTTTTACTGATTCTAGTTGAATTTAATATACAGTTTTAATGTTTACAATTTGATCATTACAAAGAGTTTTCTTTTTCAACTAAAAGGAGAAGACAAAAGCAAGCCCAAATCTATTTTTATAGAAAAAGATGACATGTTTGTTCAGAACGATTACCTCCCACTTGACTTACAATGTACTATATGTTGGCCAATTGAATTTAAATTAAAAAAAAATTTGGTCAACAAAATAAGAATCAAGATGATCTTTATATAGTAGGTATGATACTGCAAATATATGTGAAATGTATGCACTGTTTAAGTTTGGACAGTTGTCAAATATATCAAATTGTGTCTTAATTTTATTTCAGAGAACGTAAAAGTTGAAGAGACAAGCCTCACAGTATAATAATTTCTCTTTCCCCATTCTTTATTTTACCCAGCTCACTTGTGTGTTAAGAATTTTAAATGACTTTTCTGTGCATTTTCACTAAAGACAGGCGTTAAACCTATAAGTGCTTAGTTCATAGACTCTCAGGAATTGTTTCAATGAATGATGCATATTTATGTCATCTTAGCCACAATAAACATCTTTTTTTCTGGGCATGTGGATTTCTGGGCATGTGGATCTTAGTGAGTTTACAGATTTGGAATGTTTTTATGGTTGTTAGATTCAAACAAAGTTTTTTTTCTTCAGAGCTTAGATATTTTGCCCTAGAAAATTCATGTTACATTATCAGAAATAGAATTCAAACATATTTTCCATATAAAAGACTTAACCACAATAATCATATTATTTGACCCTGAGTCATACAGGAAAGTGATCAAAATGTTTGGTTGCTTAAATTACATAGGCTTATATTTGTGTGTGATATTCTTGTATATAAATAGATTTTCTGTCATTACTTAAGAACAAAAAGATTTGGGGAGGTTTAATCGAACTTGGGTAAAATATTTCTTGAGTATACATTATTTTTACCCAAATTATACTATCCTTGAATATATTAGAAAGAGAAATGTTAACAGTCTTTAACAAAAATAACTGTAGATCTGCATGTTTTCCTTGACCTTCCTGCAATTTACTGTGTGTGGTTTTTCCGCTTTGGTGCTTGAGTATTTTCTTCCCAGAATGAAATGTATTTTAAAACTACATTACAAAAAATATTGTTCTCTAATTTAGCATCACATTGTTAACCTTGTATTCATTAATTCTCTGCTTACAAAAATTTGAAGGACATATATTATGAGACAGTGCATTAGCTGACATAGTCCTGATATCTGTATGAGCAAACACATTATGTCATTATTATATCCATAGTTGCTATACATTTGCTTCTGGGCTGTTAACATACACTTAAGTGGGTAATTATTGCAGGAGGTGCCTTCTCCTTGACTTTGATTCCTAACAGTTCAGGTATTCAAGTATTATAATTACGTTACAAGTTTTGAGATTTAGTTTTCTCTTTTGCAAGTTATCTTTGGAACATTGTAAGTATTAGGACATTACTGGTTTCCAGACAAAGTGTGTGGTTAGCTTTATTCCAAAAAAAAAATAGTAATATATTGATAGTGCTTATTCTTCTATGCTTTAAGTTTTTATTAAATTATTTAAAACCATATAATACTATATTTAACTGGTAAGTGCTATACCAAGAACCAATTTTTCCACTTTATAGAAGCCATCTCTAATTTATGAGATTGTATTTTACAGGTTTGTATTCTCAAATCCATACCATTATTTATATAAAATAAAAACAATATTATAAGTGGCTAGTTAAGTTCCCAGGCTAACCCACAGAGACATATTCATAACCTAATGTTGCTTACTTCTGATGAATTATACTGACTTCAAATTCTGGGACCTGGGGTTAAGACAGTATGGGCGGGGAGAGGATATAGTAGGAGAACAAGAAGAGGTCTCTTTGCTAGCTACTAATAGTAAGAACATCAAGAAGGCTTTGGCTTTCCCAGAGTCACTTACAATTTTAAATTAGAAAATTTTAAACTTTAGGGGCGCCTGGGTGGCTCAGCCGTTAAGCGTCTGCCTTCGGCTCAGGTCATGATCCCAGGTCCTGGGATCGAGCCCCGCATCGGGCTCCTGCTCCACGGGAAGCCTGCTTCTCCCTCTCCCACTCCCCCTGCTTGTGTTCCCTCTCTCACTGTGTCTCTTCCTGTCAAATAAATAAATAAAATCTTTAAAAAAAAAAAAAAGGAAATTATAAACTTTGAAGAATCATTGCTAGAATTTCAGCCAATGTAGTTTAGACAAGTAAGGGTGAAATATTTTTACTCTGGGCTCAGTTCAGTTTTACAAATCCCTAAATTCAATTTTATTCAGTAAATTGCTTTTAATTAATTCTTCCTTCTTTCCACATTTGAATCCACATATTTTCTAAGTGCTAATCTCATAGACAATTGAGTAGGGGTAGTTGCTGATAAGAGGGAAAGACATGGTCACAATTTATAAATGTTGATCTTTCGCAGTTTGGGACTAGGATCTTTTTGTAAATGTTCCTTTGTTTCAGGGAGTGGGTTGCATGTGTTGTTTTGTTTTCCCTGGGAAGATACTCTTCTGAATATTATTTGGTATGATTTAAATGTTTCCTTTTTCTTACAGGTTTATGGTAAATATACCAGCTCTAGAACAAGTGAATCAGATTTTACACATCTTGTTTATATTTCTACCCTTTCTGTGGGCACTCGGGACTCTGCCCCCACCTGATGCACTTTTCTTATGGGCAATGGAGCAGGTTTTAGAGTTTGGCCTTGGAGGCTCATCTATGTCAACGCACCTACGGTAATTATTTTAAGTATTAAAGTTCTGCATAACTTAAAGTACAATTTTCCTTTTTGAGCAAATCTTTCTTTTTCTCTGCAGGTTATTACTAATGTTCATCATTTCTGCTGGAACAGCGGTAACATCATATTTCATTCCCAGCACTGTTGGTGTGGTTCTTTTCATGACGGGACTTGGGTTCTTACTGAGTCTTAACCTAAGTGACGTGGGTCTTGCCTTCAAACACAGTGTGACTAGACACAGAGTTGGAACCAAATCTAAGCCTTTACCCAGTGATTCAGAAAAACAGTTTACTTGGAAGGAGTGCCTTTTCTACATCATCATTTTAGTCTTGGCTCTCATAGAAACTAGTTTGCTGCATCATTTTGCTGGTTTCTCACAGATTTCCAAAAACAGTCCTCAGGCTATTGTTGGCTATGTTTTGATGATACTGCTTATAATACTGTGGATACTTAGAGAAATTCAGAGTGTCTGTATCTTTGGAATTTTCCGAAACCCTTTCTATCCAAAGAATGTGCAAACTGTGACTTTATTCTTAGAGAAGCAAACAAGGCTTGTGAAGATTGGTGTTGTCAGACGGATTTTGCTAAATCTAGGTAAGAACATAAAATCTACTAACTTTGTGTTATATCTAGGAAGTATGTAAAACTATTGAATTCCCATATTTTTGCAATGTATAGCATACAGGCATTTACTCTTTTATGTTTTGGTTTATTATTTTTTTCAGTTAACTGCTTAAATGTGCTCATAAAAATCATATTAGCCAAAGTAAAATATGGTAGAAGAGGTTACTTTGCCTTAATTAGTCTATTTTTTGTGTTTGTCCTAGTGTCACCCTTTGCTATGATAGCATTTCTTTCATTGGACAGTTCCTTACAAGGGCTCCACTCTGTGTCTGTCTCCATTGGATTCACGAGAGCTTTTAGAATGGTAATCCTAATAAGCACTTAATAGTATTTTTTGTATTGCTAAGTTGAATTGCAGTTTTGCTTATCCTAACAGTTTACTTAAATTTGTCAAATTCTACCTGATAATTTGTGTACTGCAGGTGTGGCAGAATACAGAAAATGCTTTATTGGAGACAGTCATTGTATCAGTAGTACACTTGTTGATCTCTAATACAGATGTGTGGTGGAACAGAAGCCTGGATACAGGAATCAGACTCTTACTGGTAAGCATATGTTTTATTAGCTTTATTGAGATGTATTTCACATACCATAAAATCATCCACTTACACAGTTCAGTCGTAGACAGAATTTTACTGCCATCACCACAGTCTAATTTTAGACCATTTTCAACATCCCAAAAAGAAACCTCACGCACATCAATGTCCTTCCCTGTTTCCACTCTCCATCCCACCCACCCCCCACTCCAGCCCCAGCAACCATTAATATACTTTTGGTTTCTTTGGTTGATTTATTTATCAGATGATGGATTTTTAGGTTGCTTTTACTTTTTGATTATTATGAATAATGCTGCTATGAACATTTGTGTACATGTTTTTGGACATTTGTTTTTTGGACATATGGTTTCATTTCTCTTAACTATATCTACCTAGGACTGGAATTTCAGTTCGTAGTAAGTCTATGTTAACACCTCAAGGTACTGCCAAACATTTTTCCAAAGTGGTTGTACCATTATACATTCCCACCAACAATGTCTGAGGATTTCTCTACATCCATACCAACACTTGTTATTATCTAACTTTTTCATTATACTCATTCTGGTGGGTGTGACCTGCTATCTCATTGTAATTTTGATTTGCATTCCTTAAATGCTAATTAATCATCTTTTCATAAATTTATTGGCCATTTGTGTATGTTTTTTGGAGAAATGTCTATTCAGATCCTTTGTCCATTTTATGTGGCTTGCCCTTTTATTGTTGGTTTAAGAGTTCCTATATATTCTGGATACAAGTTCCTTGACATATATATGATAAAAATTTTCTCCCATTCTGTAGGCTGTCTTTCTCCTTCTTGGTAATATCCTTTGAAGCAAAAACAGTTTTTAATTTTGGTGAAGTTCAATTTATCTCTTTTTTTCTTTCACTGCTTGAATTGTTGGGGTCATGTCTAATAAACACTGCCTATTCCCAAATCATAAAGATTTACTGTGTTTTCTTCTAAGAGTTTTACAGTTAAAACTGTAACTACTACATTTGGGTCTATGATCTACTTTGAGTTTATTTTTGTATATGATATGAGGTAGGTTTCCAAATCCATTCTTTTATATATGGATATACAATGGTCCCAACACCATTTATTGAAAGAACTACCCTTCCCTCGATGACTTTTCTTGGCACCCTGTTCAAAAATCAAATGACAGATGTGAGAGTTTATTTCTGGACTCTCAGTTCTTTTCCATTTATCTATATGTCTGTCCTTATGCCAGTTCTATCCTATCTTTATTACTATACTTTGTAGTAGGTTTTGAAATCGGGAAGTATGTCTTCCAACTTTGTTCTTCTTTTTTAACATTGTTTTGACTCTTTCAGTGCCTCTCTATTACAATGTAAATATTAGTTTTAGCTTTTAAGTTTGTGCAAGAAGGCATCTGAAACTTTGATAGAGATTACCTCAAATGTGTAGATCAATTTGGGGAGTATTGCCATCTTAAAAATGTTAATTGTTCCTATCCATCAATATGACATGTCTTTATATTTTTTTTAAGATCTTTATTTCAATAATGTTTTGTAGTTTTCAGTGTTACAAGTCTTACACTTTTATTAAATTTTTCCTAAGTATATTATTCTTTTTGATATTATAAATGGAATTGTTTTCTTAATTCACTTTCTGGCTTGTTTATTGCTAGAGTATAGAATACAACTGATTTTTTAAAATAGTAATCTTGTGTCCTAAAACCTCACTTCTATTAGTTCTGGTAGATTATTAGTAGATTTTTTTAAGACATTCTGTGTATAAGATCACATCATCTGCAAATTAGAGATAGTAGAGATATTTTTATTTCTTCCTTTTCAATCTAGATGTCTTTCCTCTCTTTTTCTTACCTACTTGCCCTGGCCTGAACCTCCAGTATAATGCTGAATAGAAGAGTGGACATCTTAAAGGGAAGCAGTCAGTCTTTCTCCATTAAGTTGATGTCAGTCTTTTACCATTAGATATGATATCAGCTATTGTAGATGTTCTTTTTTTTTAAGAAGGTTTTTTATTTATGTATTTGTCAGAGAGAGAGAGAGAGAGCACAAGCCAGGGGAGCAGCAGGCAGAGGGAGAAGCATGTTCCCCCCTTAGCAGGGAGCCCAGTGTGGGACTCGATCCCAGGACCCTGGGATCATGGCCTGAGCCAAAGGCAGAGGCTTAACCGACTGAGCCACCCAGGTGTCCCTATTGTGGATGTTCTTTACCAGGTTGAAGAAGTTCCCTTCTATTTCTGGTTAGTCTTTTTATCATGAAGGGTGTTGGATTTTGTCTGATGTATTTTCTATGTCTATTGAAGTGGTCATGTGGTTTTTGTCCTTTAATCTGTTAACATGGTATAATACATTGATTTCTGGTTGTTAAACCAACCTTGCATTCTAGAACTAAATGCCATTTGGTCATGGTGTATGATCCTGCTTATGTGTTAGAAGATTTGGCTGGCTGGTATTTTTGTGTGATTGATATTTATATGTATCTGTAGCTTTCTTTTCTTGTCATGTCTTTGGTTTAGATATAAAAATAGCCCTGACCTCATAAAATGAGTTAGGAATTTCATACTAATTATTCTTAAATGTTTGATCATATTTCGTATGTACCTTAAATATTTTGTGGTATGTAGTATTTTGTAATATGGAAGCCATCTGAGCCTCAGCTTTTCTCTGTGAGTAGCTTTTAAATTACAAATTCAATTTCTTTTTACAGGTCTGTTTAGTTTTTCTATTTCTTCTTGAGTTGCTTTATGTTTTTCAAGGAACTTGTTGGTTTCATCTAAGTGATCAAATTTATCAGCATACAGTCATATTATTCTCTTATAATCCTTCTAATTTTTTTCTGTTAAGATTGGTGGTATAAAGTTATCTCTTTCATTCCTGACTTTAGTAATTTGAGTCTTCTCTGTTTTATTCTTTGTCATTGTAGCTAGAGGTTTCTCCATTATATTGATCTCAAAAAAAACCAGCTTTTGGTTTCATTGATTTTTTTCTATTGTTTTTATATTCTCTATTTTATTAATTTCTGCCCTAATCTTTATTATTTCCTTCCTTCTGCATACTTGAGGTTCAGTTTGTGCTTTGTTTTCTAGTTTCTCTGGTTTCCTAAGGTGGAAGATTAGGTTATTAAGATCTTTTTTCTATATAGGCATTTAAAGCTAGCTATAAATTGCCCTCTGAGCACTGTTTTAGCTGAATCACAAGTTTGGTATGTTGTGTTTTTGTTTCATTCATCTCAAAATGTTTTCTCATTTTTTTGTGTGATGTCCTTTGACCCATTGGTTATTTAGTAATGTGTCTTTTAATTTCTTTTTTGGTAAGATTTTATTTTTAAGTAATCTCTACACCTAACATGGAGCTCAAACTTACAACCCCAAGATACTCTACCAACTGAGTCAGCCAGGCACCCCAGCAATGTGTCTTTTAATTTCAAGATTCCTTTATTATTTTTTATTTCTATTGTTGATTTAATTCTGTTTTGGTTAAAGAACATACTTTGCATGATATGTATGAACATACTTATATGATTTCAATCTATTAAGATCTGTCTTATGACCTCTGTTTCTTAATCTATAAAATACTTTCTAAAATAAGGATGAATTAAGGATAGTTATATTTACCACTTCTGGTTCTCATGACCTAACAAGCATATAATGCAAAAGTTAGTCAGCCTTAAGATATCCTAGTACTCTGTTGGTTCTCTTTGGCATTACTTTTTTTCTAAGAGAGCCCAAACTTTTAAAAATGTAGACTCATTTATTACTTGTGAGGTTGGAGAAAATTATAACAAAGAATCTCATATAAGGGCTATTTCCTCAAAAATATTGCAGCAATAATAATATACAGTTTTCCTTATATGATCTTGAAAATTCATGAAGTCTTTCAGAATAAAAAAAATCATTTTTACATCTCTACAGGTTGGTATCATGCGTGATCGTCTGATTCAGTTCATCTCTAAGCTGCAGTTTGTTGTGACCATACTTTTGGCATCGTTGACTGAGAAAAAACGTCGAAAGTCAACCACCACTTTATGTATACTCAACATTGTCTTCTCTCCATTCGTGCTGGTCTTCATCGTTTTCTCTACGCTGCTCTCCTCTCCCTTACTCCCCCTCTTCACCCTTCCTTTGTTCTTGGTGGGCTTTCCCCGACCTGTTCGGATTTGGCCGGGAGCAGTGGGTGCCACAGCCTGCGTGTGTGCAGACACAGTGTACTACGCCCACATGGTCCCACGTCTGACCGCTGCGCTGCAGGCTGCAATGGCCACTGGGAGTTTAGGTAAGTAAATAGGTTGTGCTTAAAAAATCCTCACGAATACATTTAAAATACAAAAAAGTGAATATACAGAAGAAGTCTTTTGATCCAACCATTATATAGATTCTACTACTTTGATGGATGGCAGAAGGACTATGAAATAGAAGTATCTCTCTTGCTTCTTATTTTGAGGTAAATAAAGTCATAAAAATAGTAAGGGGAAGTTTCATTAGGGTGATTTGACATTTTTTAAAGAAGATTTTCTTGAATAAAATCAGGTTATAGTCCCACCACTGAACCATGAAAACACCTTATTCTCCCCAAGTTTCCATGAATTTATAGTGAGTTCACTGCAAGTAGATGCAATGGCTTAGGTCCATAAATAGTAAAAACTAGCTTTATATAATATCAGATTGAAGGACTTAAGGGAGTTGGTTCGTATCTTATTAGGTACCGTACAGCAACCTAAGCAGTCTAACAAGGGTACAGGGCAAGGTAACAAAAGCTGTGGTCAATGATCAGTAGCCTCCCAAAATGAAGTACTATGCAAGTACCAGCAAGAAAATATATTTTTTTATGAGGATGAACTAATTTTATAAGTCAATGCTTTCATTGTATGCTAACTACAAATTCAACTATATTGTACTTCTTGAGGTTGGTTTTAAATAATGCCCAAGCTGATGACAGTAGTATGTTGTCTCCTACCATATGCCTTAGCCCTTGAAACTTGTTTTAGAAATACCCAGTGACATCTTGGCAAACCGATGCCAGGTAGAATAGCAATTTCAAATTAGAATTTTAATGAAATGCTTACTTGGATTGAACTTTTCTAATTATCTCTTTGTTATCTAAATGTGTGAGGTAATTTAGGAAAAACTTTGTAGTACAAATTTTTTAATGAATAATCATTTTTCTTTCTCATAGAAAATATTCTACACTTTTAACCTTTTCATCCAGTTCTAATTAATGTTTATTATATAATACTGTGTCACTTGTAAAAATACCTGTGAGGTTTGACTTATATCTAAAGTAATAAATACCTGAGGTAGAAATTATACTTTATTATCAAATCAATTACACTCAGCCAAGAAGTGTGTTATGAAGTATCCCTGGGGGGGAAAAAACAGTGAGATAACATTTCACACATATCTGGTTGACAGAAATGTAAAAGTCTGACATTACCAAGTATTGGCTAGGGTATGAGGAACAGGAACTTTTCACACCCTGCTGGAAGGGAATATAAATTTGTATAATAAATACACCTTGAAGAGTAAACTAATAGGCTGTAGTAAAGGTGTACGTATCCCATGGCCTAGGGATTCAGTTTTAGATTCCATAATTCTAATTAGATTCTAATTCTAGAGAAACTTTTGCACATGTGTTTTGGGGGTCTCCAAGCCCATATCCAGGTTTGATGATTCACTAAGAGGACTTGTAGAGCTCAATATACATTTGTACTTGTTGCTACGATTTATTATAGTGAAAGGACGCAGAACAAAATCAATGAAGAGAAAAATTACGTGGGGTAAAACATGGCGCAAACTTCCAGATGTCCTCTCCCAATGGAATCACACAGAACATGCTTAATTCCCCAGCCACACATTGTCACAAGATGTGTGATATGGTGGCTACCAGAGAAGTTTATTTGAGACTCAGTGCCTAGGGCTTTTATTGGGGCATGGTCACATAGGCACCCTCTGCCTAGCGTGTACCAAGATTCCAGACTCCCAGAAGGAAAGCAGGTATTCAGTATAAACTGTATTGTTTGTACAAACTGGACACAATGAGACTTTTATCAGGAAGGGTGGTGAGAATTCTTCTGAAACTCAAGTTCCCAGATGCCAGCCATCAACCAACTTTGCAAACAGGACTTTTAAAGGGTAGCAGTCAGTTCTGCTATGCTAACTCTTTACTGTACAGCATGTTGTCTAAGCAGACTTGCACAGAGGTAATCCCTGCAGTATTATGTAAAACAGAAAAAAATTGGCAATATATGGAATGTGTTTATTAACGAGAAATGAATATTCAAATTTAGCTGTAATCATACAGTGAATTCTCAATTGTAGGTACGAGTGACTTGAGCTATTTGCAGTCAACATGCTCAGATCTCAGAGATGTAATGTTGAGAGAAAACTAATTTTTTAAAGTTTTTGTATAGTGTGGTAGTAGCATTTTATGTAAATTTTTAGTACACAAAACATTTTTGTATGTGTGTTCATAAAAAATGTCCAAAATGCTTTAAATAAATAATTAATTTGAAGTTGGCTTTTATACATTTTTTACATTTAGTACTTTTATACTTTTCCTACTGTATTTAGGATTTTATATAGCAGGTTCTAATTTGTTGTTTCTCTGGAAAATATATCCTTGAATTTTTATGTAGTATTACCTATAGATTTTCTCTTTTAACTGTTCCTATTCCTGTAAAGAGCTTAATTTAATGCCCCCTGATATGCAATGAATAATTGTTTGTATTCTTGACATAGAGAATAAAAGTAGCTATGAGTCAGTTCCAAGTGTCTTATCAGTTTTGAAGATTCACATGGCAAAATAAAACAAGCTTGAATATTACTTACTTTTTCTTTTTTCTAATTTGTTTTAGGTCTCCTCTTACCTGGGTCTCATTACTTGGGCCGTTTTCAGGATCGTTTAATATGGATAATGATTCTAGAATGTGGTTATACTTACTGCTGTATTAACATTAAGGTCAATGTACATTTGAAACCTCTCTAGTATTTTTGTAGCACATGTGTAAAATTTTACCTGTTAGAGACACATCATACACTTAAGAGCTCAACTTAAGAGTATCAAGTAATTACCTGTGAAAACACCTAGGGATTTTTAAAGTGTATTTCAGTATGCACATATTGATAGGTAGACTAGTGTTGATTGTATAATAGAGCATAGTAACAAAATGTACCTGCCCCCTTTTTGTCCAGGCTTGTTCTTTATATCCTTATCTAGTTGTGCATCTCAAAAGTGTGACTCAGTAATATTTTTTCACTCCTATATCACATAAGCATTCTCAACTTAATAAAAAACCTCTTCTGATCCTTACTACCCTACCTGCTACACCATGTCTTTCTCTTCTTTTTAAAGCAAGATACCTTAATAGAATTGCTTATAATCAAATCTCAAATTTCATTTCTCTCATTTTCTCTTCAACTTACTCTGTTTTTGACCCTGTTACCTATTACTGTACCAAAACTACTCTTGTCAGCGTCTCTAATAACTATCACATTGCCAAGTCCAAAGATCAGTTCTCAGACCTGGTCTTATTTGACCTGTTTGCAGCATTTGACACAGTGCCTTCTTTTAGCTTGTTTCATGGGTCAGTCCTTGTCAGTCTCCTTTGATGGCTCCCTCTCTTTTCCTTGACCTCTTTTTTTTTTCTTTAAGAGTTTATTTATTAGAAAGAGAGAGAGCACGATAAAGGGGGAGAGGGAGAAGCTGCCTCCCCACTGAGCAGGGAGCTAGAATCAGGGCTCAATCCCAGGACCCTGGGATCAGGACCTGAGCCCAAGGCAGACGCTTAACCGACTGAGCCACCCAGGCGCTCCTTTTTTCCTTGACCTCTTAACATCAGACTACCCCAGAGCCTAGCAGTCCTTGGTGACAACTCCATCCTTCTGGTTGTTCAGCCCCAAAACATTTGGGCTTTAGTTCAGTGATAGTTCACTCCTGTTTACCTTCATACCCCATATGCAGTCCAACAAGAAATCCTGTTGGCTCTTTCTTTAAGCCATATCCTATATCCCACCACTTCTCACCATCCTACTATTAGCTATCTTTATCTCTTTCCTGGGTAATTGCAATACCGCCTAATTGGTCTCCCTGCTTCTTTCTACCTGTGCCTCCCTATAGTCTGTTCTCAACTAGAGTGATCTTTAGTATCTAACTCATTTCATGTCACTTCTCTACTCAAAACCCTACAATGGATCTCTTTTTTAATTCAGAATAAAAGCCAAGGCCCTAAATGGTCAGGCTCTCTATTTCCTCTTGGCCTCATCTACTGCTTGAATCCTCTCACTCTACTCCAGCCTACTGGCTATTCTCTCTACCTGGAATGCTCTTCCTTCACATAACCACACAGCTAACTCCCTTACCACCTTCAAGTCTTTACTCAAATGTTACCTCAGTGAAATCTACTATTGCTATCCTATTTAAAATTGTATTCCCACTCCCTTTCTGGCACTCCCAGTCCTCCTTGGCTGGCTTTACTTTTTCTATTTTTCTAGCACTTATACCTTCTAACAAACTATATAATTTACTTAATTTCGTTGTTGAATGTCTGTGTCCCTTTACTCTATAATGTAATTGTCACAAGGGCAGGGCTCTCTGAAGGGATATATCCTAAGCCCCTGGAACAGTGTCTGGCACATAATAGGCCCTTGATAAATATTTGTTGAATGAATAGTGGTGAATGAATGAATTTTTTGTCTTAGCACAGATGGGATAAAATTGCTGGTGACTAATAGGCTTTTTCTTTAGCTCAGTGGTTCTCAAAATTCAGTTCTCCAGATTAGGAATATTAACATCTCCTGGAGCTTATTAGAAATGGACAATCTTGGGTACCACCTCAGACCTTCTGAATCAGAAACTAGAGGAGGGCCCAGCAACCTATGTTTTAACTACCCTCCAGTGATTCTGACTCAAAGTTTGAGAACCTGGTCTAACCTGTATAAGTAAGAGAAGGCAAAATCTCATGCAGAATATTGAGGGCATAATAAAAAAAAAATGTTTAAAAAATATTGAGGGCATTTTCATTGCTTAATTTAGGCTCTATTTTTAAAATGGTATATTTTATAATGCCTAATAATGTGGGTCCTTTACTGATCTTTTGTGCTCTTATTATATGTGTAAAGATACACTTTTTGATGGCAGTCCTTTTTTCTTTTCATTTTTTTGGACACAAGGTGGCTTAGCAGTACCATCTTACCATCATTTATATGTTATGTGCTTTAAAGTTTACAAAGCACTTTTTTAAAATTTATTTATTTATTTTTTAAATTTTATTATGTTATGTTAGTCACCATACAATACATCATTAGTTTTTGATGTGGTGATCCACGATCCATTGTTTATTTATTTTTAGAGAGAGATTGTGAGGGGGGAGGGGCAGAGGGAGAGGTAGAGAGAATGTGAAGCAGGCTCCATGCTCAGTGCAGAGCTGGATGTGGGGCTTGATCTCACAACCCTGGAATCTTGACCTGTGCCAAAATCAAGAGTCCGATACTTAACTGACTGAGCCACCCAGGCACCCCAACAAAGCACTTTTATTACTTAAATCTTCACAACCTTATGTGCTAGGATTAGTTTTCTTTGAAAGAGAAAAGGAATCTCAGGATAAGTGATCTACTCAAGATTGTGTGCAAACACCTGGTAAAGAGCCATGATTTAAAAATGGCTTCTGATGTTCACATTCCATGTTCTTTCTCTGGATCCTAATACAACCTGACAGCAATGTCTTTTATTAAAGACACTGGTAATTTTGTAAAAATGTATAAATAAGTAAACAATGATAGCAAGTAAACAGTGATCTGATGCATCCTCTTCAAGTGATTCCTTATAAAGAAGTAATAAAAATGTGTTTAAAATTCACATAAAAACACATTCAGGGGTGCCTGGGTGATGCAGTCGGTTGCATATCAGACTCTTGGTTTCGTCTCGGGTCATGATCTCAGGGTCATGGGATTGAGCCCCGCATCGGGCTCCGCACTGGGCACAGAGTCTGCTTGGGACTCTCTCCCTCTCCTACCCTTACCCCCCTCAAATGAAAAATCTTTAAAAAATAAATAAAAACACATTCATGGTGTTCATTCTGTCAACATATATTTGTTGCATACCAGTACTGTGTCAAGGACTGGCTTAGGCACTGCAGACATAGTAGTAACCAAAAGAGAGCTGCTTTATGGAATTTACATTATAGTTGGAGGAGACAGACAGTAACCAAATACATAAATCTGTATGATGATAATGTTATTATAATTAAAAAACTGGAACAAGAAAATGATTGAATAAATTATGGCATATCCATACAGTATAATAATGCTGTCATATAAAGTAGGATACAAAACTACTGTATATGCTACATCATTCCAATTTTGCCTTTGCCCTCCAAAAAAATTTTATATTTAAAACAGTTTTGGGGGACACCAGGGTGGCTCAGTCAGTTAAGCATCTGCCTTCAGCTGGGGTCATGATCTCAGGGTCCTGGGATCAGGCCCTGCCTCAGGCTCCCTGCTCAGCGGGAGCCTGCTTCTCCCTCTCCCTCTGCCACCCTCCCTGCTTGTGCTCTCTCACTCTCTCTCCCTCTGTCTCTGTCAAATAAATAAATAAAATCTTAAAAAAAAAGTTTTTTGTAAGTGTGATTCAACCTTCACTATACATACAGTCTTTCAAAATTATGGTCGTAGCCAATTAAATTGTTTTGCCAATTTCTAGCGGCATGTCTATAATTTCTTTTAAGATAGCATAATTTTTCGGGCACCTGGGTGGCTCAGATGGTTAAGCGTCTGCCTTCGGCTCAGGTCATGATCCCAGGGTCCTGGGATCGAGTCCCACATCGGGCTCCTTGGGAGTCTGCTTCTCCCTCTGCTTCTCTCTCTCTGTCTCTCATGAATAAATAAATAAAATCTTTAAAAAAAAAAGATAGCATAATTTTTCATCTCTGTATGCTGCATCAAGTGTGTTAAAGTGCCAGTAAGTTTGAGTAAAGGTATAGCTCTTCAGTTAAAGAAATTTTTTTGCATTTTCCATATTTTCATTATGAGAATCCAACCCATGGGCATATACAAAAGTAGTTGCTTTTCTCTGTGTAATAACTGATCATAAGCTCAAGGACCTCTTATTTCTTCTTTAGGGGCTAGAATTGCAAGAGACATCGTGTCATACTGCTGAAGCTCAAAGAGTTGATGAAGTTTTTCAAAGTGCCTTTGAACAAGAATATTCAAGAATATGTCCTCTGAATGAACACTTTGGAAATGTCTTGACACCCTGTATTGTTTTGCCAGTAAAACTCTATTCTGATGCCAGGAATGTTCTATCTGGCATAATCGATTCTCATGATAGTTTAAAAGAATTTAAAGGTGACCTTATCAAAGTACTTGTGTGGATACTTGTCCAGTACTGCTCCAGAAAGCCCAGCGTGCAGGAGGTTGTTCACAAAACTGAAAATAAAGGGAAAGCATCTCTAATAATCCTGCCTGCTTTGAATGCTTCACCACAAACCCAATCCCCAGAAGACACAGATAGTTTAAATTCAGAAATTTTGGATGATTGGTCTGATGATAATGTTTTTGGTGATGAGCCAACTATCAGAAAAGGAAAAGAAGAAAAAGATCAATTAAAAGTTGTATCAGGTATAAATTTGCCTATTCCAGGATCAGTAGAATCACAGGGGGTTGGTGATCATTCTATAGGCACAGTTCCTGAAAACAGTCTTTACAAGTCAGTTATATTGGGATACCCTGTTGTTGACAAAGGAAAACAAAAAGATGTGGCATATATCCCTCTCGTGGAATTCAGTTGTTCTCATTCTCACTTGTTAAGCTTACCTGAAGAGTGGACATCTAACTGTTTGCCTAATTCCAAAATGAGGGAGATGAGCTCATTATTTCCAGAAGAGTGGTACCAATTTGTTTTAAGGCAGTTGGAATGTTTTCATTCAGAACAAAATGCTTCAAATATCCTGGAAGAAATTGCAAAGGACGAAGTTTTAAAAGACTTTTATGTTCATGCAGTAATGACTTGTTATTTTAGTTTATTTGGAGTAGACAATATGGTTCCCAGTCCTGGTCATATATTGAGAGTTTACAGTGGTGTTTTGCCTTGGTCTCTTGCCTTGGATTGGCTCACAAAAAAGCCAGAACTGTTCCAGCTAGCACTAAAAGCTTTCAGGTAATTCATTTTGATTATACATAAACTATGACTGACAGAAAAATATTGATTTTTTTTAACCTAGAAGGAGATACGTCTTCATTTCTAACTACAGAAAATAATCACTTTCCTAAAAATGAAAAAAAAAATGCTTAGTGTGTACTGTAAGTATATCAGGAGTACATTTTAATTTCTACTTCCTTTTTATTTATGTGGAGAACCTATTTTTCATATGGCTTATTGGATTTCTTCACTTTCACTTCACTCCATCATTTCTCCCTGATCTTTTTATCTGAAATATGTATGATTTTAGTGCAATGTCTTACAAATATCGATTGAACAAACTATTCATCTATAAAGTTGATTTTATAAATTTTATTTAAAATTCTAAAGTTCTTTGTTTCTCCATTTTCAAGGTATACTCTGAAACTAATGATTGATAAAGCAAGCTTAGGTCCAATAGAAGACTTTAAAGAGCTGATTAACTGCCTTGAAGAATATGAAACTGACTGGTACATTGGTTTGGTATCTGATGAAAAGTGGAAGGAAGCAATTTTACAAGAAAAACCATACTTGTTTTCTCTGGGATATGACCCTAATATGGTAAGGTTAAAAATGTGTTTTTAAACATTTTCATATATTGACCTTAAAGAACTAAAGTATTTGAACTAAGTGTAAGTGATAGAACATTCTGGATATATTAATTGTATCATTAAGGCATTTTGTGACTTTATGGCCAACAGAGTACAATCCTAGAATGACTGATTATTTACTTTTGCAAACCTAATATGAGCTCATTAAAAATGTGTAGCCATTGTGCAGTAACTGACCTATAAGATAACCAAGTAAACTTAATTTTCTATAACATCTTTGACTGAGTGGATTATATTCCTATGCCAAATTTGAGTCATGAATTATCACTTTGGATTTGACTCCTAGAAGAAAAATTATAAGTGGCAAAATATTCCTTTTGCTGATATCAGTGTTTTATCTGAAGCAAATCTGACCTGTGAAAATTCAGAGACTCCAGATAGGGAATAACTTTTTTTTTTTAAAGAAATTAGTAGCTGTTCTCATTACGTTTAAACTGTCATCAGGTGTGCACAATGTGATTCAATGTTACACGCTCATTGTAGGTTTCATATCTGGCATTGCAGCTCCATAGATGTGCTCCCCATCAAAAATAATGAAAGTTGGTTTTAAAAAACAACCATTTAAAGACTTGGAAATGGTCCTAAGGGCATATGCAAATGAAGAAACATTTATTCAAAAGTTTCAACTAAAACCCAGGAAGAATAGTGAGAGACTATTCCTTCCCAACTCAACAAGACAGAAACTCCTCAGACTGATCTAAACAAGAAGGGTCTCCTCTCATTTCAGCTCTTAGTTGGAAGACTGTTTTCCTGGGAGAGTCAGGGCTTCACATTTCTTCTCTTACCTCCAGCTACCTGTTCTGAGGCTGGGTTCTGGGTATGTGTACTTAAGAGATGAGAATTCCTTTCTGGCCAACCCATCTCTTTGGATAGAGGCTTTACTCTGGAGTTGGTGCCACTGAGAATAATGGGGCCCTGGCCACCCTTACCTCCTTGGAAGGTGGAGGTTCCACACTGGGAGAGGCAAGCCAAGAAGACCTGAGGTTACTGCTCCCCTTCTACCTCCTAAAGCAGAGGTGTCTCTCAGAGAGAAGCATGCCATTGTCTCACCCCCAGATACGGAGCTCTGGCTAAGACATTTTGCCCAGTGGGGGAAGCAGACCGTTAAAAACGGAGAACTCTAAATGTCTCCCAAAGGAAATTATTTTACTTGCAACAGTGTGGATACATTGACACCTAAGATGCTCTCAAAAACAATGGAGCTTGTGGTAAAGAGTAATTAAGGGGCTACTGGTAAATTTGTTAGAGACATAAACTAAACTGTAAGCTGAATAGGTAAATAGAACCAGGGAAAGAAACAGTAGAGAAGAGCCCTCCTGGGGTCAAAAAATGTGCCCACGTTTAATTGGATCAGTCTATGAAACAATTCACTTCCCAGGTCATTGTTGAAAACATAAAGCAACCACCTGGCAATCATTGGAGCTTAGCAGCTGGGTGTGAGCAATTAATAGATGAAGAGAGCCCTGCTAAAACCACTGCCATCTCATGGTAACTGTGGACATTCACAAGGCTGCAGTCCCTGAGGAACCAAAATCAAAGGCTTCACACTTGTGGGGGAAGTAGGGATTAACTTCACTAAAGTCATCCAGCCACTTACTAAACTAATAAGCAAATAAATAACAAGCCCTGGGGTGGGGGAGGGCAGGGGTCAATGCTCAGAATTGTGGCGGTGTTATATAAAATGTCCAGTATTGAACACAAATTATAGGACATAAAAAGAAACAGGAAAGTCAGACCCAAACACCAGGGGGGAAAATTGCCTATGAGTGATTAGATGTCAGGTTTAACAAAGATTTCAAAGTAGCCATTATAAAAATGTTCAAAGGACTGAAAGAAACCATGCTTAGGGGTGCCTGGGTGGCTCAGTCATTGGGCATCTGCCTTGGGCTTGATCAGGCTCCCTGCTCTGCGAGAAGCCTGCTTCTCCCTCTCCCCCTCCCCCTGCTTGTGTTCCCTCTCTCGCTTTGTCTCTCTCTGTCAAATAAATAAATAAAATCTTAAAAAAAAAAGAAAGAAACCATGCTTAAAGAAGAAAACAAAGTGGATATAGAAGGAAAATACCTCAATAATAAGGTCACATATGACAGCCCACAGCCAACATCATACTCAATGGTGAAAAGCTGAAAGCTTTTCCTGTATGATTAGGAACAAGACAAGGATGCCACTCTTGCCACTTTTATTCAACATAGTATTGTAAGTCCTGCCCCAGCAATTAGGCAAGAAAAAGAAATAAAGTCATCCAATTTGGAAAGGAAGAATTAAAACTCTCACTATTTGTAGATGAAATGATATTATATATAAAAAGTCCTAAGTACTCTACCAAAAAACTTAGGAATAATAAGCGAATTTAGTAAAGTTAACAGGATACAAAATCACTACACACAAATCTGTTGTGTTTCTATACACCAATAACAAGCTATCAGAAAAAGAAGTTAAGAAAATAATTTACAATTACATCAAAAAAATAAAATACCTTGGAGTAAGTTTAACCAAGGAAGTGAAAGACCTGTACATTGAAAACTATAAGACATTGATTCAAGAAATTGAAGAAGACACAAATGGAAAGATGGATTGGAAGAATTAGTACTATTAAAATGTGCATACTACCCAAAGCAGCCTACAGATTCACTGCAATTCCTACCAAAATTCCAGTGGCATTTTTCACAGAAATAAACAGACAATCCTAAAATTTATATGGAACCACAAAAGACCCCTAATATCCAAAGCAATCTTGAGAAAGACCAAAGGTGGAAGCATCATGCTTCCTGATATCAATGTATTGTTAGGCCTGTATCATATAGAAGTGTGATATATTTGCCAATAATTGCAGAATGGAAGTCAGTGGAAACAAAGTTGTATTAAGCAAAAGAAATGATTCCAGATGATAACTTGAATCCATAGGAATAAAGGAGAACCAGAAATGATAAAAAGTTAATGTAGCAAAAGCAATAAATATATACTTGTTCCCTTTCAGTTTCTTTAAAAGACATAAAAGTATGTAAAATGGTAATTATAACAATATATTATTAGGCTTGAAACACTATAGATGTAATATGTATAACAATACCACAAAAAGGGGCAAAAGGAGAATAGAATTATACAGGATTATTGTTTCTTATCTCACCAGAATTAGTGTAAACTAATGCTGATTCTGGTAAGTTATTTATGGCAAGCCCTAGAGCAACCACTGAGGAAGTAACTTATTTTAAGTGAAAAAAAATCATTAAATTAAAATTCTTTATTAGAAGATATACACTCAATGCAAAAGAAAGCAGTGAAAGAGGACTAGAGAGACAAAAAAAAGTTGAGATATAGAAGACAAAAGGAAAATGACAGACTTAAATCCTGCTATATCAATAGTAACATTAAAAGATTAAACAGCTGAAAGGCAGAGATTGTCAGACTGGATAAAAGAACAAACTGAAGGGGCGCCTGGGTGGCTCAGTCATTAAGCGTCTGCCTTCGGCTCAGGTCATGATCCCGCATTGGGCTCCCTGCTCCGTGGAGAAGCCTGCTTCTCCCTCTCCTACTCCCCCTGCTTGTGTTCCCTCTCTTGCTGTGTCTCTCTCTGTCAAATAAATAAATAAAATCTTTAAAAAACAAACAAACAAACTGAAAGTAAAAGGGTGAAAAAGGCATATCAGGCAAGCAGCAACAACAAGAAAGCTGGAGTACCTATACTATTGTCAGAAAATAATAGACTTTGAAATAGAAAATGTTATTAGAGATTAAGAAGGACATTTTATAGTGATAAAAGCATCAGTCCATCAGGGAGCTAGAACAATTATATACGCAGCTAACAATGAACCACCAAAATATATGAAGGAAAATTGACAGAAATGAAGAGAGAAATAGACAATTCAACAATAATAATTTAAGACTTCAAAACCCTACTTTCAGTCATAGATAGAACAAATAGGCAGAAGATCAACAGAAAACAGAATGCTTGAACAACACTATAAACCCAAAACACCAAACAGACATCTATAGAATATTCCACCTAAAAACAATAGGTTTCCATGTACACTTCTGAAGTGTACATGGAACATTCTCCAGGATAAATCATATGCTAATACATAAAACAAACAATACATTTCAAAGGATTGAAATACTAAAAAGTTTATCCTCTGACCAGAAGGAAATGAAATTAAAAATCGGTAAGAGAAAGATATTGAGGAAACTAGCAGATATGTGGAAATTAAACAACACATGCCTAAGTCGCTAGTAGTCAAAGAAGAAATGAGAATATACATTGAGATGAATGACAAGAAGACACAGTATACCAAAACTTGTGAGATGCAATTAAAGCAGTCTTCAGAGGAAAATTCATAGCTTTAAAATGCCTATTTAAAAAGAAGATTTCAAATCAATGCTTAACCTTCCGCCTTATAACACTGGAAAGAGAAGAGTAAACTAAACTTAGAGAAAACAGAAGAAAGAAATTAATAAAGATAAGAAAGGTTATTATGAAATAGAAAATGAAAAAAAGAGACATTACTACTGACCTTATAGAAATAAAAATGATTATAAAGGAATACTGTGAATACTTGTATGCCAGTGAATTATATAACTTAGATGAAATGGACAAATTCCTACAAATACAAACTACCAAAACTGACTCAAGAAGAAATAGATAATCTGAACAGATCTATAACAACTAAAGAGATTGAATTAGTAATCAAAATACTAACTGTAAAAAAAATCTGAAAACTATATGGCTTTGTTACACAATTCTACCAAGTATTTTATTTTATTTTATTTTAAGACTTTATTTATTTATTTGACACAGAGAGACAGCGAGAGAGAGAACACAAGCAGGAGGAGTGGTAGAGGGAGAAGCAGGCTTCCTGCTGAGCAGGGAGCCTGATGCCGGGCTTGATCCCAGGACCCTGGGATCATGACCTGAGCCGAAGGCAGACACTTAATGATTGAGCCACCCAGGCGCACCTCCCCCCCCCACAAGTATTTTAAAGACTAATACCAGTTCTTCACAAACTCTTCCAAAAAAAATAGAAGTAAAAGCACTAACCAATGCATTTTTTAAAGCCTGTATTACCCTGATACCAAAAGCATATAAAAACATTACAAGGAGGGAAAACTACAGACTAATATCTTTTATCAAGGTGGATGCAGAAATTTGTAACAAAATAATAGCAAACTGAATCCAGCCACGTATAAAAAGAATTATACCCCATGACCAAGTGGTATTTATCCCAGGAATTCAAGGTTTCTTTAACATTGAAAAACCAATTAATGTAATATACCATATCAATTGAATTAAAAAAAAACATGTAATCATCTCAGTAGAAACAGAAAAAGCATTTGACAAAATCCAATACCCTTTCATACTAAAAATAATTAAACTAGGAGTAGCAAGGAGTTTCATCAGTTTGATAAAGGCATCTATGAAAAACCCACAGTTAACATCATACTTATTGGTGAAAAGCTGAATGCTTCCCTTAAGATCAGTAGTAAGACAAGGATTTCATTCACCATTTTTATTAAACATCATATTAGAGATTCTAGCCAAGGTAATTAAGCAAGAAAAAAGAGATACTCAGATTAGAAAAGAAGTGAAATTATCTCTGTTCACAGATAGCATGATCTTGCATATAGAAAAATCTAAGGAATCCTCTAAAAAACTTAAAACTAGTAAGTTCAGCATGGGTACAGGATACAAGATAAACATAAAAAAATCTATTGTATTTCCATACACTAGGAATGAACAATCTAAAAATGAAGTTAAGAAAACAATTCTACTTAATAATAGGAAGAAATTTAACAAGAAAAACATGAAACATGTTCTCTGAAAACTATGAAACATTGTTGAAAGAAATAATTTAAGATTTAATAAAATGAAAAAACATCCTATGTTCATGGCTCAAAATGATACAACAATACTCCCCAGTTGATTCACAGATTCAGTACAATCCCTATCAGAATCTCAGCTGGCTTTTTTGTGATATTGGCAAGCTGATTCTAAAATTTGTATGGAATTTCGAAGGACCCTGAATATACAGAACAATCTTTTTTTTTTTTTAAGATTTTATTTATTTGACAGAGAGAGACATCAAGAGAGGGAACACAAGCAGGGGCAGAGGGAGAGGGAGAAGCAGGCTTCCCACGGAGCAGGGAGTCCGATGCCAAACTCGATCCCAGGACCCTGGGATCATGACCTGAGCCGAAGGCAGACACTTAACAACTGAGCCACCCAGGCACCCCTATACAGAACAATCTTAAACAAAACTGTCAGACTAACACAAATTTCGTAACTTTGTACAAACCAACAGTAATTAAGACAGTATGGCAATAGCATAAAGATAGAGATATAAATCAATGAAATTGAATCAAAATCTAGAAATAAATCCATATGACTATGATCAACTGATTTTAACAAGGGTGCCAAGACCATTCTAAGGGGAAAGAATAGTCTTTTCAACAAATGGTGTTGAGACAGATAGCCACATTCAAAAGAAGGTCATTGGACCCTGTATTAGTTTTCAGAGCTGCTGCAACAAATTACTGCAAACTGGGTGGCTTAAAACAACACAAATTTATTCTCTCACAGTTCTGGAGGTCAAAAGCTTGAAATCAAGATGCCAGCAGGGCCAATCTCTGTACAGAGGCTTTAGGGGAGAATCTTGCCTCTTCCAGCGGCTGGTGACTCCTGGTATTCCTTGGCTTGTGACAGCATAACTTCAATCTCTATTTCTGTCTTCACATGGACACCTTTCCTATATCCCCCTATGTCAGTTCTCCTGTCCCTTTCTAAGGACACCAACCACTGTATTTAGGGCCACCTAAATTGAGGATGATCTCATCTCAAGATTCTTAATTACACCTGCAAAGACATATTTCGAACAAGATTTACAGGTACCATGGATTGAGGCTGAGATACATCTTCTTTGAGGGATACCATTCAACCAACTGCAGGCCGTTACTTCATACTATATACAAAAATGAACTCAAAATAAATCAAAGACCTAAATATAAGAGCTAACACCATAAAAATCATAGAAGAAAGAGTGAATCTGTATGATTTCATATATGGAAGTGGATTCTGAGATATAACACCAAAAACATGAAAACAAAACAAAACAAAAATAGATAGGACTTAATCAAAAGTAAAAACTTTTGTGCTTCAAAAGATATAATCAAGAAAGTAAAAAGACAACTCACAGAATGGGAAAAATATTTGCATATATCTGATAAGGGACTTGTTACTAGGATATTTAAAGAACCCTTACAATGCAATAATAAAAAAGACATTTTTATTTAAAATATGAGCAAAGGATCTCTATAGATATTTCTTCAAAGGAGATATACAAATGGCACAATAAATAAGCCCATGAAAAGATGTTCAATATCATTTGTCATGAGAGCAATGCAAACCAAAACCACAATGAGATATCACTTCATACAAGGACATACTACAATGGCTGAAATCAAAAAGTCAAATAAGTATTGGTGGGGATATGGAGAATTAGAACTCTAATACAGTGCTGGCAGAAATGTAAAATGGTACAACCATTTGGAAAATATTTTGGCAGTTTCTTAAATGATTAAAGTTAGAGTTACCATGTGACTCAGTAATTCCACTCCTAGGTATATACCCAAGAGAAATGAAAGCATAGATCCACATAGAAACTTGTACATGGATGTTTATAGCAGCATTATTCATAACTGACAAAAGATGGAAACAACCAAACTATCCATCAAGCAACTTGTGGTTTATCCATACAATGGAATATGTATGGAATATCCATACATACAGTGTGGCTTATTCATCATAAAAAGGAATAAAATATTGATATATGCTACAACATTAATGAGCCTTGAAAATATTATGTTAAAAAAGCCAGTCACAAAAGACCATTATGATTCCATTCATATGATAATTCCATCAAAGGCAAAACTATAGAGATAGAAAGTACATTAGTAGTTGCTTATGACTGGGAGAATGAAGGGATAGAGTAATAGCTAAAGAGCACAAGTTTCTTTTTGAGATCATGAAAATGTTCTAAAATTGTGGAGATAATTATATATATTTGAATATACTAAAAAAACTATTGAATTATATACTTTACATGAGTAAATTGTATGGAATGTGAATTATATCTCAATAAAACTTTTAAAAAGAGCCTATTGTGTGACTGTCCACTGTCTACTATTTATGACTTATGCATTGTTGAGGCCAGATGGGGTGAAGGAATAGAGAAGGAAAGAGAAGTAGATGAGATTTTGCTGTTTGGGTTATTGGCTGTCATTTCAAGCTTATTCAGAGAGCTACCGAATAGAGGTGATTCTTGATTCTGAAGACAAGTAACTCATGTGTATATTTTAATGCACCATTTTCTGTTTAAGTTTGCCTAACTACAATGGAATTTTTCTCTAAGTTTATAAATAAAATGTGAAGGCCTGAATATAACTTTTTCTTCTCCTCCCCCACCCCCCTTTTATACTTTAAAGGGAGTTTACACTGGGAGAGTACTTACCCTTCAAGAATTGTTGATCCAAGTTGGGAAGTTAAATGCTGAAGCTGTTAGAGGTCAGTGGGCCAATCTGTCATGGGAATTGCTTTATGCCACAAACGATGATGAGGAGCGATATAGTATACAAGCTCATCCACTACTTTTAAGAAACCTTACAGTACAAGCAGCTGATCCTCCCCTGGGTTATCCAATTTTTTCTTCAAAACCTCTTCCCATACATTTGTATTAGAGCCCATTTTGACTTGTAAGTGTGTTGTCATCAAATGAGATGTTTTTATTTTTTCATTTTAGAAAAGTAACAACGTGATTCCTCATAACTTCACTGGACTTCTCTTTCTCCTCCTACAAGTCAGATACCTGAGAAAAGCTAAGCTCTGTAAAGTTGATTCTCTCAGCTATCTTAATGTTTAAAAAACAAACTGTCTAACATAAAAGAAGTAGTTGGCCAACATTTGCGCCCTATGCATTGTGGTAGGCTTTAGCAAATATAAAACATTTGTATAAGATTAGGTAATGAATTTATTAATGCTTTCTTAAATATGTGATAGGTGGCTTGCCTTATAGAAGTCAACAACTATGTAATTTTTACATTCCTAGAAGATATACACACATATCAGTGTTTTTATGTAATGATAGTGGATCCTACTGAAGGTTGCATAATGTATATTTATTTATTTGAAATATTAAATTTTATAGTATTTTCAAAACTTTGTGCTGTTTTGTTTTGACATTTAATATGGTCTGAGTGTTTTCATATAATCTATTCATTTTCTTTTCATATACTTCAATTCAGAAACCTTAAAAACTTTTTTTAAAGATTTTTTATTTATTTGACAGAGACATAGCAAGAGGGGGAACACAAGCAGCAGGGAGAGTGGGAGAGGGAGAAGCAGGCTTCCCACAGAGCAGGGAGCCTGATATGGGGCTCGATCCCAGGACCCTGGAATTATGACCTGAGCAGAAGTCAGACGCTTAACGACTGAGCCACCCAGGCGCCCCAAACCTTAAAAACTTATAATAAAACCTCTTCCAATAAAATCTTTTTCCTTCCTTTCCCAGTATCCTTTTGATATATGTGGAAGGAAATGGGTTTATCTTGTTCATCAGGATTAACAATGTTTGGATACAACATAATGAGTGACTGCTAGAGGCCATTCCGTAGATCTGGCTCCTTAAGCATTTCTTTTCAGTTGAATATACTGCTTCTGAAGAATGATTTAACCCAAATGACTAGTGGTTACTAGTGTCTTAGGTATCTAAAGGCGGAAAGAAATGGGAGAAAATTTTTCATAACACAATAAGGACTTTCATTCTTTTGCTGTTTATAGATATAGAGGAGATTGGTGGTTGCATGAGGAGGAGGGTAAGGGTGGATGAAATGGATGAAGGGGATCAAAAGGTACAAAGTTCCAGTTATAAATAAGTCATGGGGATATAATGTAATGGGGATATAATGTAAAGTATGGTGACTATATCTGAAAGTTACTAAGAGTAGATCTTAAAAGTTCTCATCACAAGAAAAAAAATTTTATAACTGTGTGGTGACAGATGTTAACTAGACTTTGGTGATCATTTCACAATATAGTATACAAGCTCATCCACTACTTTTAAGAAACCTTACAGTACAAGCAGCTGACCTTTTAAAAAATCATTATAAGGGGCACCTGGGTGGCTCAGTCGTTAAGCATCTGCCTTTGGCTCAGGTCATGATCCCAGGGTCCTGGTATCGAGCCCCGCATCGGGCTCCCTGCTCCGCTGGAGGCCTGCTTCTCCCTCTCCCACTCCCCCTGCTTGTGTTCCTGCTCTCGCTGTGTCTCTCTCTGTCAAATAAGTAAATAAATAATAAATCATTATAAGATTTTATTTGTTTTATGCTTTTTTTTTTTCCTAAAGAGTATACTTACTGACTTTTATGAGGCAATGGCAAATAATATTAGAATGAACAGTTGGGATGCTAAGAAGGAAGACATAGATGTTTACTAGAATATGGTTATAAAAAAAGATTAAGAGAGGTCTCAACATAATAACCTAAGTTCCTACCTCAAGAAGCTAGAAAAAGAAGAACAAAATAAACCAAAAGTGAGCAAAAGGAGGATAAGAATAAAGAACAGAGATCAATGAAATTGAAAATAGGAAAACAATAGAGAAAATTTTAAAAGCAGTGGTTCTTTGAAAAAGAAAAAAAAAATTTGATAGAATGAAAGAACTCACTAGAAATCAAGCAGCCATTAAAAAGATAATGAGAAGAGAGGCAAGATGGCAGAAGAGTAGGGGACCTTGTTTCATTTGGTTCCTTGAATTTAGATAACTATCAAATCATTCTGAACGCCTATGAATTCAACCTGAGATGTAAGAAAAGAATTGGTGGAATTCTACACATAGAAAAGCAACCACTTTTTGCAAGGTAGGAGGTGCGGAGAAGTGAATCAGAGGGGATATATCGGAAGATAAATGGCGGGGCGGGGGAGGGGGGCAAGGGAGCTCCCCTAAACCAGCTACCAGAAAGTGATATAGCTCCGGAACACAAAATAGGAACTTTTAGAAGTCTGCTCCAATTAGAGACGTCCCTGCCTGAAAGGCGCTCAGGTGGTGAAGCAGGACAAAATCTTAGGTGAGACCATGTGGTCTCAGGATCTCCAGGGTCACAGAAAGAACGGGGATGCCTGAGCCAGCAGAGTTCCCAAGCATCAGAGTGGGGAAATCAGCTATGGTCAGCAATCCTGGGAAGGGGCTCTCAGCTCGGTTTGCCATAAATCGCAAACCAGGGCACAATCCAGCGACTGCACTCCATGCGGGGGACCTGCAAAAGGCAGAAACATGGTGACCCTCCGCCTTCCCCACAATAGGCCCATGGCAATCCTCCTCCTTCCTCCTCCTGGAGGAATGGCACAAGTCACACCACAGAAGTCTGAAGAGTTTGATGCACACAAAGACTGCTTTTCCCTGAGGGTGTACTGAACAGTGAGGGTGATGATCTTTCAGCTCCGGGGCTGGAGATTGGGATGCCACCATGTTTATTTTCATCCTCTAAAGTGGCCCAGAAAGGCTTCAGGGAACAAAAGCAACATAGAACAACCCAAGCAGCTTACACAGAGCCCTGCCCCCTGGCAAGGGTGGTGCCACTCCACCTAGGCAAAGACACCTGAGAATTAGCCCCTTACCCAGAGGACCAGCTGGAACATCAGGGGAATACCAACTTTACCAAGCACACAGAACTGCAAAACTCCAGCAATATTCTAATAGTATATAGAATTTGAGGGTTTTTTTCTCATGATTCTTTTATCTTTCAGTTTAAAATTTTCCTTTTCTTTTTTCAACTAGTTTCTTACTTTATCAACTCTTTGTTTTTAAGTCTTTTTTTAACTTTCATTTTTACATTTACATTTTATATTCTTCATTTTTGTCTTCCTTTCCCTGTATTCAATTTATTTTTGTATATATATGTATGAGTTTTGCTTTCTTTACAATTTTGGGATTTAGTGTCTTCTAACAAACAGACCAAAATACACCCAGGACCAAGTGGAGCACCCTGTTTTGTCCACCTGGAAGATTATATTCTCTCTTTTCTCCTCCCCCCCCCCCTTTTTTTTCCTTTTATTTTTTGGTTTCTGACCTCTTTGGATTTATCTGGTGTGTATTTCGCTTGGGTTCTGGTTGATATTTTTTATTTTGTTCTCTCATTTGTCCATTCTTCCCTGGCCAAAATGACTAGAAGGAGGAATTCACAACAAAGGAAAGAACCAGAGGTAATAGTATCTGCCACAGATCTAATGATATGGATATAAGTAAAATGTCAGAGCTGGAATTCAGGATAACTATGATGAAGCTGGGCTTGAAAAAAGCATAAAAGACACTACAGAAACGCTTAGTGCAGAAAAAAATCTAATCAGGCCAAAATTAAAAATGCTTTAACTGAGATGCTGTCTAAATTGGATGCTCCAACAGCTAGGGTAAATGAGGCAGAAGAGTCAGTGACATAGAAGACAAGATGCTGGAAAGGAAGGAAGCTGAGGAAAAGAGAAAAACTAATGGACCATGAGGGGAGACTTCAGAAATCAGCACTACCATAAAGTGAAACAATATTAGAATTATTGGGGTCCCAGAGAAAGAAGAAAGAGAGACGGACAGAAGGTATATTTGAGCAAATCATAACTGAGAACTTCCCTAATCTGGGGAAGGGAGCAGGTATTCAAGTCCAAAAGGTAGAGAGAACCCTCCTCAAAAATAATAATAGACCAACATGCTGACATACACTAGTGAAGCTTGCAAATTTCAGAGATAAAAGGAAAATCCTGAAAGCAACTCGAGGCAAAAGCTTCTTAACCTACAATGGTAGAAACATTAGGCTGGCAGCAGACCTATCCAGAGACCTGGCAGGCCAGAAAGGACTGGCATGATATATTCAGGGTACTAAATGAGAAAAACATGCAGCCAAGAATACTTTATCCAGCAAGGCTGTCATTCAGAATGGAAGGAGAGATAAAGATGTTCCAGGACAAACAGAAACTAAACTAAAAGAATTTGTGATCACTAAACCTGCCCTGCAAGAAATATTAAAAGGGATCCTGTAAGTGAAGAGAGAGCCCAAAAGTAACACAGACTAAAAAGGGGAACAGAGACAATATACAGAAATAGTGACTTTACAGGTAATACAATGGCACTAAATTCCTATCTTTCCATAGTTACTCTGAATGTAATTTACATTCATAAATTTGATAACTTAGAAAATTAATCAATTCTTGAAAGCCACACACTCCTAAAACTCAACCAAAACTAAAAAAAGATGAAATAGACAATCTTGATATACTATAACCATTAAAGAAATTGAATTTTTAATTTAAAATCTCCTAAAAAAGAAAGGATCTAGATTCTGATGCTCTGGTTTCTTTATTTTTAGATTCATCCATGTTGTTGCATGTATCAATAGATCATTCCTTTTTGTTGCTGAGTAATACTCCATTATGTGGAATATTCTACATTTTGTTTATTTCATTCATCTGTTGTGGACATTTGGGTTTTTTACAGTTTGGCACTATTATGTAAAAGCTTTTATGAACATTCATTTACAAGTCCTTGTATGGACATATGCTTTCATTTCTCTTGGGAACATACCTAGGACTAGAATGGCTGGATATATGGTAGGTGCATGTTTAACTTTTAAGAAATTGCCGAACTGTTTTTCAAATCAGTTGTATAGATTATTTTACATTCCCACCAGCAGCATCTGTATATAAACTATGAATTTCATTTGTATAAACCCTAGAAAATGCAAACAAATCTATAGTAACAGAAAGTACATCATTGGTTGCCTGGGCCGGGGTAGGCAGGGCAAGTAATTACAAGGGGCACAAAGGAACTTTGGGGACTGATGGATATGTTTGCTCTATTGTCTAATGGTTTCACAAGTGTGACCATATATGTCAAAATATATCAAATTGTATACTTTAAATATGTGCAGACCACAGTACATCAACTATACTTCAGTGTTAAAATAATAATAGGTGTTAAAAATAATAGGATGTTTATTTTGTTTACTTAGTAGGATATGTTATTTAGCCCTGGAATAACAGATTGTGACTGAAGTCTCATGTGCCTTACTGGTGCACCTAGTAGTTGAACAGACTAAGCCTAAAGCCATAGCTTCTCCTACTAACTCTTCTAACCATCTCACCAGCTGTCACCTTGCACAACCCCATCTCTGCCTCACTTTCAGCATTGATAAAATGAGCACACCATTTCCTTCCTATTTCCAAGGGCCGTTTGAGATAATGGTTAGGAAATGAGAGTCCAGGGCAAAATAATAAACTTTTTAAAAACTCAGTATGTGAACACTTGGTTTCACAGCTCTTGACTATCTTTGACAAAATGAACTTTGACAGAAAGCTGCCTTTCCATCTTGGGTTGCTCACAAAAAAGATCAAGGAAGAGGGGGTTTATACACATAAAAGTATATGATTGTACATGTCATAGAAAAACACCATACGGGTGAGTTTTTAAAGATCACTTTATTTATGCCTCTTCTACCCTTCATTGGCAGGAGTAATTGAGCAAACTAAACTCATTTTTCCTTCATCCTCAAACCACGCTAATTTCAGTCTCTATGAGTTTTCATTCATGACATTCTGGAAGGCTGGCATACTCTCAACAAACCCTAAACACCAGCAAGCACAATGACAAGGTCTAGAGATTTTGTGACAAAACAAAACTGACCTGCACTCCAATCTCTTGAAACCTTTGTCTAAATTCCACCCTTTCAAGGCTCAGTGCAAATCATCTCCACAAAGGATTTCCACACTATTCTATATGCTACAGAGGGGTTTCCATAGTGCAGTGGTTAGCATATTCACCTCGCACTATTCTATATTCAAATCTCTCCCTTTTCTGAATTATTTGTGCTGACAGTCTATACCATGCCACATGACAATGCTATTTTGTAGCATTCTAGAATTGTTCCAACAATTCACCTTTTTAATTTTTACCCCAGGTGCAGTGTATTCAATTAGTCATAATGCCCATTTTCATCACTGGTTGTGCAAGAGCCCTCTTGTGTATTTCATTTTATCCCCATACTGTACCCTCTTTATTCCGTTGCTGCTGTACCCCATGGTCTACCTCTGTCACCTTCCCCCTTTTGTAAGGATAGCCACCCGAGGGCCTCCAACTTACCCAACAACTATTCCAGTTCTTTTATGTATGTTGACTATAGCTAAACTAACTGCTTATAAAACAGGAACATGTTTTTCTTCTGTTACACCCCTCTTGACAGTAGACAGGCAAGGAATATTTGCTGGTTTTCTGTTGTGGCCTATGTATGTTTTCTACTGTCAAGTGGTAAAGATTAAAGTAATACTACTAGTGGGGCGCCTGGGTGGCTCAGTCGTTAAGCATCTGCCCTCGGCTCAGGTCATGATCCCGGGGTCCTGGGATCAAGCCCCGCATCGGGCTCCCTGCTCGGCGGGAAGCCTGCTTCTCCCTCTCCCACTCCCTCTGCTTGTGTTCCCTCTCTCGCTGTGTCTCTCTCTGTCAAATAAATAAATACAATCTTAAAGTAATACTACTAGTAAAAAAAAGTAAAATTAATAACTAGAGTAAAGCGTTGTCAATGGGGTCTTCCTGAGCTGAGTTTACTCCTGGCTTTACCCCTTACTAGCTCTGTGACCTTGGGAAAGTAATACCTACTCGCTTTGAGCATCTCTTTCTTCCTCTATAAAGATGGATAATACCACATACCTTAGTGGGCTATTATGAGGAATAAATAAATTAACTCACACAAAGCCCCTTAGTACAGCAAACGGCATATGACAGGGGTCTAATAATGGCTGCTATGAGCCCTGTCTACTGCTTCAAATTATAGTCATTTGTACCTGTCAGCTCTTCTAAGAGTGTGAGTACCTCAGGGGCAGGTCCATTTCAGATACTTCTCTATTATCTGCTCATTATTCTGCACTCTGCTTCGTGTAATGTTCCATACATTTATGTTTACTATAATTCTTTGGTTAGCATTCTACTAACCTAGATTTTAAGAATATATGCTAGAGTATTTCAAAATGCTTTCTTGCAGGAGGGGAGGTGGGGGGGGGAAGGGGTAACTGGGTGATGGGCATTAAGGAGGGCACTTGATGTAATTAGCACTGGGTGTTATATGCAACTGATGAATCACTAAACTCTACCTCTGAAATTAATTTAAAAAAATACAAAAAATGCTTTTTTTATCCAAGAATGCAGTATGTGTTAATATCTTTATTGCAAGATTCATGGCAATCTTTTATTAATTATTACATGTTGAAAGAAAAGTTGTATCTACTGAAAAGTAAAATCAGAAGTTAGTCTTCAGTGTATAAGAAGATTGCTGTTTTCATTTCTACCTCCAGTGGCTTAAAAAATACAAGTACTCCTCCTTCAGTCATGTTTTGTCTTCCAGGTTTTAAAGTAAGAGATATCTGCATCCTGTAATAAAGTGACAGTAACATGAATCAGACCCTCCTTATAGTTACCCTAGTTTTTTTTTTTTTTTCCTACAAATTCCTTCCGTTTTCAGGAGCTATATCATTATGATTCACCATTAAGAATCCTTATAAAACCTGGGCAAATGCTTAAATTAGAATAAAAGTCATAGCCAGAATTCTAGATCTCCACAAAAATATCTCTGTAGGACTCAGCATCATTATGTCCCTCTATCAGATATAAATATCATTGATTAGCATCTGCCCACAGCATTTCTTAAATGCTGGCATTTCTACTATTACTCTTCTGGACCAGCATATTATGCCTATAATAAATACAAAGAATTGGGGCACTGGGTAGCTCAGTCAGTTAAGCCTCCAACTCTTGATTTCAGCTCAGGTTATGATCTCAGGGTTGTGAGATCGAGCCCCACATTGGGGCCACATTCAGCAGGGGTCTGCTTGAGATTCTCTCCCTTTTTTCTCTCAAAAATAATAGTAATAATAAAAAAATAAATCCTTAGAAAAACAAAATAAATAAATACAAAGAATAGGTCAGGGTATTTAGAATTGAAGTATCTGACAGATAACTCTAAAATGATTTGTGAACTTCTAGTACATTGCTTAAAGCGTAAACCAAGGCAACTCGATAATCCTTAAGATGTGACATTTCATTTGGGAAGATACGCATTTACCACTTCTAAGAATGTGCACTAAGACAAAATAATAAATAACACAATTCGGTGCAGCTCTTGTTCTTGATCCTGAAAAATAATATATATTCATAAAAACAAAGTTCCAAATATAATGTTCCTAGCCTAAACAACAGAAATAAATTCAAGTATTATCAATAAGTACATTTAGCTTGATAAGCTATACTGGCATTATCTTAATGTAGATGCCTTATAAGTAAATTTCAAAGAGGAGATGGAGATATATATATATATATGTATATATATATACATATATATATATAATAGAAAATAATGGAAGAAAAAAAGCAGGGAGGAGAAAACAGAGTAAAAAAATTGAGGAACAATTTTTTCAGTTCATATGGTTTTGCGTAAAGAATGAGGTATTTTATCTCAGAAATGTTCTTGGGAAATGAAAGGATGCCCAGTTTATCATAAAAAAGTTATTAGCAATAAGACCATGTACTAAGCAGGGGCACCTGGGTGGCTCGGTTGGTTAAGCATCTGCCTTTGGCTCAGGTCATGATCTCAAGGTCCCGGAATCAAGCCCCACATCGGGCTCCTTGCTCAGTGGGGAGCCTGCTTCTCCTCTCCCTCTGTCCCTCCCCTCTGCTCATGCTCTCTCTCTCAAATAAATAAAATCTTTAAGAAAAAAAAAGACCATGTAATAAGCAATATATTAAAGATGGTAGTTGGAAGAGAAGGGCCATCATTTTAGGAAAAACCAGATGTAATCAAGTGCTTGATTTACTGGGTAATGTTTCTATTTTACAGTTAGATAATCTATAAACAAAACAAAATAACGTTTGTGGACATTCCAAAAAGCACTACTGCTATAGAGGCACCAGAACTCTAGCCCCTGGTCCCCTTTCCTTGAACCCAATCATTTCTAGAATGTATTCTCTCTCCGCCCTCTTGCTGAACTCTTTCATCTTTATCTGTTAGCTAAATATCCTGCTACCATCCAAACAAAAGCATTAAGAGCTAATAATTAACAAGCATAACACTCCAAGACATGTCTTAAGAGTTTTCCATATACTCACTCACTCCCCATGACAATCCTATGACTAAGTGCATCATTAATCTCCATTTTGTAGATGGGGAGATTGACTTACAGAGAAAAATTTGCCTGAGATGAGGGATGAGGTCACAGGATCGAGCTGGGATTTCAACTCAGGGAACCTGGTACGAGGCTCCATGCTCTTAACCAGGACACTATGTCACCTCCCTAGTATGGAGCCCTTTCCTTCTCAACTCTTATCCATCACTGGACACAATACCACTCTATCAGCTATCCTCTGAGTTTAAAACTCAGATGTAAATCTTTGATGAAGCTCTACCTTTGGAACCATCCCACACTACTATATCCCAACATTACCAAAACATATAAATCGTCCACATTACAACTTGGTAGCCAATGAATAGCCTCCTTCAGGATTTTTCAAGCTTGGGACTTGTTTAGTGCATCATGTTAGTTTTATAATCTTTAAGTCTCTTTAATCATTTTGGTTGTTTGCTTTTTTTTACAGATTCATTTCACTGTCCTGCAAAAACTGGGAACAAATTAAGTACCTAACAAATTGTGGATTGCTTAAATAGTGGTAGGTTATATAATGATACATATAGTATGCTTCCACTGAATAATTCTCTTTATAGATCAATCCCTGCTACCTTTTTTCTAAAAGAAGGTAGTAGTCATTGAAAAAATACTTTAACAATAAAAACCATCTACAGAAATGGCCTTTCTTTGCATTATCATACCCATAATTTTTAGCTTTAACTCATTACATTTTCTGTGATCTTTATACATTACAGATGGTCACAATTTTCTCAGAAATAGCTCATAATATTCCTCACTTTTCTGTAAGAATGAATGCCAAAAGAATGAATAATCACTGTATTTTTTCAGACATGGGCTTTTGGCACATATCATATGTGCACAGTGCTTCCAGAATGAGGCCAAAGGAACCAGCACTACACAGAGAATGTGCATGAGTTTTAATAGCATGGTAAGTCTTTGACAGAGTTAAGCATGGGCCTGAGATATACCTCATCCTGGGGGAAATGGGAAGGGAGGCCAGGTATCAACCCAAGGAGACCATACCAGGTAGGAGCTTGTGGTGAAAAGCAGTGGAAAAAGAGTATTTTGATCCATACACTGGTCAATCAGGAAGTGCAGAACAGAAAATGGCAATCCTTGATTTGATTTTACCTTGGAGAAACTTCTTTCTCCAAGACCAGTGGTAATTTATAGTAAACCAACAGATATGCACAGGGAACACAATTCTTTTTATCTCTTTTGTATTTACATCATGAGGTTGGTGGAGGGTTAGTAAGACAAGTTTTCAAGTACTAGAAGATTTCATACTTTCCTACAAGACTGATATATATTAAGAAGTGCATAAATGGGTCTTACCAAACCATTCTTAAAGTTCTCAATTCTTCTCTTCCCTAACTTGTTGGTTAGCCACAAGGCCCAGGTTGGCATATATTGCCAAAAATATGTTATTAACAAAAAAGGGTGATCCGAGATCCAAACTTCTTTCAAATCATTGGCCATGCTGATTAACATCAGCCGCACACAACGACTGGTCGCCATCTTGTGGGACTGGGCTGTATCAACGCCAACAGTCTAAGAAAATGTTAAAAAAAGAATTAAGTGAATGCTGTGTATTTATCCAAGTAATTTAACAGAACTTTTAAGCTGGAAAGGACGTAGAGGTCATCTAGTGGAGTGACCTTTCAGTGGGACCTCAGGACCCTTTGTATCCCCAAGCTACTAATGGGTGTCTATAAGCTATTTGTAGTATTTCCAAAAGCCTAAGAGAAATCATACACTTACCAGATAAGATTGTGCAGGCTCAACAAAAGATGAAGGTTCTTTGCTTTTTCCTTAGATCACCTTTAATGTCTTTACTGATAATTATATGTCATTTTAGCAATAAAAGTTTTTAAACAAATTACTAATCCATTTAGCAACAGAAGTTCTAGAAGATGTAGACTCCATGGGGATAAAATGGAGGAAGAAGATAAAAGCAGTTTCTGGTAGTGAACAAATCTGGTACTGCTCACCTAGTTAACCCCCTACCATTCTACAAATAAACAAACAGGCCCAGAAAGGTAGTGCCTCGGCTGTGCTCACACAGATCATTAGCAGCAAATAGTTCTGCAGTCCAAGTCACCTGATTCCTAGAATAGCACGCTCATTCTGTTTTACCCTAGAGCCTCCACAGAAAATGTGAAAATATAAATGGTATCTGTAAACTTTTACACACAAGCAGAAATAGATTTATGTCTCAGTAGAAATCGATCCTCATGGAGAAGAAGGAAAATTTCACGGTCTTTAGAGGGATTTTGGGTGATTGAGTGAGACTGGATTCTTCACAAGACATTTGTCATCCACTGGGTAACTCACTATGTATAACAACCCATGAGCTGAGGGAGCACAGGCCTGTGCTCAGCACAGGTGAAGCTAACCTAAAATTATCTTAGTTCGGCAAGGCTTTTCCTAAGCTCCTTCACCATAGCCCCTCTTGAAAATCCCACGAAGATTTAAAGTACTAAAATTCAGCCACACAGAACCTTTCAATGTTGCTATAATTTGTGAATTGACAGAAGCTGGGCTTTAAGAATACTGACAGCCCACATAATAGTGGATTCCTTATAACCAGAATCTTCTCAATTTCTTTAGCCTTTATTAAAACTGAATGCCAAAGCACCGTCAGCTAACCTTAACAGTGTTCCCAGTGCCATGAGGTAAGTTTTGTAAATAATTCATAACATGGTAACATGTTAGTCTAACATGTTAGAAAAAATTCTAAACCCTGAGACATAGTGATACAATACCAATATATAACTACTAAGGCATTCAAATTATTCTCAAACTAGACATTTTTACCTTTTGGACGTCTTCAGTTAGGGAATTCTTCACAATATTTGATTGCACAGGTCCTGGACAAATGTTAGAAATTACTATACCTGGGTATGTAGCAAGTTCAGCTCGGAGGCAATTAAAAAAACCCTAATGGAAAAAAAAAAAGGCAACAAATAAAATTAAATACATACATCTCATATTTGCTCTTAGCATGAAATTACTTTTCTGCAACTTTTTATGGGGGACAATAGTGGCACATAATCAAAATATGTTTTGAAATGCCAAGTAAAGGATGGGAACTATAACTGGGCAAGCTTATTAAACATTTTTAGCTGTAAGACTGGGGGCAATCTAGAACAGGCATCCTCAGGCATCCTCATCTTCTGGTAGGAAGAGTTCACCCCTTTTGGCAATGGTGGCTCATGCCATCCAGTGATTTTTTATGGTAGGTGCTGGACAAGTGGAAAACTCTCCCTGGAGATTATTCCGAGACACCCTCCTCACACCAGTCCCCAGCTCCCCACTCCAAAAGAGGTGCATGTTCTCCACTGAGAATCACTGAGGTTGGGCCTCTCTTATCCCTCCGAGGGATCTAAAGTGCCAGTGCTGACACCAGAGGGAGTGAGAGGGGTTAGTAATACTTAACAGAAATTATCAGAGAGTAAGAATTCAATGTTTTCTATTTATATTACTATTTTAACAGACAATTCATTTCAGCAAACATTTATTTTTAGGGTTAGCAAGAGACTGCATGGCTGGTTAAAAAAAAAAATACGACTGCTTACTTGATGGCTTTTGTAAAAACAAGCCAACCCTTCTAGACTTAAAGATATTGGCCATTTCTAAACCAAATAGGGAATAAACATCTACTTCCCCCCTCATCTCTTTTCTAAATTAGGAAATGTTCCAAGACTACATTGGTATAAGCTGAGTTAACCACTGAAGAGTCTAAATAGCTAACCCAGAGTGTGTTCATTCATGGTCCAACACTAAACAGTTCCCAGCTCCTAATGCTGACCACTAATAAACAGGGGCGGTGAGGGTTCACGCTATCAGAGATTAATAAAGTGGCTGACTCAGATGGACAGGAAAAAAGGCTTTGTAAATTCAAGAACTCTCATACCCTTAACCTTTTGCCTCTCTATAACAAAAGAGGATGAGGACACCATGAAAGCCAATCCATCAGATGCTAATACATCTCCTTGTCTGAAATCACATCTGGTATAGAGTGTGAACTTTTCAATGATAAACAAATTCACTCTAGAGCTTGTTGGGAATCAGGGAAGAAGTGTTCTTCGAAAAGTGCTTCCTGGTCCCAAGGTTCAGCTACTGGTTTAACTAACTGGAGTCTCAACCTGCCATGTTGTATCAGAGGATCAAATCCAGTAAGAAAACAGTGAGTCCTGGCAGGCAGGCCAGAGAACTCAGGTTGTGTTTTACTGAAAGCACTCTGCATGTCATGAGAAACTTGGCTGCCTTCCCTCACCTGCCTGCCTGAGACTTGCCCAACTGCTCTGCAGGAAGTGACTACTACCCCAGCACCACATATGGGGACATCATCAGTGTCACATCCGGTTCACCACTCTGCAACTGTCTGCTCTCCCCAGCAGAAAGAGGATACCCTAAAGAACCAGCTTCAGATCTTCATGAAACTGTGAGCACCATTCAGCTGTTCCATCTCATTATCCCAACGGTACAATATTCTACTCACACTGACCTTCAGCAGTATTAATTATAAATTATGTGTCTCCTATTGGCCTTAGGATCTAATCTGTTCCACATTACAGTTTAATAATATTTCTTCATATCTACTTTTAAGCCAACATTAAAACTTCATTTCTTTTCAATATTTACCTCTAGTAACTTATGCAACCCAAATCAAGCATTTCTCCTAGCCTCTGCCATGACTAGCTTTTCTTCTTTCAGTGAAGCCACGGTCAACAGAGTCAAGCCTAGTCCCAGTAAGGATATGAAGCCCAGGGCTACTCATCCAGTAGGGAGCTCCTATTTCTGACATGCATATATATTTAGACCAAGTAAAACAAATACCAACCACAACGGGGAAGGAAAAAGAAGCCACAGAATGAGAACGACAAGTACAACCTCAAGTGTGTGTGGAAGAAGTGAGGGGTAGATCCCAAATTTGCCATGAAGATATGGTAGAGATGAGGATAAGGGTGACAGGTTGACTAGACTGAACACTTCTTGAAGGTAGGGACCGTTTCTTATCTTTATACCCCCAAGATCTGTTGCAGGGCATGGCATGGCACAGTGTAGATACTCAATACATGTTTGCTGAATTAGGAAGAGGACTGTGAGATTCAAGTCTTTTTTAGCATCTTCTGGGGATGTCCTCTACCAAAGGTCTCTTTGGGTCTCTTCTGCTGTCTCCCTACATCATTGCCCAGTTCCCATGACCTCTAGCAGTGATGGTCATATCCCCCATATACATATTTAGATCAGTACCATCAGAGTTGAGTTTGAGCAGCCTTACCCGCAGAGCATGTTTGCTGGCACAATATCCACTAGAAAGGGGCGCAGATAAGATACCCAGGAGGCTATTCACAATAACAATCTTTCCTTGCTTCCTCTCGATCATGTGAGGCAGAACACACATTGTCAAGGACACCGTCCCTAAGTAGTTAAGTTCTATTAGCTCCTTGAAGACATCCAGGCTGGTGTCCATGCACAGAGAACGCTGGGATCTTCCAGCATTGTTGACCAGAATGTCGATCTAGTTAAAAAAATCAGAAAAGGGGCACTCTGGGGATGACTTGTAAATGGACTGATGCAATTCTTAGGGATGGTTGGTTTTATCATTTACTTGAAAAAAATCAATGGAATGGTGAATTTTCAGAAGTCAGCAATGAAGAGAGAAAATGAAAACCAGAATTCACCTGTGGAATTAATTTCCCATCTTAAGTGACTTTTTTAAGTGTCACAAAAATAAAAGACACAGTGAATTTTTACCTTCTTTTGTTCCACATCGAGTAATTAGTACTTGTCAAGGTATGGAAAGTGCGAACTACATAACGCCAAGAATTCGAGTATAAGAGACTCGTGGGCACTGATCCCACTACACGGACCCATTTACCTAAAGCCCCTTCAGTGATCGCACAAAGATGGGAATCTCTTTTGTGGCTATGTCAAAGCAAGACTTATTGATTCAAAATGGCTCCTTACTTTACCAAACTCCTGGAGAACCACTTTGGTAGCTGCTTCGTGGGAACTTCTATCAGTCAGGTCAAGCGGCAAAACCAGTATATCTTTTTCTTTTAAATTGCCATTCTCTAGATAAAGACATTTAAAAATTAGTGCAGAAGTCATAAGATAGTTTGATCAGGCTTCTCGCTACTTGCATTAAGTTTAACACCCACCCTACAACTGGACTTGGCAACAAACTCATTTCTGGGGGGCCTTGTGGGAGAATTTCTCTCAGTGACCTAGAGCACTGGTGGTAATGAGGCAACATCTTATCAGACAAAATGCTGGCTGGGTCCACAGGAAGAAGGATGGCTCTCTTCAACGTGAATATATACAATCTAACACTGGAACAGACTCTAAAAGAAATCAAGATTATACTACAAGCTAAAAAAAAAAAGCAGAAATTTTAGAGCTATTTCTTTAGAAGAACAGAGGAATATTTGTCTTATGATAGGTGCACAAAATATAGTTGCTCTTTTACACACATTAAAAAATAAAAACAATTTATGCCTTATACTAGTAAAACATTCAGAGTTCCCCAGTCACATGACACATAGAAGCTTCCTTCCAGAGAAAAGGATTCCAGGAAGCAAACAAGCAAAAGGACACAATCCTGAAATTCCCAATCAAGAAACACGTGGAGCTAGACTGGCCCTTTCTATTAGTGTTCATCAAAAGAATAAGGCTCTAACCTTGAAATACAACAAGTAATGCCAATACGAAAAACAAGCAAGGAGAGAAAATAAAAGAGGTAGAAAGGTTTTACAGGCAAAGTCTAAACTGTGAAACATGAACTGTCTTAAAGAGATGGAAATGCTTGCACCAATGATCGGACAGAAGAAAGGAAAACAATCAGCCTCACTCCAGCCAAGAAATGCTGACATAGTTCGTTTCTGCCAGTACAGGACTTGCAAGTCTCCACAGCTGGAGGAACAACTACCAGAGGGAGTGTCCCCATGCAAAACACGAGAGGCCTCTGTAAGCGATGTCCTGAAAGAGGCCTTCTGGCCTTGGCTGCGGACTCCTCTTTTTTGGGTGGTTAGTGTTTAAAGAATGACAGGTAGAGAGATGACCAAAAAAATGGTCTGCTTGAAAATGCAAAATTATCTCATTTTAGGTACTAAATGTCCCATGAGAAATAATCACTTTATTACTTAGGACTGCTTTCATGTGAACATAACTACACCAAAACCCAGGCCAAAAAAATTAAAAATTAGCATTGTTGCTCTAATATGAATATGAATATTACCTCAAGCTGCATTTTACAACCTAATTCAATTCCCATTCTTTCATTTTTATAACAAAAATTTTATAGCATCCCATATGACTTTAATATCTGACATGTTAGCAAAATGAAGGATCATAATTCAACTTCTAGGGTTACATACATGTATGCCATAACAACCAAACTGTTCTTTCTCTAAGACAAAAATATAAGATACGTGGTCACTGAAAACCCACCAGTATTTGAAAGAATTGGTGGTCACTCCCTAATACCAAGAGTCAGTGCAAAAGAAAAGTAGAAAGGCACACATGGATCAATGGAGCAGAATAGAACATCCAGAAATAAACCCACAATTATATGGTCAATTACTCTTTTACAAAGCAGGAAAGAATGCCCAATGGGAAAAAGACAACAATCTTCAACAAATGGTGTGGGGAAAACTGGACAGGGATATGAAAAGAATGAAATCTGGACTACTTTCTTAGACCATACACAAAAATAAATTCAAAATGGATTAAAGACTTAAATGTGAGACAGGAAACCATCAAAATCCTAGAAGGGAGGGGTGCCTGGGTGGCTTAGTTGGCTAAGCATCCAACTCTTGATCTCAGCTCAGGTCTTGATCTCAGGGTTGCCTGAGTTCAAGCCCCGTGCTGGGCTCCAGGCTGGGCGTGCAGCCTACTTAAAAAGGAAAAAAAAAAAATCCTAGAAAGGAACACAGGCAGTAACTTCTTTGACATTAGCTGTAGTAACTTCTTCCTAGCTCTGTCTCCTGAGGCAAGGGAAACAAAAGCTATTGGGCCTACATCAAAATAAAAAGCTTCTGCACAGTCAAGGAAACAATCAACAAAACTAAAAGGCAACATACTGGATGGGAGAAGATATTTGCAAATGACATTTCTAGTAAAAGCCTAGTATCCAAAATATATAAACAACTTACAAAAACTCAACCCCCCCAAAAACAACCCAATTTAAAAATGGGCAGAATTTGCTATGACGTGGGTGGAGCTAGAGTATTACGCTAAGTGAAGTCAGTCAGTCAGAGAGGGACAAATACCACATGATTTCACTCATATGTGGAATTTAAGAAACAAAACAATTTTAGTATATGTGCTGCTGAAGCGAGCACTAAGAAACAGATATAGGGAAAAAAGAGAGAGAGACAAACCAAGAAGCAGAATTTTAACTATAGAGAACAAACTGACGGCTACCAGAGGTGAGGTGAGGGGGGCGGGGGGAGTTGAATAGGTGATGGGGATTAAGGAGGGCACGTTTTGTGATGAGCTCCAGGTGTTATATATAAGTGTTGAATCAGTAAATTGTACACCTGAAACTAATAATACATTGCATGTTAACTGGAGTTTAAATAAAAACCTAAAAAAAAGGGGCAGAAAAAGATGAACAGACATTTCTCCAAAGAAAACATTCAGATAGCCAACAGACACATGAAAAGATGCTCATCATCACTTATCATGAGGGAAATGCAAATCAAAACCACAATGAAATATCACCTCACACCTGTCAGAACGGCTAAAATCAACAACACAAGAAACAACACATATTGGTGAGGATGTGGAGAAAAAAGGATACTCATGCACTGTTGGGAATGCAAACTGGTGCAGCCATTGTGGAAAACAGTGTGAAGGTTCCTCAAAAGTTAAAAATAGAACTACCTTCAATCCAGTAATTGCACTACTGGGTATTTAACCAAAGAATACAAAAACACTAATTCAAAGGGATACATGCACCCCTATGTTTATAGCAGCATTATTTACAATAGCTAATATATGGAAGCAACCTGTGTCCAGTGATTAATGAATGGATCAAGAAGATGTGATATATATATATATGTGTGTGTGTGTATATATATATATATATATATATATCTAGCTCAGCCATTAATGGAATACTACTCAGCCATTAAAAAGAATGAAATCTTGTCATTTACAATGACATGGATAGAGCTAGAGAGTATAATGCTAAGCGAGATAAGTCAGTCGGAGAAAGACAAATACCACATTCCACTCATATGTGGAATTTAAGAAACAAACAAGCAAAGGGAAAAAATAGAGAGAGAAAGACAAATCAGGAAACAGACTCTTAACTCTAGACAACAAACTAATGGTTACCAGAGAGGAGGCAGCTGGGGGAGGGGCTGAAATAGGGGATGGGATTAAGGAGTACACTCATCCTGATGAGCACCGGGGAATGTATGGAAGCATTGAACCACTATATTGTACACCTGAAACTAATATGACACTGTATGTTAACTAGCTGGAAATAAAACTAAAACTTAAAAAAAAAAAAAGTGAATTAGAAAGGCATCAGAAAAAGAGAAGAATAAGCCAAGGGCAGCTAATGAAGAGATGTCCAAAGGAAGAGGATTTGGATCTGAGCGCTTGGAACATTTGGAATCAGAGTGGACTGCCTGGGAAAATCCCACGCTTCCCTCTAAAATTCTCAAAATTGTATTTGAATTTGGATTCTGGTTTATTTCTAGGAAGCACTGCGGCCATTTTAGATTTACTCACCAAGGCACCTTGTTTTCACCCTTTCCAGCTCCTGCACTCTTCTGGCTGACAGCACAAGGGAGACTCCCAGTTTAGACAGCTGGCAAGCCAGCTCCTCGCCGATCCCACTCGATGCTCCAGTCACCCAGACCACCATATCAGTCAGCTCCCATTCTAGTGGGAAACAAGTGTGGAGTGAGCAGGAAATGAGCTATGGATTACACCCCATAATTAAAGATTACCAAAAAGATAGTCTTAAACCATACCACTAAATATGAAGACATCATGTGTAGAGTTTAAAATTTGCAATATCTTATATTTATGGCCTTGATTCTGGTGATGCTCACACATATACTTAACTCAAACTCACTGAATTGTATACATTAAATATGTACAGTTTTTTTAACATGCTAATCATAGCTCAATAAAGTGATTTAAAATTTTTTAATTAAATATCCTCAGAAACACCTCCTACCTAATTTTTTTTTTTAAGCGTGAATAAAAGGATGCCTGGGTGGCTCAGTCGGTTAAGCATCTGACTTCGGCTCAGGTCATGATCCCAGGGTCCTGGGATGGAGCCCTGCATCGGGCTGCCTGCTCAGCTCTCTCCCTCTGCCCCTCTCCCCAGCCCCTGCTCTCGCTCTCTCTCTCAAATAGATAAATAAAATCTTAAAAACAAAACAAAACAAAAAAAACCCTGTAAAAATGTTACAACACTAAAGCAATGAGGAGTGATTGGTTCTCCTTTTCTCCACTGAAAAACTCACTTGCACTACAAGACATGATAGCCACCGTCTATCTGAATTCCTAGAGAGTCACTGTGGTACAACACTCCTGTGTGCTTTCTTTATTAAAATATGTGTTATTCATCAAAAACAGTAGGGGCCCCTGGGTGGCTCAGTTAAACATCTGACTTCGGCTCAGGTCATAATCTCAGGGTCCTGGCATCAAGCCCCACATCAGGCTCCTCTCGCCCCCTGCTCATGAGGAGTCGGCTTGTCGCTCCGGCCCTACCCCTGCTCATGCTTACTCTCTCTCTCTCAAATAAGTAAATAAAATCTTAAAAAAAAAAAAAAAAAAACAGTAAAAAAGGAATCACAACACACATTTCTGATTTGAGATCATAAAAATTAAAACTGGGAAATCAGTTTACTGTTTTAGTCAAACCATTCTAAAACCTAATTGTCGGGGGTAACAGTATGAGCTCTGGAGACTGCCAGGGTTCAAATCCTGGCTCCATCACACACAGCAAGGAAATGCCCTGTGAAAACTTGGTGCCTTCACGTTCCACAACTGGAAAATTGGGTTAATAATAAAACCTCCCTCATAGCACTGTTGAGAAAAATGAGTTAAAATAAGTATCCAGAGCAGTGTCTGACACATACTCAGTGCTCAAGAAAATGTCAACTACTCATTGCTAAAAGTGTTTAACAAATAGACTTTTCAGCAGCAACACATAGAATATTCACCCACTAACTTGTGTGTTCTAATTTCTCCAGCCAGGGGCAACGGGGTTCCTAACTATAATGGCTTAATATTTTTTATTACTTCCTACGTGCTTAAACACATTATCTCATTAGAACCCTCCCAAGAAACTTAGGAAATAAGAATTATCTTAATTTTATAAAAAAAGGAAACTGAGGATTACAGGCATTAATTTACCGAACTAGACTATAAATTCCCTTAAGGCAGGGACCCTATCTGCCTTGTTCACTGTCCAGTGCCTAGCACAGAGACCGGAATATAGAAAGAACTCCATCAGTAACTGTTGAGTAAGCACGCCACAACCCTAGCAGAGCTGGGATATAAGCTCCAAAGCCACACTCTGACCACTAGCCTATGATGCCCACATTTTAATATGATCAATCTTTTAAAACCCAACTATTTCTTAGCCATTCAATAAAATACAACTTGTCTTCAGGAAAGAGGTTTCATGTAAGTATCTGAACTAAGCTGGGAAACATCCCAAATACTGCTTCTAGGCTACAATGCCTTCCTATCATATGATGTACTTCTATGGAAATGCACAACAGAGGACTCCCATCAGGAAGAGCAGAATGTATATTCAGATAATCACGTATTCACTCATCGACAGCTCATTGTTCCAAAGTTCTGCAATACTCAGACTACAGAGCGAATATAATTGTTTGTAACTATTTACTAACTAGTATACAGCTCACAAAAATTTCTTCACGTTTACACCACTAAGCAAATATGACTTAAAACCAACAATGAAGGGGCGCCTGGGTGGCTCAGTCGCTAAGCGTCTGCCTTCGGCTCAGGTCATGATCCCAGATCCTCTCATCTCTTGCTTCTCTAAGGCTAAATAAACACCTCCAATGTCTGTGACCTTCCCTCATATGACATGGCTTAAGGTTTCCTCACTCTTTGTCTCACACCCCTCTGCACAAACTCTAGCTGGCCAATGCTTCTGCTGAAGAGAACTGGCCAGAGAAGGATCCAGGACTCCCGTGGGGTCTGGACAATGGCTGCCTCGGCCACTGGGGTGTCCCAGGGTCCAGCACAGAGGCTGACACATACGAGCAGCCATTCAGAAGACATCGGTTGTGGACTGCCATGTTTGCTTCACATACTACATGCCTCCCAGGCTTGCCAAATCTTTTCTGGCAGTCATTCCAGAGTCCACTCACACTGAGGTTACTGCCAACTAAAACCCGAGTTTTCCTCTGGCGTGCTGCTGGCTGGAGTCTTCCTCCTCTGGACTTGTGCCATGGACTTTTCTGGATCTATGTGCAGTATCTGAAGTTAGTCGCCCTTCAGTTTCACCATGTGATATATATCCTTAGAAACACATAGAATTTCTCTAGAAGGATACATAAAAGGTGGGAAATGTTGGTTGCCTCCAGAGAGGCGTACTTGGTGGCTGCTGGGGGCAGCTTTTCACCACATATCCTTTTGTGTCATTGAGTTTTGTAGCATGTGAGTATATTGTCTATTTTCTAAGGTGACAAAAATAATAAACCTATGGAGAAGACAAGGAGGATTTACTTATTTATAAAATATATATATTTTTTACCTTAATAGAGTCTGCTCGTCTTTCCAGTCTAAACTGTTCTGGGAACCTGAGTGTATCTCCATGTGGCTTTAACTTTGTTTTATTATCACCCTCCCAAACCCCAGTGGTCTTTCTAGTGATTTTTTCCCTAAAAATTCCCCCAAGAAATTTTAACACCAGATATACTGTATATCCATTTATGTGCTGCATATATATATATATGTATATCTGTGCTTTATACATAAAAAAAGAGTTCTAGAAAGCTTACTCTACAGTCAATGCAGGTTTAAGAATGACTAAATTTAAAAATTAAAACTTAAATTAAAATTTAAAAGCCACTGCCATTTAACTTTATAACTGTTTTGGGGGAATAACTTCTAATGTAATTTATTTACTTAGATAAATGATAAGGTATCAAATTAGTATGCAAATTAGCCTATTCTAGAAGTTCATAATAATAATAGCAATGTAATTAAATGTATCTTAAAATCCTTCAGAACTATTTTTCCAGCAAAACACTGAAAAGATCAAATGAATTTCTTAAGAACTATTTTTATTTTTTGCTTGATATGTGATAATAACTTTAACTAGCTGTGAGACACTGTCAACATTTTTCCTCTTCAGCACTTGACATAACTAATGGACCGAATAACTTTTGCAGAATTAAATTTTAAAAAAAAACGATTTTTAGGTAATCTCAAGTCCAAGTTAACACAAAAGCACTCAGGATCAAATGGAAATATCCACAAAGTAGCCACAAGGCAGCCATCAGACAAAAGAAGGACTGATCCAGAGAAGGTCTGACAATCACAGCCATCTATTTGCCATAGTTTTGTAGTGTTGACCTTGCAGAGGTGTATTTTCCACCAACTCAATAATGTCAGCACTCCAGATGTTATCCCCCAGAAAAATGCAACGAGACAAATCAAATATTAAGGAATAAGATTTTGTGCAGTAGGGTTGAGCTTTGGAGGGATACAAAACACTGTACCATCTAAGATTTTTCTTTGGTCCTCAAGACCAGTTTTGATACCCTTGGGAGCCATACGGCTGCCCTGCCTCCCAGGCCCGTTTGGAAAGCGGAGTCTATCTTCTCCACTGCTAGCTATCACTTCCTAGTAAACTTCCTCACATGCTTTGGGTATTTTCACACAGGAAACTAGGTCCAGGGAAACCCCACTTCCCCTAGCGCTTATGGATCCAAAGCCTAGCTCTGGGTAGGTCATTTAATGTCTGCACACTGGTTCCCTATCGGGCAAATAAGATTAACAACGCCTACTTTGTAAGTCTCTGTAAAGGCTAGAGGTCGTGTCACATCGCTTGAGCACAAAGAATGTGTTTAGGAAACGACCACCAAATTTTAACCAGGGTACCGATGAAAGTGGGAGAGGCAGAATGCCCCTCAGTATGCCAGTAATGATCTCGCCCCAGGCAAAATCCAGTTTCTAGGGTGATACTTTTATCCCAGGACGTGAGTAGGGCGGGGGGGGGGGGGGGGGGGGTAAGTCTGGACACTCCTTTTATTTCACCACTCGGGAAGAGGGAACAACTTCTGGGAGTAAATAAAGCGGGCTCCAGTTCTGAAAAGGAGGCTTCCTTACAGACTCAGGGGACGGGCACTGTTTGTCCAAGTGGTGTCCTCCGTGGACGCAACAGCTGAACCCCCGGGAGGCAGGGTAAGAGTCCCGAGGGCGCCCCGCCCGTTCCAGCGCCCTCCTAGTTTGGCGAGCGGGCAAGTCCTCCGCTGACCCCACCAGAGACCAAGGAGCAGGACAGCCTCCTTGGCCCCGGCTTTTTCCTCCCCGACAGGGAGCCCCCGCGAAAGGCGCGGAAGCCCCACGCCACCCGGAGGCATGCGGCGACAGCGGGGACGGCCGCACGGAGCCCGGCCTCCCCCTCAGGAGGCGCGGCTGCCGGTCCTCACCTGGACGTCGCCCCTGCCACTCGGCCCACAGCAGGGTCAGGTCGGCATCCGCCCGCAGGAAGCGCAGCAGCTGCACCACGAGCGCGAGGAGCACGCACAGCACCAGCAGCCACAGCAGCAACTCCCAGCTCATCGCGGCCGCGCGCGCCCGGCTCCGAGGGGGCGAAAACCGAGCGCGTCGTAGCCGCCGAGCAGCGCGCAGCACTCAGCGCGGCCACCTCCCCCAAGGCCGGAGAGCCTCCCGGCCCCGGCTCCGCCCAGATGGTGGGCAGGCGGGAGGGGCGGCCCGGGCGCGCCTAGTTTCGCCCCGCCCCGCTCAACCCCGCCCTCCACCCCCCGGCGGCGGGAGCCGCGCCCTGGGCTGCGCGGAGGATGTTGGGAATCCCCGCACGCCGCGCTCAGTGTTCGGAACCCCGCAGCTGCTGCGCTCGCTTCGCCTGCGTCTGCGCCTACTGAAGGGTTGCTGTAGGGACGGAAGGCAGCGAGGACTTTAAGATTCGCGGGACCGCTGTTAGTACAGTAGCCACAAGGTTTGTCACATCACGAGCAGTTCTTTTAACAGTTGTTTTGAGGGCATATAGTTTCAAAGCTCGGGTTGTGTCAAAAGGAAGAGCACAGATATTCCGACCTATGATCGCGTTCTTTCCTTCTTTAAATGAAGGGAACAAACTATCAATTTTCCACCCACGCCATGCTCTCACCCACACCCACACCCAGTGAACCCCGACTGAGTTAGCACCTTGTTTTAGATTTGGAAAGCAGTTGCAAAAGACACTTTGCCTGGTTCCTGGACGGGAAAGTGCAGTTTCAGTCCAGATGGTCCATGAGTACCAGCTCGAGGATCAGGATTGGAGACCTGAGCCCAGCTGGTGCGCCCTCAGCAACCTGAGTAAATTATTTATCTTTAGGTACCCACAAAGAATAGGGAGGTTTAAATAAGAAGATGCCTCTGAAGGGCACAGTAGCTCATACACAGTAATTATATTCATTCTTTTATAATTATGAGAATTGTCATTTTTTATTGTTATGTTTAATTGTTTAATTGTCAAATTAATTGTTTAATTGTTATTTATTGTTTCCTTTATAATGATCACTTCTTAGAGCCCAACCTGAAAGACAGGGACTTTGTTCATAAACTTCTATATTCTGGGCCTATAGAATTACCCTTGCACGGAGAGCAGTTTCAGTTGTGATGTATCAGGTACTGTTGTGATATGGGTCTGGTTCTCCAAGGAAGACCTACACTACCTAAACTTTGATTTTGACCGATTGTTTACCTCAATTGCAACTTGGTGTAATACTGCTCAAGAGTTGCCCTCTTTGGTTTGTGACCTTTGCAATAGGGGTTTTCTTTTTCTGATGATAAATGACTTTTAAACTATGGTGCTTAAAGATACCACACTGAGTCTCATTCCATTGATAAAATTCCAAGAGTTTCCTCTGAGCCTGTTTCTGTAAAATTTGAGGATTGAATTAGATTTAGTGTCCCAAGACAGACCATACCATGGATGTGTACCTGGCTTCTCCATCAGAAACTCCAGCTCTGGGGAGGGTAAAAGGGGAACAGAGCTGTTTTTATGGAGAACTGGGACTAATACACAAACTATAATAAAACCACAGGGTCATTTCTCTTCACTAGCGATTCTTGCACTGGAAAATGAAAACAGTTGAAAATGAAAACACTACAAATTACAACATCATGAATTTCCTTTTACCTGAATAGAAGCATACTTTATTTTGGAATTTAATTATATGTTTAAAGAATCAGTCACTATGATCAGAAAAACAACTGTTATAGCAAATATCTTTGCAGTGCCTAATTGTCCTCATTTGTTCTATTCACTAGTGAGAAAAAGCCAGCCTCAGAATCTGCTCCCTTTGGTGAAGATACTCAGCAAGTTCTTGTCACAGTAGCATCCGTCAGGATTGCCTCTTCAAAACTGGATCCAAAGTGTGCAAAGCAAAGAAAAGATGAATAAATGAAGGGATTCCCCAGAGGCCCATGGGGCACAATAGGCAGAACAGTGGAGCCCCGGCCTCTCCTGGATTCGTCCGTTCAGGAATGGACAGAATATCAACCATTTATAAAAGTCCAAACGTTTTAAAAAGTGGATTCAAATATAAGCTACATTATTTCCAGTATGAATAGAGAAACTTAAACAACTGCCAGAGTCAAGGAGGGAAACACTCTCCATTCAGCCCCTTCTTCATTCCCATTTGGAAAGAGCATCGGCTGCTCCCTCTACTCACGTCTCTGTATCTTTTCATGAAGCCAGGACGGTGCTGAAGTCAAGTGGCCATCACACAAGTCCCCACAAGTCAAGGCAATGGGCCCTCGAGACAGGGTCCTTTCACAATTAGAGAAAAAGACTAACACCATATGCTTCATTTCAACACCTTACAATGTGCTTCTGACAGCACACAAACTTACTCTTAGCTGACTATCTGTTTTGGCAAAACAAATCTTAGTTCGGTGCTAAACATCCTTGTTCCCAAGCCATGATTTACCACCCAAAGTAAACGACACAATAAAAACAGAATACAATCAAAGCACAAATTTGTCGATACAATTGCACAAATTTGTCTATATAATTGCACAAAATGTCGATGCTATTCTTGATTCATTTCCACTAGAAATGAGCTTCAAAACATTTCATTGCTTCCTTCTAAACACCTATGTGTGTTAAAAATTAAGAATTTAAAAATGAAGGTTTTTGATCCACAAGCCTCTTAGGGACCCAGTTAAAGTGCATAGAAATTAGGTCATGGCTGAGAACAATGGAGAGTCTAATGGGGAACATTCTAGGCATTGTTGCAATACAACTTCCATCCTCTATAATACCTGGTATATATAACATACAAGGTATGTTCTGATGTCAAAGGCTGTTCCTTGGCATAAGCCAAATATAACTTTAAAACACTGATGAAAGTGAGACATCAGCTCCCCTCCTCATCATTTTATTTTCCAGTCTGCATACCAAGCTTCCTCTTTCTTTTGTCTTGAAATGCATTGAAGAATATTACTTGCAATAATTAAGTTTCCTTAACAGCTTTACCTTCTCCCTTTCCAATCCTATTGCAAACCTCCTCCCCAGCTCCCCACTCCCGTCCTTCTCCAGAAAGATGTTTGTGGCTCTCTGGAGCCATAATCACCTCTTCCCTAGTCTCATCTCTTTTATAATTACTTCTGATGGGAACTATATCTGATATCTCTAATTATTTTCAGGGTTAATATATTATTACCCCAATGAAACTTTAAGCTCCTTGAAATCAAGTAGCAAAGCTAATGCTTCTTTTGAAGAGTCTGCCGTACTTAGCTTAGTGTTAATACAACAAACGATAAGCCCACATTGAATTGCATTTTCCTTTCCTTGAAAGTTAAACCTCCTTGAAGATTTTATTTATTTATTTGAGAGGGGGGGAGAGAGAGAGAGAGCACCAACAGGAGGGGAGTGTAGAGGGAAAAGCAGACTCCTCACTTAGCAGAGAGCCCGATGCAAGACTCGATCTCAGGACCCTGAGATCATGACCTGAGTCAAGGCAGATGCTTCACCAACTGAGCCACCCAGGTGCCCCCTAAAGTTCTTAAGTTGATAGAAAAAGAGTTACTAGATTTTAACAAATCTATCTTCCCTGAGTGTCATTAAAATGCTTTGAATAAAGTCCCAGCCAAGGCCTTTTGTATAATTGGTACCCTTAGTTTTAAATTTCAGCTGTGATAGAATGGTACCCCCTTCTCTCCTTTTGCTAATGGTCACTTTTGATGGTATGGGCTCAGGCCTACTCAGGGTAGATCAGCCAGAATGGAAGGCAGTCATGTGTAAGAAAACTCACTTTCCATAATAAAAGCACATATGAAAATAACTTTAAAAATCCAGAGTGTCTATTATCGGCAGTCTCTGGAGAAAAAAACAAAAAGCCCCAGTGAGTAGAAACAGGGACTGAGGAAGTCAGGGAGAAGAATATTCTTCCTGTAGAAGAGGAAGGTTTTTGTGGTATTTGATTGGGGATATTGTCACAACCCCTAGATACTTTTGGAAATTTGTTGGATATGCTTTGTTTTCATAGTGCCAGGTGGCCATGGGCCAGGAGTGCTAAAGATCTGGGCCGCATATAAAGGCATACCCAACAGAGAATTGTCTGGCCCTAAAAGCCCACAGTGCCCCTGTACAGAAATCTTACAGCCTGGCCATGGTGGACACGTGCTCCCTGATCTATTCCCTGCTTAAGGGAAGCATTCCTGCATTCCTCTGCATCTGTTTGCCTGTACTCATTATAGAAGCATTCGGGTTATTGTTTACTCTTCTCATATTCTGCAGGCAGACATGGTCTTACTTGGATAGTCTTGTGTCTCATATAAATTATTTCCTTATCTTAAGTAATCTTACGGGATTCCTCACTAGAAAAGTTTCACTGCCCTGTTGGCCACATGTAGTTCTGCATATCATTGAATTGATCATCTCTTTAGATAGCTGATTTCCACATTATCTTGAGTCTCTTAGACATGAACAATTCACTATATGATTCTCTTCTCTCTCCCTCTGTCTCTCTCCTTACCTGTCTCTGTCCCTGCCCCCTTCTCTCTCATTAAATGCCTCATTTCAGACTCCCCCTTACATATAGCAATAAACATTCTAGTCAGTGGTGGTGGTTACTCAAATCTACACACGTGATAAAATTGCATAGAACTACACACACATGCACACACACACAGATACATGTATGTGAAACTGGTGAAATTTTAATAAGGTCTATGAATTGTGCTAATAACAATTTCCTGGTTCTGTTATTGTTCTAAAGTTATGTAAAATGTTACCAGTGGGGAAAATGGAGTGAAGAGTACACAGAACCTCTTTGTACCGTTCTTGCAACTTCCTGTAAATCTGTAATTATTTTAAAGTAGGAATAATTTGGTATTATAAGATGGTTGCACTACCTGTGAAGCAAAATAGTGTTATTTGAAAGCAAACTTGGATTAATTATAAATGTATATTGCAAATTCTAGAGCAACCACTTAAAAAAGTTTTTTTAAAAAGTAGTGACTATGGACTCTGAGAAACAAACTGAGGGTTCTAGAGGGGAGGGGTGTGGGGGGATGGGTTAGCCTGGTGCTGGGTATTAAAGAGGGCATGTATTGAATGGAGCACTGGGTGTTATATGCAAACAATGAATCATGGAGCACTACATCAAAAACTAATGATGTAATGTATGGTGACTAACATAACATAACTTTTTTAAAAAGTATAATTGAGGGCACCTGTGTGGCTCAGTTGGTTGAGCGTCTGCTTCAACTCAGGTCATGATCTCAGGGTCCTGGGATCGAGTCCTGCATTGGGCTCCCTGCTAATCAGGGAGTCTGCTTCTTCCTCTCCTCCTGCTCCTCCCCCTCTGCTCATGCTCTCTCTCTCTCTCAAATAAATGAAATCTTTTTAAAAAAGTATAATGATATGCTAAGAAAGAAGGGTGTGTTAGGGTTCCAGAGAAACAGAACCAATAAGTTGCTCTCTCTCTCTCTCAAATAAATGAAATCTTTTTTAAAAAGTATAATGATATGCTAAGAAAGAAGGGTGCTCCAGAGAAACAGAACCAGTAAGTTATGGGTGTGTGTGTAACAGGTCTATTATAGGAATTGGCTCATACAATTATAGAGACCAAGAAGTCCCATGATCTGCCATCTGCAAGCTGGAGAACCAGATAAACCAGTGGTGTAATTTGCTCCAAGTCTGAACATTTTTGAGAACCAAAGGAGCTGATGGTGTAAGTCACTGCCCAAGACCAAATACCCAAGAACAGGAGCACTGATGTCTGAGGGGCAGGAGAAGATGGATGTCCCAGCCCAAGTGTAGAACAAATTTGCCCTCCTTCTACTTTTTGAATGAATTGGATGATGCCTGCCCATAACGGTGAGGGTGACCTTTACACAGTCTACTGATTCAAATACTAATCTCTTCCAGAAACACCCTCAGCAAGGTGTCAATTCTTCCTAATTGATCTATAGATTCAATGTAATTCCAATAAAAATTCCAGCAAGTTATTTTGTGGAAATTAACAAACTGAGTCTAAGTTAATATGGAGAGGCAAAAGCCCAGAATAGACAGCACAATATTGAAGAACAAAGCTGGAGGACTGATACTACTTGACTTTAAGTCTTACTGTAAAGCCACAGAAATCAAGATAGTGTGGCATTGAAAGAATAGACAAATAGATTAATGAAACAGAATAGAGAGCTTATAAATAGACCCCCACAAAAATAGTCAACTGATCTTTAAGCAAAGGAGCAAAGGCAATATAATGGAGCAAAAACAATCTTTTCAAAAGATGGTATAGAACAACTGGACATTCATATGCAAAAAAATGAATCTAGACACACACCTTATACCCTTCACAAAAATTAACTCAAAATGGATCATAGACCTAAATGTAAATGTGAAACTATAAAACTACTAGGAGATAACAAAGGACAAAACATAAATGACCTTGAGTAGGGTAATGACTTTTTAGATACAACACCAAAGGTATAATCCATGAAAAATATTTGATAAGCTGGAATTCATTAAAATTGAAAATATCTGCTCTGCAAAAGACTGGGTCAAGAGAATGAAAAGACAAGCCACAGACAAGGAGAAAGTATTATAAAAGACACATCTGATAAAGGACTGTTATCCAAAATATACAAAGAACCCTTAAAGCTCAACAATACAAAAACAAACAGCCCAATTTAAAAATGGGCAGAAGACCAGAACTGATGGGTATCGAGAAGGTATGTAGATGACAAGCATATGAAAAGATGTTCAACATCATATGCCATTAGAGAATTGCAAATTGAGACAGAAATAAGATACAACTACATACCTATTAGAATGACCAAAATCTAAAACACAAGCGATACCAAATGCAGACAAGGATGTGGAGCAAAAGGAAAACTTATTCATTAGCAGGGGGAGTGCAAAACGGTATTGTCATTCTTGGAAAGCAGTTTGGCAATTTCTTACAAAATGTAACACACTCTTACCATATGGTCCAGCAATCATGCTCTTTGGTATTTACTCAAATGAATCGAAAATGTATGTCCATACAAAAACTTTTACATGGATGTTTATAGCAGCTTTATTCATGATTGCTAAAACTTGGAAGCAACCAAGAGGTCCTTCAGTAGGTGAATGGATAAACAAACTATGGTATATCCAGAGTATGGAATATTATTCAGTACTAAAGAAAAGTGAGCTATCAAACCATGAAAAGGCATGGAGGAAACTTACGTGCATATTATTAAGTGAAAGAAGCCAATCTGAAGGGGTTGCATATTATATAATTCCGACTATATGACATTCTGGAAAAGGCAAAACTATAAGTAAAAAGATCATTGGTTGTCTGGATTTGAGGGTGTGGGGGGAGGTAAGAGCAGGCAGAACATAGAATTTTTAGGACAGTGAAAATACTCTGTATGATATCATAATCATAGATATATGCTGTTATACATTTGTCAAAACCTATAGAATATACAATGACAAAGTAAACCCTAAAGCAAACTATGAACTTGGGGTGATAATGATGTGATTAGTGTAGGTTCATTGATTGTAACAAATGTAGCCTCTGGTGCAAGATGTCGTGGGGGGGATGTTGTGCATGTGTAGGGACGGGGTATATGGGAACTCTCTATATATTCTGCTCAATTTTGTTGTGAGCCTAAAACTTTTCTAAAAAATAAAGCTTATTAATGTTTTAAAATTGTGAATTTCACCTCCTTGGAAAAAAAGATAAGAGTTTGGATTTTCCCCCAAGTTTTTGTTCGCCAACCCCTGACACAGATTCTTTGGCTGTTGTCTCTCTGATGCCTGGTGTCTATTGTGGTATAACAAACATCTAAGTGATATTTGTTTAGTGCCAGTCTTTGTGACCAGCTCCAACAGCCTTACGTCTTTTTAGGCTTCTGTTCCTAATCTGTTATAAACTACACAAGAATTTTGTTCGTTTTGACTGTTCTAGCTATTCCAGGCAACTCACAATTTATATAAATTTAAGGATCAGCTTTTCCTTTCTGTAAAACAGGTCATTTGAAGACTGATAGGGAATGTATTAAATGTTAGATTATGCTGGGTAGTATTGTCATCTTGACAACATTAAGATTTAGTCTATAGACATGGGATGTCTTTCCATTTATGTTGTCTTTAATTTCTTAATGTTTTGTAGTTTTCTGTCTTTTACCTATTTGAGTAAATATATTCCTGGTTATTTTATTCTCTTTGATGCTATTGCAAATTCAACTGTTTCTTAATTTCCTTTTTGTATTATTCATCGCTGTTGTGTAAAAACACACCGATTTTTGCATGTTGATCTTGTATCCCAAAATTTTGTTGAATTTATTAGCACTAATAGTATTTTTGTGGATTCTTAGTATATAGGATCATATCATCTGTGAATAGAGAAAGTTTTACTTTTCCCTTTCCAATCTGGATGGCTCTTGTCTCTTTTTCTTGTTTAATGGCTCTGGCTACCAATTCCAATTCAAAATTAAATAGTAGTAGTAAAAGCAGTCTTTCTTGTCTTGGTCCTAATGTTAGAAGGAAGACTTGCGATATTTCAGCATGGGTTATGATGTTAGCCACAGATTTTTCATAAGTGCTCTTTATTATGTTGAGGAAGTTTCTTTTTAATCCCAGTTTTCTGGATGTTTTATTGTGAAATGATGTTGAATTTGTTAAATGTTTTTTTCTGCATCAATTGAGATGATCCTGGTTTTTTTCCCCTTTCATTTTATTAATGCAGTGTGTTACATTGATTTGTTTTCTTATGTTAAATCACCCTTGCATTCTTGGGATAAACCTCACTTGATGATGGCATATATTCCTCATAATATGCTGTTGGATTTGGTTTGCTAGTATTTTGTTAAGGATTTTTGCATCAGTATTCATAAAAAATATTGGCCTATGGTTTCTTTTCTTATGGTTTCTTCCTCTGGCTTTGGTCTAGGTGCTACTGGCCCTATAAAATGAGTTAGGAAGTATTCTCTCCTTTTCATTTTTTTGGGAAAAGCTTGAGAAGGATTGGTGTTAATTCTTCTTTAAATTTTTAGTAGAATTTCCTTATCAAAATTGCAATGCCATTTTTTCACAGAAATAGAACAAACAATCCTAAAATTTGTATGGAACCACAAGAGACTCCAAATGGTCAAAGCATTTTTGAGGAAAAGAACAAAGCTGGAGGCATCATGCTTCCTGATTTCAAACTGTATTACAAAGCCATTTTAAATAAAACAGTATGGTAGTGGCATAGAAACAGACACATAGATCAATAGAACAGAATAGAGAGCCCAGAAAAAACCTCACACAGATATGATCAATTAATTTATGACAAAAGAGCCAAGAATATACAACAGGGAAAGGGCAGTCCCTTCAATTAATGTCATGAAAATTGGACAGCTACATGCAAAAGAATAAAACTGAACCACTATCTTACACCATACACAAAAATTAACTCAAAATGAATTAAAGACTTGGATGTAAGACCTGAAATCATAAAACTTCAAGAAGAAAACAGGCAGTAAGCTCCTTGGCATGGGCCTTGGCAATGATTTTTTGTATTTGACACTAGAAGCAAAGGCAACAAAAGCAGAAATAAACAGGTGAGACTATATCAAACTGAAATTCTTTTGCACAGCAAAGAAAACCGTTAACAAATGAAAGACAACATACTGAATAGGAAAAAAGATTTGCTGATCATATTATCTGATAAGGGGACAATATGCAAAATATACAAAGAGCTCATTCAGCTCAATAGCAACAAAACAAAACAAATAATCCAATTAAAAATGGGCAGAGGATCTAAATAGACATTTCCAAAGAAGACTGAGAGATGGCTAACAGGTACATGAAAAAGTGCACAACATCACTAATCATCAGGGAAATACAAATCAAACCACCATGAGCTATCACCTCACACCTATTAGAATGGCTATTATCAATAACACAAAAAATAACAAGTGTTGATAAGAATGTAGAGAAAAGGAAACCCTTGTGCACTGTTGGTTGTAGGTAAGTCAGTGTAGCCAATGTGGAAAACAATATGGAGATTCATTAAAAAAAAAAAATAGAACTACCTTATGTCCAGCAATTCCACTTCTGAGTATTTATCCAAAGGAAACAAAAACACTAACTTGAAAACATACATGCATTCCCATGTTCATTGCAGCATTATTTATAATAGCCAAGACTGGGAAGCAACCTAAGTGTCCATTGATGAATAAATGGATCAAGAAAATGTAGTATACACATACAATGAAATATTATTCAGCCATAAAAAGAATGAAATCTTGCCATTTGTGACAACATGGATGGAACTTGAGGGCGTTAGCTAAGTGAAAAAAGAGAAAGACAAATACCATGTGATCTTACTTATATGTGGAATCTTAAAAAATAAAATCCAATTCATAGATACAGAGAACGGATTGGTGATGCCAGAGGCATGGGGTGTGAGGTGGGCAAAATGGGTGGAAGTAGTCAAAAGGTACAAACATCCAGTTACAAAATAAAGGTTAATGGAGTTGTAACGTATAGCATAGTGACTATAGTTAATAGTACTGTATTGTGTATCTGAAAGTTGGTAAGAGAGTGGATCTTAAATGTTCTTATCACACACAAAAAAAATTGTAACCTTATATGGTGTTAGACGTTAACTAGGCTTACTGCAGTGATCATTTTGCAATATATACAAATATCTAATCATTATGTTGTACACTTGAAACTAATATGTCAGTTATATCTCAATTTAAAAAATATGACGAGGTTCTTATAAAAAAAGTGATGTCTCCCATCTATAGTTGAGTGGCCCCAAAGAGGAAATTCACATGTAATGCTTTGACATTACAAAGCAGAATGTCAGCAACAACCTCAACTCATCTCTCCTAATCCTTTGCCTCTACTCCCACTTGTTCATGACTGACTCCTACAGAATCAGCTGTGGAAACCTCACTGCTTCCACCCACTATTGCAAGAACATCAAGTCTCGTGTCAAGGCTTCTTTCTCCAAGGTTGCCATTCTGTAGGGCAGTCACTGGTTTCCCAAGGAAGGGAGGAAAGAGTCTCCTCCCTCCCCCATGCCTTATGTATTGTTCTCTTGGCTCCGTCACACAAAGCCTTGTTTAACTCCACCAGATCCTACCAGCCTCAAACCCTTCTCTTCATAGGAGCCACAGACCAGCCTGAGGACCAGTTAGGGACAACAGGCACGACTGACACGGTGAACCACCTTCCCCAGCACAAGCCTCATGCCAAAGTCTATAAAGGAACATTGATGGGGATTGGGCCTGGGAGAGTGGGACACAGTGTCTAGCCTACCTTAGTCTTGGCTCAGCACTCAGAAAGGTACCTTTTCATCGGTACTTAGGCTGGGGCAGTCCAGAAACTTGGGTGTTCAGACAGCAAAGCTGATGACCATGCTTCTCCTTTTTAACAAAGGCACTTTTGCTGAATTCAAAGCATCGTAGATAACACTACCTATTGTCTGTCAGAGGCTTCCTTTAAAAAAATTAAAAAAAAAAAAACACTAAAATAAAAAATGAATAAACAAAGAACAAAAAGCAGAAACAGACACATAAATACAGAGAACAAAGTGGTGGTTGCCAGCGGTGGGGGTGGGGTGGCAGAGGATGGACAAAATAGGTGAAGGGGAGTGGGGCGTACAGACTTCCAGTTATGGAGTGAATAAATCATGGGTAAAAGGCAAAGGTTAGGGAATATAGTCAATGATACTGTTATAGCACTGGGGACAGATGACAGCTACACCTGTGGTGAGCACAGCATAAGGGATAGATTGATCCAATCACTATGTTGTACACTTGGAATTAATATAATATTGTGTCTTAACTCTACTTCAATTAAAAACATTTTTAAGGCTTTTAATTTGTACTAAATTTTGCATCTTCTATTGAAGGCATCCATGAATAAGTCAGCACTGCCCTCTACTGGATGATGCCCTCTACTGGATGATGCCCTCTACTATTACTCAATAAATTGTGCACAAGATGATTTAAATAGGATTTTTGATATTTTTTCTTAATTTCAATGAAAAACGAAAGGAAACAAGGACATCCGAGCTGTCTGGATATTCCTCCATGCCTAGTAATATGGTCAGATAAAAAGTTCCTCAAAAAAAGTTTTCATATTCCAGTTTTGAGAATATAAGTTTAAAAAATGAATGCAAATATGTTAACAACAAAGAAAGAAAATATGAGAGAGACAAAAAGGTAGAGGGGAGAGAGAGAAAATGAATTCTCATCAGAATAAGTGGGGACTGGTTTCCTACTTTGGCAACCTCAAAAATAAACTCAAGTAAATGCTTTCTTTGTGACATAACCAGCTGCAGTTCTTCTAAAGTGTATGCTAATTCTAACTCCTGGGATAAAGTTTTTATCTTCTTGAGACAAAATGTTTAGTCAGCTGTAATGATCGGTTCTCCTGCTATGAAAATGTTATGTTCCTGTCAGGGAGATTAAATTGTGGTTGGTTGGGAGTCAGCCAGCAAACTGTTATACCTGATATAGTAGTAGCATTAAAACCGACTGAAATCTAGCCCGAATTTTGACTTATAAGATAAGAAAAAAATAAACAGTCATTAAAAGATATTATGACTTGGAGAACCTGGGTGGCTCAGCCGGTTAAGCATCTGACTCATGATCTCAACTCAGGTCTTGATCTCAGGATCGTGAGTTCAAGCCCCGCATTGGGCTCCACTTATATTAAAAAAAAAAAAAAAAAGATATTACTTGAGTAGCACTTACAAAAAAAGAAAAAGGAAAAAGAGGAATACCTAATATAAATTAAACTATACGCCATAAATTACCGTGAGAAGAACACCTGGATGCAGTCTTAAGAAGACAAATGTGGATGCAGAATGAGCCATCATTTCTGGGTTAGAGACTCCCAACCCCCACCTCCACCTTCTCTCTCCCAGAGATCCTGGAAAGAACACAGGCTTTGGCCTAGACAGCCCGGATTCAAGCTGCAGCTCTGACATTATGTGGCTTTGAAAAGACCTTGCTTTCCTTGTCTGTAAGGTAGAGCCAATAATACGTAACTCACAGAGCCTGACAAAAATGGGTGAAATAAAGCATGTAAATCACTTAACACAGTATCTGGCATATATTAGGTTTTCAGTAAAAACATGCTTTTCTCTGTTTCTCTTCCTTCCAAACTCCTATATCCACCCAGTTACTAGACAACCTCCAGGTGACACACAGGCCATTATTTCCAAGCAACATGTCTAAAACTTTTCTCCTTCTCTCTCCTCTCTCCTGATTAAAGCCACCATTGTTCACCTCGCTGTCCAAGCCAGACACTTGAACATCACCCTAGATGCCCTTCTCCTGCTCACCTCCTCATGTACTTGAAAGACTCCTTCTCTGGCTTCAAGACTCAGTTTAGATGTCACTTCTCCTGAGAAGAGCCTGGATTTTTCTCCTCCTCTCAGGCTGAGTTAAGTTCTTGATCTGGTCCCATGTTTCCAAAGTGCCCCATATATACCTTTATTAAAGAATTAGTTACACCATGTTGTTGTGACTTGTTTCTCTTCCCCACTGAGCTATGGGTACTTTTAGAGCAGAAATTGTGTCTTCTTCAAAGTTATACCCCCAAGTTCTAGCATTGCACCTGCCATATGAATGTGCTGAAAAACATCTGTGTGATAAATGCAAAGATAGATTCATGGATTAATAATATGTTGTTGGAGTTTCTGAAATGCTAATCTTACTTCTTTCTTCTACAGAGTAATAGAGTTAGGAGCCAGAGAGAGGCATTCATGTGGCCTGAGAGCCAAAATCAGGCTTCCTATTCCTTCCCCTCAAGATTAGATTTCTAGACCCTGGAAGTTAGGCAAGATTTGCTGAGCAGCCACCTGCTTCATACCTGTCAAACACGGAGATGAGACAGGCCTGCCTCTGGAAGCCCATCCTTCGACCTTGACCCAGCTGTGTTTGCTCACAGAATCAGAGGCAAAGGAAAATGTGTGCTCTTTGCAGTCAGGGGAGTTCTAAAAAGGAGACTGTATACAATAGTTTAAGTTGTGCCCTGCACAGGGTGCCAACTGAGGGGCGGGTGGGGCCTGAAACCTGAGTCTGTGTGGCATAAAGATACTGTCTGCTCCTCAAGCCCTGCGGTCACCCCCTGAGGTCCGCATCTACCATAGGGGACACAAAGCTCCATGTGAAATGGGTGGTGATTTCATTCTGATGAGCTAGGAGAGGAAGGGAGGAGTTCTCCCTAAGAAAAAATAGGTAGGGAGAAGAGAATCAGCCTTCACTGAACATCTACTACGTGCTCAGACACTGGAACACATGATTTGGATAAACTCATGTCATTCAAACAAATCTCTACAAGTTGGTATCTTCAGATGAATATACTGAGAATTAGAGCCAGGAAGACCACAAAGGTGATGACACTTGGCTCCAAAGCCCATCATCATACCACCACTGCTTGATACTTTGTACTCTGCCAACAGAACATCCTACTCTCAGTGACTTATTTAATACTCCCAGGAGCTAGAGGGCATGAAGTTGAACAACACAGACACAACTGTTATCCCAATGATGTGAACTGAGGAATGTGATCAAGGCAGTAGCCAGTTTTCTAGCAGATACATTCTGAAAGTTCATTCCAAGACTAGAACTTCGCAAATATTTTTTCTTTCTAAGCTATACATGAAAGTGAGGCTCTTGGGCAAGCTTGCAAAATTGTTTTTAGTGCAGTTTGGAAGCTTAAGCCCTGAAATAGTGCTTCTCTGACCCTCTGGGAAGATGGGGTTTCTGATGGTCCTGGGCACCCATCACAAGCTGGAAATTTCTGAGATGGACTGACCAGCTGTGGATACGGGGGGCTTATAAGGCAAGCAACGTAAAACGAAGGGTCTATGTAAAAAGTCCTACAAATAAGGTTTGGAAAATCTCTATTGCAGGATTTCTCTATCTCAACACTATTAACACTGTGGTCTCGATATTCTTTGTTGTAGGGAACTGCCTGGTGCATTGTAGGATCTTTAGCAGCACTCTACCCACAACCCACTAAATGCCTGTAAAAACATCCCTGTTCTCTGTTTACAGCCAAAGAAACGTCCCCTGGGGGACCAAAATCACTCTCCATTGAGACGTTGGAATGCAATGATCTCTGAACAATGGCTTTACAACCACCTCAGTCTTCTGTAGCTTTCAAAGGCCAGAAACCCAGGTTTCTGTGGATAAACTTCTGTGGATAAAAAAATGCAAAAACACATAATATTTTAAAAAGTAAAACACAAATTTTGAGGGTCGTGGAGGATTATTTGTAATTCCTACAAAGATTTAACACATTTAAATATCTAGGTCGTTTTAAAACCTAGAAAGATTTAACACTATTTTCTTAAGTAAAGGATGATTGAAAATTGCTTTCCAGCATCAAATAAAATCCACTGTTCCCCAGAACAGTCTAAGATATTTTAGGTGGATTATGATATGCTCGTTTCAGGTAGTGATTTGGCATCAACAATGGGCCTTTTCTTTGGTTGTAACCAGAAAAGTGTGGGTGTGGACATAGTGAAGCAATTGTACGGTTGGAAATAGTGAATAACTCACCTCCATCTTAGAGAGGGGGTCATGCCACCTTCACAGCACAGACCAAGACAATCCCCATGATGCTAAGAGAAGTTTCAGATTCCACAAAATAGTTCGAATCCTCTTTTTTTTTTTCTCCCATCCCACTATTCTCTGCTTTCAAATGAACAAAAAGTAGTTTCCTTCACAGGCTATCAAGCTGATGCCCAATTGCCTCCTGGGGGAGTTCAAACTCTCTTTTTTATGAAAATTAGAATTCGTATCTGATCAACATCAAAATCTCCATTCAAAGATGAATATAGAGGCAGGAGTTGCTGTAGCTCTCTAAATGTTACACAAAGCAGACTAAGTCTCCTGAGACTTCTGTAAACATTATACATTCTCCACCTGAAAGCTCAATTCTGGGGGCTAGCTGTTCCATTAAACTGACCTCTCTCCTCATCCACATCGCCTAATACCAAAGCTTTCCAAGAGAGTTGAAAAATTCTGTGGTTTGTATATGAGTAGAGTGGAGTGGGTCAGAGTGGGTACTCTGGAGCCATACCTGGACCTGGATCCAAAATCTCAGCTCTCTGCTTGGGGACCCTTGGGACCCTCAAGGTGTGTGCCTGTTTCTTCATCTTTCCACTGGAAATAATCAAAAGTGCCTACTTTTTAAGGTAGTCATGAGGAACAAATGAGCTAGATTTGTAAAATGCACAGAATGGTGTCTAAGATCTAGCAGGCACTACACGGGTATTTGTTAAATAAAATGGTATAATAAACAAAGCCTCCCGAGGTTTTTGTCCCATTTTGGAAATCAAGCAATGCCCTCAGGGAAAATTAAGAAATCGGCATTTTGTCTTTCCTACCTGCACTTCTTTCTTCTATGTTCATCTTGAGCCCCCTTTGCAAGTTCCTACCAGGCTGCTAGCAGATCACAACTGGTGATGTTTAAGGTGCCAGTCTCAGCAAGCTTCTCCAAAGGGCCTATGAACTCCCCCCGGAGACTCTGGAAGGCCGAAAATCACCAGAGCTTAAAGAAATGAATCTGCGATGCTGACATGTCAATGAGGAGTTGTATTTTCAGATGGCGGGGGGAGGGAGGATATCTTTCTGTGCCTGGTCTGCACACTCCTAGGGCTGGCCTGGGGAGAATAATGCAGATTCATACCTTTGAGTCTAAAAATTAAGTTAAAAAAACAAGCAGCCTCAAATTTCTGTGTTCTAGCATATGGAAATTGTGGCACTTTCTCGAAATGAGTCATCCCAAGCCCAAGTTAGAAGCAGACATAATTTCCAGATGTCAAAAAATTTTTATTTTTCACCAAATAAAAAAGCAAGCAAGATGGAGTATGGTTTTTAATACTGCTTCTCTTACTAGCTGTTAATGTTTACTCGCTTCTGATTTTCCTAAGATTATCCCCTTGTAAGCTATGGTCTAAATGCATTTAAATTGCCTTTGAATATCCCAAGCAATCCTTACTACCATGGAAACAGAACCAAGGATATGCAAGATGACTCCTCAGGGGCATAATTTGGTGCTTTAGATACTTTTGATTGGTTGCTCCCTGCTCTACCACCCCTTCTCTGAAATGCAATCATGTTGGTTGTGTTTATTTTTATTATCCATGGGAGCACACAATTCACCAAGTAGTGGAAAGTACCAATTCATCCATAAAAGCGCTTCCACAGACATTTATAATCACAGGCAGCATTAACAAGGGTAAATCCCTATGCATCAGAGAGCATGCAGATTGATCCAGAAGGATTTAGGCATTTGCCCAATGGTCTATGAGGTAACCTGTACTTTTTGTACTTTTATTGGTGGAGGAGAAAAGAGCATGGCCTACTGCCCCAAAGAATGCTGCCTAATGCCCTGGCTCTTGAAAATGTGACTTGGTGGTTGCACAATTCTGTATAAAGGGCATATGAGATAGTAACAATAAGGGGCCAAAACTGAGAAATATCCAATTTATGACTCTGGTGGTAAAGTATTTATAACCTTAATAAAATACCTTAGCTGTTTATCCCGCATATATAAAATGGCGATTTCTAGAGTGTGGAATTAGGGCTTTGGTTCAACTTGAGGTCAATGTTTGTAAACTAACGATCCTTTGGATGAAAGATTAGACATAAAGAATAAATATTTCCCTTGCCTGTTTCATCAATCCATGATGAAGACGAGAGAAAAATGTCAAGGTCATGTCTGTCTCTCTTGTTCAAAAATACCACCTGAAACACAAGTCTCTCAGCCACTTATAGGCATAATGTTCTCATGCTTCCTAAAGTAACTAGAATTGTGACATGTACAAAGGCACAAAAGGAATATTGGTGTTTCAGATTCATTTTTTCTTCCCTTTTTTGAGTTACTTGGAATTCTCTGGGCATAGGTCAAGAGACCAGCCACCTCTTAGAATAAATGATATCATGGCAATGAAGGAGCACAAAGACCAGACAGACAGCCTACCTGACCTTCACCCAGCATAGAAATGATTATGACATTGAGATATTGAAAGATGAAAACGTTGACAACTAAGTTTAATCTCTACAGTATAACAAAGTTTCTACACAGCTATGGGAAATACATTAATAAATATACTCACAGATATTTCGGATAGAAATATTTCTAATATTTCTAATAGATGAAGAAGATGGACTGATAGTTTCTATGAGTGGGTATAAAACAGGTACAGAGAAACTTGAAAGGAAATTTAAATAGTAATCAGATAAATAAAAAAAGGAACTATTTTATAACTAACTAGCAAAAGCGATTTAATTACCTAAGGTTCACAGCTATGGAAGGTGAGGCAGACATATCTCATGTTGGTGGCTGCCAGTATCTTTTGAACAAACTTCTAATATTTGGGGAAGTTGTCAAATTATGAATCATGTCTCTGAAGGAAAAATACAAAACTCATTTTCCCAAGTTCCTTTGTAACAGGGATGTTGACATGTAACTTACAAATATATCTGATTAAGAGTCTGATATAGAAGAGGGAATTAGGAGGAAGCAGATGATGCACAGAATTCACTTCCTGATGGTGGTAATAGCAGAGGGTGTCCAGCTCTGAGGGCAGCAGAGTTTCTGGCCTCAGCTACTGCCCAGACTCAGCCGATGAGCTGCGGTGCTATCTCCTGTTGGCAACAACACAGTCTCCTCTGGAACAGCCCTATAGTGTGGTGTGGGTATCCTTCATGGCTGTGGAGCCTTACAAGACTTGCTCTCTGCACCAATAAATTCCTCAGTTTATGACTAAGAATCCTGATTAATGTAGTCTGTACATATACAGAATAGTATATATGTTCATACATCCTTAGTGCAAATATGAACTGAAACATCACTTCTGTAAAGTGTTTTAGTGTTATATATCAAGATCCAGAAAAAAACCATTCATCTCTGACTCATTAACCCTCTTCTTCTTCTTTTTTTTTTTTAAGATTTTATTTATTTGAGATAGAGAGAGTGAGAGAGAGAGCGCACGAGAGGGGTCGGGTCAGAGGGAGAAGCAGACTCCCCACTGAGCAGGGAGTCCAATGCCGGACTGGATCCCCGGACTCGAGGATCATGACCTGAGCCAAAGGCAGTCGCTTAACCAACTGAGCCACCCAGGCGCCCTTTTTTTTTTTTTTAAGATTTATTTATTTATTTGAGAGGGGGAGGGAGAGAGAGAGAGAGAGAGAGAGAGAGAGAGCCCAAGTGGGGGGAGGGGCAGAGGGAGAGGGAGAATCCTCAAGCAGACTCACTGCTGAGCTCGAGCCCGACATGGGGCTCAATCCCAGGACCCCACAATCATGACCTGAGCCGAAATTCTAAGAATTTATGCTAAGAAAATAATCTAAAGGAAGGAAAATGGCTATGTGAATGGCATGATTTAAAATTTCAAAGCATCGGAAACAATCTGAAGGCTCCTCCCAGGGGAACAATGAAGTCAGTAATGGTATATGCCCTTGGCAGTCAGGAGAACCACAGCATTTCCACATGGTAAGGGTTTAGGATACAATTTTGTTGGAGGGAGGCCAGGGGGCTCAAAGCTGCATTCAGACAGAGTACATGTTTTTTTCCTTAGACAGAATATTTATTTGGGGTTGCTTGTGGGGAATGAAGAATGGGGTTGGGGGCACTAAAACCCAGCTCTCTCCCCTACACCTGTGACTATCGGCAGAAAATTGCACAGTGAATAAAATAATTATTAGGAAGCTTAGGAAGCAAGGTAGGGGGAAAATGCTTATGCTATCTCGTTTCAGGGATGAGCAAAAGACAAAATATACCCATGTAGTGACTACAGTTATGTAAAAAATTGAAGTAGTAAATTGAGCTGGGTCTGGAAGCAAACAGAAAAACAGTGTGATTTATTGAATGGCAGAATTGTCAATAAATATCTTGCTCTTGTTTTGTGCTGATGGCATTCAATGCAACAGATATTTTTATGCTTCACAAAATTATCTTGTGGTCAAAATAATATCCTTTCTTTGGCAATGTTTCAGTGATATTACAGTAAATACAGCCACCTGCTCAGTGAAGATGACTTTGATACCGACTGTCCTTTGGAGTTAGACTCAGTCTGGGCTTCAGGTAACCTGGCTCCTTTAGTGTGCATGGATCCGCAGGACCAAAGGAAAAAGGCATCACTGTATGAAATCACCAACTACATAGGCCTTTCCACCAGAACTCTAAAAATACACCTGCTCACATGGAGCAATGGGGACTGCCGGTGAGGGTAAATTAGCAAACATCTTTGGCTTTATAAAGTCAGAGGTATCCACACACTATGACGCACAAATTCCACTCCTAGGTATTTTACCCCAGCAAATGTATTGGCACATTTGCACCAGGAAAATACACACAAGAATGTTTATAGTTGCACTATTCCTATTCACCAAAAACTGAAAACAATTTAAGTGTTCATATTTTTAAAAGATTTATTTATTTGAGAGAGAGCACGAGTGAGCACGGGGTGGGGGTGGGGGCAAAGGGAGAGAGAGAGAGTTAAGCAGACTCCGCCTTGAGCACAGAGACCAACAAGGGGCTCCATCTCACGACCCCAAGATCACGACCTGAGCTGAAACAAAGAGTCGGAAGCTTAACTGACTATGCCACCCACGTGCCCCTCAATTTAAGCATTCATTACCAGTAGAATGGATTTTTAAAAAGGTAAACATATGGTTAATCACACAATACTATTTAACAGTGAATGTATACAAACTACTTTTAGACTCAACAAAAGCTCATAAACATGACAATGAATGAAAGAAGCAAGATACATGGTATGACTCCACTCATAAAAAGTTTAAAAGCAGACAAAATTAACCTATGCCACTTAGGGATGCTTACAAAATTGGTGAAACTATAAAGTAAAGTAAGGGGGCGCTTGGGTGGTGCAGTCGGTTAAGCGCCTGACTTCAGCTCAGGTCATGATCTCAGAGTCCTGGGATCAAGCCCCTGCTTCTCCGTCTCGCTCTGCCGTTCCCCCTGCTCATTCTCTCTCTCTCTCTCTCTCTCTCTCTGTCAAATGAATAAGTAAAATCTTAAAAAGAAATAAAGTAAGGAAATGATTAATTCAGATGTCAAGATGGTAGTTACCTCTGGGGAGGGAAGGGAAGAAGAAGTTTGTTTAGAAAGGGGCACACTGGGGCTTCTGGCCTGTAAGTTGTGCTTCTTGATTAGATGGTGTTTTGCAGATGTTCACTTCATAATTTTGCTTTAAATAGTAGTACATTTGTGTTTTACATTCCTTTCTTTGTGTATGTTGTAGTTTATATTTTTAAAAATAAAAGAGAGAAGACCCTAACATAAAGGTCTATGTGTCAGGAGTGAAGAGGTGGAGAAATCACCTTTTCTAGAAACAGAAACCACTTTCAGGTCACAGAAGTAGGAGTGAAGGGTAGAGAAGTTAGTTGAGACGTTGATTAATGAAACCGAACCACCTTCAGGATTTGGTTGTATGGTTCAGAAGCACTACTTAGTAAATAAATGTGATCTTTTGAATTCCTCAAAGCAAGGTATTAGACCAGCAAGAATTGTGCCTTTGAAAGGCTCCCGACAGTGGAAACGAGAGTTCTCTGCAGGTCCTGGAGGCTCGTGCACTGGGAGGAGTCCTCTTTTAGTTCAGGCCGGCACCTTCTCCCGCCAACACAGAAGCTGAGGTTGCAGCTTCTGGATCTGAATTCGGGTTGTTCGTCACTGTCATGAAGAGTCATGAACACAGGCATGTTTACTAAATTGGTCAATCCTTATAGGGCTTTGTGGTCCATGGAAGTTCTCTGAGATGAAAGGGAAAGCGTTTCAAGGACAGTTAGCCTGGAAGCAGGACTCCAACAATTTTAAGTGGAACCTAGAATGAGAGAGTAATGAGGAGTAGAGAGCTGTCACTACATTTTGCCACGACAGTGAGACCCTCTGACTCACTCCCTGGTTATGAACCGCTGCCCAAGAAGGTATAAGTTAAGCCTATGGAGCCTTTCTCAAACTGACTTGAAAATCAAAATACCTAGCAATTTGTTCCATTGATTGGTCAGTGCGGATGGTCCTGCCCCAAACTAAACATTCTACTAAGAACCAGAAGTTTGCATTGATTACTTGTGCATTTGAAGTCTATCATTTAAAACTCAAACCTAAAGATTCTCACTGGCTCTAGTGTAATTTTGTGTTCCTGACACACTATTAAACTTAGGCAGAAGCAAAAAAGGTTACTCAATGCTCTTGCATTGTAATGCTGAGCTTGACATTCTATTGTCTGGGGAATTTACAACTGTAGGAGTGGAGGTGAACTTATAGATTCTGGTCTGGTAGAAATGCAAATAATTTCTCTCTGGTGGATCAGGTAACCCCAAATATTATAGTGTGGCCCTTTGGACATTAACCGGTTTTGTATATAACCCAGCAATCTTATGTTAGCACTATCAAAAATACCTAGTGTTTCAAATACTCTTTATACAGGTTTTATTTATTTATTTATTTTGTTTGTTTGTTTTTTGAGAGATAGAGAGAGAAGAGGCGGAGCAAGAGGGGGAAAGAGAATCCCAAGCAGGCTCCACACCCAGCATGGATCCCAAAATAGGGCTCCATCTCACAACCCTGAGATCATGACCTGAGCCGAAATCAGGAGTCAGACGCTTAACTGACTGAGCCACCCAGGTGCCCCTCTTTAGACAGGTTTTAAAACCAATTGGACAATCATAGGCAGGAAGGAAGGAAGGAAGACAAAAACCTTTGCTGTGTTAAAGACCACGTGAATAGGATAAACAGACAAGCTACAGACTCAGAAAATATTTGCAAACCACATATCCAACAAAAGAGTGGTACCTAGAATATATATAAAATTAAAACTCAACACTAAAAGAAAAAAAACGAACAGCACTCCAAATCATCCAAGAAGATGGTCAAAATCATGAACAGATATTTCAGTGAAAATGGTAAATTAGCACATGAAAAGGTGTTCACCATCAGTAGCTACCAGGAAAATTCGAATTAAAACCACAATAAGATATCACTATACATCTATCAGAAGGGTGAAAAAGAAAGTTAGTGACAACACTAAATGCTGACAAGGAATGTGCGGAAACTAAATCACTCTTACATCACTGGTGAGAATGTAAAATGGAACAGCTATTCTGGAAAACAGTTTGGTAGTTTCTCAGAAAACTAAACACACAAATACCATACAATGTAGCAATTGCACTCTGGGCATTTATCCCAGAAAAATGAAAACTTATGTCCAAATGAAAACCCGTACACAAATGTTCATAGTTGACAAATGTTCATCACAAATGTTCCTCATAATAGCGCCGAAGTGGAAACAGCCCAGAGGTCCTTCAACAGATGAATTGTTAAACGAACAGTAACACAGCCATACCATAAATACTACTCAGCAGAAAGAGAGAGAGAGAGAGAGAGAGAGAGGGAAACTATTGGTACACACAACAATTTAATCTCCAGGAAATTACACTGAGTAAAAAAAAAAAGTCAGTCCTAAAAGGTTATATACTGCATTTTTCTATTTATTTAACGTTTAAATGTTAACAATTAACATTCCAATATTTAACACACTTTAACATTTTGAACATTTAACATTCCATAGTTCAAATTATTTAACAAATAAAAACATTTATTTACCCTATTTAATATGAAATTTGAGAAACAGAGAACAGATCAGTGCTTTCCAGGGCTGGGATCCAGAGGGAGGGTGGGAGAAGAGGGAGGTAGGTGTGGGTATAAAAGACAACGGGAGGGATGCTTCTTTTTTTTTTTTAAGATTTTATTTATTTAATTGACACAGAGAGAGAGAGAGAGTGAGAGAGACAGCATGAGAGGGAACACAAGCAGGGGGAGAGGGAGAGGGAGAAGCAGGCTTCTGGCTGAGCAGGGAGCCCGATGCGGGGCTCGATCCCAGGACCCTGGGATCATGACCTGAGCCAAAGGCAGTCGCTTAACCAACTGAGCCACCCAGGCACCCCAGGAGGGATGCTTCTTAGTCTAAAGGAACGATTCTGTAACTTGCCTGTGATGGTGGACACACGAACCTACAGATGTGATAAAATTGTGTAGAACCCCCCCAACACATATACACAAGTACAATGAAATAAGAAATCTGTACAAGATCAGTGGATTGCATCATTGTCAATATTTCTGCTTGTGATACTGTATTTTTTGTGAGATGTTACTATTGGGGGAACTGTATAAAGGGTACCTGGGATCTCCTTGTATTATTTCTTACAATTGCATGTGAGCATACAATTATCTCAATTAACACTTCAACTAAAACAATAGTACACACTCTCTGTAGGTAATATAGAGAATAAAGAAAAAGTATAAAGAGGACAAATAAAAGAATGCTCAATTTTATCACCTAGAAATGAACAACTGTTAATACTTTAAAGTGTATCCTTTCAGACTTTTAAAAATTCACATTAAAAATATTGGTATCATATTGTTTTATAAGCTAGTGTTTTCCCTTAATATACTGTGAGCAGTTTTTCATATCATTATGTAGTCTCCTATAACATTATTTCTAATGCCTGCATATAATTCCTTTATATGGAAAAACCATAATCTATTTACCCAATCCCTTGTTTTTTTCTATTTTTCTCTATTATGAGAAATGTTCATTGAATATCTTTGCAGATAAACCTTTGGTCACATTCCTGATTATTTCCCTCAGGTAAATTTTAAGAAGTGGAATTACTGCTCAAAGAGTATAAGCATGTTTAAGACCTTTAACACTTACCACTAAAATCCAGAGAAAGGTTGTAGCAAAATACACTCCTAAAACAGTATAATTTATCAAAAGTTGGTAATTTTTAATAAAATTTTATAAGAGAAATATAGTATCTCATTTTGAAACTTTGTTTCCTTTAAATATTAGTCCAATTAAATTTTTTAATGTACTATCCATTAAGATTCTGCTTTTGGGAATTAACTTCCCATGTCCTTTATCCATTTTCTGTTTCAGTGGGTACTGTATGTTCTTATTGATTTGTAAGTGAACTTTGTATATTAAGGTTCTTAACCTCATATGCAACTTTTCCCCCCAAATCTTTAATTTTTATAATATACAGAATTTTCACATTTTTGCATATTCAAATTAAGCTGTTTCTTAGTAGCTTATTCCTTTTAATTTCAATATATAAAGTCCTTTCTCACCTTAAAGGCTGATTAATAGTTACCTTTATCAACTATACTTGTTTTTTATCTTTTTATTTTGTTTTTGTGTTTGGCTTTTTAATCCACCCAGATTTTGGTGTAAATTATAAAAAATATATATGACAACTTTTTTTTTTAGTTTTCTTAAATATTTTTTAAAGATTTATTTATTTACTTTAGAAAAAGAGAGAGAGAGTACACGCAAGCGGAGGGAGACTCAGAGGGAGAGAATCTTTAAGCAGACTCCCCGCTAAGTGTGGAACCTGGCTGTGGGGCTCAATCCCACAGCTCTGAGATCATGACCTAAGCCAAAACCAAGAGTGGGACACTTAACTGACTGACCCACCCAGGTGCCCCTATGACAACTTTTCTTGATTGTTCACCATTTGTCTCACCACTATTTACTGGGTAGCTTAACTTTTCTTCAGATTCATATTTTAAATGTCATTTTTGTCAGATACTAAATTTTTGTGTGTTTGCGATTGCTTTCAAAAACTTCTGTAGTGTTCCATTGTTCTGTTTACTGTTGGAATAGTCTCACTTTGTTTTATTGATTGTGTTGATTGATTGTATTTGTATATTGTAATGCCTGGAAATGCAAGCATTCATTTTATTATTGTTCTTTTAAAAGTTTTCCTGACTATTCCCAGCAATATATTTGACAAATTTTTTGCTTACTTGAGCATCCAACTAAACGTATATGTAGATTATGCTCTGTACTTCCATTTCTCCAACTGCTAAATTATGATCGAAAGCATCTATTGAGTGCTTTGTGCCAGACGCTCAAGTATTTTTACATGCATCAACTCATTTAATGTTAGCAGTGACCCTATATGGTAGGTATGTTCACTGGCTGTTTTACAGAGAGGAAATGGAAGCATGGGATGTTAAGTAAACTTGCCCAAGGTCACATAGCTAGCGTGTGGCAGAGCTAGCTACTGCATGTAACATGCTCACTAAATCCAGGCAGTCCGGCTCCAGAGCTAACTATCTGTCAAACAGTATAGCTAGGGTTAATAATATCTTGATGTTTGGGGTTTTTGTTTGTTTGTTTGTTTGTTTTGTTATGGGTTTTTTTTTTTTTTGCTTTAAACTGGAAATACTACGAAATAATAAGCCTGAGACACCACAATGATTAAAAACATTGTTCAAATCAGCTTCATATGCATATTCTATAGCAATATATTTTTTCCTTTAAAGTGATGAAGGGTGGAATTTTCTTTACATTATAACATAGCGCTAAGAGTTCTGAATCTCAACAAAGGAGAAAACAAGAGGCAGCAAACTATGGCTGGAAGGACCCTGGACTGGGTAACAGGAAAACAAGGGTTCTAGGACTTCCATTGGTGCTAACTAGCTTAACTACCACTAAAAATAGCTTCCTTATTAGTTTGTAACTCTGACTAAGATTCCACTATGACAGATTCCTTACTCCAGGCTAACTCTCTAAGGTGTAACTAGCCCTGGTGACATAATACTTGTCAGGATATTTGTTATCTATACTATGGTGTGATTTCAATTCCTCCTAACTAAGAAATTAGCCCTGACATAATAGAAGTTGTCATAGTCCAAAGGGGAGATGGAAATAGAAGGTAATGTTATTCTGGAGCCTGGAGAGGAGGAAGGCTTTAAGAGTATGGTATGCATGGTGGGAGACCACACTTAAAACCAGCCAGTTGGTCATTAGCCTCAAGTGACAGAAGTGAAAGAGGAGATTGGAAGGAGCAAGAGGGTCCCATGGAGAGGAAGGAGGTGGGGAGAGGCTTCTGTACTTAAAGTTTTCCCAGGACTGAGCGTTCTAAAAGGAGGACTTCCTCTGGGGATCTGGGAGGGAGGAAGGGAATGTGAAAGGAGTCCACGCCCTTGACATTCACTCAGAGGCTCTGAGGTTCATTGGAAATGCTGCCTGAGAAGCTATGTCTGGGGGCATGCAAGCATACACATGCAGCACCATAAAAGGAGACAGTGTTTTAGACTTTCCTCAAATCCTCCCAGCTGTGAACTTCTTCAACAAAGTTCTTGGAACATCATGCCTCTACCAAACCTTCCCCTATTTGTCACTGCCACAGTGATGCTGACCTTGAAATCCCATACCAGGGAAAAAAATGTGGGGGGTTCAATAGCATTACCTTATATATAAATTCTTACTAACTCACACAAATATTGTTCATTTCTTTGTGTTTTATGGGAGGTGTGAGTGGAATAGTTTTAGTGGTTATGCTGATTATAAAAGCAATGGATGCTTAGTGTAAAAAATCAATGGCAGAGAAGGAAGAAAGTGAGCTTCTCCTCTCACCCTTCCACACTGTAGTATGTCTCTTCCAAACTTTTCAAAATGGTAGCTCACTGTTCTGCCATTGACAGTTTTACTTAACCTAATATTGTGAACATCTCTATGTGTCAATAAACGTAGCACCCCATCATTTTTATCAATGGCTCCATAGTATCCTGTAGTATTTGCTGCTGTATATGAGTTATTCAACAAACCCAATTGATGGACATTTAGATCATGGCAATCTCTTTTTATTCTACATTATCCTTTTACTAATTGTTCCTAAGGCATTAATTTTCTAAGAAAAGAATTGTAAGCTAAATGACACTATAGTGTGTGTGTGTGTATCGGGGAGGGAGGGAGTATATATATATTACACATATAGTACATATATATTACATAAATATATATACACACACATATACATACACATATATATACATATTAAATTTTACTGTACCTTTTATATCTCCACCAGTTGCTTACATCCTTTGCCATGTCTCTTGGTGGTGTTCAGCTTTTTTCAGAAATCATTTTAAAACTTGCCCTATTGTTTCTTACTCCATTTCACAATTGATAGAATGTGGGTTAGGTTAATGGGGAACTCACAGATTCTCATATTTGGGGCATCTTTTATTCTTTAGGTCTTAAAGAAATCTTTCTAGGGGCATCAGACATCAAGCCGCTGGCAAATGAAAAGTCTACATGAAAAGACAGCCACAACAAAGGAGTGATGCCATATGTTCTTGGTGTTCATTGTCATGTAACTCAATCTTCCTTATGAACATTTTGGCGAAAATGAGTTGGGTAGAAAAAGTGCACTTTTTTAGACTTGATTATCTTGGATTGCATGAGAGATTCTGGCAAGGAGCTACTGACACCCATTGACTTTCCTTTCTCTTTGTGCTGAGCACTGTATAAAGAGATCAAAGTCTTGGATGTAATCTCTTCCAGGGCCACTTAGCTGCATTTTCTTCCTCAGTGCCTACTGAACCTCTAAACCTTGCCAGACATAATAAATGAGAGCTGGAGATTTTGAGAAGCCCAACCAACACCATATAAATGGCTCCAGGGCGGATCTGTTGGCCCCACTCAAAGAGAAGCAACATAACATCAGAACAAACTGGAAGGCCTTATGCTTAGTTCGTGGACTGCAGGCTGAGCTGAACCAGGCTAGAATCGGGGCATGGTGCCTATTGTAAAATCAGTGGGAGAAGAAAAAAGAAAGAGAAATAGAAAATGTGCTGAGTCAGGGCCATGGTTATCCATGACAATGTTGGGATATGGCGGCTAAAGAAAGTCACAAATTAGATTGATGGGAACCCAACAAATATGTGCCTAGCATCAACTGGATCTTGTCTCCTCCCCAGCAGACTTTGTATATCTGTACATCTTTGTTTTATTGCATCTCTCTCTTTCTCTCTCCTTGCTTCCTCCTTTTCCTTCCTTCATTCTTCCTATCCTAGGTGCTGAAAATCCAGTGACCGATGAGACTTATATCATTTCTCTGTCTCTAATGAATGCTTTCTCCCTTACCTACAAATTGTCCCGGTCTTTCCCATTCTAAAGGGTTTCTTCCTTCAACTATGTTCTCCATTTTGGGGAATAGTTTATACTATAGCTAAAACTTCCTTAGTATCCATTCATTCTTAACAAATCTTTGCCACTAAACCATTTTCTGCCATCCTGGTTTTAAATATCCCAAGTGATGTGATGACCATTTAGGGATATCCAGCAAAAAACACCTTCATATGTGAGAACTCTCCCATTCATGAAGCTTAGTGACACAGACTTCTTTCACCCTTTATGCAAGTTGAAGAGGATCAGACTTGTCCTTTTCCCTGTGAGAGTGTGAGTACATGATCTAGGTCTGGCCAATGGGATTGGCCAAAAAGGCAAAAGGAACTTTGATTTCGGAGAGAATGAAGCAAAGACATAGAGTCAGTTAGAAATTATTCACAGAAGCAGGGGTGAGGTTGAACTTTCTGGTTAAATACAGTGAACACGTCAGAGGGGTGGACCCCACAGCAGTTCTTCACCAGACAGTTCCTTGGGCAAAACCCTAACTATGTTCCCTAATTTCAGCTTCTCTGGTTCCTGCCAATGTTCTTAGTATGGTTCTCCATTCTTACTGTTTTGAGTTATTCAATATTCTTTAATATTCAATATTCAATATTCTTGAGTTATTCACCCTTTTCTGAAGCTAGCCAGAGTTGGTTTGTATTGTTTGCCACCACAAACCTTGACTGATAAAGATGTCCTCCTCACCGTGCAAAGGCCCCTTCTCAGTTGCATCCTCCCTTAGCTCTTTGTAGCATTTGAAACTGAATCCTCTCCCTCCTGAAACTTCTCTTATTTTTTTTTAAAGATTTTATTTATTTATTTGACAGAGAGAGATACAGCGAGAGAGGGAGGGGGAGTGGGAGAGGGAGAAGCAGGCCTCCTGCAGAGCAGGGAACCCGATGTGGGGCTCAATCCCAGGACCCTGGGACCATGACCTGAGCCGAAGGCAGACACTTAATGACTGAGCCACCCAGGCATCCCTGAAACTTCTCTTATGTTGTATTTAGTTACCATATGCTCTCTGAAAGTCCTCCTATCTCTCTTACTATTGCTTCCTTATACTTTTTATGGATTATTTTATTTCTCTCATTGTCTCTCATTCTGTCCTGACTTTCATTTCTCTATTTAAGGTCTCTCCAATGAACTCACCCTCTCCTATGTCTTCAGCCCAATCTTTAAACTTAACCTATGGTTTGTGAGACATCTCCATCTTTATTTCCATCAGTACCTCAAACTCAGCATCACTATTTGCCCCTACCTCTATTCTCTTGGTCATCTCAATTGAAACCTCAGAAGTATTGTTGATTCTTCCTTCCCCCTTCTCCTCGACATTAATTTCCATGTTAAGTCTTTGCTTGTAGCCCGGTGAGCTCACAGAAGAAGAAGTGTTCTTCTTTCAGGGTCTCGAAATATTGTCCATAGAAAGCTTATGGTACTAAATGGTCTCTAAGATCTGTTTCCACTCTACCATTCCATGATTGTATACATGTTAGTGCTGCAGTAGATTCTGCCTCCTGCCATCATCCCCTTCTTTCCATGCCCGTTGTCACCATTGCCAAAATGCTCTCACTTTGCCATCTGGGAAGCATAGAGTACTGGCTCAAAGCAGAGGTTCTGAAATCAGGTATATTAAGTTCAGGCTCTGGTTCTGCCTCCACTACTTATAAGCCATAACCTTGGGCAAATTGCTTAACTTGTCTGAGCCTCATTTCCCATTTCAAATGGGAATACCAGTAGTGTTTACCTAATAGGGTTATTGTTAGCATTAAATGAAATAATACCTGTCAAGTACTACGCCTGCAATCTAATAAATGCTAGATAAATGCTAGTTGTTATTATTAATTTTTCCTTAGACCATCAAAGTGACCTCCCATTTGTCCTGCCATCAGGATGCACAATGGTCAAAGTTGTGAAGGTAGGACTATGCCCAAATTGGATGCTTAATAAATGTTTGCTGAGAAATAGATGAATGGACAAATGATGGATAAATCAATGTATGGATGGATAAATAAATTAATTAATGAGGTATCTAATGGCAATCTATACTATCTTTCTTTTTAGATTAATTTTCTTGGAGGGGAAAAGGACTATATTCTTTTTAACCATTGACTCCATACCTGGCATAGTGCCTGACACTCACCATGTAAGTACAGGGAAAAGTAGATACAGGCCACAGAATTCAAAATTATTCTCTTGGTAGAATTTGAAAAAAATATATTGTATTTTAAAATCTTCCCATAAAGTAAGAAGGCCTACATCTTACCTAAATACCAAAGAAGTGGCTGAGAATTGAAAAATGTTGGCAACTTCTCATTTTTTTCTATAAAATAAGTATCCGTGCATTTGGAAACTATGAATTTTTAAATATAGTCAACTGTTCAACAACACAGGGGTTAAGGGCTCTGATCCCTGCACAGCAGAAAATCCACATATAACTTTGGACTCCCGCAAAACATAACTACTAATAGCCTACTGTTGATTGGAAGACTTACCAATAACATAAACAGTCAATTAACACATATTTTGTATGTTATGTACTATAGTCTTACAATAAAGTATGCTAGAGAAAAGAAAATGGTATTAAGAAAAGCATAAGGAAGAGAAAATACATTTACAGTACTGTACATATATTTACTGAAAAATGTCTGCAAATAAGTGGACACTACAGTTCAAGGGTCCCATGTTTTTCAAGGGTCAACTGCATCTTTTCCACTTTGATTTTTTTTCTCAGTGTTGGGTATGCGAAGTTTCAGGGTTAACCCCATGAGAGCACCCAGGAGAAGTATAAACAATCACGATGTTACTTCAACCGTAGGAAGGCAAGTAGAATTCTGTTTCAGGTACAAAGAGCTCACAAAGTCTGATAAGCACCAGACCCCTCAGAGTTGGGAAGTGGGAGTGTTCTTACTCTCCAGAGACACTTTTAGTTCCTCTTCACCCTGCGCTCTTCTCTTTGGTTCACACAGTACAGATTCCACCATGCCTTACCTACCTTGGAATAACAGTCTGCTGATCGCCTCTGCTTCCTCCTCCCACCGACGGAAGGACCTTCCTCTCTACTTGGCTCCCCCCATTACTTTTGAAGATCTCATTATGCAAGGGCATCACATCCCAACATCTCAGTTCCTTAACCTCCTGATTCCAAATGATCTCCATTCCTCCACAGCCACCCATGTTACACGCTGTACTTGTTACCATCAGAAATTCATCACCTCACAAATCACAACTTCAAACATGCCACTTCTCATCCGTGACCTCCCCTTTCCAGTTTTCCTGCTTGGCCTCATTGAGCTTTTAGATCCATGGATCCTTCCACCTTGGTTCTTTTGGGGTTTGTTTTTGTTTGTACTTTTGTCCTCCCTTCCCCCATACCAGCTTAGATTCCTGGGTGCATCATTCTAATTGTCCTGTTGCAAACATGCTGGGCTTACCTGGCCTCTCCTTTCATAGCATCTACTTACAGGACCCCAGCCCTGGATGAACTCCACGGTCCACCTCCCCCGTGTCCGGGCCTGAGCAGCTAAGTGTTGTTATAAAAGTCACAGAACCAATCCAGGTTAGTATCACAATAAAAATCTCAATTACACATTTCAGTGGGTGGTCTACATGGCCCAGCAATCTTACTTTTGTTCTCTAGAAAGTTTGAGTTTCCATTCTTCCCAATACTATTTGCCCCTCACTCTCAGAAGACCACCTGTTGCAGACATTGTAGGTTTATCCTTGTTGATGAAATCCTGATTTTATTTCAGTGACATGGAATCCCATTTGGGCTAAGCCAGCAGTTTTTAACCTGTGTTATGTGAATCTACAAGGGAACACAAAGACTTTCCAAGGGAATATGAGTAAATTTTTCTGCACGGATCCACCTGAAAATGCCCTACTGGTCTTCTACTCTCACCTCCCTCTGGCAATTACCCTTTTTTGGCTTCATAGAAGAAATTCATGCATTTCCTTTTTAAAAATCTTACTGTGGGGAATTGTACAGTGCTGTAAGCTCTGATGCAGTAAATCAAGGGATATTTCAAAATATTATCAGAGAAGATTTCTTTAATTAAGGCATCATAAACTCATGATAGGAATTCGTGTCTTTATAACATATTTCCATTAGAAGTGAAGTATAGTTTTAGAAATGGGGCATTTGGTCTATATTGGGATATTTTGAACTATGATATAGAGTGTAGCAGTGGGGGGGATGACAACTTTCGTTTAATGACTTAGAAGAAATGTTGAAGGTGATGTGCCTTGTTTTATCCTTGGCAAGATTCCAGGACTTCTCTCTTCATCTTGGAATCCACTTATTCAAGATTGTAAAAAGCGTGCTGGCCAGTACCGATCTGCATGAAAGCTACTCTCTGAATCTTCACCATGCACAGGAATGAAAAAGCATCAGGTGAGTACTTTTATCTGTGTCTCTGATTGCACCTCAGTTGCATATTTTGTTGGATTTCAAGGAGGAAGAGGTGAAAAGTTCTCTGCTGACTTCCCACAGGTAAACAATACAGCTTAGAGTACAAAACTGTGAATCGAAGTTAATGTTTTATGTATTTGTTCAGACTAGTAGGATAACATTTTCACTATTATTTACCAAAAGATTCTTGAATATTGTAAATCCACATTCATTTTTCCTTAAGCGAACATCTTCAGCTGGCTGTCAGCATCAAATACTCCCTTGTTAGTTTATTTATACCAACCATCCTTGCACATGGTTTGGACTCTCCCAACAGAAATATGCAGTGGATTCTACTGTGCATTTAACAGCTGGTGCTACAACATTGTACAGCCCCAGGGCGCACCATTCCCAGGCTGTCCCGTTAACAACAGTCCTTGATCCTTTTGTGAGCCTGAATTGACAAGGGCCCATTATCTTCTGCCCCTCTTTCTCTCTTATTTTCTGTAACTTCGCACAGAGTAGATTTAACTGTACTATGAAAAGTAGAATTTCTATTTAGGTATAAGTTTAGGACAATAAGTTCACTAAAGGCAAATCAGTATGTAAAGCTATCTTCATCCTCTCAGATGAAAATATTCAATTCTAACAATTCTAACTGCTTAGCCCTGGGCTTTATGTTAAGGGAGAAAACTAAACCTTTATTTGTTTAAGCAGCTTTTGGTTGGATATTCTGTTACTTGCAGCCAAAGCATCCCAAACTGACTCACCTTCTTAATTCATTTCTCACAGAGAATATTGCATTCATCGGACCATGCTTCCCAACCACCAATCCCACAGAATTTCCTAGACCCCCACACACCCTTTCTCTCCTTTTTCCACAATAGAGGAGACATCTTTCCTCTGCTTGAAAGCCATTTAGCCACATGTGGTTTGCCTTCCAACTGAGGCTCTTGCTCTAGTAGTCAACCTCTCTGTTTTGCATCTTCAGCCTCTTATTCTCCACCCAAACTTTCCAACAATATACAAAGCCTCTTATATATTCCACCCTCAAACAAACAACAAACAAAAAATACCTCCCTTGATGATATATTTCCCTCTGCCTGTATTCCTATTGTTCTTCCCTCATTTCCAGCCAAGGCTCACAAGCCTTATCCTCATTCACCATCTCTATGTCCTTTCCTTCTTCTATGCCACCAATCTATAAAAAGGGCTATTACTGAGGTTATTGTGACAGTTATGTAACTAAATCCAACAGACATTTCTCAGTCTTCTGATACTGAATTTCTTAGCAGCATTTGACACTATTGACTACTGACCAGTTTTTAAACCATTTTCACTTGTCTCCTATCAGACCGCACACTCCTGGCTAACTACCACCCCCATGGCCCTGGCATGTCAGACTCCTGTTCTGATTCCTCCTTCTCAAGCCACTTCTGAACGTTGGCTCTCTTCAGGGCTCTCTCTTGGCCTTTCTCTTCCTCTTTTGCTCTGTTCTGTCATTCTAGAATGATCTTTTTTTTTTTAAAGATTTTATTTATTTATTTATTGGAGAGTGAGCGAGAGAGAAACAGCATGAGAGAGGAGAGGGTCAGAGGGAGAAGCAGGCTCCCCACTGAGCCGGGAGCCCGATGTGGGACTCGATCCCAGGACCCTGGGATCATGACCTGAGCCGAAGGCAGTCGCTTAACCAACTGAGCCACCCAGGCGCCCCTAGAATGATCTTATCTGTGTAGGCACCTGACTCTAAAATGTGTATCTCCAGTCTAATCTTTTTGGGAGCTCCACCTTTGCATAGGTGATTGCTTTTTGTTTTTGTTTTTTATTTTATTTTATTATGTTATGTTAGTCACCATAAAATACATCATTAGTTTTTGATGTAGTGATCCACGATTCATTGTTTTTGTATAACACCCTGTGCTCCATGCAGTACATGCCCTCCTTAATACCCATCACCAGGCTAACCCATCCCCCCACCTCCCTCCCCTCTGGAACCCTCAGTTTGTTTCTCAGAGTCTATCGTCTCTCATTGCATAGGTGATTGTTAACTTGACTCTCTACTTGGATGGCTCACAGGCACCTCAGACATTGATAAAACCAAATTCTTTTTTTTTTTTTTAAAGATTTTTTATTTATTTATTTGACAGAGACAGAGACAGCGAGAGCAGGAACACAAGCAGGGGGAGTGGGAGAGGGAGAAGCAGGCTTCCCTTGGAGCAGGGAGCCCGATGTGGGACTCGATTTCAGGACCCCGGGATCATGACCCGAGCCGAAGGCAGACACTTAACGACTGAGCCACCCAGGTGCCCGATAAAACCAAATTCTTAATCTTTACCCACTCAAAAGTGCTTTGCCCTTTGGTCTTCTACATCAATAAATGACATTTTCATTTTCCCAGATGGTCTTGCTAGAATACTGGGTGCATCATCCTTGACATAGCCCCCCTTTTTAAAAAATTTTTATTTTATTTAATTTAAATTCAAATTAGTTAACATATAGTGTATTATTAGTTTCAGGGGTAAAATTTAGTGAGTCATCAATTGCATATAACACCCAGTGCTCATTTCATCAAGTGCCCCCCTTAATGCCCATCACCCAGTTACCCCATCCTCCCATCCACCTCCCCTCCAGCAACCCTCAGTTTGTTTCCTATAGTTAGGAGTCTCTTATGGTTTGTCTCCCTCTCTGATTTCATCTTATTTTATTTTTCCCTCCCTTCCCCATGATCATCTGTTTTGGTTCTTAAATTCCACATATGAATTAAATCATATGATAATTGTCTTTCTCTGATTGACTAATTTCACTTAGTGTAATAGCCTCTAGCTCCATCCACATCATTGCAAATGCTAAGATTTCATTTTTTGATGGCTTAGTTATATATATATATATATATATATATATATCACATCTTCTTCATCCATTCATCTGCCGAAGGACATCTGAGCTCTTTCCATATTTTGGCTATTGTGGACCTTGCTGCTATAAACATTGGGGTGTAGGTACCCCTTCGAATCACTATTCCTGTATCCTTTGGACAAATACGTAGTAGTGCAATTGTGTTTTTCCATTTTTTGTGCTTGACATAGCCCTTACCTTCCATCTCACCTCCCTTCTTCAACCCCAACTTCAGTTCCAAATAAGACATCACCAAGTCCTATAAATTTTACCTCTAAAATATCCCCTGTATCAATCTACTTGTAGTTGTTTCCACCCTAGCAATAATCCAAACCACCACAGACTTTCACCATAGCTTCTTAACTGGTTTTCCTCCATACTTTCTCCTGTCCATTCTTCACATAAGAGCCAGGCAGTGATTGAAAAGATAAAGTTAATCATGCCATTTCCCATCATAAAATAGCCCTTCAATGGCTACCCATTGCACTTGGATAAAACCCTGCTATCTTTATTTTTTTTCTTTATTTTTTTGTCAAGTATAATTAATATACAGTGTTATATTAATCTCAAGTGTACAATAAATCCTATATAATTACTCAGGGCTCATCATTATAAGTGTATTCTTTTTTTTAAAATATAGTTGACACACAATGTTACATTAGTTTGGGGTGCATAACTTAGTGATTTGACAAGTTTATACATTATGCTCTGTTCACCACAAGTGTAGTTACCATTTGTCCCATTATATTGCTATTACAATATCATTGACTGTATTCCTTATGTAGTGACTTTTATTCCCGTGACTTATTCATTCCGTAACTGGAGGCCTATATTTCCCTTTCCCCTTCACCCATTTTGCCCAACTTCCCACCCCCCTCTCCTCTGGCAACCACCGGTTTGTTCTCTGTAAAAAAAAGTCTGCTACCTTTGATGTTGCCTTTCAAGCATTGCATAATTAATCTCCCTCTTAGCAGCCCAATCTCATCACGTGTCTCTCCTGTTGGCTCACTGTGACCCAACCACATTAGCCTCGTTCAGTTCCTGGAGAGTGCCAAGTTCTTTGCTTATTCAAGACCTGCTCAGTATATAATGCTATTTCCCAGGCTTTGCCTTCTAGTCTAAATTTAAATGTCATTTCCTCAAAAAGTCCTTTCCTAACACCCCAATCCAAGTTTTCCCGGTGACATAACTCTATACACAATGTTTATCATTGGCTGGATGCAGTTTTCCCACTTTTTTTTCCTATTTCCAACTGTGCTCCTACAAACATTTTTACATATGTGGGCAAGAGTTTCCCTAAGGCGGTGGTTTTCAAACTGGGGATTCTAATCCTTTTTTTTTTTTTTTCAAGAAGAAAGAAAATAGAGGAGACTAGAATAAAAATACTAGAGTGCATTGCATGTAATAAGTGTAAGCTCAGTTTTATGAAACTTTTATTTCAGTTGTGTGTGTGTGTGTGTGTGTGTGTTAGATTCCAAGCTAAAATAGATTTATTACTGCAGGTCAAAGTAAAAAATGGATGGAAAGCCACTATTCCAGGGTACATTTTAGGAATGTGTATCTTGGGTCATAGTGTCCAATTATAATTTTAAACACAAATATAGGAAATCAGAAACTCCAGTGGGGGGAAATTTTATATATAACATTATATATATATTTACATATATATATATAAGATATATTTGTATATATATCCTTCAGATATTATGTAAGAGGTAAGTTATTTATGTAGAAATCCGTGTTGTTTAAGCACACAGAGCAGTGACAGAAACCAGGAGGTCTGAAGTTTTAGTATGCATTCTCTTTCCATAACTTTCCACATCACCAATTTACATTATGGCTAGAAATAAATCCCTCGTGTTTATTTAAACTAAAAGTGCAGAACCCATTTATTTTATTGTGTAAAACTCGACTGGAAAAAGCCTGGCTGCTTAGGACAGTAATCCCCAATCCATGGACAAAATACCACGTCCATGTGCTGTGTTCTATTCTCGGTTCCACTTGGGGCACCAATGCCCTTTCACCCACCTTCACTGCGCAGCAAAGACCTGTCCCCCTGCCAGCCAGACCGAGCCGGAGCAGACAGCTGCTTCTGCGGAGCACCGTCTACCCTGAAATACCCACGCAGTGCCTGATGCCCCACTGTTCCGGGTCCGCCAGAAGACCCTTGGGAAAATCCAAATGCTTTACATAGGAGGAAGTCACCTTTTTAAGGAGGGCACATTCTGCATGGAGCACTGGGTGTTATGCACAAACAATGAATCATGGAACACTTCATCTAAAACTAATGATGTAATGTATGGGGATTAACATAAGAATTTAAAAAAATCATTAAAAAAAAAAAAAGCGGGACCGGGACCTTGAATGAATGGGATGGGACTAAGTTAGCTCCTCCAGCGCGCTGAGGTGGGAAAGAGCAACGGGACCTTCGGTGAGGACGCGGTCTGGGTCCCCCAGCGGGATGTGGAAAAGAAGGGCTGGAGACAAAGCCTTCCTACCCAGCCGTTTTGCCGTGACCATAAATACTATCCCTGTTGCTGTGGGGACATGTTGGAAGCGCTAGGACGCAGAGCCACGTGTCAGCTCGGGTCCGTCCAACCTCATTCACATGCTGCAGGCTCTGTGAGGCGTCGGGCTCTGCCCCACACTCACCCTCAAACACGGTTTTCCAGAAGTCAGTATTTGGAATATAGAAACCAACCAAGTTTGGGATGCCCGTCTGGCTTATGTGTCACCCTTGTATTTCTACTGTAATTATCTTCAGGACCGGCCTGACCCCTTCCTTTAGCCAGCTTTGTTTTTTCAATCATCTCCAAATAGATACTCCATTTGAGTGAAACCAGTGACTGCCCTGTAGCCCAAGCCAGCAACAAAAAGAGGAACGCTAGATTTCAAAAGCAATAAAAGAAAACAAAGCCAGACAGAGAACAGGTCTGTTTCTTGGGACACATCAACCTTACACCACATTGCCGGAGTCACTTTTTATTGAAGATGACAAACAGATAAAATCCCTCCATAGCTGATGTAAGTAAAAGAGGTCTTTTGGTAAGAACAGCAGTGAAGAGAACTCAGGTCCAGGCTGGGACTGCTGGGCCAAGATTCCGTTGTGAGGAGGGAGTTGTGAACAGTCCCCTTGCCTCAGATATATAAGACTTGACGTGGTTTTGCTCCCAGGAGTCTGTGGGCTCTGAGTTTGGGTCAGGCTGCAGAGAGGCAGAGTTCCTCATCTTCAGAGCCCACAACTTCTTCTACTTCTTCATCACTCACTCAGTCACTCACTCACTAAACTCACTCACAATAAGGTAAAATGACAAATATGGCTCCCCGTTTGGTTTTGACCCTCCTCCTAATAGAAATTCACAATGCACATTAGCATATTGAAGTATTGAGAAGTCCCACAGAGAAGGAGCCTGTCTAACTTTGTTTGATCCAAAATGTCCCAACTTATCTAACCATGGACTTTTTGTGCCCTCAGAATAACTTACCGTTTTAGGGGGCACTAGCACTGTGAACTGTGAGAAACATGTTCCTTAAACGAATGCATCTCTCATTCATTCATTCTTTCAACGAATAGTTACTGAGGCACAGTGTATGCCAGGCTCCAGTGAGTAAAACGGACACCTTCATGAAGCTTCTATTCTTTAAACCATGTTTGTCTTCCCCACATTAATAAAATAATCACACAGGTGAGGACATGGCTGAAACATCTGAAGACATATGAAGGCAGGTACTAACCAGATGAACAGGGAGGAGGTACAAGGAGAACAATGTTCTAGGGAGAGGGAACACAGGGGCAGGTATCTGGCATTAGGAGGAAGCATGTGCTATTCAAGAAGCAGAGAGAGGGGGCGCCTGGGTGGCTCAGTCGGTTAAGCATCTGCCTTCCGCTCAGGTCCTGATCCCAGGGTCCTGGGATTGAATGTTGTGTCAGGCTCCCTGCTCTGTGGGGAGCCTGCTTCTCCCTCTCCCTCTGCCTCTCCCCCTGCTTGTGCACTCTCGCTCTGTCAAATAAATAAATAAAACCTTAAAAAAAAGAAAAAAAGCAGAGCGAGAACTTTCTTCTTGTTTGAGATTGAAGTGGGTAGAGGCCAGATCATGTCAGGAAGCCGATAGGGAAAGGCCTTGTTTTGGCCCAAGGGTCGTTCTCAGTGCCACTAAAATCAGGCCACCTCTGTGCCACTCAGCACTTGCCAGGTCCGGGGTAGAGGCTATATCAGGCCACTGCAGAGCAGGCATTAATGCCCTCATTTTCCAGAGGAGGGAACGAAGGTCGGAGAAGCATGTGACCTTCCCAAGAACATACAGCTACTCAGGTCAGAGTCAAAATTTAAACTCAAGTCTGTCTGAGTCCAAAGCCATGTCCTAAACTAACACCCACCCTTGAAGACAGCTGCCTGCTCTAAAGGACTGTGCCAGCGTGCATCGCCTCCCCAGAGCCCCTGGTTCTTAAAAGCTTCTGTGCCCTGGGGAGGGCCCAGCCAGAGGATATGACACACACATGTCACAATCAGTGGTAGAAAGCATGGGTGTAGAACACCTAATGATACCTTTCAGGACTCCAAGTACAATAAGCACCAAAAGTGGGTATAATTTTCCACTTCCCGTTTTAAGATAGGCTGTACTCCCATGGACAGAAGGGAAGACCAGGGTGCCGTTTAGAAGTCTTGATTTTCCTGTGGTTCTGAGCTCTGAAAGGTGGCTTTGGCCTTCAAATGCTCCCAGGAGCTGAAGCTTGTGGCATCCCATGGACCTCCATGCCAGCGCTGCAGACCCCAGACCCCATCGGGGAAGCTCCAGGGCACTCAGAGAGAGGAGAGGGGTTGGGGATGTGAATATGGCCTGAGGAGACTCTTAGCTGCCAAAAAGTGCTTGGGGCTGGAGGGTGAGGAGACGAGGAGTTCATCTTAAGGCTTTTTAGAAGATCTAAGGCTTCATCTGAAGAGTAAAACCATGTCCTCAAAAAACCTTAGGTCTTCTCTATTTCCTCTCTGGAATTTCTTAAATGTACAGTGGCAGACAGGGCCAGAACCCCATGCTCCTGACATCTTCTACGTCATACGTGTGTGTGTGTGTGTGTGTGTGTATGAGTAACGCATACTTGCATGTGCACACACTATACTTTCCATCTGAGCACATTGCATCTGTATCAGCTATAACCCTAGCAGCCAGTTGAGTTCCAGGAATCCTAGAGTCTCTTATATCTAATAATGGTTCCAGTTGGAGATACCCCAATTAAATGTCATCTTTTGGTGCTCCCTTGGGCTAACCACATAAAAACTCACTAGCCTACACAGGGAGAGAGTGGGAGACTCCAAAGGTGCAACTAATTCCTATAGATCCTACTTGCCCTTCAGAACATTACTGCCCAAAGAGTGACCTCTTTGTAGGGCACAGGCTTTCGCAACAAATAGATCTGAATTTGATTCGTGGTCTTGCTATGTGATCCTGGGCAAGACATTCAGCCTCAGTTTCTGCATCTGTGAAATGGATCTAATACCTTCCTGCTGGGATTGTTGTAATGATTAAATGAGCACATATAAATCAGCTCACAATGTCCTGGATACATGGTAAGTCCTTAGTAAATGGTGATAATTATCTCCTCAGTGACTACTGAGCAGAAGAGATCAAGGCCTCAGATGGGTAAGCAGAAGGGATTTGCAAAGAAAACCTGCAGCAGTGTAATCTCTGGCTGTGGTGACCCCACCCGTGCCCACTCTGATCTCCAGTTCGATCTAAGGGTCCCTGAATGGACTGAGAGGTGGCCTAGGTTCTCAGCCATCTCCCTGAGCCAGTGCGTGTCTTCAGAACTGAGGCCACACAGGGTAATAGATCAGGAATTATCTTCATAGCAATTCTGCCTTCATCTTCTCTTGACTATTTGATCTTAAAAATAATTTACACTCCCTGAATCTCACTTTTCTCATTTGCAAAATGAGAATAATGATGATACCTCTCCCACAGGACATTTGTGCAGATTAATGAGATAATGTAGAAAGGTGCTTTAGGGTATAGTTATGTTTTATGATGGAGACAGAGAAATAATTGTTCATAAATTTGGCCTCTGCTGGAAAACTTCCAGTAACAATGAGTTCACAGAAAGGATCATATTGATCGGTTATAACTGTTTGAAGTTTTCCCTTTACATTAAAGTGGATGCCGGGTCTTCATCTCAACCCTGATGCATGGACTTTGTAGCACAAGTCCCAGACTAAATCAGAATCTTTAAGGCTAAGAATTGGGCTTATCTGGTTAAAACCCCTTCAAGTGACTGAGGGACAGCCAAGACTGCTCACCACTGACCAGGGATCAAGAATGACCTGGAGGTGGGGCAGAATTCTCTGGGGTTAACAATATGATCAAGATCTATGGATGGCAATGACAGAAACCTACCTAGTCTGATTTAAACTCTACCCTTGGGTAAGAGTTCATCTGGAATTGGGAAAGATATATTAGGAAAGTCTCCAACTGACTTAGACCTTTAGATTGATCCAACTTAACATCCAAATGACCAAATCTCAATGTATTCCTCTAATTGTCTCCCCCAGGTATCTCTCTAGCATCTTGGTGGGGAGCTAGGAAAATGGTCACAGCAATGTTGGTTGAAGGGTTGGAGAGACTGAACACTATCAGGCTTAAGGGCAGTCAAACAGTGTACTTGGAACAACGTGCAAAGTGAGTGAGGAGACTTCTCTACCATACCCACTTAACTGGTGCCGGTAAGTACTTGGACTAAAATGGACACATTCTAAAGCCATAAGAAACTTTAGCCATTGTTAGTTTGTAAGAGATTCATCTCATAGGCCAAGAAAATGTTTCACCATGTAATGTCTTTTGTACGGTAAGTTATTTAAAGTATAGAATACAAGCAATACAACGATACAGAAAACATTCAGACTTTTATTATAGCATTTTCCCTATTCTCTTCATCTTGGAACATATTTATATATTACATTGCCATTTCATATAAAAATTTTGTTATTCCCCCAAGCAGATTAGGAGCCCCTTCAGGGAAGGGATTCTGTCCTGTGCAACCTGATGTGGAATTCTGGGTGTTTGGTAAGTGCTCATCAAATACTTCATGAAACATTGACTATTGTGGGACCTTGTCCTTTATGCTGTTAACCCTTGGTCCAAGATAGGGCTGGCTTGCTTGGAAAGCACCACCCCAGCGCCTGATGTCAGTCTGTGACAAAACACCCCTGGGAAGCCCCCAGAAGTTTGTCTGGCTGCTTTCTATTGCTGCCATCACTTGAGTGACATGTGGATCTTCAGATACCAGTCCCATGGCGTTCACTTTCCCTTCCCCTTTTCTCACAGTGCACCATGCACACTGTTGGCTGAAGGATACATACTTTTAGCAGAGAACAGGTTAAGTTACACATAGGCATTGTCTTTTCTACTCACTGCACTGGGCACTGGTTTGGGGCAACGAGCCGTCTCCTGACTGCTACCATGGGTGGGATCCTTCTTAGCTCAAACCTTTGACTCCCAACCTGTCCTGATAATTTGTCTTGCTTGTGCCATTTGGTTCTGAGATCCCCAATTTCTGAAGGCATAAAGTAACTTCGGCCCAGGACTTGAATTTCTCTCCTTCTAACCACTAGAGCCCACCACCAACCAATCTCTGGAAGTGCTATCGTGGTGTAAGGCTTGAAATGAACTCGATATTATTTGCTGTTTTGATATCTTATAAAATCCAGAGGCCTTCCAGCAGCCTAACTGCAAGTTCCCCTCCCTGCACTCTTCATGCGGATAAGGTCTCTTAACCAAACAACCCTCCTTATCACGGGGACCAGGCACGCCACTTGCTTATCCTCGAGTAGCAGGTTTCAGTTCCCTGCCAACCCACAGAATTATTCAAAGATCATTTATTATTTATTTGAGAGAGAGAGAGAAAACATGAGCAGGACGAGGGGCAGAGGGAGAAGCAGGCTCCCCGCTGAGCAGGGAGCCCAATGCGGGGCTCGATCCCAGGACGCCGGGATCATGACCTGAGCGGAAGGCAGATGCTTAACCGACTGAGCCCCCCAGGTGCCCCCCAGAACTATTCAAACAAGCCAATCACATCCTTCCTTGGGAGCCAGGTGGCACCTCACCCTCTTGATACTACAAAGCTTGCCTCCCACAGCCCCTGCTTGTCCTGACCCTAAATGCAACCCCCATGTGGTCCTGTGTCGCATGGAGTGTCCTCTCCCAAGCTGAGTATGTACGACCAATAAGCTGCTGTTGATTTCATCTGTTCGGTGTCAGGTGTCACAGCCATCCCCATAATCCCAGGGCAGGAATCTTTCCCTTACTGATGGGGTGAAGCAGAGGCGATGAAAAAGCTACTCCCACACCCTCCCTGATGTGAATCCTGTGGCTATTAGTTCTTGTGCCTGTTTCTCGCACTGCTAAAATGCACCTGTTCCCTGCCGATTTTTGACTTCTTCTGTTGCCCTTCTGGAGTGCCGCATGCTGCATTTCCCCAGTCTCGCCCACCTTTGGTTCTTCACACTTAGCAAGTTACCAGCTCTTACAATGCCAACTACAACATGGGAGGGATTCGGAAGCAACTTCTTCCAGTCAATGAGAAGTCATAATCAAGTATTTCACTGTCTTTCTTCGGCAACATTAGTGTTCTCCACTCTTCAGTATTTTCCTACATCCATCCCACCACTCTGAGGTCATGCATACACAGTCTGAGAAATAAAGGGAGTTTCTGCTACAGAGACACAAATGTCAGATATACAGTAGTACACCTTTAAAAAAAAAAAAAAACTCCACTACTCTGAATAAGAAGCCGCTTCATTTTTTCACTTTCTTACAACATGGAAGCTCATCAAAGTGAGATCATAGTAGAATGCACTATTAACTAACCAATCTACTTCTAACCCACATTTTCTGCAGTAGGCTTTCATATGCCCTCAGGAGTATTGAAGGGAAAAGAACAAATACCTAAATGAAGTTACAGGTCAAATTGGGGAAAAGATAAAGCATATTTGAATGTCAAAGTGTTCATGGTCTGTTAAAAGTAGAACTTAAAAAAAGACAGATATATGCCCCAATAGAAATATTCCTATAGAAAAGGCATCAAAAGATACAGTTAAGGAGTTAACAAAAGAAAAATTGCAAACTACCGATAGTTCCACCCAAAAGATCCAATCTCTCTAGCAAACAAGTACATGCAAATTAAAGTAAGACTAAGAGACTAATTTTTGCCTATCAAACTGGCAGTGAGGGGATTCTCCCACTTTGTGAGTCTTGGTGGAAGGCATCCCTTCCTATAGGAGGTGCAAACACCCTGGACTCTCCTTCCCAGCCCCTCGGTTTGGGCACTCAGATGTGGCGACCCGAGATTGTGTGTCCGTTGCTTGTCACGCCTAGCAGCTGGAAGAGAGCAGATCTCTTCCTGGCTGCCACAGCAATATCCAGCGTGCACGAGCCATCGGGGCAGCGGTACCAGCATGGTGTCTAAGGTCCAGGCTCCATGTGGGCAGTGGCGGCCAGTGCAGGCTCGCGTCCCCCCTCAGTGGTAGTAGTGGAGGAGTCCTCGCCGCACTGGGTCATTGACTAGACATTGGCTGGGGCTCCAGCTGCCCAGCCTTCCTCCATTCCTGCCCATTACCTAAGCCTGAGGTTCTAGCCTTCCTGACACATCTGTGGGCTGCCCAACACCTTGCAATAAATTCCTGCAGTAGTTTCTGTTGTTTGACTGGTAGAGCATATACAGAATGCTCTCCAACCTAGTAATTTCACTTTCTGGATATAGCTTAAGTAAATAATTAGATATGTCCATTTAAGTAAAAGGATATCCTCCCGTGCCCTGTTTAGAATAGCAAAAACATGGAAACAATCTGAATATAATCTCTCTACAATAGGGAATTGGTTAAATGGATTATAATAAATCTATAGCATGGGACATTATATAGTAATTAAAAATCACGTTCTTAAAGAACATTAAAAGATGTGAAAATACTCAATATTAAGTTTATTTTTTTAAAAGATTTTATTTATTTGACACAGAGAGAGAGAGAGATCACAAACAAGGGGAGTGGCAGGCAGAGGGAGAAGGAGAAGCAGGCTCCCCACTGAACAGGGAGCACGATGTGGGGCTCGATCCCAGGACCCTGGGATTATGACCTGTGCTGAAGACAGATGTTTAACAGCTGAGCCACCCAGGAGCCCCGTCAATACTAAGTTTAAAAAGGTAAGTGTTCAGTAAAAGTCCACTTTTTCACAAATAACCAAAATGTTAATGGTTTCTTTCTCTTGGATATGAGATTATTGGTAAGTTTTCTTTTCTTTGTATTTATTGGGTAATCTTTTTTTTTTAGGGGGGGCAGGAGGAGAGGGAAAGAGAATCTTAAGCAGACTCCAAGCCCAGCGCAGCGCCCTTTGCAGGGCTCCACACGGGGCTCAATCTCATAACCCTGAGATCATGACCTGAGATGAGATCAAGAGTCAGAGGCTTCACAGAGATCAAGGGTTGTTTGAACAACTGAGCCACCCAGGCTCCCCTTTATTGGGTAACTTCTAATCCTCTATAATGAACATGTATTTTTGCTGATATAAAAAATGTAAACAAAAGCTAAATTAGAAAATAAAATAGATTTGTCTGAAATTGTCAAGTGGGTTAATTGTTCTTTTGTTTGGTTGTGTTCACCTTTTGCAGTTTGGTAATAGATATTCAACTGGAAAAGGATGGTGGAGAATTTAGCAAGCTTCTGAAGAGATCTAATGCCCCATTTTCTGTATGCTTTAGACTGAATGCATGAACCCCCCAAATTCATATATTGAAATCCTAAGCCCCAAAGTGATGGTCTTAGGAGGTGATTAGATCATGAGAGTAGAGCCCTTATGGGGTGGATTATTGCCCTTATAAAAGGGAACCCAGAGAGCTCCCTCATCCTTTTCACCATATGAGGAAACAGTGAGAAGGCAGCCATCTATGAATCAGGTAGCAGGCCTCACCAGACCCCTAATCTGTCGGCACCTTGATCTTGGACTTTCCAGTTTCCAGAACTGTGAACAATAAATTTCTGTTGTTTATAAGCTACCCAGTCTATAGTGCTTTGTTATAACAGCCTGAACTGAGACACTATATTTTTTTTCTTAGCTACCCAAAGAACCATCTCAATAAAACAATGGTTTTAATTTAAGAAACTTTTTTTTTAAAGATGTATTTATTTATTTGAGAGCGAGAGTGCGCACACGCATGTACATGCACATGCACGGGGGAGGGGGGCGGGCAGAGACAGTCTTAAGCAGACTCCCCGCTGAGCATGGAGCCTGACACAGGGCTCGATCTCACGATGACCCTGAGATCAGGACCTGAGCTGAAACCAAGAGCTGGACGCTTAACTGACTGTGCCACCCACGTGCCCCAGGAAACTTGGTTTAAAAAAAAAATAGCCTGGAATTCATTTGTCTGTTCAAGGCAGGAGGTCTGAATTGAATGGAAGATTAATGATAGGTGTATGGACTGATAGAGAGGCCCACAAAGGGAGTGTGGAGGGTCATAAAAGCAATATGAAGCTTAAAAACTTAGGGAACAGAAATATGGCCTCATTCTTCACTGAGAACATGTTAATTGTCTTTGCCTTATGCTGATGCTGCCCTAAATAACACTTACTACAATGGCAGGATGCTTTACAGTCTACGAAGGATTGTACCTCCCCATATATTATTATTAGGCTCATTTTACTAGAGAGAAAATTAAGCCCTAGAGAAGTTAAATGATTTATTAAATGTCTCATGTTATTTTGTGGCAGAACTGGTCCTACAAACCAGGTCTTTTGCTCTGTGACTGTTCCTGGAGGTGGCACAACAAAGGGATTGAAAGCTTGGGTTTGGGAGCCAGAGAAACCTGGGCCGGCACCTAACTCTGCCCCTAACTGCATGAACTCAGAGCAATTGCCTCGTCCTTCTCAGTCTCAGATTCCTCGTCTCAGAGCAAGAGAAAAACACCTACTTTGGACAGTCTCTGTGAGAATAAAAGGTGGCTGTAACTACCCCACTATCTCCTTGACAAGCCTTATTTTCAGTCTCCCATGACCTACATCCTTGTTTTGGGTCGAGTTGTGTCCTCCCCAAATTCATATGTTGAAATCCTAACCCTTAGGACTGCAAAATATGACCTTATTTGGAAATGGGGTCTTTGCAAATGTAATGAGTCATTGAGGTCATGCTGAAGTAGGATGGGCCCCGATATGACTGGTGTCCTCATCAAGAGGAGGAATTTGGGGCACCTGGGTGGCTCAGTCGTTTAAGCATCCGCCTTCGGCTCAGGTCATAATCTCAGGGTCCCGTGTTGGGCTCCGTGCTCAGTGGGGAGCCTGCTTCTCCCTCTCCCTTTGCTGCTCTCCCTGCTTGTGCTCTCTCTCTCTCTCTCTCTCAAATAAATAAATAAATAAATCTTTAAAAGAGGGGAGGGAGGAATTTGGAGACAGATACACACAGGGAGAATGCCACAAACCAAGGTATCAAAAGCTAGGAGAGAGGCCGAGAACAGATCGCTCCCTAGTGCCTTCAGAGGGAGCGTGGCCCTGCCAATACCTTGATTTTGGACTCTGGCCCCCAAACTGTAAGACAGTAAGTTTTGGCTGTTTGAGCCAGCCAGATTGTGGCACTTTGTTCCAGTAGCCCCGGGGCACTCAAACAATCTTCAACCGACCGCGGTGCTGGGAAATATGTGTTGGTACCTATTCCCAGTCTCATTGAGGGTTGTTTTGTTTTGTTTTTCACCATCGCTGGATAGCAGTCAGCTTCTCTCTGTGATGCTTGCATCCAAGTTCATTCATCAGATAGAGGTCATCAAAAGGGAAATCTGTGAACGCTGGAGAAGTCCAGATCCTAGGTTTAAAAAACAATTAGTCTGATTGTAAAAGTCTCATTAAAAATATACCTTAACCATAACTGAGCTTAAAGTGGCCATTTACACTTTAACCATCTACCTGTTGGAGTGGGCTCTCCCTTCAAGCCATACTTAATTCTGGAGCAATAATTCCCAACTTAGAATCCCTGGGGATGAAGCTCAGGGAACTGTATTTTTAAAAAGATTTCCAAGTGATTTTGACACGCAGTTGGATTTCTGTACTAAAATGCCATTACTGATGGGAGATTTGAAAATATCTCCTAATAGCGGTAAGAAGCAAATTAAGATCCTAAAGAAGTAAAGTATATGCCCTAGCTTCCTGTTGCTGCTGTAACAAATTACCATAAACTCAGTGGCTTCAAACAGCATAAATGTATTATTTTACCAGGCGCCTGGGTGGCTCAGTTGGTTAAGCGACTGCCTTCGGCTCAGGTCATGATCCTGGAGTCCCGGGATCGAGTCCCGCATCGGGCTCCCTGCTCGGCGGGGAGTCTGCTTCTCCCTCTGACCCTCCTCCCTCTCATGCTCTCTCTCTATCTCATTCTCTCTCTCAAATAAATAAAATCTTTAAAAAAAAATGTATTATTTTACCATTCCGGAGATCAGAAATAATAAGATCTGCCTGTAGGGCCGTGTTCCTTCTGGAAGCTCTAGGGAGGAGTCAGTTTCCTTGCCATTTGCATCTTCTGGAGATCACCTAACTCCTTGGCTTGTGACCCTTTCTTCATATCATTCTGACCTTTGCTTCCATCATCACATCTTCTTCTCTGACTCTGCTCCTCCTGATTCACTCCTGTAAGAACACTTGTGATTACACTGCACCTCAGGTGATCCATGATAATCTTCCCACCTCAATATCCTTCACTGAATGACATCTGCAAAGTTCCTTTTGCTACGTAAGGTAACACAGTTGCAGGTTCCAGGGATTAGAGGTGAACATTTGGTGGGACCATTATCTGTTCACCATACTGTAAGAATATTTGCTTTAATGTATATATATATACATATATGTATAATATAAATGGGGGGAGGATTATATATATGTGTGTGTATATATATAAATAAATGTATATACATAGAATTAAAGGAGAATTATTACTGTAAAATGTTAATGGGCCACACCCTCCCTATTTACAACTCTGGACTCTTTAGACCTATCTACGTTCTGATTTTCAATTAAGAAAATTGTAAGTATGGATGCCTGAGTGGCTTGGTTGTTAAGCGTCTGCCTTTGGCTCAGGTCATGGTCCCAGGGTCCTAGGATCAAGCCCCTCATCGGGCTCCCTGCTCAGCGGGAAGCCTGCTTCCTCCTCTCCCACTCCCTCTGCTTGCGTTCCCTCTCTCGCTGTGTCTCTCTGTGTCAAATAAATAAATAAATAAAATCTTAAAAAGAAAAAATATAAGTAACGGGGCACCTGAGTGGCTCAGATGATTAACTGTCTGCTTTTGGCTCTCCGGGTCCTGGGATCCAGCCCTGAGTAGAGCTTCCTGCTCAGTGGGAAGCCTGCTTCTCCCTCTGTCTCTGTCTCTCTCCCCTGCTCATGCTCTCTCTCTCTGTCTCAAATGAATAAATTTTTTAAAAAATCTTTAAAAATAAAAAAAGAAAATTATAAGTAACAAATCTGGAATAAACTTGCTAGGATTTGAATGTCTTTGGAAAAGAAGAGAATATAATCTCTTTCAGTCCATTTTAGTTTCCAAATTATAGACGCCCCTGGGTTTGGGACATTACAGGATTTCTCTAACTACTTCAAAAGATGTTAACTTTTCAAAAATGTATCAAGATGAAACTTATTTTTATTTACCATAACTTTAAATAAATATACCATATATATTTAGGGATATGTTTTTGGATGTTAACAAACCCTACAATGACTTCCAACTGTGTGCATAATGTTAAACCTCCGTGATCACTGCCTTCCATAAATCATTGGCCATGTGATTCAATCTCCAGCCATCCCCCACCCCTTCCCAGAGGTTGGGTTAATATCACCCACTTCAAAACCCCAAACCTCTGGTCACATGATTGGTCTTTCTGGCATGGGCAGCTTTTATCCTGAGTCATCACGTTTGTTTAAATTATCAAAAGTCCCACTGTTAGTCAACTCATCAGCATAAACTATCAGGGAACATGCTGAATAACAAAGATACTCCTATCACTTGGGACAGTCCAAGGTTTTAAAGGCTACTTCCCAGGAACTAGGGAGAAAGGCCAAATTCTTTATTACACAGGTTGTGAACTAAAATACCTACACACGGTCTTTGCTCACAACATGGTAGTATGGTTTCAAGGGCAAATGTTCTGAAAGAGAGAGAACCCATATGGAAACCATATTGCCTTGTATGACCTAGCCTTGGAAATAATGCAGTGTTGCTTCAATCACATTCTATTTATTGAGGCAGTTTTAAAGACTTAAGATTAATGGGAAAAGATATAAATCTTCTTCCACCTTTTGATGCAAGAATGGCAAGGTTTGGAAGAGGAGAGGTAGAACTCGAAATATCATAGGGGTCTTTTTTGAAAAATAAAATCTGACATCACCATCCAAGTCTAAAGTCCTCCTGGAACCTTACAACATCTTTGACAATTCAGTCTCATACTACTTTTCATTCCTGATATCTAACCGCCTCTTCACACTTTGCTTCCAATCCAGTTAAGAGAGTCGTGCCCATATCAAAGATTCTGGGCACAGCTTTCCCCCTCTGAAATACAACCTAATGCAAATTCAAGCTATTCTTCAAAGAGCACCCCTATTGTGACTCTATGAACCAGAAAGAAACCCCAATTTAAACTGGCTTAACCAAATAGAGAATGTATTGCCTCAAGAAACTAAACACTCCAGAGGAGAAGCTATCTTTGCACGTGCCCCAAGAAGCTCCGAACTCTCATCATCCTTTCTGTTAACAACCATAGAGGAACAGGATGTCTTTCTTCTAATGCTCCCAAACAATTCCTAAGATTTACTCTAATTGGTCCACTTAGGTCATGTGCCCAACCTTGCACCAGATTCTGGGGTCAGAGGAAGGAATTATACTGAGAGGAAGAGGTGGTTCTTCCTAAAGAAATATACATTACTGTTACCAGAATGTGGAAGAAATAGAAGTTCAATTCCAGAGTCAGGGTTTTTTCATTGCTAGAGTAGTGGAATGTTGAAGATGGAAGAAACTACAAGGATTATTTGACTCAACACCTTCATTTTACATATGTGGAAACTCAAAATTCAAAAAGATGAAATGACTTGCCTAAGTTGCATACAGCGGCATAGCATCAGGGCCAAGACTAAAACCCTGTGTTCTGACTCCCAGGCCAGAGGGTCTTTGTATAACCTGATGTCTTAATAGACATCAAGATTATATTTTAAACTTCAATTTTGTGTTCTAAAAAACAGCAAAACCTGGAGTCACATGGGGTTCAAATTCTATCCACTCACTTGCTCTATGAATTTGGACAAGTGACTTAACCCTCTGAGCTTCCATTTCTCATCTGTGAAATATAGTAATAACAGCTATCTTGTAGGGATTTTGTTGGGATTAAATTAGACACTGTGGAAATAAAGATTCTAGCAAAAAAGGAAGCACTCATTAAACAGTAGCTATCATTTATATCTCTTGCCATATTTATTGGGATTTGACACATACTATGTTTCTATTCCAAACTTGATGTTTGACTAACAATTCTTTTCATAGGTGTGGGGGTTGTGATTTACATCATCTAGAGCATTTTATTAAGTCAGTGAAATTCCTTGCCCTTTAACAGTTTCAAACAAATATTAACAACCAAAAAGGACCTATTTAATCCAAATTAGATAGAGTTACAAGGAACATTTCTTGGACTTTTAAACACCCTTTTGTAACATTGCCTTTGGGAATCTAAGTGTAGGACAGCAGAAATTTTATATGTTGTCAGTTCCATGTGCTTCTGTATTTTAGGTTTTTTTTAAATATTTTATTTATTTATTTGACAGAGAGAGAGAGCACAAGTAGGCAGAGAGGCAGGCAGAAGGAGAAGGAGAAGCAGGCTCCTCGCTGAGCAGGGAGCCTGATGTGGGGTTCGATCCCAGGACCCTGGGATCAATACCTGAGCAGAAGGCAGCCGCTTAACTGACTGAGCCACCCAGGCGTCCCTGTATTTTAGTTTTTGCTTTTGAATTCAGGCAGGACTGACATGTGATGATGCGTTTAGTGATGACAGTCCAAATAGTCTGACTGCCTTTAAGGCAATGTTTATGGGTACATAACCCAGATATGATACACATGACTCACTAGGGCCATATAAATCACTGGTATTTTACATCAAGCCAAGATTTTTTTTTTGGCATCCCATGTTTCAAGTACTCACATTGTTCCCTTTAAACTTTCCATGCTTGTGTTGTGATTGACAACAAAAAGAGTTTTGTATGTCTTGCCTACTTGGACAAAGGTCAGTAATTTTACTGACCGTCCCCCTCCCCGCAAGAGATGTACATATGGGTCTTTAAAAGTACAGATCCATATATTTTCTTATATATTCTTTTCAAGAACTTACAATGGCCATAAAATGTAATTTAAACAACAAATTATTTCTAAGAGATATTTGTATTTTATTTTTTTAAGATTTTATTTATTTATTTGACACACACACACACACACACACACAGAGAACAAGCAGGGGGAACTGGAGAAGCAGGTTCCCTGCTGAGCAAGGAGCCTGACATGGGACTTGATCCCAGGACTCCAGGATCATGACCTGAGCTGAAGGCCAATGCTTAACTGACTGAGCCCCTCAGGCACCCTAACAGATATTTTTAATAGAATTGATACGACATATGTCAGAGTCTGGTAAATAGGAGGTTTGCAAGATATTACAGCAACTATTATTTGCATCCTTCTCCATATTTAATGTCATTTGACACATTATAGGTTCATAATCAGTACTTAGTTTTGAATGATGGATTATTTTTCCAATGAGAAGTGCTTATTATTTACACCAGCTAGTGCATAGGCTGAATCTGGTACTATAGGCAGAAATTGTTGTTTGGCTCACCAATGCAGAGATCGCAGATTCTACAGGTGTCATATAATAGCCATAATAATTTTTATTATGAAATATTTCTTGGGTATCTATAATGTACTAATTATAAGATTAAGCATAAAATTAGTCATGGTCCCTTTCTAAAGGCCTACTCTAGGTTTACCTTGAAGACTACCAATATTTGACCTTTAAATTAAAGGAAGAAAACTCAGTAGCAAATAAGAAGACTAAACATGTGAAGTATTTGTATTTCTTTCATTGGTCCTTGAGTGAGACTGAAACCAGATATGGCTGTGGAAGAAGTAGAATTCATCTTTGATTTTATTGAGGTCTTTACCAAGTTCCTTCTTAAATTTCCTTTACCCTTCCCACTAATGCATGTCAATGCAACTTGCTTCCCATGTATTAAAATTTAACTACTCAAAAGATCTAAAGATTTTCCTATTAAGATGTAAAAATATCTGCCTTAGGTAAGGACACCTAAACTACCATTCTCACTGGATGGCACAAGGTATAAATAACTAGTAGAATTTTAGTCTTCAGCCTTCAGTCGTGTGTTGGGAGAGCATCAAGTGGAGAGGGAGAGGATAATGAGGTTCCTGGAGAGTATTTTTGAGGGCAGTAGGTATTCACCTGTAATTGAACCACTTGAATGGGTGTCTATCTTACCTACTCTTAATTTAGCCTTTCCTACAAGGTACTCCTTGCTACATTTTACTATACTAACCAAGAAAGGTTTTGTGATGAGTCATTGGCAAAGATATCCAAGTATCCTTCTCAAAAAATGAAAACATAAACTCCAATAACAAGAGATCTCTAGAAGACCTCAATCCTACCACCAAAATGTAATCATTCTATGACATTTAAAGCTGAAAATAATTTCACTTCCTCTTTAAGGATTTATGAAACTGACATGAAAGGATTTTTCTACTTCCACTTTTACTTTTCTAAAATCTCTTCTTCATATTGCAGCAAGAGCAAAACATAAATCAGATCACATCATTCCCCTGCATAAAAACCTCCAGTGGTTTTCCATCACACTTAAAATAAAATCAAAATGCTTACTGTGGCCAATAGGCACCCTGCCTACATAGCACTCTCTCCCACATTGACCGTGTCCCGGACATCCCAGAGTTCTGTCTGTTCCTTGACATGTCAAGAGCACTCCCACCCTAGGGCCTTTGCTCTTGCCTGGGTCTTCCCTTAGATTGTTACATGGTGGTTTCCTCTGTTATCCAGGCCTGCCCAACTGCCACCCCTGTAACAGACTTTCTCTGACCGGTTGCTGTAAAGTAACCTTTCCTTTGCCCCCTCTCCCATCCTGCTTGCCCACATCATACTTTGTTCTACATATATTACAGTATTTATTCCTCTGTAAGAAGCTTGTTTGTTTTCTGTTAACCCCAAGTAAGCTCTATGAAAACTGCCTTTCTTCTTCAACATAATATCCCCAGCCTCTAGAGCACTGCCTGGGATTTTTGAGGTACTCAATACCTATCGATTAGATAAAATGCATGGTGGTGACTCAAGTCTATAATATAAAAATTACAAATACTATAACATATAAAATATAGAGTTTGGAGTCCTTCTTTTAAAGCTGTATAAGAAGAACAATCTAGAGTTTAGGTTCAGAACCAAATGGTCACCTCTGATATAGATGGCATGAAGTGGAAACTCACATAAAAAGGGTCAGCAGTGGTGGGGATGTCATAGGTCACACATACATTCCCACAAGCCCTCAGTAAGCCAATGGACTAGAAGTCAAAACAAGTCTTGAAAAGAATAATTTTAGCCCTACAACTGACAACTCTGTTGTGAACCTTTGTAGGCCTATAGAAGAGATAAAATATTGCATGGAAGATGTCAAAACATTTACAATGTGTTATTATTAAAAATATCACATGCTGTGCTTTAAAGTAACAGTTACATTTTCTTGTGGCAGGTTCTTTCTGTGCAAGATCTCATCTGTTTCTGCAAGGTGATTATTCCTGTGTTCCTGATGAAGAAACCAAGGTTAAGAGAGGTTAATAACTTGTCCACAGGATAAACAGAGCAGAGATAGGCTTTGGGATATCCTCTTTGGCTCTAACGTTTTTAAAATATTCAAAAATGATTGTTATGAATATCTTCAGACAGAATAAATATGCTCTCCTCCTCCACAGTTTTCACAGAGTCTTAGGAGAAGGGAAGAGAGAAGTTTTCCTTGAGTAGAGAGAGCAGGAGAATGGAATTGGTGACAGCTGGAAACAAAATTCTAAGATAAGTGATGATTTTAAATGGAGCATGAGAAATATTTTGCTGTTCAATGTGCTGTGTACCTCCTCTCCTAAGACATCTTCAGCAAGAGCACCATTTTTGGGCTTGTTTTTTTTTTTTTTCTTGGATGCGAAACTGAAGCGGAAAGGGCCTCAAAAAAAGAGAAAGTCAGTTCAAGAGTCAGCTTCTGGGACAGAAAAAGCAGTGACTTTGGACTCAGATGGTCTCAGGTCTGCAAAAGAGCTCTTATCCTCAGCCTTAGTTTCCTCTTCTGTAAAATAGTGGGGGTGAGAGAGAGAGGGGAAGTATCTTTTTTTGCTTCTGGGACAGAAAAGCAGTGACTCTGGACTCAGATGGTCTCAGGTCTGCAAAAGAGTTCTTTTCCTCAGCCTTAGTTTCCTCTTCTGTAAAATGGGAGGTGAGAGAGAGAGGGGGGAAGTATCTTTTTTTTTACAAAGTTATTGTGAGAATTAAATAACACCCATAAGGGGCCTGGTATGGAGCTTGGCATATTCTGTATCTTTTTTTTTTTTTTTAAGATTTTATTTATTTATTTGACAGAGAGAGAGAGACAGTGAGAGAGGGAATAAAAGTAGGGGGAGCGGGAGAGGGAGAAGCAGTCTTCCTGGCGAGCAGGGAGCCCGATGCGGGGCTCGATCCCAGGACCCTAGGATCATGACCTGAGCCAAAGGCAGATGCTTAGTGACTGAGCCACCCAGGCACCCCAGAGCTTGGCATATTCTAGTCCATGTTCATTCCCTTCCCCTTATATTGAACTAGAATTGTTTTCTCTGGAATTCCCATGAGTTGGTTCTTGTTCTACTCTGCAGAATCTGAAGGGATTCTATCACCTTTTTCATGTGATAAAGCTCTAGTTTGTCTAGAGCTTTCAAGAAAAGAAAATGCGTATCAACATCTCTGTATCAATTGCTCTCAAGCCTAAAATGACTTCATTTTTCAATTACTGTTTTTACTACCCAATTAAAAACACTTTTAAGAAAGAATCAAGATAAAGATTAAAAGTGAATCTACATACTGAACAAATCCTTCAAATATTAAGGAATAAGATAAGTATACATCTCACCATGCAGCTTTTCTAAAGGCAAAGGATCTAATTTGGTAATTAGTTAACCTTATTGAGCACTCACTGTGTGTCAAGGATGTACCAGTTCTTCTGTATTTGGCTGCTTTTAGCTACAAATAACTGAATACAAAAATAAAAGTGGCTTAAACAATGAGAAATATTATCCAGTCCCCCTCCCAAAATAAATTCCCAAGATAGACAGTTGCAGGGATGCCTCAGTGGCTCAACAATGTGCAGGACCCAACCTTTTGTCATCACTCACCTTCTCCACATTACACTGGTTCTTTGCAAGATGGCTCAGAAGTTGCAGGCTCACACATAGATGTAACAGCATTGGTTGAAGAAGGCATTTTCTCTTGGGTGACTCTTCTTATTATGGAGGAAAATCTTTCCCAGATCCATCTTCCAAGGCTTTTCCCAAGTTCCATGGGTCAGAACGGCATCACATCGCCATGCCTTAAGCCTGTGCTTCCCAATTTTTTCACATCATGATACAAACAGGGGTCCAACATACAGGGGTACCTGGGTGAGGCTGTTTGTGGCCAGACAGGACAGTCTCAGGTTTCAGCAGCTGACCCTTATTCAAATATTCCAAGGGCTTAAGAGATCAATACTTTGTTACATTTCTAACCCATTCAGACCCTACTCTGAAGACTCCCTAGGACTTGGCCTGTGGTGTTCATGGGGACCCCCATTTCTCTTAAAAGATCCAGGAGGAGTCACAGTGGCCACACACGACGGCTGGCTCCTATCTGCTCCACCCTGATGGGGTGCCTCAGTGATGTCACACAGAACCGGGTTCTCTAAGCCTTTTCATTCTGTGACAGTCCTTTAAAGACCTCAGTTTCTCATGAACTTTATGGTGGGGGGGGAGGGGGAGGATGGAGGCAAGAGGGCCAGGTGGGGGGCACACACCCCACCGAAAAAATTAGTTTAGGGGCACTATCCACTGATACGTATTGCTTCAGGAGAAAGTGGGTAGCAGAGGCTGTAATTTGGACTAAGCTAAGAAAAAGCAAGAAGAGAAGAATGGGGAAAAGAAGGGCAAAGGGGACTAAAAAAGAACAGAAGAAAGGGAGAAGAGTGATAAGGAGAAAAGAGAGAAGAGGAGGACAGATGAAGAGGATATTTGTGAGAAAGACTCGTGGAACAGGTAGTGAAGTAGGAGGAGGAAGGAAGAGTTGAAGCTCTGTTCTGCTTGGCTTTGTGACCCCTGAGTAGTGGTTGACTTCAGTGTGAGAGGATGGATGGCTCAGGTGAGGGGAATTCTCAGGCGCTTCCCCAAGGGATCACTTAAATTGCTGACCTCGATTTTGAGAGGCCCAAGCCAGGCTGTCTCAAGGGACTCTCCTGGATGGATTCACAATAGTAATTTGGGAACAAGCAATGTAACCTTCACTTTAAATTGTGATTCTGGAGGAAAAGAGGAGAGGGTATTGCTAATCAGATTAAGCTTCAGACTCCTCACCTCAGCCCCCATCCTCACCCCATGCCTCCCAAGTACTAAGCTAATAGCACACAGTTAAATTCAGGACTTGAAAGCCAATCTTCCAGAAAATCTTCTTCCTCTTTGGTAATTGAAATGTAAACAGATTTCCAAAGCAGCATAGGATAGTTTTACAATATGCCTATAAGAAATTACTAAAATACAATTATGAGAATATATTCTCACTGAGGTTTCACAGAAACTCATATGAACATCCCAAATACACGTCGGAGGCCCCCTATAGTTTAAACAAAAAGAAAACTTTTAAGTCTCTTTTTTCTTTCTTTTTTTTTTTTTTAAGATTTTATTTATTTGACAGAGAGAGACACAGCGAGAGAGGGAACACAAGCTGGGGGAGTGGGAGAGGGAGAAGCAGGCTTCCTGCGGAGCAGGGAGCCCGATGTGGGGCTCGATGCGGGGCTCGATGCGGGGCTCGATCCCAGGACTCTGGGATCATGACCTGAGCCAAAGGCAGACGCTTAACGACTGAGCCACCCAGGCTACCCTTAAGCCTCTTTTTTCAATGTCCTTTCCTCCCTTCTAAATAGTTGGGTTTGGTCTATAGCATAATATTTCAGTAACATAATATTTAATATAATAATAAGGAACGGGATATTATAATATCAAGCATATTTATTCAGACAATATTAAGATATCTTTGTTCCAAACTTTAAAATGTTATCTGATAACCCATGAGTTTCCTAGTTCATACCAAAATGTCCCTGCAAGCTGTATCCAGATATAAGAAATAGCAGGAAGGTACAGCTTTATCAGCAGTCTGTGGTACACTGTGCAGCCTCCTTAAAAATCTCTTTACGCTCTTATTTTCTATTCTTCTGCCTCTTCTGCTATAATTGACCCAGATTCTCCTGCAAGTGTAGAACAGAGAGAAGAAAAGATATGGAAGCCTAAAGGAAGGAAGCAGAAAGATAAGCAAGTCCTTCAAGTTCTCTATGGTCCACTACTGTCATTGGCTACCCAGGCTCTGCCTTAGGAATAAGAAAATTTGCTTTCCAGGGGCACTTCACATAGTGGTTGCCACATGGGCTTTTTAATTTTACAATTGTAATGAGTCTACTAGCATGCTAATCATGCTGTTACTTGTCTTAAGTATTAGGGATTTCAATACAGCGCAGTTTCAAAGATCTTTGATCTAATTTCCCTTTTTTTTTTTTTTGGCAAGTGTACAGAGAAGTAATTAGGAACTGTATCCTCAGATGATACTGGGACCAAATGCATAAGTGAATTTTATTTTCACATTGTATACCTGGAAAAGATCCATCTTCCACTTACTCTAAGAAATTCTAACGCCATAGATAGTGGGGAGAGTGATTTTTGGGTTTCTTGAAGAATTGGCCAGCCAGGGACTATTTGGTGAAACTGTTTTATCCTGTTGTCAGGTTCCAGGCCTAAATGTGAAAGGAACAGAATCTTCTCAAAAAAGTCATGTAGAAAAAATTGGAGATGGCTTTCACAGCTTCAAAAACAGTTAAGTGTGCGCTGAATGACAGAAAGAATAAACAGATTGCTTTTGATCCAAGAGTTGGGGCAACAAAGTCCTTTTAGGATATACAAAGTAACAGGGTATAAATTGCTACAGTGAGTTTCTGAGATAAAATGGAGAGGCCTCATCACAAGTTTACCTTCTTATTGGCCAGAACACAATTTGACTAATATTTTCAGGTGCTCTTTTTAAAGTACTTGCCTCCTACAGTGAAGTATCTGTTTTTTTCTTTGTATATATGAGACCATCTTTTTAAAACACGGATTTTTCTTTTAAACTTCTCTTCCAGCCAGCGTGGTATAGGTCAAATCCATGAACAGGTTAAGCCTCTGACAAGAGAGGGAAAGACACCCCGGCCAATGGGAACGCATGCTGGTGATGTACTGCTCCCAGTTCTGATTCATTGGCCGCCTAGGGTTTGTCATTCTATCCCGGCGTCTGCAAACAGCGTGGGTCGGTTTTCTGTAGTCCAGCTAGCTAAACTGGATTTTGGCCGCCTGCATGTGCAGTTTCAGTTAGGTTCACTTGATCTCTAACTCTTAACAGAAGCAGCTGTTACGTTTCTGATCATTCTCAAGAAAAATCTTGCGTTCCCTAAACCTTGCAGGAGGTCGTTGGAGGTCCCCTGTGACAGAATCACATGACTGTCTAACATGTGCAAATAAATACAAGGTGGAATCCGATGAGCTACAGATGGAAAACCTGCCAGAAACTCAGAGCATGTGCCCCGTGCGTGTATCAGCCGCAGTCGCGTGTGGGTGGGTGGTGGTAGGGTGTGGCTGCCCTTCGGGACCAGAGGTGCGTGGCTGGGGCACCTGCGTGGGGCTCCCGGGGTCACTGGCGAGGGTGGCTCCAGAGGCCTCGGGCCCCGGGGGAGGGGGTCTGGCGGCTGCCTGGGTGCATCAGTGCGTTCAAGCCGCAGCCGCCAGGGGGCAACGAGGCCGCGACCGCGTCCGAGAGAGGTCGAAAGCACGGGGTCGGTCCTCCGGGTTCTGAGAACGGCGTCTTTGCAGGGAGTGGGGTGTGTATTCAAGACAAGTGGAAGCGCGGGGCGGGAGGAGCCGACGCCCTAGGGGGAGCTCCCGAGTCCGGGCTCGACAGACTGCCGGGTTTGGAGGAGCTCTCGATGGCCGGGCCTCCTTACGCTTACACACTCTGTCCAGCCCCCAGGGCCGGGGGCGTAAGGGCCCCAGTCCCGGTTCCGATCCGGGATTCGGCTGCTCCCTTCGGCCTCAGCCTGGGGCCCCGGCCGCGAGGGGGCTGCGGCGAGAGAAGCTGGGTAGGGCAGTGATGTCATCTGCGGCCGCCCCTCCCCCGCCTGCCGGCCCTCGCCGCAGTTCCTGCCCAACGACATCCGGGTCTCTCCAGCTGCTCCGCCGCGCCGCAGCTGTAGCGGCCGCCGAGCCCGCGGGGCGGGGCGGACAGAGGAGTCGGGGAGGGGCAGCACGGCGCCGTCGTGAGCGCGCCTGCGCGGGGACGCGCTCGAGGCGGCGGCGGCGGCGGCGGCGCTAGGGGCGGGAGCGCGCGCGGGAGCGAGGGAGCAGTGGTCTCGGCGCCGGCCCGGCCCGCAGCTTCGGGTGTTCGGGCGGCTGCAGCGCCGGAACGGGTGGTTGGGGAGGGGGGTGGGGGGGCGCCAGGCAGGTGGGGCGCGAAAGCGATGAATCTTCGGATCTTCCTCCTCCTCCTCCGGGACCCGCTCTCCGCCTCCCGCTCCAACGCCCGGATGATCTGAGCCGCGAGGGCGCCGAGAGCGGGGGGCCCGGACGCAGCCCGGCTCCTCCCCTCCTCCGCCCCCTCCCCGGCCTGACCTGGCCGGCGGCCGCCGCGGTGACCCCCTTCCAGCCCCCTCCCCGGCCGCCGTCGCCACCGCTGCCTTGGCCGACCAGGGACCTGCCAGCCCGCGGCTGCTCCTGGTAAGCGCGACGCTCGGGCCGAAGGCGGGCGGGCGGGCGGGCGGGCGGCGCGGGCCTGCGCGGCGGCGGTGGCGGCGGCCAGGCCTGGGCCTGGGGCCTGTAAACAAGCCGGGCGTCTGCCCGGGCGCTCCCGGGAGGAGACACGACAACTCCACCCCCTGGCCCGGCCTCCTCCCCGAAGCCGGGCGGCGGGCCGCAAGGGGTTAACGCTCAGCGAGGGCGGTGGCGGCGGCGGCGCGGGAGGGGGCGCGACCCTCCCGCCGCCGAGGCCCGGCGGGTGTTTGTGGCCGCGACGCGGGCGAGAGCCCCAGGCCAGCCTGGCCCGAGAACGGCGGGCGGAACTTTTCCGAAACGAAGAGTAGGGCGTCGCGGCGCCCCCACCCGCAGGGCCGCCCAGGGCTCCAACCCCTGGGAGGGAGGCCTGGAGAAAGGAGGGGGTAGGCTTCCTTTGGACCGCACTTGGCCTCGAGACACCAAATTCTGGAGGATTTGCTTCAGGTCTCAGAGGGGTCTGAGCTGAGAGTGAGGCTCCTTGAGAACTCAAGTCTGTGATGCCTCCAGTTCATTCATTACATCGAACGAATCCATTGAGGCAAATCACACTGATTTCTTGTATTTTTAACTGTAAATTGTGTGATAAAGTTCTTAATGTTAGAGTTGGGTGGTTGAGGTATGGTTCTGTTCTGCTTGTAGATTTAAATACTGAAACACAGCTGGCTGTGGAGAGCCTTCTACCAACCGCAGTTTAGATACGTTTTGAAAATTTCATCACCTGAGGTATTTTTCCTTGTCTCTTCTCAAGCACCGCATGGTACTTACCATCCACAAAGGTCGTACTTAAGTTGTCCAAGCCAAGAAATGTATGCGCCGCCCCCATCCCTACCCCTGAATTTTCGGCAGATTGCATTAATGAGCGGAATGAATTTTAGTGATTTGTAGAGTGATGGGAGGTGTAAAAATCAGTGGGATATAGGTATTATTTTCTCAGAGTAGGTGATTTTGACATTACTGAAAGAAATTAAAAAATGTTTAAATTGTTCTGAGGAAAAAGGCTTAATCTTTTCAAACTTGCGTATTGGGATTTTAAACACAACCAGTTTTTAGATGCAAAGAGCTCTGAAGAGTAGGGATTTATTTATTTAAACGGTACTCTGCTGAGCCTTAGGGGTTCCACAGCTCCCAGGAGTTCAGCAGGGCTTACTCCCCAATTCCTCTTTAACTGGAACAACTTCACTTTTATAACTTTTATATTTTTACATATTGGGCCTTTTACAAATACTGTATTTCTGTAACACTTTAGAAAATTGATTAGGGAGATAGTGACCCACCCCACTGCCAATTTTCTAATCATAGATGTTACCTTTGATTAAATGTTTCTTTGTCAGTAGATAATTTGAACCACAAAGTAGCATTCCTTGCCTGATGTTACAGTTCTGTTCTTATGTGTAACTCACATATATCTGAATAAACAGTCATGTAGGGATGATTACTTTTAAGCTGCAAGTTGGCGGCAGTGACACATTATTGAAAGTATAGTGAGAAGTGCACATGGAAGTTACTAAAGACATTTTTGATGTGGTATCATCAAACATTTTTCATATTAGTGAAGTAATTTTATTATGGGAGAGGTATATAAGACCAGGAAGTTTGGCTAGCTACCTCAGTATATATTTGAGAAATAAAAGGGTTGAATGCCAGAGTCATTAAAATTTCTTTTTTAGGCGCACCTACGTGGCTCATTTGGTTAAGCTTCCAACTCTGGCTCTCAGCTCAGGTCTTTTATTCCAGGGTCCTGAGTTCAAGCTCCACCTTGGGCGCTATGCTGGGCTTGGAGCCTACTTTAAAAAACATTTTTTTTCTTGGGGCGCCTGGATGGCTCATTCGTTAAGCATCTGCCTTCGGCTCAGGTCATGATCCCGGGGTCCTGGGATCGAGCCCCGCGTGGGGCTCCCTGCTCGGCGGGAAGCCTGTTTCTCCCTCTCCCACTCCCCCTGCTTGTGTTCCCTCTCTCGCTGTGTCTCTGTCAAATAAATAAATAAAATCTTTTAAAAAAATTTTTTTTCTTTTTTGGTGGAAATTTACATAAATTTCTTTAAATATTCTTTTTTTTTTTAAACACAAGTTGTATGTTTTCATATTTCAGTTTGAAAGGCTGGAATGATGACCATAATTACAGTATAACCTGTTGAAGGGAACACTGTACTAGGAGATAAGAATTGTTTAGTCATGACCGTGCTCCAAAATGTCTGTGTCCATGGACAAGTCCTTTAACCTTTTGAGTCTCAGTTCACAAGTCAGTAAAGCCAAAGTGGTAAACTGTATTATCAAATGCATGGCCAGTTGTTAAAAAATTTTTTTATTCTGCTAACATTGTCTATTCAAAATGCTTTGACCAAGTGCCTGGTATTTGCCAGGCACTTAGATGTTTCAGTATTCTATTTTTTTTTTTAAAGATTATTTATTTGACAGAGAGATAGAGAGCACAAGTAGGCAGAGAGGCAGGCAGAGGGAGAGGGAGAAGCAGGCTCCCTGCCGAGCAGGGAGCCTGATGCGGGGCTCGATCCCAGGAGACTGGGATCATGACCTGAGCCGAAGGCAGCCGCTTAACCAACTGAGCCACCCAGGTGCCCCAGATGTTTCAGTATTCTAAATCTGCATGTTATTTAAAAATAAGTGTCTTCCATAAAAGAATTTTAAGTTGGTGGTTGATGTTTAGGGATGATTTTCTTGTAGGCAGGCTTTATTGATTTTTCTGTTGGGATTGGGAAGTCTAGAAAAACTCTTGGGAGGAAGAAGGGTGGGGATTCCACAAGAGAATGGGTGGTTGAGACTGCAGGTTTGAACAAGCACAGGACCCTTGGTAGTTTGATGTGAAGGGCATTATAAGAACACATTATGAAGATGTTTCTGTGAGTTCAAGCTGGGTCTTGCTTATCTTGACTTGTTAATACACCTTTGTCTGAAAATTTGTTTCCTAATACCTAATTTTTTTAAAGATTTGATTTATTTTTAGAGAACGAGAGCACAAGCAGAGGGGAGGGGAGGAGCACAGGGAGAGGGAGAAGAAGACTCCCCGCTGAGCAGGGAACCCACCGTGGGACTCAGTCCCAGGACCCCGGATCATGACCCGAGCCAAAGGCAGACTCCCAACCAACTGAGCCACCCAGGTGCCCCTAGTACCTACTTTTTTTCAAAGGAATCTATAGCAATATTGTGTTGTCACATGGTAAACATTGCTAAGCAGTTACCAAAAACTTAATGAATTTGTTCAGATTATACTTAGACTATTTATTATAGTAGTTAATAAAATGTGTAGCCTATTCTGGCTTAGCTGTGAATGCTTATTTATTTAATAATTTAAAACTAAAGACTGACATATGTCCACAGGAAGCTTGTTGTCCCTGTAATGCGCACCCATAAGAGCTGGATTGATTTCTTAAGGTGGAAGTCCATGATCATGTAGATATAATTATAGGGTGATATTTTGATGATCGACCCCACCCCCCCATGATTATCTAACTCTTGCCTGGGCACCTGACTCTTGAGTGGTACTGATTACTTTCCATCCTTAGATCAGAGGAGGAGGCAGCCATGTAAGAAAGTCGGCTCAAGTGGAGTCCTGTAAGAGTTAAGCAAGAAGATAAAATAAGGTGTGGCCCTGTGAAATGTGTGGACCTTGGGTGAGGGGAAGGTGTGAGGCAACTAGGTAAAAGTTTGTATCTTCCTGTACCTTAGGTAGTAACTTTATGCCAGAATGTGTTCTGTCTTTCATTTCAAATACTGTCGGTGACAAATTTTTAAAATTCAGTTGCTTCATTTATTATTGCACTATTAGCCAAGAAATTCTCTGAATTTCTACCTGGGATTATTAATCACCCTTATATGAAAGGAGCTTGGGTTAAATTACATAAAAATCAAAAGGTTGATTATATTCTTCTTTTGCTCTTTTTAATGTCGAATGTACAAGTAATAATTTTATATTTTATTGAGTCTCCAGAATAGATTCCTTGATGATTTTGACCTTTGCATGTCCTAGCTATCTATGTACTACCTAGATAATCTCTTTACCTAGCTTTTCTTTTGCTGAGACAGGTAGGAGGAGCTAGAGAAAGGAAACGATTAAGAGAGGTGAACTTCTGTATACCTTTATCTAAAATGTAATAGACTAGAATTTTTTTAAGAAACTGAGAGAAGAGTACTAGATGTTAATGTGTATTAATAGACTACTGATACTATGTTTATGAAATTAGAGGTGTCTTAAACATTCCTTGAATAAATGTGTGATAAAGGAGGGAGCTTGAGTTTATAATTTTTAATATGTTTATTTGGAATCCATTGATCAAGTTTATGTAGTATTCATATTTAGGATCTGGATTGAAAGTCATTAGAGTTTTTGTAGCTGATATGATTTGAATTAAAATCCTATGAGAACAAACTACTTCTAGATACAGAATAAAGAAATAATAAAAGCCAGAGTGTATTGACCATTTGTCAGGCTTTAATTTTCCCCACAACCCTCTAAAGTATATGATGTTATTTCTGTTTTACAAATGAAGAAACGTAGATTCAGAGAATCTAAGTAACATGCCACAATCAGAGCTGTGTAGTTATAAAGTTATTTTCAAAATATTCCTGATTGAATTTTTCCCAACTAGATGAGCCTTCTTGTTCCTAGAAATCAAAAATTGAGAAGCTGAATGTTAACACTATGATTTAGATTCCTAGAATTAAAAGACACCTTATAAATTTATGTATAAATTAAGTCTTCCAATACAGGAGTCTCTTCTGAAACCTTCAGAAAAGATTTAAGAAGTTAAGTTCATTTTCTCATTCTCTTAAGTTTCCGAAGTCAACAGAGCTAAACAATTTTATGTCTTAAACTATCATTGTTTAGATTGAGGAATGGAATCAATATTAAATTCTCAAATGGTTGATATCCTTAATGAAGGACTAAGGGAAATGTTTCTAAGTACATACATTAAAGACTTTAGAGAGGAGGTGATGGTAAAATTTTCTAGTGGGGTGATTTGGGGCAAGCTCCTTGATTTCTCTAAGCCTCTGTTTTCTTACCTGTCTTATGGGAAAGCCTTTCTCATAAGGTGTTCTTTTTTTTTTTTAAGATTTTACTTATTTATTGGAAACAGAGAGAGAGCATGAGGGGGGGGGGGGAGGATCAGAGGGAGAAGCAGACTCCCCGCTGAGCAGGGAGCCCAATGTAGGACTCGATCCTGGGACTCCAGGATCATGACCTGAGCCGACAACCAACTGAGCCACCCAGGTGCCCCTCATAAGGTATTCTTGAAGATTAAGTGAGATGATTGTGTAAAATACTTGACGTTTTCTACCATGAAGAAAGTACTAAATAAACAGTAGTTGCTATTGAGTTTGTGAAATCTTGAGATACAGGAATAGAGATTTACTGAGTGTGAGTCTTTGAGTACAGTTTTAGCAGTGAGCCTGGAAACCATACTGTAAGAGATTGAGTAGAGACTTCAGAAGAAGTTATAAAGATTGTGGGCATCTAGAATTTATATATAAAAGTTAAATGTTAAGAGGTAATGGAAGAAAAAGTTGAGTATGAGTAGATTTATTTGAGTATATGAAGCTGGAGAGGTCATGCATTTGGAGTTAATGGTTAGGTGGGAATAGATGGTTAAATAGAGGATAATGAGTAAGAGTAATAGCAAAGGTGAATGTTCAGAGTAGAATGATCAGTAAGTGAAGAAAAACAAGGGTTGGTATTTTGAAGAAAAGTTACAGTTTATGATTAGACATGGGCAAGAAGATACTGCTATGGAAAAAAATGCAAGAGAGAGTAAGAAAACTAAATTCTAATTAATTCAGTTCTTGTAAAAAAAATAGTCTTTATATAAAAGGTATTAAGGCTTTACAGGTGGGTCCTGTGTTATTTAAGGTTGAAAAATTGTATTAGAATAGTACAGATCTTAATTACTTCATATCCAAGCCGTGCTTTTAGCACTCCAGCTGGTCTTTCCCACTTTCATTTTGTGCTGCATCTCCCTTCTCCATTCTATAAACCATCACAAACTTTTTCTAAAAAACTATTTGTATCATATTATTTCTGTGCTTGATATACTTTGTGATTCGTTTTCATCTAGGATAAAGTTTAGAATTCTTTGCTGGGCTTTTGACACTTTCCATAATTGAACTTCAGGATTGATCTGTTTCTCTCTTTTTTTTTAAAGATTTACTTATTTATTTTGGAGAGAGAGTGGGAGGAGAGTGAGTGGGGGGAGGGGCAGCGGGAGAGAATTTCAAGCAGACTCCCCACTGAGGGGGGAGCTAGACGTGGGACTCGGTCATGAGATTGTGACCTGAACCAAAATCACAAGTCAGATGCTTAGCCAACCGAGCCACCCAGGCGTCCCAGGATTGATCTGTTTCAGCCAAACCAGTACACTTGCCATCTCTGGAACACACCCTATCCTTTTATCTCAGTGGATTCTTGTTCATGCTAATTGGTAGGTTGGATTCTTGCCCTTCTTTTTCCCCTCTATCAAAGCTCATTTCTTTTTTTTTTTTTTTTAAGATTTTATTTATTTATTTGACAGAGCGAGACACAGCGAGAGAGGGAACACAAGCAGGGGTAGTAGGAGAGGGAGAAGCAGGCTTCCCGCGGAGGAGGGAGCCCGATGCGGAGCTCGATCATGAAGCTCATTTCTAATATTTCATCTTTCACAAAGCCTTCTCTGATCACAGTGTTTCATCTCTCGTTTCTCTGTACTTCTACAGCAGTATCTATTGTATTATTTGTTAGGCTTTAGTTGTATACTTTATTGCTAGGTATTTGTGTTCTAATTATAACTGTGTGTTCAATTTAATTATAAAACTGGGAAGGGGAAAATACAATAACTTTTTATTATCCCAAAGCTTACCACAATGCCTTGTGGATAGTAGATATTCAGATATTTTGTAAATATTAGGCAAAATCTACCTGAGAGTGGAAGTGATTGCTGTAGGAGGTGGTGGAAACAGTTCAGAGCTTTCGGGTAGCAGACATTTCTGACTTTTCTTCCTATATATTATTTTGGCTGAACCTGGGTATTTAAGTGTGAAGATTATACATATCAGAAATGTGGCAGAGTTCTTATGTTGGTATAGATAATTAGGTTGATTAATTCTAGACCTAAAGGTTTCATTTTAACTTCCAGTGTTTTCACTTTGAGGGTTAATAGGACATTCATAGTCATGCATCTCTTTCCAGAGTTATATTTGCAGATACTACGAACTAGGCAGCCTTTTAAATGGGAGTTGTGGAGTCACAGTAATTAGATGACGTATTAGTTAAAGAAGGGAGATAACTTTGAACTGATTTAATTTGAACCAAAACCATAATACATGAATAGTCTATGTTCATATAAACCTTAAAGCTAAATTTTAAACCATATCAAACTGTTAAACTGTTTCCAGTATTTGGAAAATGCATAGTAAAATTTCCTTTATTGAATTTTTAAATGGATAATTTTATATAGGCAGTCTGGTTGCTAAGACCCATTTATTGGAGTATGATACTAATGAGACCAGAATGATAAATTTTTTTTTTTTTAAAGATTTTATTTATTCATTTGAGACACAGAGATACAGAGAGAGAGCATGAGCAGGGGAGAGGCAGAGGGAGAGGGAGAAGCAGGCTCCCCACTGAGCCAGGAGCCCGATGCGGGGCTCGATCCCAGGACCCTGGGATCATGACCTGAGCTGAAGGCAGATGCTTAACCATCTGAGCCACCCAGGTGCCCCCAGAATGATAAATTTGATTCTTGTGCAACTTTTAAGTTTTTCTAGCTTTAACATTAGCTACTAACAATGATAGCTAACATTGAGCAGTAGGTCAGGCATTATCATAGAAAAATTTTGATTACTGTCTCATTAAATCTTCCTATCTTTGTATATGACATAGATACTATTATTACTTGTATCTTAACAGATGAGGAATTGAGACAAAGGTTAAGTTACTTGTCCAAAGTTTCACAGCCAGTAATAGAAGCTAAACACATGTCCTTGGATTTTTCATAGTTATTGTATATGTGGATCACAGCAGTTTTATTCCTCTTGCTAAAAGAAACTGTTGGCAGTTGTGATGGCTTAGAAAATCTTTGGTTATGAAGGGTATGACTACATTTCCGTTGTACCCAATGAGTGAATCTTGTGACTGAGTTGGGATCCTAGGTGGAAGGGTATACTAAATTTGAAAAGTGTAGTGTCATGTGTTAATGTCAATTCACTTTAGAACTTTTTACCAAGAACTATTAAATTTTGTAATATAAGAAAGATATAGGCATAATACAACTAGTACCACAAGCCATACGCAGGTTTGCCTTAGGGCTTATTCATTACTTTGCAACCCACTGACAGATGCTTTCATCAGGCCTTTATTCAAATTAAATTCTTAGTGAATTTAGGAAGATGGTCTTAAACACAAGCTACCCCATTGGGCTTAAAATAGAAGTTATACTATAAATGGAATAGTTCAATATTAAGATTTATTAAAAATAAATTCCTTGAAAGCAGGGACAGGGTTTTGTTTTAAGTAGATCTCAATATGTGATTGTTTAATCTTTATAGTCTCCTTGCTTATTTTCTGATGAACACATGACAGAGAAAATTGAATGTGAACCAGAAGTATAGCAAATTATGAGAGCATAGATCATGTATAATCCATTTTATATTTAGGCTAGTTCTTTTTACTCATCTGTGATATGACCATTCAGGCAGGGATGTAGATAAATGGTTTTTTTGTGTGTGTATTTTGTTTTGAACCAGGCTATATATGTAGCTTAGATATTTTATTTCAAGAATATGTTATTCAGTGGGGCACCTGGGTGGTTGTCAGTTCAGCATCTGCCTTCAGCTCTGGTCATGATCCCAGAGTCCCGGGATCAGGCCCTGCATTGGGCTCTCTGCTCAGCAGAGAGCTTGCTTCTCCCTCTGCTCCTCACACTGCTCTGCTCTCTCTCTCTCAAATAAATAAATAAAATGTTTAAAAAAAATGTTATTCAAGAACTATTGTGCTATTTCTAAGAATGTAATTCATTACTGATTTTGAATAAATGCCTTGGCTTTTTTTTTTTTTTTTGGCACTTCTACTTTTCTTTAGCATGAGTGGTAGAAAATTGCATCTACTTTGATATTACGTCTGTAGGAGATGTAGCTTGCTTACTTACCTTTGTTACCAAATTTCAGAGATGAAAATATTAATGATAAGGATAAACAAGGAGTGGCTGGCTATATATTGCTTTTTTGATTTTGTTTTACAAACAGAATTACAAAACTTACCAGGCTTTAGAAAAACATCTCTGCAGTATGCCATCATGCTTCAGAATGTAAATAGATGGTAAATAAAATTTTTACTTTTCATAAAGCAGTGGATTATTATCCTTGCTGAGAATCTTTAAGGCTGTTTTAGATGTTAGGGGCTGATCTTAGAAGTGGCAGTTTTTGTTCTGCTCTAACCCACAGCTTAACTCTGAATTACTCCATATCTGTCATCTTCATTTTTCTCTGTGTAAATGCTTCCTGATAGTATAAGCAAGTACTTCAACAACTAGTCAGCCATCTAGTATGATCTTGTACTAGTTTGCTACAGTCAGTAGAATGAGGAGCTCCTTAAGTGCATATGGGATAAATTCATTTTATATACAGTAAAACTCCCAGACTAAGTTAAAGATATTTTTGTCTAAAATACATTGAAAGTGGGTTTCCTAGCTCTCAGAAATTATTCCTTTGTGTCTAAATTACCTTATACTTTGCTTCTCATATAGAAAACACTTCAAAAAATTTACCCATTCATGACTATTGATTGAATGATCAGATGAATAAATAAATAGCTCAGGGAAAGAGAATGTATAGGCCCTAACTTCTAGTCAAAACTACATCTTTCTCTTTTATCCCTTCCATTTTTCAATAATGAGAGTGTCAACTAATAATGTCAAGAAACTTTTTTTTTTTAAGATTTTATTTATTTATTTGACAGAGAGACACAGCAAGAGAGGGAACACAAGCAGGGGGAGTGGGAGAGGGAGAAGCAGGCTTCCCGCTGAGCAGGGAGCCCGATGTTGGGCTCCATCCCAGGACCCTGGGACCACGACCTGAGCCGAAGGCAGACATTTAACAACTGAGCCACCCAGGTGCCCCTGATGTCAAGAAACTTTAAGTCATTAATGAACACAATCTGAAAATCAAATTTTTAATTGGTAAGCTGCACATTTGCTTTAGAGTCCAATATTTTCTTATTAGAAATCAATTCTATTTCTGTAGAGGTTTTAAAAATTAGAACTATGCATTCTATAGAATAAGAAAATGGAAATGGTAGGATACAGTTTGTTTGCAAGTCCTCTTCTATGGGAATACCTTTTCCTGGATAGAAAAGAATTCCTGAGGCTGTTGACAAGAGAGAAGTCATGATGATGGCTATCATTCCCTTGTCCTACATATTAAACAAGTGTCTCACGATATGCAAAATATTATGAATAGAAAAGACATGATCCTTTCCCTCATGAATCTGAAAATCTAAAATGAGAAGAATTCACAGGGTCTTATATACTATGATAAGGGTGAAATACAGGATTCTGTGGGCTTATGACTAATGGTAGATCTATTTCCTGAGACAGGGAACTGGGTAGGAGAAGTGGCAGGGAATTGAGAAATTCATTTTAGGTCATGTCATTTGAGGTGTGGCTAATCAAGTACAGGAGGTAGTTAGATATATATATATTTTAAGCTAATAGAAAGATGGAATTTTTCACTTAAAAAAAAAACTTTTTTTCTCTTACTTTCCCAACACCCTTTTCCATACACTCAAAGCATCTCATCAAAACTTATGGACTCAGTGAATGAATCTGTTTTTGAAAAATGTTAGATTGTATGGACAGAAGTCTTTCTCTTAGAGGCAAATACTTTTTGGTTCTTTTTTCTAGCAGTGGTATTTCATACTTAAAATTGCTACATATTTTGTTTGTGAATAAACCTTTTATCATCTTAAAGATTTAATAAGTTTTATTTTCCCCTTCTTTCAGGTTACCAGCATACATTTTTAAATGTACTGTCACACAGGGGGTTTTGTTTGTTTTAAGCAAACGAAAAAAGAATGGGTTGGTTGGCTAAGGGAGTCAGTTATTATTTTCTAGGTCAGTCTGAGTCTGAATCCTCAAATATGCAAGGTTTAAAAAATAGCAAACTGGAAATTGAATCCATTTCTGTAGACAAGTTATTCAAAACCAAGAAATTTGAAATAGTTAACAGATGAGGCAAATTGAGATTGTGAATACTATAGAACATTCTTAGAAAACTTTAAAAACTAAATAGCTCTATGCTTTCCACATCTTTTCAATGTTTTTGCTCATACTGTAGTTGAAATAGGTCAGTATCCAATTTTTATAGTCACTAGAACCCACCAACTAAATTGAGCTTAGATATTTTTCAGGCAATTATGTCCTTCTGAAGTTTACTTTTAAAAATTGCTCAATACGTACCTTTGTAGAAACTTGAGACTACCTCATGGAGCTTGTAATTAATATCACAGTACATGTCTAGAAGATACTGATATATTAAACATGAAGGAAACATCAAAAGTGGCAAGCTCTGTCTACACTTACTATGTGAGATTGAGACTGCTGCTCATACCTGCACAAGGTGACTATGGTTTCTGGAGTTCTAAGTTTTTACCTAATTCAGCAATGACTATTTTTGAGTGATATTTGGGAGAAAAAAATGACTTACGTCATGGACTTCATGGAAATACTATTTAGCATAGAAGAACTGTATCTGACTTATTTTGGTTGGTTTGCTTGGTCACTTTTGGTTTGCTTTTTGAAATTCCATTTTTAAGGTTTTAATTTAGAGCATTTAAATTTAGGTATTATTTAACTCAGTAACAGTTATAATTTGCATTATAATTCATTTGGATGGAATTTGGTTATTTGGAAGAAATATTCAAAGAGTGAAGTCAGTGTTTAGTTGAAGCTATAAGATAAAGAAATATTGGGCAGCTGGGGAAGTTTCAGAGCTAATCTTTGAAAAAATTTAATACAGTATTTTACATGTTACTCCATATAATCTATAATCATCTTTTAAAATCTTTTTATGCAAAATAAAATATAGAGAAAACCATAGCAGTCTTTTTAAATGACTTTATTGAGACATAGCTCACATAGCATAAAATTCACCCATTTAAAGTTGCAGCTCAGTAGTTTTTAGTGTATTCACAGAATTGTGCAACCATTAACCACAATTTAATTTTAGAACATTTACATCACCCCCAAAGAAACCTTGTAGTCATTAGCAGTCACTCCACATTCTCCTCTCCCCCAGTTCTTATCAACCACTAATCTACTTTCTGTCTCTATACATTTTTTTGGATATTTCATATAAATGCAATCTAGATAACTTTTTGATCAGTTAATTTCTAGCCTTTATAAACATCTTGTATATCTTTCTTATGAGATAACCAGTGATGAATAATGTAGCTTCCTTATAGAGCTTAAATAATGGTTGTTTCCTCCTCCTCTGACCAGGAAAAATTAATTCAGTAATTGGAAGACTATATCCAAATTTAAACCAAGAATCAGGCTCTTCAAAGAATATGTACGATTAGTCCTCATCCAGAAGTGCTTTTTACTGTGGGTTGCTCATAGTCCCTCAACTTTCCTTAAAGTATTCTCTAGTAGCCATTTCTCTTCTAACCTTTCAAACTCAGGCTTGCATGAGTTCACTGAAATATTTCCCCTAGCAGCTGACTTGCCTGAACTCTACCTACTTATACCCCTAAACCCAAGAATGGGAAAGGCAAGAACAGGAAAATAGAAGAGATTGATCAGGCTGGGGGGGCCGGGGTTCTCACAAGGAGACTGAATTTGTGAACAGAAGAGTAAAACTCGGAGTTTGCTTAGGAGAGAATAAGACCTAGAGGGAAGAAAGCAAAGGCAGAGATGTTACCATGTAGTAGAAGATAAGAATTTTTTTTAATTCTCTGTTCTGAACTTTGAATTTTAGTCATAATATCAGTGGAGCACAAATGATAATTCCATTTTCTGATGACGTTTAGTACCCTTGACATACTTTCTTTCCAGAACTTTGTATGGGAATTTTGAAGCTGAACTATAGTCATGTGTTGTTTTTTTGGATTATTTGAAGATCTTCAGGTTTGAACCAGCGTAGCATGGGATATCACCTTGGGATACTTTGGAGAAATCCACAGACTTAAATGACACTATCCCCTGAGGGTTTTTAAATTGGAGTGGTAGAATCCTATTCTGGGTGCCTCCATATTCAGTGGACTACTTCAGGGATCTAGAATTAGCTAGGGGAATGGCACTAATTGAGAGATTGCCACTGCCAAAGAAAATCTAATTTGATTTGATAGATCAGGGGCCTTCTGGTTGGACTAGAATTGTTAGTGGGATTTTAGGCACAGTCAGTGAAAGTGCCCCCAAAGAGCCATAGTCATACATACAGCTTTAAAGGAGTAAAATCCTGTAATAAGCAAACTCAAAATTTGGGAGAAAGGGAATGCAAACTAATGGGAACTGTTTGTACTTGTATTTTACATCTTGGATGATATGTTTAAAACCCCATAATCAGCCCCTTATCAGAAATATTGCCTACAGTATTTTGTATATAACTTTCTAAAGGAGGAGGTGATGAAGATACTTAATTTCTTTAGAACAATGAGATTCGTTATTTAACATATAAAATATGTTATCTGATTTAAGTGAATGTTTTTAGTATTGGAACTCAAGTTTACAAAATGTGTGTATTTTTTTTTTTTTAATAATAAGTATTTCTATTCAAAAGAACTCTATAAGGGCACCTGGGTGGCTCAGTTGGTTAAGTGTCTGCCTTCAGGTCAGGTCATGATCACAGAGTCCTGGGATCTAGCCTGCATTGGGCTCCTTGCTCAGCAGGGAGCCTGCTTCTCCCTCTCCCTGCCGCTCTCCCTGCTTGTGTGCTCTCTCTCTCTCTCTCAGCTCGCTTTCTCTCTCTCTGTCAAATATTCTTCTTAAAAGAACTCTATATAAATCTTCATAACTTTTTTTTAAAAGATTTTATTTATTCGTTGAAGACAGAGATACAGAGAATCTTCATACCCTTTATAGATTACTTATATTGTAGGAGAAATTTAAGAGTATTTGTTGATTTAGCTGACTATAAAATTGAGCTTTATTAAAAGAATATTTAACCAGAGAAACCTGTGAAAATATTTTAGCCCTGAGGGAGATTGGAGCACCATTCCAGAGGCCTTAGCCCTATGAGCTGCAAACTAATGGATCCCATAGGACACTCTACCTCTAACTAAAGTAAAGATATACAAATTTGAAGATTGCTATGATTTAGGTATATTTAGAAAATGAGATACCAAAGGAGCATTTGTTAAATGAGATTAAGCTGTACCTTATAGAATTAGGTGCCATTATTTTCCTGGTGTTTTCTGATTCTCTCAGTAGAATAAATGCTGATTTAGAGTGTAAACTCTGCTACTACCATAGCCGTGTTCTAGGGAGTTGGCATCAACAGAGAGATTAGTTAATAGTTCTTGGGCTTTCAGAGGCACTATAAAGTCCAAGTCTTAAAATTTCTTAGAGCTACTTCTGTGTGGACTGTTTATACTACTTAACTATTATTGGAGAATTTGATTTTCTTTTTCTCCTTCCCCTTTCCCCCTCATCCTTTGGTGGTAGGTTTTTTAAAGTGAGCATAATTTTATTTTTTTATTTCTTCAACTCAGTGAACTAAATTTACTGCATTTGTTTCTAATCTGTTGTCATCCTTTGAAATTTTAATATCAATGATTTTTAATTTTTAATTTCCAAAAGTGGCATTTAATTCTTTCCCAATTCCTTGGTAAATTTTTAAGTAATTTCTTCTCATTTTCCTGGGGCCGTGTGTGTGTGTGTGTGTGTGTGAAAAATCTTGTTAAACATTTCATACATAGTTATTTTATATCTTGTATTTGTTATGTTACTCCTATTCATTGCAGCCTGTTTCCTTGTATGTTTGGTGATTTTTTTTTCTCTGAGCTCACATTTGATTAAACACAACATACCTTCATCATCTGTATAACTGTCTATAATTTTATTTCCTCTTTTTGTAGCATAAAAAAGTTTCGTTCTCTTTTTTATATTTAATACCTACTTTAATCAGTCAGATATTTCACTGTCCTTACTGTTCCTTTATATCTCACTCCTGGAGTTACCTTTCTTCTTGCTAAGGTATAGCTCTTAGTAATCTTTTCTAACAGAGTGTGGCCTGTAAATGTCTGTAATTTTTATCTAAAAGTATATTTTATACATTACTTTCTTTTTTTAAGCAAATAAAGAATTCTTGGTTAATAGGTGTCCCGTCCCCTTATCCCTATTAGTACCCTCAAGATATTTCATTGTATTATGATCTCTGAGAAGTCTGGTTTCCACCTAGTTGTTAGGCCTTTGTATATAATTTTTCTCTCTACCAGTTTTTAAAAGGATTCCTTTTCTGTATCCTGTCACCACTATTTACTTTGTGACCTTGGGCAAGTTCTAAACAGATAATGAGATAGTATCTGTATTGTATGGGGTTGTAGCATTGATTACCTTAATAATATGTAAAATATATGCAGGACAGAGCTCTGTTTTTTAAGTGTGGTATAAATATTAAGTATTTGTTCTACCGTACTTGATAACCTAACACATTCCCCTATACCTAGGAGGTATGTGTATGTTGTGCTATATGGAGGTACTCTTTGAAATACATTGTTGATCTAAAGACGCATATCTTTCTTCAGTTCTAGAAAATTCTTTAACCTTTATATTTTTCTTTTTTTCTTTTTTAAGATTTTATTTTTAAGTAATCCCTATGCCCAATGTGGGATTCGAGCATACAATCCCGAGATCAAGAATCTCATGCTCCACCCACTGAGCCAGCCAGGTGCCCCTATATTTTTGAATATTGCTTTTCCAGGATTCCTTTTTAATCTTTATGTTATTTTCTAGGCAGTTCTTAAGTATCATTTTTCGATTTACTGATAAATCCCTTGACTTTATTCAGCTAGAGTTTATGTGGCCTCAGTTGTTTTTATTTCTCAGTGAATATTTTTCTCCTTTTCAGGTTCTTTCTCTCTAAGAGCCACCTATTCTGGTTTGATTTCTGACTGTTTTGAATTTTTTTCCTCTTTATGTCTATTGTCTTTTTTAACTTTGGAAGGATCCTAAACACACATTTTAAGTTATTTTCAGATTGTTATTTTTCCTTCTAGTTTGAATTCCTACAATTGTTGATTTTGTTGGCTGTCCATCATACTTTTTTTTCCTCATGTGTTTTGGAGTTTGGTTTTGTGTTCTCTTATTAAATGAAAGTTTTTGGTTTTGTTTTCTTTGTTTTCACCCTTCTTATCCAGTGTTTTTGCATGTGCCTACATCTTGGCCCTGGGGTGCCCATTCTGAAACCATATCTTACATTGGAGGTGTGGTTCCTGATTCTTGATAAGATCAGGATCAGACTTTTACCTCTCTCCAAGAAAAGGCACTGACTAAAAGAAGAGCTATACTTTTTCTGCTCACTGGGCACCTAACTTCATCTAAACCATAGCTCCGGGTTATGGTTAGTAAGTAGCTTTTTCCATCTCCTTTTATAGGCAACAGAGCCCCTCCACCCCAGGCATGAGTTTCAGGGCGCTTGAGTTCTATCCCAGCTTTGCACAGGGCATTTTTAATTTCTGTTACTATCCCTACAGGATGTAGACTCATCCATCTCTGTTAGTTGAACCGGGGAGACTCATAGTTTCAGCTTCACAAAAAGTTTTGTATTTCAAGGGTTTATCTTTAGCAGGTGGTTTGGTTTTCTTATTTTTGTTTTATAGTCCATTTATTTTAAAAGTACTTTTGGAATAGAAGGGCACTTTAGAGTGTGAATATAAAAAACCATTTAAATGGAAGTCAACATTTAAAATTAACGTGTGTCATACATACCCTTCAGAAAGGTGGCAGTTTAGTCTCCTACCTATGAGAAGTGTATATATATATATATATATTTTTTTTTTTTAACTCCTTTGCCAATACTGGACACTATAAATTTTTAATCTTTTTTTTTTTTTTTAAGATTTTATATATTTCTTAGAAAGAAAGAGAACGAGTGGGCAAGAGCCTGAGCAGGGGGAGCGGCAGACAGAGGCAAGGGAGAGGGAGAAGCAGGCTCCGGCGGGGCTCAATCCCGGGACTCTGGGATCATGACCCGAGCCAGAGGCAGACGTTTAACCCACTGAGCCACCCAGGCGCCCCATTTTTAATCTTTGATAATGTGTAAAAAATAAATTTGTGTTTAATGGCTAGTGAGATTGGTTATTACTCCATGTATTTATTGTCTATTTGTATTCTTTTATGAATTGAATTGCCTGTTCATGTTCTTTGTTTCTTTTCCTTTAAAGTGTTCATTTTATTGTCTTACAAGAGACTTCTATTTTAGGCATATTAACTTTACCATGTATATTGCAAATACTTGTTTTAAAGATATGTGCCTTTCAAGCTTAGGAGCTTGGTTTTATAGTGTAAGAAGTTTTATTCCTCTGGAATTGCTTTTTATTTCTTTAAAGTCTTTTTTTGCCTAACGGCAAAAAAGTGTCATACTTAGAAAGTCCTTTCCTATGATAAAATTATAGAAATATTTGCCTAGATGTATGGTTTTATTATAGTGTTTCAAACTTAAATCTTTAATTACCTGGTATTTATTTCAAGATGTGTAATAGGAATTCAGCTACTTTCCATTGGGGGGCAGGATTAAAATAGGCCAGCTGTTTTAACATCATTGAATTTTTCCTCCCACAGTTGTCTTTCCAGAGTCTCAGTTCTGTCCCACTGATGAATCCTTTTAGTATTCCCTCTTAAATATCATAATTTGAAATTATTTTAATATTAGATATGACAAATGCTAATGTTTTTTAGAATGTTTTGGCTATTCTCAAACATTTATTCTTTCATATGAATTTAGTAATCATTTCATCAAGGTCTGGGAACAAAAAGACCCAGTTGTGGTTATACTGAATTTATTGATTAATAAAGGGAGGATGACTGTCTTTGCAATATTGAATCTTCCTGTCTCAGAAATAGGAGTGTCTTTTATTCTGAGGCTCTTTTTTTTTTTTTTTTAGGATTTTTTATTTATTCATTTGAGACACAGAGATACAGAGGGAAGGAGAGAGCATGAGCAGGGGGAGAGGCAGAGGGAGAGGGAGAAGCAGGCTCCCCGCTGAGCCAGGAGCCCCATGTGGGGAATCCCAGGACCCTGGGATCATGACCCGAGCAGACGCTTAACCATCTGAGCCACCCAGGCGCCCCCTGAGGCTCTTTTCTTAAAGGTCTTGAATAATTCTTTGGTTATTTATTTAGATGTAAAGACTTTTATTGGCATTTTTTCTTTATTTTCTAAGTGGTTATTATTATTTTCTTAAGGATTTTCTGTAGTCAGATAACCTTAATTGAACTTTTTTCCCCTAATATTGTTTTAGATTTTGAGTTTGCCATCACATGGTTATTATCTGCAAGTAGCAGTTTGATCTCTTCTCATAATTTTATGCCTTTTTAAAAAAATCTTAACTGTATTGATCATTATTTCTAGACCTTGCTAACTGTTAGGGATAAGAATAAGTATCCTTGTGTTGGCTTCTTTCTGGGAATTGTTCTATATATATATATTTTTAAAGATTTTATTTATTTATTCATGAGAGACAGAGAGAGAGAGGCAGAGGGAGAAGCAGGCTCCCAAGGAGCAGAGAGCCTGATGCGGGACTCGATCCCAGGACCCTGGGATCATGACCTGAGCCAAAGGCAGACGCTTAACCATCTGAGCCACCCAGGCGCCCGATTTCTGGGAATTGTTCTAATCACTATGTTTTCTCTTTGGCTTGAAATATAGATTATCATATTATAGAATGAATTTTATCAGATGAAGAGATAATCATGTGGTTTTGAACTCATTTATTTATTTGAGAGCGTGCACACAAGGCGGAGGGGCGGGGGGGGGCGGCGAGGAGCAGAGGGAGAGTGAGAAGCAGACTCCCCGCTGAGCAGGGAGCCTGCCCCCTGGGCTCAATTCTGGAACTCCAGGATCACAATCTGAGCTGAAGGTAGTAGACACTTAACCGACTGGGTCACCTGGGTGCCCCCCTTTGGACTTTTTTTTAAAAGATGGCATATTAATAGGTTGCTGAATGTTGGCTCATAGTTAAATTGTTAAGATGAGCTCTAGTTGGTGATCTGCTTATACTTAGGGTTTTTTGCATCTGTATTAATATGTTTGGATTATAGTTTTATTTTTTGGTACTGTCTTTGCCAGTTTTTAATCAGGATTACGGTAGGTTTGTTAAACGAAGTGGGAAGCTTTTTTCTTCTGTAGGTAATTTAGGTATTATGTTTTAAGGCTTGTCTGATACACTCGTTTTTAATAACTTTATTTTGGAAACAATTTAAACTTACAGAAAATTTGAAGAAAAAAAGGTACAGTGAACTTTCATATTATCTGAATGACTTTTTTCCCACATTTGTTTTATAAATTTTCTTTTTTCCCTTTGTGTATGTATGCATACATATTCTTTTTGCACACAGAAATAATACATAAGCCCATGCACAATTGTGCATTACACTTTATTGTCATATCTTCTTGGTCTTCTTTAACCTGGAATGGTTCTTCTGCTTTTTTAATTTTTTCATGAGCCCTAGAGTTCTTTTGAGGGTTAGTTCTTTGATAACTTTCTCATTTTGTTTCAGAGTTGCTGGTCTCTATTTCATCACTGCCTGAAAAAAATTTGGTAATTTGTTTTTCAAGAACATTGTTTCCTCCATATTTTCAAATTTATTAGCAAAGAATTGTACAGTGTGTTTTATAAAACAAAACAAACACCTGTCTCAGAGGCAAGCCATATGCTTATTTGATTTCTAATTTTGAATAATGGTTTTTCTCAGACTAATTAGTGGTTTACCTATTTTATTCATTTTTCTCTCATGACATCATGTTTACCTTAATTTTTCTTTTTCTTTTTTTTTTCTTTTAGATTTTATTTATTTGACAGAGAGAGACACAGTGAGAGAGGGAACACAAGCAGGGGGAGCGGGAGAGGGAGAAGCAGGCTTCCCACTGAGCAGGGAGCCCGGTGCAGGACTTGATCCCAGGACCCTGGGATCATGATCTGAGCCGAAGGCAGATACTTAACAACTGAACCACCCAGGCGCCCCTACCTTAATTTTTCTTAATATACATTCCTTAATATATTTCTTTCCTTAGGTCTGTGTGTATGCATGTAGTTGTTCTTACTTTTTGAGTTGAGATTTAGTATACCGATTTTCACTTTTTTACTAAGAAAGTGAGTTTTCCTGAATAAGGTTTGGTCACATCTCATAAAATTTGATATAAGGTTTTACTTACCATTATTGTTTCTAAATATTCCGTAATTATAAAAATATACAAACTCACTGCAAGGTTGATTAGAAGCATGCCTTTAAAACAATTTCTAGATGTTTAAAGTTTTCTTCTTTCTTTATTTTTACCAACATCTACTGTTATTGCATTAAAGTCAGATAATATGGTCTGTGTCATTTGTTTTCTTTTGGGGGGGGGGCAAGGGTTCCTGGAGTATGGTGGGTGGGAGTGTGTTAGGAAACTTTACAGCTTTTCTAATATACAATCAAATAAATGCTTGATTTTTAATGTTTTAAGCATATTTGAACAGAAAATATAGTCTTAATTTCAGCATATAGTATTTTTGAAGGATTGTTATGAATTATCTGGCATAAAAGTATTTAGCCCATAAAATTCATAGGTTATAATTTTAGAGTACACTCTCGTCAATTAAAAAAAGACAGTCATTGTATTTATTGACTTATTCCTTATGCTTTTCTTTCTCTGAAAGTAAAATCGCACCCTTGAGTTCTGTTATACAGGTGACCCTTGAACAACGTGGAGGTTGTTGCAGGAAAAGCAGGTTCCCCTTCCCTAAGGGCACCAATTCTCCACGTGGTCAAAAATTCACATATAACTTCTGTCTTCCCCAAAGCTTAACTACTGATAGCCTACTGTTGATTGGAAACCTTACTGATAACATAAAGTTGATTAATATATATTATGCATGTTATACGTATTGTATACTGTATTCTTATAATAAAATAAGCTAGAGAAAAAATGTCAAGAAAATCATAGGGAAGAGTAAATACATTTATAGTACTGTACTGTATTTACTAAAAAAAAAAAAATCCATGCACAGGTCCATAAGTGGATCAAACCCATGTTTTTCAAGGGACAACTGTATTTGCTTAGTGTATTTTGCCAACCCCAAAGTCCTATATACTATGACATCTCCATTTATTGAATTTCTGGTTTTAATCTCTTGGCATTAACTTTTCTTTAAATAGGTTTTCCATGAATGATACTTTTTTTTTTTTTTTAAGATTTATTTATTTGAGAGAGAGAGGGAGCAAGCTTGAGCATGGGGAGGGGCAGAGGGAGAAGGAGAGAGAATCCACAATCAGACTCCTCAGCTGTGCGTGGAGCCTGATGTGGGGCTCTATCCCAGGACCCCAGGATCATGACCTGAGCCGAAGTCAAGAGTTGGCCGCTTAACTGAGCCACCCCGGCGCCCCTGGATGGTACTTTTTTAGTGTTGGCATAGTTGATGATAACTTTTCTGTTACTTTCACATATAAATGCCAGCTTTGCTGGGTATAGAATTCTGGGACTATCACTCTTCACCCTCAACGTTTATAGGCATTACTTCATTATTGCATATCATGTGACAGAGAAGTTTGAGGCCAGCTTGATTTTTTTTTTTTAATTTTTTGGCATGTTCATTTTTCTAAACTCTTGTATTCTTGAAATTTATTATCAAAGTATACTTTGGTATTGATCATTTTCTACTAAAATAACTACTTGACGAACACTTTCAATCATCAGTTCAAATTTTCCCTCAGTTTGTGATTAATTTCTTTGAAGTTTTATTTCTTCTCCATTATTTGATTTTCTTTTTACAGTATACTAATTAAATTATTGGATCTGCATTGTTTGTGTCTTTAATCTACTCACTTTTATCTCTTTATTCTTACCTGCATACAGGATGATTTTTCTCTTATTTTAAGTTTCATGCCTTGCAGATTGTTTTCTATAGGTTCTTTGCTCATTATTGTTTTTCTTTTTTATTTTTTTAAAGATTTTATTTATTTATTTGACAGAGAGAGACAGTGAGAGAGGGAATACAAGCAGGGGGAGTGGGAGAGGGAGAAGCAGGCTTCCCGCAGAGCAGGGAGTCCGATGCGGGGCTTGATCCCAGGACCCTGGGATCATGACCTGACCCAAAGGCAGACACTTAACCGACTGAAGCACCCAGGCGCCCCTCATTATTGTTTTTCATGCCATTTAAAACATTACAGTAATTTTTATCTCTCAAATTTCTTTCCTTAGCTCTATTAGTACTTTTATACTCCAGGTTTTTATTTGTACACATTTATTCTCTTACCATTCTAGAGGGCACAAGTCCAAAATTAGTTTCACTGGGCCAAAGTCAAGGTATTGGCAGGAATGTGTTCACTCTGGAGGCTTTAGGGAGAATGCAGCATTCCTTGGATTGTAGCCATATATCACTGTAATCTTCAAGGGCTAGCATCTTCAAATCTCTATCTTCACTTCTCTGTGACAGTTCTTCCTCTGCCTCTCTTTCAGGGACACTTGTGATTACATTTAGGGGCCCCAGTATAATTCAAAATAATCCCCCCATTGCAAATTTCTTAACTAATCACGACTGCAAAGACTGTTTCCAAATAAGGTAACATTTATAGGATTTGGAGCTGGTACCTATTATTCAGACATTTACAGGTATCATTTGTTTTGCTACTTTGAGATGAGGTGGCCACTTCATGAAAAATAAGATTAGAGTAAATCCTCATGGATTGTATGCTGTTATCATCACAGGTATTGTCCTCTTTATCAAATGATGCAAACTCAGATGCCATGTGGTCCATAAGGAGTAGAAGGAGCACTGGAGAATGCAGGTTGTTCAGGGACAGGGGCTAACAATATATGTGAAGATCAACTTCAGTCTACCAGCTTGTAGTCCTAGTTGGTAGCTGTTTTTTTCTTTTTTCATTCTCTACAAGTTGATTTTTCTGTTGTAAAATAATTTTATCTCATAATCTTTATCTTGGTATTGAGAATTTTATTGGCATGATTTTAGACTGAAATATTATTTACTAATGCCGTTTACCTTGGTATTCCTAGAATTTTAGGCTTCTTCTACATTTCTCAGAACAAGGTAATTATTCTGAAAATGGTTAATCAAGGTTGTTTATTTATCAATGAAGAGAGTTAGAAATTAAGCTAAAGGATTTGTCCAGAGTCACATACTGGATACATCTATAACTTTTAAGTTTAATCTTATGAAAGGTATTTCCATTTATAGACATAAGAGGTTTCTCCTTAGTATTAAATTGGATAAGTTGGCAATTTCCCAACTTCTTTTTACTTTATATATGGGATTTTGTTTTTTAGATTATTTTAACCAACTGAGCCACCCAGGCGCCCTGTTTTTTAGATTATTTTAAAGAAGCAGGTTATTTAAGAGTTAAACTAATGACAAGTCGTAGAGATGAACTTAGTTTTAAAACACAGTGAGTAGATGTTTGCTTGGCTGGATTTCTCATTAAAAAAGTATGAGTGTATACTTTGAGTCCTTTTGTATCTTAAAAAAGCATCTGGTTCCCTTTCCCCCATACACATGAATAATAGTTGGAAGCCAGCATAAAGTGAGAAAAGGGCTTGGGTCTAAGCCTTGAATGTCAGTATTTAATGGCTTAGAAGATGAAGATGGATCTGCAAAGGGAACAAGGACAGAAAAGCCTGGGGCAGGAGGAAAGCTGAGAGTGTGTAGCATCTTGAAAAGCCAGTGGGAAGTTGGAAGAGGGAGTGTCAAATGCTGTTGTAAACAGTCAGTGAAATGAGGACTAAAAATGTCCACTGGATTAAGCAACTTGGAGGAAATTATTTTGGTGGGATGGCCAGGCAACAGTGTGGAGCATCAACACGTGTTTTTAAGAAGTTGAACTGCAAAGAGAAGGGAAAGGCAGTAATGGTCGACATCTGAGTGTCTTTAGAAGTTGTACTCCAATTGAAAAGGAGAGGTTGAATATAAAGAAGAAGAGGATAATACTGTAAGGTTCCGGAGAAGACATGTAAGTAGTATAAGATTCCTTTGAAGCATGGGCTTCAAAGCTCTAGTAGAGGGATTTAAGTTAAGTGAGAGCAGAGAGTCCTCTTTTATAACAGAAAGGTATGAGAATAGGATGGGTACAGATGTGGGTGGGTTTGTATGTTTGGAATTAAGATGAAGAAAGACCTGAGTTCTAAAAGAATTTCTTGAGGTGATCTCATTTATTGGTTTGGTTTTTTTCTGTGGTATCTAATTGGCTATTCGTTGTTTCTATTGAAATTTTTAGTTCAATATTTGTTTTTCATTTCCATGTACCTACTTCCAGAGTGCCCCCCCCCCCTTTTTTCTTTAATTGACAGCCTGTAGTTCCAACTCATAATCTCATATCTCCTATCTTGATGGGTCATTTCTAGTTTGGAGATAATGAATATTGAGGCTTGTGCTCCCCTCCCCCTCTCCCTCCCCCATCCCCCCATAACTTCTGAACCTTTAAAAATATATCCTCTTATTTTTCTTTGCTCATTATTACATTTTATTTAGCCTGAGTATTTAAGATTAGCTTTGCCAGAAATTGTTCACTCTGGTTTTCTCTCAGTCCCAGACAAAAAAACAGAGTTAGATTTCTTGCTTTTTTTCCTTTTCTCTTTACCTTTCCTTCTTTTTTGTCCTTTATCTTGGCAGTATAGAAGTTTAGAAAAGTTAGAGTAGGCAGAGGAAGAAATGGCACTTAAGGAATTTTCAGCTTTGTTCTGTGACAATCTTCCCTACTTATCTGCCTTGTGTGTTGTCTTTAAAAAGCCTGTTTTTAGACTTCCATTAACTTCATTTGCAAGTACACAGGACAGGATGTGTAGAATTGCAGTAAAATTCCAGAAACGTACTACCTATTCTCAGCTTTTACTGTTGGAACTAGCTTTGTGACCTTCAGCAAATCATTCTATTTCTTGTGCCTTCTCGTTTGTAAAATAGATTTAGACAGATCATTTCTACATTTTGGCTCTGATGAGTTACACAAGTTAATCAAAATCAAATTTGTAAATATAAATTTGTGTAATCCTTTTTTTAAGAGAGAGAGGAGGGCAGGGGGAGAGGGAGAGAAAGCATCTTAAGCAGGCTCCATGCCCAGCATGGAGCACAAAGCAGGGCTTGATATCACGACCCTGAGATCATGACCTGAGCTGAAATCAAGAGTCGGATGCTTAACTAGCTGCGCCCCCCCCGGCACCCCTGTGTAATCATTTTTTAAAGTAAGGGTCGATGAGAAATTTCAGACTCCAATGAGAGAAAAATTTAGCCTTTTTCTTTTCTCAAATTGGTATAAAGTTTTGTTCATGCATTTATTTGTCATTACCATAGATAACTTTGATGTGGCTGCCTTGGATTATAAAATACAATTTATGAATTACCATGTCTCATAGCTTGGGAAGTTAAAAGTAGATTGTGTACCCTAAATTATCCTTTGCAGAGATACAGCCACAAGGAGTCTGTGTTTTTTCACTGAACCCCCACTCTGCAATATATTGCTTAAATCCTATCGTTCAATAAATGTGCATTTCAGGGGTCAGCTGAGCATTTGTCTTCGTGTTTGACAAAGTCTATTCACGTATAAGCATTAGTGGGCAATGTAGAATATGCTAAACATTTGGTAGCAGTAAAGAGTTTACATCCCACATCCCACTGCAAATGACTTGAATTTTGCCATGTTGTTTACACTGCTTCCTCCTATGCTGCTAGTTAGTGTTCCATTTTTTCCCTCTTCCCCAAGGAGCTCCTAGCGCTCTTGTATATAGTTTTTTCCCCCTCTGGATTCCCCCCAATCTTTAAAATATATTTTCTCACGTTTGTTTTTTTTTTTTTTTTAAAGATTTTATTTATTTATTTGACAGAGATAGTGAGAGAAGGAACACAAGCAGGGGGAGTGGGAGAGGGAGGAGCAGGCCTCCCACGGAGCAGGGAGCCCGATGCGGGGCTTGATCCCAGGACCCTGGGATCATGACCTGAGCCGAAGGCAGACGCTTAACAATTGAGCCACCAAGGCGCCCCTCTCCATATTGTTTACATGTGTATTTTGTCCTCTGTTTATGGAGCCTGGAGGGGTTCTGTATTAGCCTGTGTCCCCATAGGTAAACAGAAAAAAAGACCTTATATCTTTTTACTCCTCAATTTTTTGACTAACTCTTGTTTCTGGGCTAATATGTTGCTTAAGGATCTTACCAGTTGAATATATAGAGCTTTTATTGGGGGGGGTGATTTATAAGCAGATTAAACCAAATAACAAGGTTTAAGACTTTTCTGCTATGACTATGAGATCAGTTTTGCTTAATAAAAGCCAATGGCTGAACTTTAATGAATGACTTCCTGGCTCAGCCTTAGAATTTTTCAATTTAGAAGTTAGTTTGGTTTTCAAAGACAAAAAGTGTTCATCAAAATTTCTGATTATATCAAAGATGAGTTCAGTCTTGTGATTGTCATAGTACTTTGTTTTGAAAAGTTCAGATCAACCGATAGGCTAGTGTTGTGGTGAGATCCATCCGGCATGTGCTCAGAGTAGATCTAAGACAAGGCGAGAACTAGAATTTCTTTCAGAAACTAGCTTAAGCTTTCAAGGGCAAATTGAACCCCTTGGGATTTACTATTTATAGATAGATGCCAATTTAATAATTTGACTACATAATTAGTAGTCCACTTCTGGAAGATGACTATGTAAACATAGTATTTATAAGTAAGTAATTTCTGGTAAGTATTATATTTACATAACCATCTGCTGTATTTATGTAGCTATTGTTGGCTGCTTCACTAGGATTCTACAAATTACTCAGAATCCCAGGAGGTAAGATTTCTGAATTGTCTATTTTCACTATGTGAAAGTCCAATCACAAAATTACTAATTTGTCTTTGATGTATATTTTTCTACTTGCTATGGGCTGGACCTAAATTTTTATCAGATGGTTGACTTGGTTTGTTACATTTTTACATTTCTAATATATATTTTTCAAAAGTTTGGGTTTTGTTTTTAGAAATTTTATCCTGTTTGTCTTCAAAGAATTATTTATTTGGTAGTTTTATATGTATATCTGGAAAATAGCTACTGGACTTTTCTGCAAAAGAAAGTTCCCTGTTAGGTACTATCTGAATCTAGTGTGACTGTATATGTAGGAATGTAATAATAATTAAATAGTTTACTGAGTGCCTTATTTTTGCCTACCTCATTTAAACCTTGAAGCAACATTCAGAGGTAAGTATAAATATGTTCATTGTACAGACGAGGAATGCTAGATTATCAAGCATCTTAACTATATCTCTCTCCTCCCGTTTAGTCTAGCTAAAGGAATTGAGGTACAGAGATGAAGCAAATTGCTGTTGACCTTCAGCAGATGACTTAACTTCACGATGGCTCAGTCATCATCTAGCCATCTAGATGTACCTATCTAGGCATCTCATCTAGTCTTTTTACAGATACACAAATGTCTAGGTTCCAACCCTACCCTGGAAATTCTGATTTGTTAATTGTAATTTTTCAAAAAGTCCACAAATAATTCTTTTGTATATCCATGATCAAGACCATTGCCATAGTAGTAAATGGTGTTTTAGATTCAGACAGGCTTGAATTCGAGTCCTGATTCCTCTAAACTTAACAGTTGAGTAACCTTGGCCAAGTTCTTTAGTCTCACTGAGATTCATCTATAAATTGAAGATATTATTACTGACTTTAGAGGGTTATTGAGAACGAATGATTTAGAATTATTCTTAAACATGGTCTGCTATTAAGGTATCATCATTATGTTACTCCTTTGTCTAATCAAAACACTCTTGTCATAATAATGTATATCAACTTGGTATCTGGTAATCTGATGAATACTACCATAAGGAATAATGATGGCTAGTTTTCATTATTTACCTTCATTAGTGGAATTGTCATAAGGGACAGAGGAGTAAGCAAGAGATTGTTTTATCACACCCATCAGCCAGACTTCTCTCTTGTGTATTAGTTTGGTCCTGGTAGGAAAAGAAGAGGGAAAAGGTTACTGGGACACTGGGACCTTCCTAAGGAGTTTTTCTTAAACCTTTCTCTCCCAACTTCTCAAAGCTTAGAATCACTAGCATCATCAATCCCTTAGTCTCATAACTGCATCCTGATTTACCTAGGTACTTTTACCTACCCCCTATTTTGCTTCCCCATTTTACCTCCATTAAATTTAATTCTAGCCTTCTTTTGGATTGGTTTGAGTTCAGTTGTGACTTAATTTGATGACTTGGACCCTACTTCTCTACATTCCTAGGCTATTACTCAAGTAAAGGTCAACCTAAATTCTAACCGACTTTGCCCCTTGTGGGCCCATTTCAGACTAGAGTTTTTAGCTTTTGATTATTGGGAAAGGATTAGATTAGCTAATCCTTGTCCACATGCCTTGTCCACATGGCTTTTCCTAGACCCTCCAGTCTCCTTTACTGTTTATATCTAATGGTCATAAAGTATACTACTAATGATATATGTTATTACTGCTAAATTAATAGAACATCAGTAGATCACAGTAGGTTGATTTTGTTATATATAACAAGCTTTGTTGTATGTATGTATAATTGCTTTGCAACTTGACCATTGAGGTTGTACTCCTTATGATAATTTAATAACTTAATAGCTTTATCAGAGACTGAAAAAGCTATGGAAAAAGTAGAATTTGAACTAGACTTTAAAAGATGGATATACATTTTTCTATAAGTAGGGAGGAGGGGCAAGGGATTCCAGTTAAGGAGACTGACATGAGCAAAGGCTTAAAGGAATGAGTATACAAATTCGGATCTTTGTGAGTAGATAATTTTTTTTACTTTTTCAGAGTGTTCATGTAGTAGGAATAAAACTATAGGTAGTTCAGAATAAAAATGGAAAATCCTAAAAGTTCAACCAAGATGTTTGAATTAGTAGGCTTTTGGTATGTTGTGAATTCATTTGGCTTTTTCTTGATTAACATACACATACAATTTAGGTCTGAGATTCCCTAAGAGATTCACATATTCACTGCATCCTTAAACACTTGGCCTGGTTCATGTAAGCTGATGACCACTGCCAGTCTCCTTTCTACCTCAAGTGGTTGTGCCTGGCGGGGCAGTGTCAGGTCAGCTACTTTTATCCTGATGCTTTAGTTCTCTCTGCCTGTTGTCCCCAATTCTTTCTTGTTAATCTCTAGGTTCCTGGTCCGCAACACAATGAGTGTCTGCTTATAAAGTTGTGATTTCTTATTTAAAGCTTTCTTTATATTTTCTTCACTCTTAAAAAGGTTGTTGGATATGTATTTTGTATATAAGATAGTTATTAACTTTCCTGTTTCTCTTCCTTTGCAGACCTAGAATATCAAGACATAATGGGAGCATTTTTAGACAAGCCAAAGATGGAAAAACATAATGCCCAGGGGCAGGGTAATGGGTTGCGATATGGGCTAAGCAGCATGCAAGGTTGGCGAGTTGAAATGGAGGATGCACATACGGCTGTGATCGGTTTGCCAAGTGGACTTGAAACATGGTCATTCTTTGCTGTGTATGACGGGCATGCTGGTTCTCAGGTTGCCAAATACTGCTGTGAGCATTTGTTAGATCACATCACCAATAACCAGGATTTTAAAGGGTCTGCAGGAGCACCTTCTGTGGAAAATGTAAAGAATGGAATCAGAACAGGTTTTCTGGAGATTGATGAACACATGAGAGTTATGTCAGAGAAGAAACATGGTGCAGATAGAAGTGGGTCAACAGCTGTGGGTGTCTTAATTTCTCCTCAACATACTTATTTCATTAACTGTGGAGACTCGAGAGGTTTACTTTGTAGAAACAGGAAAGTTCACTTCTTCACACAAGATCACAAACCAAGTAATCCGCTGGAAAAAGAACGAATTCAGAATGCAGGTGGTTCTGTAATGATTCAGCGTGTGAATGGCTCTCTGGCTGTATCGAGGGCCCTTGGGGACTTTGATTACAAATGTGTCCATGGAAAAGGTCCTACAGAGCAGCTTGTCTCACCAGAGCCTGAAGTCCATGATATTGAAAGATCTGAAGAAGATGATCAGTTCATTATCCTTGCATGTGATGGTATTTGGGATGTTATGGGAAATGAAGAGCTCTGTGATTTTGTAAGATCCAGACTTGAAGTCACTGATGACCTTGAGAAAGTTTGCAATGAAGTAGTCGACACCTGTTTGTATAAGGTAGTTAGATTTTCTTTTAAAAGATAAAAATGGTTGTATGTCATCTTAACTATTACTCTAGTATTTAATCATTTTAGAAACTAGTTCTCAGAAATAAGTTCTTGGCACAAAACTGCAGGATACTCTTTACCAATTAGGAAAATTTAGGAACATTTTTTAGAAATAAATTACCCAATTACCAAATATGCAAGAATTATAATCTAAATGGTCTTTTAGTAACCATGACTACCTCAGCTTTTTAATATTGTGGAAGATTATCAAAGGCAAAAAGAGTGCATGTCTTAAAAGGAAAGGCATGGGGGAGGGTTAGGCCTTTGTGTCTAATAAATGAAAAGCATTTTAGAATTTTAATATTTTATTTTTATCATGTGATATCTCCATACAATCATGGAAGTACTGTGAGACTATAGTCTAATGAATATGTAGCACCAACAAAGAGAATTTAGTGATCACTTGGTATGATGTAATAAAAATAGCCTTGAACATGGAGTCAGAAGAACGTGGTATGAGACTGAGTATGACTTCAGGTAAGCTATTTAAGCTGTCTGGAAAATCAGTTTCTTTAACTGTGAAAAAGGTAAGAGATATTATCACCCTATCTCATGGGGTTGTTGGGATGATCAAAGGTGTTCATATATGTAGATGAGCCAGCTCAGCCCTTTTATTTTACAGACGAGGAAGCTGAAGCAAGAGTAAGCCGACTGAAGAGGCAGGCCTTGAGTCAGGCTTACCTGGGTTACTTTTACAGTCTCGGACAAATTGTTTGACCTCTCTCAGCTATTGAGTGGAGATAGTAGCTAACTCATAGGACTGATGAGGAATTAAATTTTTTGTCTGTAATGTTCATTAATTCTTTGGGTTTTTTCTTCTTCTCTAACAAATGTTGATTTTATAAAACTCTTCTGAGACTACATATTTGATTTTCTTTTAACGTGCAGAAATAGAAAGTCATCTTAATGTTCTTTGTAGTTTTATAAGCATACTGCCAGCTCTACTTAAAATCTTAATTAAAATCTGATCATACTTAGAAATCAGGTTTATGTAACATCCAACACAAATCAAGTTTATGTAACATCCAGCACATAGGTTTTAAAAAAAAACAATAGAGCAATAACTTAATAGTTCACACTATTGATTTCTGAATTTGAGTAGAGCTGTGAACAGTGACGCATGTGCTCTTTGTCCCTTTTAGTATGCATAAAAGTAGTATCTATTTGTTGGTCTTATTCTGTTGCTCTTGAGAATTAAATAGTTGTTGGCTAGATTAAAAGCTGTTTTCTTGGAGAGAATTGTCACATTCAGACACTAGTAAATTATGACTCAGCTAATACTTTATCTTGTCTGCATTCTCCATTTAAAAAATTATTCCGTACCCTATCGTTTGCCACATTTTATACTGTTTTTCTCCAAGATTCTTTTTAATATTAAACTTTGTATGGTTTGCTTAAACTAATGGTATAAGGTCAGTTTTCCCATATTGAGGAATCAAATATTTAAAATGTAAAAGTTAACTCCAGTTCCTAATAGGGAGGGGAATATGAGGAGGCTAACATTGATTCAAGTATTTTAATTATAGCATTTTGAATACCTAGGTGTCTTTTTAAAAATGAATGTACTTCCTAAAAGTTAAGCCATTTTTTTAAATTATGAAAGTTAAAAAACTGGTTTATAAATTATATATATTTAGTGTTTTACTACTAATTCCATGTTTCTGTTTATTATGAAGCAAAGTAGTTAGCCCCCAAATTTATTATAATTTATTTTAAATATAAATTTGTCGAGTATACATGTAACTATAGGTCAAATCCCCTAGAATTTTCTGTTTTGTTGATTGTGTGTGTGTGTGTGTGTGCATGCATGTATGTATGTATATTTGTGTTCGGTATCTTCAAATTAAGTAGGCTGCCAGTAAATGTTCAGAAATATTTTTGTTTTATAGCATTTTAAAAAAATGATCGTTTGCAGTGGAGGTTAGCCTGTAGTGCTTCTCCCGTCTTTTGGAGTGTTGGTTATACTGGATGCCATATACACTGTATGTGCATGGGGAGGGGGGTGCCTCTCCACATATGCATATTTTTTCTCCTTTAAAACAATTTATATATTTTTTACTGGAACAAGTATATTTAAGATTGTCATGGCTGTAAAAGTTTTCAAGGCTTTAAAGAGCAAAAAGAAAGCATAATATTTCTCAAACTTTTTTCTTCCCAGGGAAGTCGAGACAACATGAGTGTGATATTGATCTGTTTTCCAAATGCACCCAAAGTATCACCAGAAGCAGTGAAGAAGGAGGCAGAATTGGACAAGTACCTGGAAAGCAGAGTAGAAGGTGGATCATTTAACAAAAAATAAGTAGCTTTATTAAAGAAAAACCTCAACACAATCAAAATATTTTAGCTTTTAGATCTTTACATGCCTTTGACATCTAGTGTTTAGTGTACAAAAGTGGGAAAGGGCATTTCTGTAGTAACTGTTCAGATGTTTTTGATTGTCCTATTACAGTTATATTAGAAATAACTAGTGTGACCCTGTACATTCTGTTCAGGATACTTTGTTTAAAAAGGCTAAAAAGTGTTTGTATGCTTTAAAATTCTTGATGAATTCACTGGCATGAGTAGTTTTATGCCAGGAAAGTCTGATTTGTGGTTTATTTAATTATAAACAGATTATTTATGATGGTGATAATTTGAATACCATCTTTCTGTGTAAAGCTATGTATATGAATTTAAGGTCTTTAGGATTTTTTTTTTAATAACTTGAAGATCACAGCCTGGTTATTAGCAACTTTCATGTGCCACAGCTTTTTAAAAAATTTATTTTAAACTGTTTCAAGGCTTCTTGCCTAAGCCATAAACTTCCTCACTGAGACAACATAGACCTGAATAGAAGATATACCAAGTTTCTACTTGGTAGAAATATAAATGCTGAATAAAAGGAAGAAATGAGTTGGGAATTTCAGGAATATATTTGTCATAATTCTGCAAATTACTTGGAGACAATTAGAAAGATGTTTGTAACTCTCAAGTGTAATGCCTTTAAATATCTGGAAAAATACAAGCGACCTTTTATGAAGCTGCTGCTTTAAATGCTAAGTCTCCCCAGAGAATTCCATTTGGTTGCATATATGCAATAAGCATGTAGATTATGCAGTTTCTTTTAAGCAGAAAAACTTGACATGCCTATGATAGCGTTAAAATGCATTTTGGGCTCCTAATGTCATGAATTTGCACATTAAAGATCTAATAGTGTGTAAGCATTGACCTACACACTATTATATCCTGCTATGCCCTGCATTATTAAAATTAATATGCACTTTAATTTTGTTTTCTCCGTTTTTACTGTTTGATATCAATTATGATCAGTCTGCTATTAGAATCATGATTGGTTTTGATTTTCAGTACTATCTAGAGCTGCTATTTTGTTTTTATTGCTCTCCCCCACTTGATAGTGCTATATCTAGTATGTGTATGTACTATTTAGTATTTCATTCATTGGACATACTATTCACTGAGTTTGTTTTCTTACTATTACCCAAGGCTCTTGGAATTTTTATATTTTAAATGAATCATTTTGATATGTTATTTATATATAATACAGTAAAATAAAATATTTAGAATGCTACCAAGTCATGCCACATTGGTTCAAACTGCTGGCTTAGTGGAAAAATGAAACAGTAAGAATATGTATTGGGATAAATTGGTATGTGATTTATTGGCACTTTAAAGTAATTTGGGTGTACATGTTTTCTTACTGATTTAAAGAATAAGTACTTTAGTTTTATTTACTGTGAAACAGGATCATATTTTAGAAATGAATTACAACTTTGTCTTTAGTGTACACTCTTTAAGTTTTTGGTGCAATTCTAAATAATTGCTTTAGATACATAATTTTATGTTACAATATTAAGTTTTATATTGCTTTTTATCAAGGAAGAATTGCTACCTGAATAGAGTTTACATCAGTACTCAATATTTTTGATATGTTGAAATATACTTGTATCATTCAATTTGAGATTATTATGTCACAAATCAAATTTCATATTCTTTACTGAGGTAGGTTTGATAAGACTGCAACTAGAAAATAAATAATTACATTAATTAAAATTGCTACTATATTTTAAAACATAGAATGTAACTATTTACATTGCAAAAGTTGTTCTAAGTAAAAAATACTGCATTCAGCTTCCAAAACAGGCACTGAATATTTTTTTCTTTCTTTTCTTTCTTTCTTTGTTTAAATGCATGTCTTCAAAATTGCTGTGATCTACTAAACCTCATTTTATTTGCTTTGAATACTTTTGGCTTCTCTGTCCACACCATACAAAAGAGGAAAGGCTTTTCAGCTCTCCCATTACCTGTGCCCTTCTAAATACGTGACTGTCTAGGGTTGTGATAAAAAGACTCAGCTCATAATTTAAACTACATCACTTAAGGTTGTGGTCCTTCTAAGCCAATTTAAGATTGTACTTGTACATATATACTTTTTAAATCTTTTCTGTTGACTGCCCAAGCTTTAAAGTTGCTAATTTGGAGATAACTGATAGGATGCCTCAGACTTGGTGTGGAGGGGAGTAGGGAAGAGCAGAATGTGTTTATATATGAGTATGGGAAACAGATCTTCTATACATATATTCTTTAGTAAAAGCATTCAGCCTTTTTACAATTCTAATTAATGTATAGTTCAAGAGCAATTAAAGGAATATTTCATAAAATTCATCTTGTTTTCCTTTTTAAAAGCAGAAGAAGCAATGCTAGTGTAGTATTAATGGTAAGACAGTTTAAATGTGTTGTCCCGTGTGGAATAAGAGATATTAACTGTTTTTAAAGCCTTACATTAATTTTTTAAAAGAATTTGTCTTCCTGTAATTTTCTTCACAATTAAAATACCCTAATATATATTTTAATAAAGGAGATGTAAGATACATCAAATATAGATGAATCAAGGTAATGTTTTTTAGACCTGAAACTATCATTGATTGAATTTATCATCAGTGTTCATTTCTATTGTATTTAGTCATCTATCCAATAATTGTATTGGCTTAGCAGAGACTGTATGTTAAGTGTTTTACAGCTTTAGATTGTGAAATTGTGCAGCTTAGGTAAACATCAAAACCCTTTATTTTTGTACAGCAGATTTCCAGCATTAGAACCATGTAGAATACTAGATGTTAAAGATTATACAATAAAGGAACTTGGCAAACCAAATCTGAGATCCTTGCTTTTTGTTCAGATTTAAGACTGGTTAAAAAAAAAAAAAAGCAAAAAAAGAATACATGGTAAAATTTGGCCTTAATTCCAAAAGGACAATTTGAGCCATTTAAAGAAATATGGGTAGCACTGTCTGTCTTTTAATATATGGCTTTAATGAGGAATTGATATTTTGAGACTTGATCGAAGGATGGAAGATCTTTATATGCATTGTAATTTTCAAAGGTATTTATAAATTGAGAACTAGAATGACAGTTTTCTTGCCCTAATGATGACAAAGAGAATTTCTTACATTTAAAAACATTTAAAAACAGAAAATTGAGCAAAACTTGAACTTTTAAATTACAAATACCTTTGGTATGATCTTGCATTTAGAATAAATATGCTAAAACTCCACGTGAAGACTTCTTGTACTTGATAGTTTGAGAATTCTTTAAGTTGGTTGTATATAATTGTTGCTCTTCTGTGGTATGAATAACAGTATGCGTCTACATGGCAACACTGCAGCTCATATCACTATACCCATTTAGTAACTGGATGTTTTGAAATTAACAATTTTAAGTGCAGTTGTATGGTTTATCAAATTTTTTCTTTGTAAAAATTTATCATGAAATTTAGATTTTTTTTCCACTCCATATGCCCTGTTCAAATGACCAACTGAGGAAATGGTATTATATATCTATTTACTGCTTAAAGATACTTCAGACAAAAATTAGGCTGTGAGTGGTAATCTGCACATGCTACTTAATCTCACTTTGCAAGTATAAACATATGTAAAAATGATTTGGGTTCATATATAATCAAAAAATTCCCTTATGTTTAAAGAGTTTTTTTCCTTTCAAATTTTGAGATTGGTTATTTTTTTAAAAAAAACCTGTGCAAAATTCAGGAAACATGTTTCTAGTCTAAAGAGAGGAGTTGACCTCCTCAGAAGTAACTAGTTGGCATCTTAAGAATATTCTCATTTGTATACCCATATCCTTGATCATATAGTACATTGATTTTAACATGAAATTTTTTTCACATTTTTGTCTTGTTTATTTTCATTCTTCGAAGTTAATCTGGAAAGTATCTCATTTTTGTGTGTCATTTTGTGCATCCCTTTGTCATAAATTTTCAAAAGTCAACTTGATTTTTTTTTCTAATACCAGCTTAGAAAATCTCAGATGTGGTAAATGCCATCTTTAAAAACCTAAGTTATCTTTGTTTCAGTTTTTTTTTTTTAATTAAATTTGGACAACACTTACAAAAAAAGTACTTCTGATTCCCAGAAATCATAAAGAAGCAGGGGGAAGGCGTCCCTGACTTAGTCCATGTGATGCGCACATTAGCAAGTGAGAACATCCCCAGCCTCCCACCAGGGGGTGAATTGGCAAGCAAGTAAGTTACATTCTGCATACTCTTAAAATTTATCTCCGCACATAAAAATGTTAGGTGTTCATTGATCAGATGTGTATTTACCTAATTTCTAAAGTGATGCAGTTATCTGTATGTTCAAAATGTTTAGCCTGTGATTCAGTATTTTTCATTATTAATGATACATGATGCATGTTTTAGAATAGGTGTCAGAATGTCATTATGTGTAACTAATTATACTGAAGGCTGTCTTTAGTGAAGGCTTGGGTTATAGGATAAGTATATAGTGAAATTTTTTTGTGTGAAATAATTTTTTAAGCTAAATTATGTAGCACTACAGAATTCTAATTGTCATTTTTATTGCTACTATTTTAATTTGATTTTGTCAATCCCTGGATAATTTAGCACCCCAGGGATGAGCATCTTTCCCTTCCTCCATCTAGGCCATTTTTTTCTATCTCTTGATTTTCCCAGTGTCTTTGATTTTTGATACCTGGTTGGTTGGATTTTGTAACGAGGGAATATAATATAGGAGGATGCATTTCTTGCCTTTTTCTGTGTGCATTTCAGTTCATAGAACTGGACTAATTTGTGTCAGATATTAAGCTTACATCTTTATAAACTAAAGTGGAGACTTTAAGAAATTTTATAATTCAAACATTTTTACCTCCGATATCTGTATAATGGACCTACAAAGATATATTGATAATTTCCTTGATTCTCTACTGTGTTGTGTAAATGTAACCATGTTCTTTATAATCATTTCTCTAAATAGTAATTGTTAAAATTCCTATTTGAAGCTTGGAAACCTTTTCTTCCAATATGACTTTCTGTGAAATGACTGTCTGTGAAATTGCTTCAAATCAATTTTGGAAGTAGGGAAGGCTATAACTTATAAATACCACTACAGATTGTTTAACAAAATGTTATTCAGAAAGTCCTAGACTTGGCAAGGAAATGTCATATTCGACATTTTAGCTTTAATAGAGTTTTTTAAAGGGGCATTACAAAAAGCAGAAATTTAAATGTAAAATTTATCTAAATTATTTTACCGCAACAGATGTTGAAGTTACTTCTACTTCAAAACTAACATTCAACTCTTAAGCAGGATATATATTAGTATTTTTATCTTAAAACTGCATTGTCATTGCTGACTCATAACCACATAAGCCAGTTCAAATGAAGTAGACCATATATAGACTGATTTTTTTTTTTTTTTGTACCATGTCTTTTAGTCTTCTATTAATTGGGTTGGTGGAATGTTAACATTTTAGAGTAAATTCCCCTCTAGTTTAACATAGGGGCTCAAATACCTTAAAGTGAGGATCACTTATTGACAGTAAGAAATAGAATTAAAATAATTTCTAAGTATAAGGTAATCTTTGACATTTTAATGAGCACCTAACTATGAATTGTTAAAGTTTTGTGCTCTAAAGAATTAACTTTCTGCATTTTTTTAAATTTAGGCGGAATGTAATTGAAGCCGTTTACAATAGACTGAATCCTTACAAAAATGATGACACTGTAAGTAACATTTTGGCTCCATCTGCTTTCCCTTCCACTTCATTCTAAATGCATATCCTTCCTACCTGTTTTTGCAGAGCTGTTCACTGCACGCATTCTCTTACACACACCCCTGATTGATTGCTCTGAACTCTGGCTGCACCACAGTTCTAGTGATTGAGGACATAATCATGGTGAGTGGCCACCTCTTGAAAAAGAAGAAAGTCCCTTTGAATTATTCTTGGTTTTTTAAGTCTCTGCAAGCAATCAGCTTCAGAAGGTTTGCCTCCACTAAATGATTTTTTGAAGTTGGAAATAATACCTCTGCTCAGAATTCTAAATTCTGAGTTTTGTAAGCAGCTGCAACAGAACTTCAGAATGCTCAGCTCCACTAAGTAGTTTTTGTTTGGAAATACCTTTGCTGAGAACCCTGAAATATATACTTCATTTAAATACTAAAGTAGAGAATTCTACTTATATAAAAAGACATTAGAATGTCCTATTCACCACTTAAATTTCTTGTTACAATTCTGTTGTAGTATGGTGTTTACAGAAAAGTGGTGACTTAAAATCATTTGGGCACAGCTCTGAGATATATATTGCATTATGAAGCCTCCTCAAATCTCATATTACCTGAAGCCTTAATATCTTCTTATGTAATAAAAGTAGTGTTCTGAAGATAAATTGGGTTTTAATTGAAGAAAATAAAAATTTTTTAGTAATTATACTGATTTAGAAATACATTTGGTCAACCTCATGGTAAAATTGTATTTCAAATATTTTATTCCAAAACAAAACAAAGGGTTAACAATTTTTTGAGCAGATAGAATACTGATATTACATATACACACAAACACATACACTTTAAAAAGCACTTGTAGTCCAAATGTCAACTTTATAAAACCTTACCTTTCCGCATTATCCAGAAAGTAATGTTTGTTGGCACCTCAGCTTTAATGTAGTTCCTTGTTCTGTTCTGTTTCCTTTTATAAAGGACTCTACATCAACTGATGACATGTGGTAAAACTGCTCATCTAGCCATGGAGTTTACCTTCACCTCCAAAGGAGAGTACAGCTCAACTTCCTTGAACCTTTTAAACATCCATCCTCAACTTTAAAGAAGGCCATCTGACGTGGGTGAGAGTGGGCCACACCGGAGAACTCAGCAGTACAACAGCTAGCCCAGGACTGAATTTTTTTTTTTTTTTTGTAAATTTGAGACTTAATGTAAACATGATTTCAAACCATAATTCATGTTGTAAATCAGACTCCAGCAATTTTTGTTGTATGATTTTGTTTTTTGTAAAGTGTAATTGTCCTTGTACAAAATGCTCATATTTAATTATGAACTGCTTTAAATCACTATCAAAGTTACAAAAAATGTTTGGCTTGTTGTGTGATGCAACAGATATATAGTCCTTTGAAGTCATGTTGTGCTTGGACTTGGGGTCGGGACAGGGAGAGTAGCAGCCATGCCAGCTAGACGCTCAAATGTGCTCACAATTATGGAGAATAATTCCAAAATCTTACAAAGCTGAACATCCAGGGAGTTAACCGAAAACTATCTTGGCAGTGGGGTTGGCACTGTTGATAAAGCTGGTCCCTTCATTTAACTGTCTTTTAGGTTGTTCTCGCCTTGTTGCCAGGAGTATTGCTGGTAATACAGTATATTCATAAGAATATCAATCTTGGGGCTAAAATGCCTTGATTCTTTGCACCTCTTTTACAAGTCCTTACGTTGAATTACTAATTGATAAGCAGCAGCTTCCTGCAGATAGGAGACTGCCACGTTTTTGCTATCATGATTGGCTGGGCCTGCTGCCATTCCTAGTAAGGTATTCTGATTCCATTTTATCAATAAAGCTTGATTTAACAAACAAGAAATTTAATCATGTATGTGTAATTCCTCCTTTACCCCACCCTTATAAAACACCATGCCATTGTAAATGAGAAGTTTCTCATGGGGAAAGATGCTAGTCTCTTTTAATTGGGAAATACTGTTACTTAAGGCACAGATGAAACTGTTTCCCTTCCATTAGAAAGACTACAAGATTTAAGTCTGTGTTGTTTCTTAATGTGTTTTTTAATGGAGTTCTTTCTGGCTGCTTATTTTTCATTAAGATGTGGATCAGCTTGAATTTGCCTACTGTTTAATTAAAATAATTGTCAGAGCTTGACAATCTAACACTCTATAGTAGGGGTGTGTGTGTGCGTGTGTGTGTGTGTGAGCGTGTGTTTGCCTGTGGTTCTTAATTGGCCCATGTCTTTAGAATCCAAGTAGTTCAGATGTATTTGTGATTTGAAATATAGCATGTTGCTAATATTTAGCTGTTGGCCTTTAAAAATAACTTTCAAAGCTTAAAGAATTGTAGATATAAAAATACCTAATTTAATTTAGGCTTAAATTCTTCTGATTAAGCATGTGAAAGTAAGTTTTTAAATCTGTCACGCAGAAAAGACTACTGTTTTGTGCCCTTCTGTATTTTTGTCTGTCTAGGTTGGATATTGTATTTATTGCCGTGTAATTTAATCATTCAGTAGGCAGATTCCCCACTAGAAAACTATGAACGTATAAGATTACAATACAACATTGAATACAAAATCGAAACTCTGTGTATAAAAGGTAGTATAATCAGTTTTGTTATATTTGTTTTTTTCCCTAACTTGGAAATATACATATTTGTATATATAGCCTTAAAACTAATGTAAAGTTAGGGGAGTAGTGGGCAAAGTAATGTGAAATGTCTCAGATTTAAGTAGTTACATACCAGCAAAACCTTTCCATTATCCCTCTTATTTGTGAGGCGATTCAATGTAATTTAATTGTATTTAATTTATAACTCAATCCAGCATGAATGAAGAAAAACAAGTACTATTTATATTTAGAAATTCGTAACAGTTGGAATTACAGAACCAATTCCAAACTTACAAATAAATGCTCGGTGTCTAAATCTGTGGTAGAGTGCGAAGTATGACGATGTTCAATTCTGGCTTTGCGGGCAGCTCCACGTGCGGTCCGCGGATGGCGGCGCTTCTCGTGTAGAGTGAGTCCTAGACCTACTAGCGCTGAAAACGAAATTCCTAGTGTAAGAAGCCAGCTCCTTAATATTTAAAGTAGACTGAATCTTTTAGTTCTAGAAATTTCAAAACCTTGAATTAGACTTTGAGATGCAAAATTGTAAGTCATGAGTAAAAATATGTGATGGAACGCTATATTTCAAACCATAACAGCATATTTAGGGTTGTTTTTTATTTGAGACTTTTTAAATAGAAAAGAAGAGGTTAAGATATTCCTTGTTAAAATTAGTACTGAAATGAAGCTTGGAAGTGAGAGAAAACTACTAAGTACTCTCTGAGAAGACTAAATCTTTTCCGCATGAGTCAGCATTGCCATACTATATATAATTTTTCATTGTAAAAAAGGAAGTATACATTATAATAGCAGACTGTGTGTGTTCTTGATTCCTGGGGGTAAGGGTGGGGGTGGGAACCAACCACACTTTTAAAAGGCACTTTTGCACCTCTGTTGTGCACATCATTTTTGTACCACTTAAGTTCTTACCCTCCCAACCCCCTTTTGTGTGCTAATTATAGCATCTCAGGGCAATGCCTCAAAATTTTTTGATGTGTTGTATGTTACTTTCTTTGGAGGGTGGAAGTTCTTGTATGATGGTAATATACCATTCAAAATGTACTTTCATTTAAGTGTTTTAATAGGATGAACTCAATTTGCTGCTTTTAATAGGAAATTCATTTTGTGTAGCAGACTCTTGTTACCCTAACATTAAAAATTTCACCGATCTCTTACTGTTTTAGCAAGGTAAGCTCTCTTAATTTCCACTTTCTTAAGGAATATACTTTTACAGATAACAGAAACAGTGCTCAATATTAGAATTAACTTTGAAAAATCCAAGTGGTATTTTTCTTATTTAGCTTTAGAACTATTTCAAACATTTGTAATTGTAATGCTTGCTCCTAGAGTACTATGCAATTAGCATGCTGCTCCGCCCACGCATTTGTTCACCACGTCAAGAAATTTGGATTAAAGACTAAATCAAGTATGTAATTCAAATAATCTGAATTATACTAGCACTTTTAGTGACCATCCATTTGACCACATGTCAATTCTGCTAATAATCCAGGTTTCCCACAAAATGTATTGAGTGTTACCTGCAAAACACTGTTCTAGGCCCAAGTACCTTGGAACTATAAAGACATGAATAGGTCCTTGCCCTCAAGGAGTTTACATTTGAGTACAATTTATAATCTAATGTATGTTAATATTGTAACTGAATCACTCATCCAGAAAAATAGTTACAGTCCCCCTACTGTCTGCCAGATAATTGTCCTGAACAAGGCAGGTCTCTGCCCTAAAGAGCTCCTTTGTACTACCATTATTCATTTGAAAATGCTCCTGTTTACTTTCTTCTCCCCAAAGTTAAAAATCTCATTCAGAAGAAAATTTTGCTCAGCATAGTAATAAAATTGGACTGAGGAGGCTCAACTCTATTCAGTATGCTTGACTACCTTTAACAAATGGCCTTTATTTACTCTTCCTGCCGACAGCAGCCAGTCAGAGAAATAGGTCATGGATTTCTTAGATTCTCCAACCTTGGAAATACTGGTTGAGTTTGAGCTTAAGGCATTTAAAAAAAAAAAAATATATATATATATATAGCTAAATTTATCTTATTTAAGAGAAAAATCTGTTTTTTGAAAACACACTGCCAGTGTTAATAATTTTATCCAAATGATTACTATGTGTTTTAATTTTTAAAAATAATTTCACTGCCCATCTTTATTGGACAAATTCATATGGGAATTCAATTTGTGATTTCTGAAAGAACTGACAAAATTGGTTACAGGTTTTCTGTTTTCATTTTGAATTTCATGGTGTATCGTTTTAATTCATAAAGTTTGAATTAGAGGTGTAAGCCTATGTTTTGTTATTTGTACAGTATTATGTTAGGATTTGGTAGTAGAAAATATGTAAATATTTCAGTACATAGATGTTTCTCTTTTGAGGTTTTTCTTTGAAGGAATCTTAAAGAGTTTCATACCTTTGCTTGCAGGTATTGCTAGTGAGATGACCATTTTGTAATTGAGTCTTCTAATTAGTTTTTCTTTTAGTCATGAGGATGACTTCTCTGTAGTTTAAAACTTTAGAAGCCTAATTTCACTTTATTTCCTTCAATAATGTGCCATGAGTTTGGATTGTATTTTTAAATTATACATTACTTTAGAATATGCTTGAAATATTTAAGAATACATTTTCTAAATGTTGGGAGTAAAATACTGTATTGTTTTGTTGGTCAGAATAATAAGTCTCAAGTGTTAGTTATTACTGAAATCAAGATGCCATACAGAATTGATGAGAGGTATTTGGTTCCACTTTGTTGTCAAATGAACATTTCTACTTCTGTTCACCTTCACGCAGATTCTTTCCCTTTTGCCTGCTTTATATATTAACCTAGGGGCCTCTACTCTCGTGTTTTCCTGATTATATTACCAGCAGGTAGAAGTGCACCAACTAGAAAAACTCAGATATATTTATATTGTAGTTGACAACATATTAGATGGGGGAAAATGTTGTTTGAATTGATATAACAAAGAAGTGACTTTTCCCCCCCCCTTCATGCAGCACGAAATGTTGCTTGATTTCCTCTACTGCCCTCTTGGTGATGGTTCTCTCTGTCTCTCTTTCAGCAGGCCAGTTCTGTTTTCTTGGGTGCATTACCTCACCAAGGCCAATTAACACTATATAAAAGTGGGCCAAAAATAAGAAAACTTGGGAGACGGAAGGGTGGGTAGATGCCAGTGAGGAAGACAGAGAGGATTGCTCTTAATTATTTTAAATGCCATTGGAAGGTCTTCCTTGAGCCTAGCTGTATATTATTAACTGTTGCATCACATAAACCAGCAAGAACCAACCTTTGCTTCTTCAGATCATTTGATTTTTTCCAGCAAGGGAGATAATGGTAAAAATTACTGCTGCTTAAACTTAACTGAGAAAAATAAATGCAATGTTTATTCACCACAAAACCCAATCCTTCTGTTCTTTTAATTGCTCCAAAGCTCAGTTTTCTGTTAGCTTTCTTATTGAATTAAATGTTTAGAAAGATTTAATGTTTTTCCTTTCTTTTATATAGTCCTCCTGATCCAGTAAAGGACATTTAGTAACATTTGTGTTTGTATGGTACTATCTGAAGATTTGTATAGGAGATTGGGTAGCTGCAGAACAAAATTAGTAAAAATTAGGTACAGTGAGTGGTACAAATTCATTTTAGCAGTGGTTCTTAATTTTTTAGGTTCCCAGGCCCTTTGAAATTGATGAATCCTAGGAACTTCCTTACACAGGAAAATTCATATAATGTACATAACTCCCCAAAGTTTACAATATTGCATTGGTTCGTCAGCCTTTTTCCTGCAAAGCCCATAAAAATTTCAAGGGCATCAAAATAATTTGAGTCTATATTTTAAGGAAGTGTTTAACTTTTTTAAAAGATAAAAGAGGTGGATGGGACCCTAGGCTAGAACCTGATACGAAAATATCCTTTTTAAAGATGGTATTTTGGGGGGAAGCAAGTAATTAAAGGTGAATAGAGTATTTGGACTAGTTTTGGAGGATAACATCACTCTAAGTTTGCCACTTGAAACAACAGAAAAGAGGTAAAAAATGGAAATTGAAAGTTTGAAATGTTTCTGACCTGCATAGTGCAAATACAGTATATTCACAACACGTTTAACTGTCAGATCTCACTCAGGTTTTGAGCTCCCTAGTCTTAGAGTTCATCAAACGTGTAATTCACTTCAGATTCTAAGGAATTGGGTATTTACTTACTGATACAGAATGTTAAAATAGGATGTAACATACAGCCATTAATGTATAGAATTAATGGGATATCTACTAAAATATAACCACCATGAAAAAATTTATTAGCTTGTTGCATTTGTTGCCAAAATAAGTTACAGCTTATTTAATTCCCATTTGTGGGAATTTTGAAACACAGAAACCATTGTCTTACTTGGTTAGCCATTGATTAAGACAACAGCGTATGTGCAGGAAAATACCTTGTTTGTAGTAATACGCCCAAATAGTAGTTGGTTTCACTCTTGAAATGATTTTTTTTCACTTAATTTGTATAAATGTTATGAGTGGAGAGACCATGTACATGTTAAAGCATGTTGCATTATATAAATACATTCATTTTTTAAATCTATAAATGTAAAACTAATACAACTGCAGAAATATTTTTCCTAAACAGTGTATAACAAAATTCTCCACAGTTAACTCACCCACTGTTTGCCGTTTATGTGATCCAAACTTTAAAGAAATTCCATAAATGTATATTTTGTATTATGTACCATTTTCCTGGTCCAAAGAAAACATGTGGATTCAGTTCTAACTTTAAGAATGTACTTTTGTTTTTAAGTCTGTTGAAGAAATTGCATTCGGCCTGTGAATGATTGCAGATTGTATGTGAGATGAAAAGTAGAAATAATTTCTAGTTTGCAAAATTGGTGCCACTAAATAAACAGGCAATTGCATAATGTGTGTGTGTGTTTATGATTGTTCGATACTGCAGGCAGCATTTTTGTTCTGCCTAGAAACATGGGAGTTTTGAAGTTAGTTATTAGGATACCTTAAGAGAATTGTTGTTCAACTCAATTTGGTTCATTGGCTAAGGAAGATAGAACTGATAGCCATAATTTGAACTGGACTTGTCCCTTCTTGACTTTAGGAAGATTACTGAAAGCAAGTAAGTTTGAATTGATGGTTATTTTCATAAAAACATTCCAGAAACGAAGAAGCCAGAAGTTGTTCCTCTTGGGCAAGAACTTTTCCATTTGTCTTCTTACAATAAAGATTTCTTACTCCCTTGGAGAATTGGGAATTGGGAGTGGTCTGGAACTTACCCATTTAGTGTCCCTGGTGTAGTGCTCACTTCATTGTGCGTGTGTGTGTGTATGTTGGTGCTTCTGCTAATTCTGATATTTTGTTGTATTACCTGTGTTCATGTCTGGAAGTGTGACTTAGAGGCTTGCAGAATTGAATTAGAGGGATTTTAACATACATTGAATTGGTGATGTAAGTTAAGTTCTATGAACTGCAAAAGCTAATTGTCATAAAATGTGTAATGAAAACACATTAATTAAAGGTAGCAAGTCTTAGAAATAAGTAAGGTTGAGGCAAATAAGATTTATTTGGCTTACATGTAACTAGTGCCTGTTCACCTGTCAAAGTGTAGTTTTGTATCCTGGAGTTTTGTTTTCTGTAATCATTCTTTTAAACATTGAAGGTAGGTTTTGTTTTTTTTTTAAGTAAAAATTGTTTATTTCAGTTACTTTTTCCTTTTAAGTGATTGCTTATGAAGAAACTAATATTGGGGTACTCTTTCCTTGTTATCACTTAATTGCTTAGACTGAAATTCCCATCAAATCACAGAAATTTTGATTCTAGTTGAAAAATCTATTCTTAAATGAACTACCCCAGAAAAATTTAATTTGCATGCTGTCCATAGGATTTTGTTTACTTGCCACAAAACCACCCACTTACCAGAGACAGGGAAAGGATTTGTGCTCTGTTGCTGCCTGTTGTCTAAAAGAGAATTATAGTAATTTCCCTGATACCTCATATAAGGTGATACAGAGTATCTAAGAAGCTTTTTATAAGATTGTGTTTCATGTTAATAGTTGTACCATTACCTAGATAGTAGATTAGCTAAACATACTGCGTAAGTGTCCTCTTCTGTTTATAGTTTAGGTACGGGCTTGGGTCTCCCAGACCAAAGCACTTTCTCTATGGCTTTCCCGATAGGTACAAAGAGTTTTTCCAGATGTTAATTTGAACCAGTGAAATTTCTAATTGAAATTTCTTTTTTATTTTTTAAAGATTTTATTTTTTAGAGAGTGAGTGAGAGTGAGTGGGGGGCGGGGGGAGCAGAGGGAGAGGGACAAGCAGACTCCATGCTGAGCACAGAGCCCGACACAACATGGGGCTCGATCCCACAACCCTGAGATCATGACCTGAACCGAAATCAAGAGCCGGACGATTAACCGACTGAGCCACCCATGCGCCCCTTTCATTGAAATTTCTAATTTCTAATTTGACCATTTTTAATCTACAAAAATGGCAGTTTTATTTGGTTCAATTTCATAGTTTCTGAAGTTAGTTCTTGAATGATCAGATTGCAAGTCAGTACTTATTTCAATTTAATCATGTCTCCTTAGAATTGACCCTTAGAACTGGATGACAGGTTTAAAGAAAAAACATACATAAATAAAATTTGCATTTATGAAGTTTGATAAATATAGACAATACCAACTTTATAATTCCTACTTTGAAATTAAATCTAAAGGTATGTTTTTATTTTAAATTACTTATTCTTTGTCATTTCAGCTTTTTCATAAAGCCCCCTCTAGATGCTCTAGTATTAGATCAACTTGCTTGGACATTGGTATGGGAAATGTTATTCCAGCCGTTGACCCAGAAAGAAATAATATTGAGCTTAAATGTTAATGCCAGGTTATAATATAGCATAAAGATAAGATGGGAAAGTGATTTTAAGGTTTTCTTTTGAATGACACAAAAGTGAGTTGAGTGGAGAGTTCCTTTCAAACTCTAAGGGTGTTGAGATTTATGGATCCAACTCAGTCTGACTGAGACATCACTGAAGTCTCCGAAAATTATTCTTTTAAGTGTAGTCTCTGTTAGAGGTGGATGAGGGCTCTAACTAGGTGACAGTCAAACTCTGACTTGGATTATAACCATACTGTGTCCTTAAAGATCCTTTTTGTATTGTATTTTGCTATTTGTGTTTGTTCTGCTATCAACTGACTAAAATTGTTTAGTATTTAAAAATCAAAGGGTTTGCTAGAAGAGTTCGTGACTGTTCTAGTTCAAATGGTTTATATGTGTACCTCACATTAGGATACTGAAATCATTCTAAGGATTGTCTTAAATTTTCAGTATAACAATCTCCAATGTATATTTGATTCTATTTAATGAAGAAAACAAAGATTCACTATATATCATTATAAGAGCAGAGCTTTTTCAATTATTTTAGCCATTCCATCTTTTAACTCCTTACTAACAAAACAAAGGTTTTTTTAGCTAAAATTCTCCAGAACATTCCTAACAAAACAACTATAATGTTCTAGTGATTTGATGTAGTAGAAGCACATGGGAAGTGACTTTTTAACCTGGCATTCAAGCAAAAGTCTTCATGTAGCTGATGTAAATTCAACTTTTATAACTGTTCCAATGTATTTTGACAGATTTTGCTGCAATGATCCTTAATAAAATAAAAAGACAGAGGTCTTAGCATTTAATAAGGGCAGCGAAACGGCTAATGTGCCTAGATCCCAGAAAGGAAGCTTGCTTGGTGTCCTTCTTCCTTAGTATTTACTTTAATGTCTGAAATCAGAATGCTTGCCTTGTTTTTTTCCTTTGGTTTTGTTTTAAATATGTAAGCTGCTAGACTACATTTGCTTTAGGACTTATGTAAATACATTTTTAGAAAAATTTGAGGGTGTTGAATTCTGCCTCTCATATATCCTAAGGGTTTGCATTTTGCTTTGTCCCGATTTCCTCAATATTTCTAGGTTGGACTGTTTAATGACAATATGGTTATAAGGGTGTTACATATGCATATATAAATATCCTTGTTCAAGTTCAAGTGCCTGGCACAAGTGTTCCTGGTTCAACTTGACCTTCAGAGAGGTTTGCTGCTTCACGACCAGATGGATTTGGCATCTGACAGAACTACAGTGTCAGTAAAAGCTTCATCTCAGGAGGAGCAGGACTCCAAGAAGGATACTTGCTGGAGGTGAGTCTCCATGATTTGAAATAAGGCTGTAGTAGTTTTTGAAGATCATGTAGTTGGTTCTCTAAAGCTGTTGGAACTGTTTGGGTATTTTAGTTTCTTGGGCTGAAGTCAAACACTTTTTTCAAAAATCATTTGTTCAGGTATAAAAATTTGAATGCTTTATGTGAAAATCATTGTACTTTTTAATCTTAGAATCTATGATTTTCTTAGACTTGAAGTGATTTAACGAAATTGGCAGTATTCTTTTTGGCAAGAGAGGAAGAGGAAAAGGGAATGTGGAGGAGGGGAGGGAAAGGCGATAAATACTAAGGGCAAGAAAGAAGAGGTTCTAAAGTGAAAAACAAGGTATAAGTTTGTTTTTTTTTAAGTTAAGATAATTCTACTTTTCTGAAATTAAAAACAGAATTAATCAATTTAGCCTCCATAAATCCTTATGTTTTTATAGCCGTCAATAGGCACCCCTGGTTGGCAGATTAGGCGTCCCTGCTCTCCCTGCACTAGGTCCCTCCAAAGGCCCTGTATAAGGGAAGCTGGGGATGGCCCAACATTCAGCTGTCAACTGTCACTTGGAGGTTCGATTAGGAAAGCAATAAAAATGAAGTTTAAAATAAGGATCACAGGTTTCCCTTCTATTAATTGGTCCCCTGGCTTCTCTGAAGCAGTGGTTCTCAAGTTGCCCACAAGATAGAATGACCTTCTTCCATCAGTGAAGGTTCAGTTGCAAGGTTACTCCACCACCAGCCCCAGGGGGTACCTGCACTCTCCCTCGCCCCTCAGACCCTTTGTTCAAGTTCCTGAGATAGCTGCTGTTTCACTCAGTAGAAGCCGAAGCCCTTCACAGCGGCCTGCGAAGCCCTCTGTATGGGGTGGTCCCTGAGACCTCTCAGACCCACCTGGCTTGCTTTGCTTCAGCCACACTCCCCAGAACATGCCTGTCTCATTCACATCCTAGGGTCTTAGGGGAACTTGCTTTACTGTTCCTGTACTTGCATGGTTTCATTGGCCAGAGCAGGTCACATCTAACTTTAGGAGACTTGAAAGGAACAAACCGGAATAATCGTGAGTAACCCTAATAAGTATGTTGGGTGCACAATCTGCACTTGGATAAATAAGCCTGTGCGTGTATCTGGGCCCGCAGAAAACGAGATTGGTGTATACGCTCCGGGAGACGTGGTCTTATTTGAACTGTGCACTTTGAGACCAGTGGCTGGGACCACGTGGGATGATTTCATGTTGGAAGTGCTCATAATCATGAGAGGTGAGCGTTCCTGCATCTTTGGGGAAGTGGAACACACCTGGCATTAAGGGTGAGTTAGATTGGCATAGACAGAGCTAGGCAGGTAGTTTTCCAAGCAGAAGAACCCGATGAGCAACGGAGCGCAAAGGAAAGGCGCCGAGGCGGCGAGGCGGGTGAGAAAGCCCAGCTCCGCGGGAACTTCCCGCGCCCGGACCGCCGCCGGCGAATGAGAGAGGTTTAACGGTACATCGCTAAGAAACCTGCCTTCTCTGTCCTTTGTTTCCGGAGAAGAGCTTTTCACTAAGTCTGTGTTATGAATAGGACATTGCTTGTGTTAAATCAGCTTCACCCCAGACCAGCGGCATCTCGGTCACCACCACCCTCCCCCATACGCCACCAGCGCAGTGCGGGCCCCAGACCTAACAGTCGGTCAGTAATTGGGGCTGATTGCCCAGTCAGAAAGTTTATCTGCCACGGCCTCCCCGCCCGCCCCCCACCCCCAGGAGGGTTCTGGAGGTTTATTAGATACGCATTAGATACGGCTGTAGAGGAGCCTCGGCAGTAGCTCGGGCAGAACTGTGGCCCCGAGAAGACACCCATGACCTGAGCTCAGCCCCCACCCTGACTGGCCTCGCTATTCCGCCGCCAGCACGAGCCCGGCCGGGGGCGAACTTGAACTGTGTACTTTGAGGCAAGTGCGTGGGAGCAGAGAGGCGGGGACCACATGAAATGCTGTTTGAGGTTTCCTGCCACCACCACCCTCCGAGCGGAAACAAAGTAACACCAACATTTGGAATGTGGAGTCAGCTAAGAGCCGTTAAGCATTTGATAGTTTGTCATTTTTCAAGTTTTAACAATGGACAACCCATTTCATAATTTAAAAAAACAACAACACTTTACAGCCTCCAATTTATCGGCAACTTATTTCTGATGTGACTACCGTAAGATGTACGATTATTATGTCCCTATTTTTGAGCTGCTTCGAAAGCTACTGCCCAGGTCCATTCACTGTGACTATGACAGTTTGAAGGTAAACCTTGCAAGAGGCTTTGTTTTTTTATCAGAAAGCTTCCCTCCTCACACTATGCTCTCCTTCCTTCGATTCTGAAACAGTAACCTGCAGCCCTTGTGGCTAGGACAGGAGGTAGCACAATCCTGTGTTTTTCTTCTTGGTAAATGTGATTCTTTGGAGGAGACATTTTCTGAATAGAAGTGGTGAGCAAAGGGCGCCTGGGTGGCTCAGTTGGTTAAGCGACTGCCTTCGGCTCAGGTCATGATCCTGGAGTCCCGGGATCGAGTCCCTCATCGGGCTCCCTGCTTGGCAGGGAGTCTGCTTCTCCCTCTGCCCCTCCTGCCTCTCATGTGCTCTCTCTCTCTCATTCTCTCTGTCTCAAATAAATAAATAAAATCTTTAAAAAAAAAAAAAAGTGGTGAGCAAAAAAACAAAACAGAAGCAAAACCCAAGGCCGGGGGCTCTGCCTGCTTACTGCTATTTCATCTTCCTGCGGCCCCAGCCGTCCTGCCCTTCGTCGCGGGCCAGACTTACCAACCAGTCTTAACTAAAGACCCCCCTGCTGTCACTAACCCTGAGATATGCCACAGCTGCCCGTCAGCGGCCTCACCTCTGCAATCCGTCCTCACCTGCAGTGGAGTCTCTGCCTCTGAGGCTCAGTAGGCAGTTGCCGTGCAAGCCTCTCGCCGCCCGTTGTGTGCTCGGGCCACACATCCCCATCCCCCAGGCCTCAGTCTTAATCTTCTGCAGATAATGATCGTTTCTCTCTCAGGCGCTTCTGGGAGCACCAAAGTGAATTTGAGGTTTGCCACAGAGCCTACAGTTTAAGTTAGACTAACTTAACCAGCCTCTAGTTTTGTGACCATCTTTCCAATCATTTTCTTGCGATTCAGGGAAAAGACAAATCAAATAGAAATTCTAGTGTATATGGAATATTGTTTAAACTGAGGAATATTAATAATTAAAATATACTAGACTTACCTCCAACCATGATTTATAACAACCTGTAAAAAAAAATCCTCAAGCTGGGGAAAAAACCAGTTTTGTTTTTTTTTAACATCTTTGATCATAAGCTACCTGAATTAACTTCTCAGGGAAGATCTCACCAGCTTTATTATCTTGACATAGTTTCTTTATTGCAACGTGTACATAACAAAATTACCACTTTGAGTGTACAATTCAGTGGCATTAAGTACATTCACAGTGTTGTTTAACCATCCCCAACATCCATCTCCAGAACACTTCCATCACCCCAAACAGAAACCCGGTATCCACTTAACAATAACTTCCCAATCTCCCCTCCCCTCAGACCTTAGCAACCTCTACTCTACTTTATTATCTCTAGAAATTGACCTATTCTACATATTTTATATACACGAAATCATACACTATTTGTGTATTTGTGTGTGACTTATTTCACTTAGCGTCATGTTTTCACATTTCATCCATGTTCTAACGGGTATCAGAATTTCATTCCTTTTTAGGGCTATTATTCCAACAATGTGTATACCACAGTTTGTTTAACCGTTTATCCATAGATGGACAGGTTTTTTTTCACCTTTTGGCCACTGAGAATAATGCTGCTATGAGCATACGTGTATAAATTTGAGTCCCTGTTTTCAATTCTTCCAGGTATATATATGTAGAATTGCTGGGTCATGTTGTAATTGTGTGTCCAACTTATTGAGGAGCTGAAAGATGGTTTCCCACAGCAGCTGCGCAATGTTACATCCCCACCAGCCATGTACGAGGGTTCCAGTTCTCCACATCCTCATCAACACTTTTCTCTTTGTTTGAGTGATAGCCATCCCAATGGGCAGCGGATCTCACTGTTGTGGATATGCATTTCCCCGATGGCTAATGATGTTGAGCATCTTCTGATGTGCTTATTGGCTACCTGTGTACCTTTCTTGGAGAAATGTCCAGTTTAACCTTTGCCCATTGTTTAACTGTGTTATTTGGCTTTGTTGGTGTGTTGAGTTGTAGGGATTCTTTATGATTCTGGATATTAATTTCTTATCAGATAGATGATTTGCAAATATTTCCTCCCATTCTGTGAGCTGTTGATGGAGTCTTTTGATACACAGTTTTTAATTTTGGCGAAGGCTGATTTATTTTTTCTTTTATTGCCTGTGCTTTTGGTGTCGTACCTGAGAAATCATTGCCTAACCCAAGGTCATGAAGCTTTTCAACTGTGTTTTATTCTAAGGGCTACATAGTTATTAAATTTAGGCCTTTGACCCATTTTTTAGTTAATTTTTATATATGGCATAAGGTAAGGGTCCAAATTCATTCTTTTGCATATGTATATCCAGTTTTCCCAGCACCATTTATTTAAAAGATTATTCAGCTATCAAAAAGAATGAGATCTTGCCATTTGCAATGAGGGTATTATGCTAAGCAAAATAAGTCAGAGAAAGACAAATACCATATGATTTCACTCATATGTGGAATTTAAGAAACAAAACAGATGAACATATGGGAAGGGAAGGAAAAATAAGATAAAAACAGAGAGGGGCCAAACCATAAGTTACTCTTAACTCTAGGAAACCAACTGACGGTTGCTGGAGGGGAGGCAGGTGGGGGGATGGGGTAACAGGGTGTTGGGCATTAAGGAGGGCCTGTGATGTGATGAGCACTGGGTGTTATATGCAACTTATGAATCACTAAGTTCTATCCCTGAGATTAATAATACAGTGTATGTTAGCTAAATTGAATTTAAATAAAGAAAAAAAAGATTAACAAATTTATTTAGGACAATGGCTTTTTCTTCCTGCCTCACCTGACACTGGGCATAGGCTGGAGACAGAAAGCTTACAAACTGCTTCTTCTCCCTGGCTGGTGAGGATCAACCCCAATTTCTACAGTAAAAACTGCACTTATGGTCCCCATTTAAAATTCCCTGATTAGCAGAGATGAATGGATCTGTTGTTCTTGCTACTAGCAATTAGCCTTTACATGCCTGTCTTCTCCATGAGGCTGGTAGATGGCTCTGAGAATTGTTGACGTGTATACAAAACACCTACCACAGTGCCCACCACATAGCGGACAGATCAGTCAGGGCTCTTCCTTTCCAGGCCATAGATCCTGACTTTAGATAACTTAAGCAAAAAGTGAAATTTATAGCAACGCTCTCAGCAGCTCACAGACCTACAAGAAGCTAGAAAACCAGGCTTGGAAATGGGTGGAAACCAAGGTAATTAGAGGAAAGATCTATCATCTTAGCTTCATAGTAAGGCAGATGCCAAAATTTAGATGCACCAAGACCATACATAAGGCTGTAGAGGAGATTCCCTAAAGGAAACAGAGCCCAGGACGGGGAGTGAATATTGGGCCGCTACTGACAGCAACCGTCTGCTAGAAATCATCTTGCTGGTCTCCCAACATCCACATCCACGTCCCTTTCACTCCTATATTTCTCCAAATGCTCCTGGCCTTACATAATGCAATTTTCAAAAAATGCAGTAGCCCTGAATACCTACCATTTGCATCAACATGGATGGAACTGGAAGGTATTATGCTAAGTGAAATAAGTCAAGCAGAGAAAGACAATTATCATATGGTTTCATTAATATGTGGAATATAAGAAATAGCACAGAGGACCATAGGGGAAGTGAAGGAAAACTGAATGGGAAGAAATCAGAGGGGGGGACAAACCGTGAGAAACTCTTCACTCCAGGAAACAAATTGAGGGTTACAGAAGGGAGAGGGCTGGGGGGATGAGGTAACCATGTGATGGGCATTAAGGAGGGCACGGAATGTGATGAGCACTGGGTGTTATACACAACTGATGAATCATTGAACACTACATCAAAAACTAATGATGTACTATAGGTTGGCTAATTGAACTAAATAAAAAGAAAAAGAAAAGAAAAGAAAAGAAATGCATTAGCCCTTCCCCAGAGGGAGACAATACAAAGAGTCATCAGTCACTGTTCCAGGTCCAGGAAATCTCTGTGATCTCTACTCTTTAGTCCTCGCCTGTGGTACCTGACATACTCAATGGTGAATTTGACCAACAACCGGCAAGAGCGTGTGGGCCAACAGTGGCGCCATTTGTCGTAGCAGCAATGCTGCTTTCTGAGCTGAGAATGAGCTGCAAACGCTGAGCGTCTTCTGAATACACACACACACCTCTGAATACTTCCTCATGTGTTTCCTGAGAACGAGGATGTTTCCTTACAGAATCACAGCCCAATTCTCACCATCAGGTAATGTCACATTCCTAAAATACAGTTCCCTAACGCACAGTCCATATTCGAATTTCATCACTTACACCAAAATGTCTTTCTAGCTATTCTTCCCACCCCAGGGCTCAAGCGGGGATCACGCATGGCCATCAGCTCTCTTGTCGCTTTCATTGCCTCCTTAGCCTGCCTTTGTCTCTAGTGACTTTGCCACTTTTGAGGAATAGAAGCCAGTTGTTCTGAGAATATCCCTCAGCTTGGGTTTTTCTAGTGTTTTCTCATTACTAGGTTCAGATATTATCTCTGATCCCTCAATTAAGGTGGTATCTGCTGGTTTTCTCCACTGTGAAGTCATTGTTTTTCCCTTTGTAATTAATGTGTACTTGGTGGGGAGATTATCTGAGACTGTGTAAATTGTCTATTGCTCATCTAACTCCACCCACCAGTTCTAGCATCAGCTGATTTTAGAACTCCATACTTTCTATATTCTACTATGAGGAAAGGCTTTCTCCAATCTCTCCGACTTTTAGCTTTTTAAAAAATTAATACACACGTGTATTACCAGCATATTCTCACTGCAGCCTTGATTTCCTTATCCTGAGCTCCAGCCCACAGTTAGTCCCTGCCCCAGTCCTGAGCTTGGTCTTTGACTGCCATCCCATCCTGCCTCCTTCCTCATCTCTGAGCTAGCCCATCCCCAAGCCATCCCCCTCCCCCCACCCTATGTTCGGTCTTGAGTCTGGATAATGTGCCCTGGAGAGTAGACTGGACATTGATAATGTGCTATTAAAAGCATTTATCTCAGAGAGCACATTACGTCAATCTTTACCTCAAGATTGTATTCCCTCTCTTACATCTTGCAGATTTCTACTATTTTCCATCAGTCCTAAACGTTTTAGACATACTTTCATTGCTAATCTTTGTCTCACTGGCTGTTCTAAAAGTCAAAACTAGAATTTTTTTTCTCAAAACATGAGTCCTGGTTTGGCGATTTGTTTTTGCCTTATTCTCAAAGGTAGTTTTCAAAACTATACCAATGACTTTAAGAGAAAGATTGGGGATTAGGGAAAATACAATGGGCTAAATGTTCAAATGTCTCATATGTTCATAAATAAAAATGCATATGTTGAAACCCTAATCTCCAATGTCATGGTATTTGGAGGTGGGACCTTTAAAAGGTGATGAGGTCATGAGGGTGGAGCCCTCAGGAGTGGGATTCATGCCCTTAAGAGAAGAGGCCAGAGAGCTGGCTCCTTCTCTTTCGACCATGTGAAGATACAGGAAGTTGGCAGTGTATACCCTACAAGAGAGCCCTCACCAGAACCCAACCATTCTGGCACCTTGACTGCAGACTTCCAACCTCCAGATTCGTGAGCAATACATTTCTGTTCTTTATCAGCCATCCAGCCTATTGTACTTTTGTATGGCAGCCCCAACTAGGACAGGAAGCAAGAATAGCAAAAGTAAGATTAAGCCTGGAGCAAGGCTAGTAATATAGAATGCATGTCATAGGGGCTTTGCTTGGTTTGGGGCTTTTCAGTAGCCAGGCAAAAGGGAGATTTATCATTACCTAGTCATCTCCATTCATCAAATAGAGGGTGATACTTTTTAAATTCTCTACACCCAAGTCACATTCAGTTGCTCAGAAGACAGTGGTTCCTGAAATATGGAATATGTGGAATACTTATACATTATCCAGTGCTGGGTGGTTCTGTAGCTGACTTCTGTGGTTTCCTCACATGGCTGTGCTGGTTGGAGCTCAGCTGGAGACTTGCAGGAGCCTCTGTTGCTCCCTAGAGCCCTTTCTCTTCAGGTTTCTCAGAGACTCTCTCCTGAGAACTCCTGAGCTCCCCCGACTACAAACTCTGTCTGCCCGGTGCAGAGGGGTCACCAGGCTCCACCTCGTTCCCCTCCCTGTGATGTAGCCTCTTCCCAGGCAATGAGCTGGCATTCATGGGCTCATGTTTTATGTTTCCCTTCTCTCAGGGATCCCTGTGCCTTCCTGCCCAATTGTCCAATGTCCTGAAAGGCTTTGTTGCATATATTTTGTCGATGTCCTTAATGGTTTCACGTGGAAGGATAAATCTGGTCCCCAATACTCCATCTTGACCAGAATCTGAAGTCCCTTGCTTCTTGACAACCCTGCATTTTAAAGTCCTAGCCTGGATACACCAACCTGTGATCAGAACTTTCAGGAACCACTGTCTTCTAAGCAACATTTATATAAAAATATCCTAACAGAAACTCCATGACATTTTATTTCCTCTAACTGCATTCAGGTGGGATGTCCTCACATCCACAATGAGTTGGGAAAAGAGATTTTGTAGTCTTACAAAATCACATTATGTTATATAGACTTGCCAGACTGTACGTCTGGAACTAATGTAACATTGCATGTCAAGTATACTTCAATTTTAAATAAAAGACAATGCAAAAGCAATGGATGCATGCATTGTCTATGGGTAGGAAATTCACAGGAGAAATATGAATTTCCAGTGATGATGGAAATATTCTGATCTTGAAGCTAAAGTCAAGTCTCAGCTCCAAATCTGTTTTCAACTGTTTTCAACTCCACCTTGTGATGCTAGGGCTCCAGTCCCTTCGACTACTTTTCTCCTTTGCCAGCAGATTTTGTTTTGTTTTGAAGTTACTTCATACAAATGATAGGAGATGGACTAGAAAGTGGGAGTACATTTTCCATTTTCCTGACTGGACTATGACTGATAAATCTACCACCCATTAGGAAAGGGACAACTAATGGCTGCTCCGAAGGGGCTCTTTGTCACCTCTCAGATCAGCAAAAACAAAAAGGAGTAAGATCCTGTGTTGGTCAGTGTGTGAGAACATATGAACTTATACACTCTTGAGTGTAGGTTAATATAGCCATGATTTTTGTGGACAATTGGCAATACATGTTGGCAATGTGTATGTGTTTTGACCAATATATTTTACTTCATGGCAAAAAAAATCATGTTATGTTATTAGCTGGTCATGTTATTAGCTGAACCCCACACTTATTTTCTAGAATGTAGTTATTATTGTTGGTTATCATGTCACATTTGTTGGTAACGCCCATCATGTAAACATGTCTGCATCTTACATGGATGTATATGGATATATGTAGATTTACTGAGAATACTCAATTCCCCGCTATCCAGAGACAAGTAAACTATAATGAGGATAGAAAAAGACAATGCACATTGGAAAAATAAAATAAAATTACCTAGAAATTGACAAAAAGCACCTACTAGTTGGAAGGCATCTATTGTTTGGTACTACACGGGAACAGCAGACCCCAAGCGAGATCTACCACATCCTGGGAATGCCCCTCCCTGGCCAGCCAGAAACACAGCAGTCAGGCAGTCTGATTTCTCAACCCACAGCCCCTCTGGAGAACAAGACGGTGACCCACAGTCTGGGCACAGCAGCCCGCGTGGCCAGAGACCCCATTCCAGTTAGCCACGTGAGGCCACGGAGCTGCGCAAGGAAGGGGGGCAAGAAAGCAACTGCAGATGCTGGGCAGCGCTTGGCCTCGTCCTGAATTTCTAGACAATGGGCTCAGCTAAGAAACTGGCTGTTTTTCATTTCAGCTTATAGTTCCAAACTCTTTTACAATATTCATATGTTGGGATGGTGGTTGTAGAACAGTAAACATGTTCCTAAGTACAGGATTTAATTTTAGCTAGACCTAGCCTCCGACACCATCATCTGAGGACATACCAGCTCTAGCCCCTGACACGCGGGCAGCCATCGCTGCTCACTTCCAGGATTCCACCGTGTGTGTGACTCAACTTGTTTCTACTACTTTTGCTACCACCAATTGATGAACTCCATAGACCTTTCATCCAAACTCCCCAGGAGAGGATCTGACGGGCTGGCTAGTCAGCATCCATTCTCAAGAGTTGGGTTGGGCTGGGCCCCCTCTCTGGGCCAGCCCTTCAGAGACCACAGCCAGCCTGTGAGACAGGGGACTTCCACTCAGGTGCCGACCTCTGACCTAGGACAGTAGAGTCATGAGGGGTAGGGCAAGGTCATCTGTGGGTATGGCAGGCACTCGGTAGATGACCTCCAGTACATAAGTGGAGGATTTTAACATTTCCAAAGGTACATGCCAGCCCCTGAGCTGGTCTCTGTGGGAGATAAAAATGTGAGAAAGACTTGATTCTTGTCACTGAGAAACAGTGATGGATGCTGCTCACATTTATGAATGAACAGGGGAGTGGAAGAATGCAGCATTCAGCTGATGCATAATGTTGGCTCCCCCCTGAGTCGAGCATGTAGGTCAATTGCTTAACTCGGATGCTTCCTAATGACAACTCAGTGAGTGACAGCTATTACTAGGGAGACAGCAGATAAAGCCCTATCCTGGAGGCTCCCAGGCATGTGCTTGTGTCCTACCCAGCTCTGCTGGACCAGGAACAGTTGGGGAGCGGGCACAGCCAGTCTGTGGGGGTGCAGCTGCTTTTGCAAATGGGAGAGAGCAGGACAGGGGCAGAGACCACGGGGCCTGCCACTATCATTCCAGAAAGCTCCTAACTGTTGCCTCAGGGCTGCCCTGAGGTTGGCGGGGAGGCACCTGGACAGGGCTAATGGGAGGAGCTCACCTGGGACCTGAGGAAGCTTCGAGTACATACAGTTCTGTAGTCCCCACACCCTACCCCTGGCTTGTCAGCAGGCAGCTCCTTTCGTGGGCACAGCTCCGATGTCTGTCTTGGAGTTTGTGTATTCAGATAAATTTCTGCCAGGTTTGTTGGGGCACCTTCAACTTCCTCAAAGCCATAAACCACAGCAGTTGGCTGGAGGTTCCTCCTGAACAGCAAGTGACTGTGTTTCCCTGGGTGTCCGCTGCCCCTACAGAGCCAGCCCTGCGGTTCCCCACTGGCAGGATGAAGGTTCACATGGGGGCTCCCACCGACCACTTCGCAGGCAGGGTGAGCTCTTGGTTTCAGATGCATGCTTCCCATGCAGAGTGAGTTGAGTTTCATGAATAATAAGGAATACTTCATGGAGCACTGCAGACACTGCTTGTAAATTCCATTTGGGTGTTACCCTCAAATTGGCCAATTATTAATCCTTTCACCACAAAAACTCAAGATCACGACATAAGCATGACTTTTGAAAAATCACCTTTGAAATATATTTAGGCAGGATCTCAGCCTTTGGGAAGCACAGGGGCCAGCCCTGGGGTCTCCCACCCTGATGGAACTGGGAGGTGAGAGGTGGGCTAGCAGCCATCCAAAGTGACTGCCCTCATGGGCAGCTTTTCAAGGGCCACAAATATGAATTGTATACCTATGACTAAATTTGGCCTAATTTCTAACTTGTGAGCCATGATTATTTGTTTTTTAAGTGTTTTTAAAAGTCTTTCCGGCTGTTGCCAAGGGTTCAGATGAAGTCTAGTTCAGGAAGGGGGTTGGGGCTGATGATCATCATGCTTCTCATCTGTGAGCAGGTGTCTGCTCCTTCCTCATGGCCTCTCCTTCCCATGTGTCCCACATCATTACTCCACCTTATTCCTAAATCCTTGCCTTGCTAAATTCTTCCTAAGTCTCTCTCAGAGAAATGAAGATGCCTGTAGAACTGGTATTCCCATAAACCCCTCAAAGGCAATCTAGCCCACAGAAGAGCTGACGGGAAGGGGTGGTAAGGAAACCTGGTTACCAAAATAAGATTTTAAATCCTCCAGAATTAGCTCCTTAGAGAATGCATTGGTCTGGAAAAGACTGGAGGTGCTACCTGGGACCCTTGGGGTTTGTACCTTCTTCTCCCACCCTCTGGGAAACCCCAAAGCAGGGAGACACGCTGAACACACAGCTTAGAGTCCCTTGTATTTGAGTCACAATCTGTAATTCGTTCCTCCGTCATCCAAGATGGAAGTTATTTACCAATGGCTCTTTTATCTCTTTTAGTTCACTGGAGCAGACTTCCCAACCTCTCAGTCTGGAGCAGTAGGTCTCCGGAGCCAGGTAAAGACCTGAAAGGAGGAAGAGTCTCTGTCAGTCTGCCTTCCTAAGGAAAGAGACTTACATACAGGCCCATAGAAGCAAGAGATACACAAAACAATGCATCATTCTCTTCTTCAAGACACCGAATATGATAGGCGTTGAGGGAGATGCCCCCAAAACACGGCCTCTGTCTTAGGACTACTCTGCATGGGGCTGGGCAAAGCAAATCCGACTAGCACCACCACATGGTTGACACTACTGTGTGTGTATTCTGTCAGGTACTGTGCTAAGTGCTTCCCATGCAACATCTCCCTTTAGTCCTTAGAACACCACCATGACAGAGGCAGGATAATTGTCCTCGCACTCCGACGAGCAACTGAGGCTCAGAGAAGGTGCCTGACTTGTACGAGGGTGCACCACTACTAACTGGCCAAGCCCCGGTTGGAAACCAGGAAGTCTGCCTTCCAGTCCAGCCCCCTAACTACTCTGTGGTCTTCACTGGCAGTCTGTTGAGTGGATAAACCACAGCCTTTGGCTTCCTTGCCTTAATCTCATTTTGGCATCAGGGCAAATGCCTCCCTCGGAGTTACTCAGCACCAACCCCAGGAGCTCCTCCCGCCACAACCCCTTCCTGTTCTGAGTGCAGTCTCCGTTCTCCCAGAGCCCTGCAGCCAATCCCACAGTGTTGTCTAGGCCTAAAGAGAAGTGAGCTGCAGACTGCTTTGTTCCCTGGGTAAATTCCATTTCCTTTTCTTTTGTCTAAGGATTCTTAGTGATGAAACATTATACCCAGGGTATTCTGCTTTTAAAAAGAAACTTCCATGGAGGTGGGCAAATGACCACTCGAAGCTCTGCAAACGATAAAGTCACAGGGGATGAGGGGAAGCAGTGCACCTGGTGTCAGTAATTATAGGCTTGGACAGGGAGGAAAGAAGGGATGAGGGCAGGCCAAATGCAGCTGGGTGTGGAGACAGGCTCTGGAAGGTTTTCAGAGTGCTGTGGGAGGGGAAGCAGGCATCCCAGGAGGTTATATCATCTCCCCCCCACTACCCCCGCCCCAACCTTGCTTCTCCACCTTTTCTTCTCACCTTGGGTTTCTTTTTTGATCTGTGTGTTTTCCTCATCTCAGATCTCTTTGTCCATCTTCCCACACCAGTTCCAGATGGCCTGTGAAGATCAAAATACAAGCTCTTGAGGCATCTCATGTCAAACAATCTGTGTTTTGCTTCTTCATTTGGGTTCTCTAATCTGTATTATGTGTGAGAACGTGCCAGGAACACTCTAGGAATTTAATCCATTGACAAAACTGGAGGGATTAGAAAACAGACATCACAATGTCTACTAGCCCCCAAACTGGATTTCTTCAGTGACTCCTTTTACTTTTTACCTGGAAGATAATCTAATCTCTTAGACCTGAACTGTGGCTATTTAAACTATAACATAAATTAATAAATATCAGATGCAAGTAAAAAAAATCAGTTCTTCATTTGCACAGCCATACTTCAAGCACTCGATAGCCACATGTGGTTCGTGGCTGCCATATTGGACGGTGCGATATAGAATATTTCCACTACAGCAGAAAGTTCTGCGGAACAGTCCTGTCTTAGACACCACTATTATTGTCCTAATGCTGACGACATTTCATTGGGGCAGAACTTCTGACGAAGGAGCTAAAAGCTACTGCTAACAGCGGGAGCCCACTGCCTTCCAGGCAGCCCACTCACTTTTTGGGAACCACTTAGACCATGATCCTAGCTTCTATCTCTTTCTGTCCAAGGAATAATCTGAGTTCTGAGGGTGAATTAGGGGCTCCAAGAATTATGCTGGCATTAAGGGTGAGGCATCTAGGACATGTAACATCCTCTGTCCTTGGTAGCATTTGGATATTGGCTCAGTCTCTAAGCAGGCTTTAGTCCTGCTGGGGTCTCCAACATATTTGGTCCAGTTCATTTGTTGATGGCATGCCCATGTCATAACTGAGAGACATCATCCAGGCTATCAGCCCTCTCAGTCACCTCCAAGCCCTTTTTAGGAGACACAGGACACTTCTGGAAACTCCCATAGACCACTCGGTATTGAGGTTGCTGCCAGACCCTTCATGGGGTCACCTGCAGGCAAAAGTTTCTCTGCTTCCAATTCAATCTGTGGTTTTTATTTCCCACTCCCTCTTTTGGACTTTAGCTCAGGATGGTGGGCTCTGTGCCCAGTCCACGGGGCCCAGAAGTCTCTAAGCTCTAGTGATCCATCCTTAAATTTCTCCCTTCCTCCTGCAGGTCAAATCCTTATCTCGTTTGGCACGGAGAAAACACCACCTCTTCTTATATTCTTCCTCCTTTTATGGTTTATGCAGAGGTCAGCAAATTTTCTGAAAAGGGCCAGATAGTAAGTAACGATTTTAGGCTTTGTGTTCCATACAGTCTCTGTTGCAATCACAACTCTGCTGTTCTAGAACAAAAGTAGCTATAGACAATTCATAAAGAAATGGGTGTGACTGTTTCAATAAACCTTTATTTATAAAAGCTTTACCCCTGCAGGCCATAGCTTGCTGACCTCTGGTTTAGAGAATAAAGTCTGGACTCTGGGTACTCTTGTCTTTGGCCCTTAGTTTGGAAACAAGATTTTAGAATTAAAGACAAAAATTAAAAAGTACCTGGCTCTTACATTTGAAAGTCTGATATTTGCTGTAAGTTTTTAAAAATCTACCTTTGAACTCAAACAGCAAGAATTTTCTTCTTTCTGCTAGGATTTTAGTCCTATCCATATAGAAAGTCCCCATGGATGCTTGAATAATAAGAGAAAGGATATGGGTAAAGGATCAGAAAATAGTTAAAATCATAGTATTTCTCAGCTCCATTACAAAATGAACTAGAGTTCTTATCTGTGATTGTAATGATTATTTTATAAATTGTGCCTCACACGTTGTGAGGCACGTTCCATAAATGCCCCTCCCTTTCCATTTCTAAACCTTTAGGGTCAACACTGTGATGTCATGTGAACAACAGCTGGAAGATCTGCTCTTTCCTAAAGTGTCTGCACTCATCAGCTGATTGAGTTGAAATGCATTCCTTTTTTTTTTTTTTGAAAGATTTATTTTTTTTAGGAAGAGCGTGAGTGAGTGGGGGAGGGGCAGAGGGAAAGACTCTCAAGTAGACCCCCTGCTGAGTGGGGAGCCCATTGCGGGGCTTGATCTCACAACCCTGAGATCATGACCTCAGCCAAAACCAAGAGTTGGATGCTTAACCGACTGGGCCACCCAGGTGCCCCCTTTATCCATTCTTAAAGAAATTGTGGATTTTCCCCAAAGGAGAAATTCTGAAATTCTCAGCTTGTTCTTAAAAAACCACAGAAAGCTGACGGTTCGATCCTCTGGGAAGGAACCATCAGCCTGCTGGTTTTGAAACGGGAGAAAACAGTGTCCCCTGCAGGAATGCACTGCGTGTCCATTTCAGAGATGACACTGAAAATGAAGCGTAGATTTTCTAAAATCACATTTCACACTTGCTCCGTAGGAGTCAGGACATTTCTTGGTGACAAGTGTTAGAAACTTAACTAAACTAGGTTAGGCAAAGGGGGAATTTGTTACTTCGCAATATCCACTGTTGAAGCACTAACTTGGGGCTGGTCAGGACCAACCGGGATGGGGCATCTGAGTGCTCTCCCTAGCCTTTCTTACCTTCTATGTCAGACCAGCTTCCTCCTTGTGGGAAGCACAAGGGCTCGGACAGTCCTTCCCCTGCTGCCACTGGGAGGGTAAAGGTTCCTTTTCTCACTTCCAGTTTTAAAAATCCCAGGAAAGGACTCCGATTGTTTCCGCTGGGGCCATGCATCCACCCAGCCAGTGCTGGCCATAGCTGGTCCCCATCCTAGCCTGGTGGATGAGGGAGGCAGCAGGCTTGGGGTGGGTCAGCATGCCCCTCTCTCTATCCTAGCACAGACCCAGGACAGCAGTGCTTGGTTATGTTGTCAGGTATAAAAGTTGTTACCATGTTGACTCGAAGCTGATAGATTTTGATGCTTTTCAGGCAAACACTGCATTTTAGGTTGATATCTTAGAAACCCTGACTGTCCTTAGGAAAGTGTTATATGAACTGTGGGCCTTTGCTGTCTTGTGTTGTTGGTTAGGCTTTGCGGCGGAGACAGGCCAACAGGCGTGTGATGAGCCTGCCCTTTCTGGCAATGTAATTCAGCCCCTGTCACGCTCTGTTTCTTCTCGCGGTCATTGAGTCGGCCTAATGCAGCCCCTCAGTGGCCAGCCTGGTGCTCCCTGGGGCTGAGGATCTAATGTCAGTAGGACACGATTCGATTCACATTGAGGATGGATATTAAGTCTTTTTACTCAGGGTCTTGTCAAGAAAAACAAATCGGCCTGCTATCAAAAGCACAGAAAATGCCCCTTCCCATAACAGCAGTTGTCTGTGTTCACTGATATTGAAGGGCCTGTCTGTCCCCAAGCCTCTGAGGCGGTTTTGTCAAGGTCAATTCAGCTGATCTTTTTCAGTGATAACCCAAAGAGGATTAAGTTAACATCTGACCTTTAAAGAGCTTTATCTTTGGGGAACTGGGCTAATTAAAAAATTAAAAGTCTGCTTTTTAAAAATATTTGGACCACAGCCTAGGGAAAACATGAACACACTGCATATAGCGGCAGAAATAGCCATAGAAAATTCCAAACAGCAAGCTAGATTTATCGATACATGGATGAAATTAGTGTGGGGACTCTGGAGTCAAACAGAAATGGGGTCCAATCTTGATTCCGCTACTTGCTAGTTGTATGACCTTGGACAAGCATCTCACCTTTCCTAAGCTCTGTTATCTTATTTGTAAAATAGAGTGGGATAATAATAGTAATCACCCCAGAAGGTTGTTGAGAAGATTAAATGAAATAGTACACTTAAAGCCCAGTCATTTAGGCTAGCCATTACTATCACTGTGGACATGTTTACATTTAAAATTTTAAAAATTTGTTTAGTTACTTGCCCTATCATGTTGACGGCTGAATGGAATCTCATGACAAAGTGGCTGGTTCTCCAAGGCCAAGAACTCAGAGACACCTAAAGGTTTTGAGATGACTCTGCTTTGGGCCAGATGTTCCTAACCCAGATGCAGCAGCACCAGCAACCCCAGCCGCCCCTGAACTTGACCAGATACCACTGGGATGACAATGCTACTAAAGCCATTTTGAGGAAAGAGTAACATGAGATTAGGGATGGTAATATTGTCCCCCAAAGCTAGGAATATTTCTGTCCTTTAAATTCTGTAGATACCTTCCCATTCAAGGAGATACTGATCATTGTTAAATATTTTCATCCAAAGCACTGTTCTTGATGTTGCTTTTCTTCTCATTGGTTTATAAGATGCCTGAAGTGATCTCTTTTGCATGTTGACAAATGTCATATAGTCATAGGGACTCTGGGATAGCCTGAAAATAAGATCAAGGACTCTTCCCAGGAAGGAGATTGGTCTAGAGGCCCCTGGCCCCTTACTCAGAGCCTGGTGCACAGACTGGAGTTCGGCATCACTGGAGCAGAGTGCTTGTTAGACCTGCTGGAGCTCTGGCCCTGCCCTTGACCTGCTTCATCAGAATGTGCATTTTCCCCAACACCCCAGGTGGTGCTAATGCACACTACAGGTGCTCTCTTCTCATTTTTAGCTGCAAATCAGAATCACCTAGAGAGCTTTAAAAAGCACGATGCCTGGGTACCATCCACAAAGATTCTGACTTCATTGGCACAGGGAGTTTTAAAACCTCCCCAGGTGGTTGTGATGTGCAGCCACGTTGGAGAACCTGTGCACTGGAGACATCCCTTCCTCTTTCTCTACTTATTCCTACAACGCCAATTTCTCTACATGTGAAAATCTCTCAAGGTGCAGTGAAGGCTCATTTCATGCTGTTGATGTCAATGGATGAATGCCCACTTTCTAGATAATGCCATGCAATTTGAAGATTCACTTTGAATTTTTAAAAATAACCTTTAGGAATTTCTTCTGAACCTTTGCCAAGGCCTCCACATCCTTCTCTTATTGTAAAGTCCAGAAGGAGACACAGTCTTCTAATATAGCCCTGAACAGCACTGAGCATCAGCATAAAGGACTTTTGTGTCCCTCTGAATGAAAGGTACTGTTATAAGTAAAGTCAGGCCATTTGAATGGGGAGGGGGCAGTTTTAGTGGCCAAGCAAAAGATTTTCTCATGCCTACACTCAGTCTGGAAGTGAATAAGCCAGTTATGCGGGGAGAAAACCCACCTTCTCGGTTTTGAGCTTTCCTAATGGAGCAATAAATATGTTGTTATGCAAACAAAAAATTCATAAGCTTTATTGCATCTGTAATTCACGGACGGCCAAACAGATAAATCCAGTTGCACCAAAAGACACCAAAGACAGTTCTACGGATTCAAAACTTTGGCTGATGTCATGAGCATAAAAGTCACCTGAACCTTAGACTTTTGTCGGAGTGACCTCCACACCTGACCACTCCATGTATAAGAATCATGTGGGCTGCTTCCTCCACACATCTAGAAGTTTGGGCAAAAGTATTTGTGGCTTTAAAAAACTGAATCATTTCTTCCCCAACTTTAACTCGAGGCCTTGTTAAAAGTTTAGACTCTCAGGACCTACCTGCATAGGTCTGAGGTGGGGCCTGAGATTCTGCGTTCTAACCATCTTGAAAGTGATGGTGTGTAGCTACTTCACCGACCACACTCTGAGTAGCGATGCCCTAGAAAATGCTAATATTCAGCCCCTTGGAGAACCAGAACGTTAGGCATTTCATATGGTGTTTAAAATACGAGAAAGCTCATTTCCAATTCAGTGTTCTTCAGCAGCTTCCGGTGTATCAATGAGAGTGGGACATGGGCTGGTAGAAAATGTCAGTGGGCAAATTCAATTCCAATGAGTGTTAGAAACCTGGGTGAGAATGTTTAATTGCCTCGGTGCTTTGCCAATACAAGAGGAAAGCGGCATCTGAATTGCTTTATTTCTTTAGGGCTCTATTCTTTAGAATTCACTAGCAAACACAAAGGCAGGAGGAACCGTTACTTTAAATTCATATTATTTTAGCTGATGGATCTGGAGCACGGTGATAAATTAATCATGACGTCTGGTCTGATTCACAATCATACTCTAGTCCAATTTACACTTCGCATTTGCAGAACTGAAATGCGATGCATTAAAAATGGTGCACACACATCACAGATTTTTCTCTCCACTGAGCCCGCGGAGGGAGGTGTTCTCTCTGCCTTGGCCCTGAGGCACCTGCCCGTAGGCCTAGGCCCACGCTGCAAGCAGCCTCCTGCAGGGAGAAAGGAGGATGGGTGCTGAAGACAGCCAGCCTCTGCTGCCTAGTGGGCGAAACCTGCCTGCGAGAGGGCGTTGGAGTCGTTGAAAAAGGACTTCCCGGCTTAATGCCGGACGGGCAGGCTTATTCACCGGGAAGGGGGAGCGGCGTGGGGTTGTTGCTGAACATAACAGATGGCAGCTGTCTGCCGCTATATAGGGCGCACTGACAAATCCCCAGGACGGCCCCGGGGCGCTCGGGGGTGCGCTCGGGGGGCTGCGGGCCTGGTGCAGCTGCCGGCCCGCTCACGGGGCGCTGCCTGCGGAGGACTCCGGAGGAGGTTGCCCTCCTATGAGACTCGGGGCAGGACGGGTTTGGTCTAACCCCGGGGTCGGGGGCTGCGTCGGGTAGGGGAAGCCTCTGCCTTGTGTACCTGCGGGCGCCCAGCCCCAGGCGGCATTCAGGAGGTTCCACCGCCCCTGCCGTGGACACGGACACCCCCGCCCAAACTCCCGGGGTGGGGGGTGTATGTTAATGAACCACGCAGTGATCCAGGCCTGCGCATTCTCGGCGCCAGGGAGGTGGGGGCAGATGAGCCAAGACGGGGTCTCCCTCGTGCAACCCTATAAAGCCGAGTGTGGCTGGTAAAGTGGCTGGTCCGCACACACTAACGATGGTACGGACCCACGCCTGAGAGTTAGTTTTGTGTGAAAGTGTCATAGCCATGATTTCCCTCTGTAAACCTATTTCCCAACCCCCAAGTCAGTCATCCATATACTACCTTTTATATCTGTCAAATGACTTTTTTTCTATGATTTGGATATTCAGATGGGGAAAACCTTACAATGCTAGGCAAGTTAAATTGTTTTTAGAAATACATTAAAATACTTTAATTGAAAATAATAAAATAACATTGGACAGCACTAGCAGTTGGGGATGATTGCTGAAACACAGGACAGGAGAGTGAGGCTTCTCAGTTACCGCTGGGGAGTGGGGGATGGGGGAGGGCAAAGGGAAGGGATTTAAGGGTTCTGAGGACCCAATAGCCTTGTAGCGCTGTGATTTTCAAGCTGCAAAGACCAATGAAGAAGGAAGTCCTGACTAATTGTATACATCAGACAGTTTATCTCTAAATCATGGGAACTGTCCCCAGAGAGGGAGCAGAGGAACTTTCTGGCTAAGGTTCTAAGTCCCTGAAATGAGCTTCAAGAATGACCACGTGGGGTCCGTGGTGCATTTCATGTGTTTCACTCTGGTCTGTGTGGCAGGGAAAAGCCTCCTCACCTCAATCCTCATGGACTTCCTGGCTCCTCCATCAACAAATGTCAGGGACCAGGCTTCCTTATTTTCTTCTCAATCGCTTTGCAGTGCTTTTCATTGAAGCTGAAAAAGACCGAGTTTCATTCATTCATTCAGCAAATGTTTATTAAGTGCCTTCTGTGTGTTGAGCCCAGGTGCTCAGACTCTGAACAAAACAGGTGAGACTCTCTGTCCGCTTGGAGGTGCAAGAAGCAAGATAAGTTGATACAATTATGGACAATGTCAACCTGACAATGGTCTGGTACTCGTTTCCTATAAATAGATCTTCTGACTTGATGAGAATTGTGACACACTGAGGGTCCTCCATACATATGAAGCTCTCGTTGTGGTTAGTCCATAACTTCAAAGAAAAAGGCATAGCTGGTGGAGGAACCCATATGTTTGAAAGAAGAGAAAAGAGTTCTAATTCCTACTTATGAATTTGATGAAGTTGGTACCCAACTTCACCACAATCTATTAACCTGTTTTAACTCTCTCTCCCTGACCCTCCTCCTGTCTTCATTTCCCTCCTTCCTCACCTTCAGTTCCGTGGCCACACATTATATTTTTTCCCTTGTCTCTGCCACAGGATCTGTTTCAATGGTTTCCAAAGCCTAAAAGAAACTGTATGTCCACCCTACATAAGCCGAAACAGACTAACACACATGTCAAATTTCTTCGCTTTTGGCTACAGCATCCATAATTCAATGTGGTAACGCTGACTGTTTGACCAGTTACCTATTAAGGAGTATTTGGAAGGTAATACCAGAATGCAACATAAGGCCACAAAGAATATTAGATATAACTGCATGCATGCACACACACACACTCACACATTCTAACTCATGCTTAAGTCAACTTTATCATAAACTTCTATGTATTCATGTTACAAACATGGTTTATTTATTCTCTTTTAATCCCTCTGTTTTCTTTATAGGATCTGGATTTTTAAAGCTCCTTTTTTATTATTATAGGTTATGGTTATAGTTACACTTACTGGAGGTTATTTGAGGTAATATATGGGTGAACTTTAAAAAATTTTAAGTTATGCACATATTTTAAGGTATATTTGAAAAATATAAATAGCTTATCAAAGCGTCATTTCATAGAAATTATTTAGGATGCAAACAAGTTTTTAAAAAGTGAGTTGATAAAAAATATTCAGTTAATTATAACACACATGGTAATGAGATACAACAAAAATAACATAAGCTGGAAGGAACACCTAAAATTTAAGTCATTATGTTCATATATGATCCAGGAGGACCAAAAAAGGCAACTGCAGTTGGCCCTAAAGAAAGGGCCCTAAACAGGGGCACCTGGGTGGCTCAGTTGGTTAAGCATCTGCCTTTGGCTCAGGTCATGATCCCAGGGTCCTGGGATCGAGCCCCACGTCGGGTTCCCTGCTCAGCAGCCTGCTTCTCCCTCTCCCTCTGCCTGCCTCTCTGCCTACTTGTGCTCTCTGTCTGACAAATAAATAAATAAAATCTTAAAAAAGAAAGAAAGAAAGAAAGGGCCCTAAACAAGGTATGCTCCAGTCTGACTCTGCCAACATTCCATTAGTCCTCACTAGCAGACAAATAAAATCAGGTACCAGTGGCTTAAGAAAAACAATGCGCTTTTTTTTTTTTTCTTCTGCAATTCAAGAAAATTCTACCATACAATTTATCAGCAGAACACTTTCTGGCTCATAGGACATCTATGTTTAATGTGATCATCGCTTTAGATCTTTAGAGTTCAGAGGCATTAGAAACATGCCAGAAATCGTCCAGTCACAGCAAAGTTGTTTCCTTTAGAAAATCACCCAGTATTTAAAAGTCTGTTTGGAAAGCTCCATATAAATCATGAGCTGTTTTTTCACTTCCCTTCAACATTTTAACTTTCAACTCTAAGAAGCCTATTTAACAGAGCTGCAAAACTTAAAATGGCTTTACTTCTATTTTTATAGGAAGGAACACCTGTATAGCCTCGGAATCACCCAGTGTTTCTCGGCTCCTGGGTGCTAGACGCCTGTAGCACCCCCTTCATCTTTTTTTTTTTTTTTTACAATCAAAACAGCCCCCTGCCTCCATATGCACACATTCCAAGTGTCTTCGGTGGGACAGTATTGTCCTCACTTGAGAACACAACTGCCTAACTTACTGAAAAGAAATCTGAGACCCAGAAGGGAGAAGGCATTTGCCCAAGGACCTACACTGAATTGGTATTGTGTTAGCTTGCTGGGCTGTAAAGAAGACAGATGGACTGCCTCAGATCCCAGGGGATGACTGAAAGTTTACACAGGAGGTGAGGACGTGGGGGAAACCTCTCTGAAGCTGCCTCAGCGGGCCCCCCGGGGGGAGGCAGGGCGCTGTGTTCCCACTCTGACAGAACAAGGGACTCGGCCACCATGTTGTCTCTCCCAGCAACTCAGGGGTCCTGGGGCTCAGCTTTCTTCTGACAGCATCACCCTTTGCCTCTGTTTTTCCACTGTGCTTCCCCTTTATTGCCTCTGGCCCCAGTATCCTCTTTCTGACCATCTTACATTCACACTTTTCTCAAGAAAATACAAATGGGAATCATTGGATATCACCAATATAAAGCATGCCTTTGGGGCCAAGTTTTCTTGTCTGGCCAACCTCCAGGCCACCGGCGCAGCCCAACTGGCTGCTTTGGCTTAGGCCAACAGCCTATTTCCCCAGCTGGGGGCAGCAGAGTTCATAGGCATCTTGAGGTCCTATCACTTAATGTGGATTTTGAAGACCCCCAGGTTTGAAAGCCAGCTCCATCCCATAGCCCCTGTGTAACTTCAGCTATCTGTGCCTCAGCTTCTCATCAGTAAATTGACACATTAATAGTATAGACCTCAACAATAGTGTGTGTGTGTGTGTGTGTGTGTGTGTGGTTTAAATGAGATAAGGCATTAAAAGTACTTGGCACTTAGTAAGCATTTGCTGAACACCAGCCTGTTGCTACTATTGCTATTACTATTAGTAAGTAGAAAATAGATTATTGCTTTTATTAAGTAGAAAGTTAAAATTCCTATCTCCTGACCACCACCCCACCTCTCTGCCCAGCAGTGCTTTTCAGTATCTCTGTGGGCCGAAGGCAATGAAGATGAAGACCCTGGGAGGATAGAGGTGAGGTGAGGTTCTAAGTGTCCTAGTGCAAGCCTGAAATCACTTTGTTTTCTCTTTGTTTCATATTCCGTTTCACACATCACTTATACAGTATAAAGAGACTCAGTGTGATTTTTAATATGGTGTTTCTTAATACAGCCATGACTGTTCTTTTTAAAGATTTTATTTATTTATTTAAGACACACAGAGAGAGGGGTGGGAGAGAGAGTGCACATGAGCAGGGGGGAGGGGCAGAAGGAGAAGCAGACTCCCCAGTGAGCAGGGAGCCTGATGCAGGGCTCGATCCCAGGACCCTGAGATCATGACCTGAGCCAAAGGCAGACGCTTAACCGACTGAGCCACCCAGGCGCCTCCAGCCATTCCTGTTTTTATAAAAAATGTCTTAAATTACTTACCAGTTCAAATGTTTAATGTTTGTCCAAAAACTCTTCAGAAAACTCAGTGTCCCAGCAAGTTTCACCATGTTTCTCTCCAAGCACATGCCGAGGGGTACACATACTTCATTCTGGTCACCATAATTCTCCTGTCTTCGTGGTTACAGGTTTTCCTTTCAGAGAGATCCAATAGAAAAACACGCAGTCAGTCAGTCATCAGATTGTCAGATATTTATGAAATTTCATTATGTGCAAGACATGTAATAAGTGCAACAGAAGATTCAACCACACACTACTTCTATGAAACTTCATCTTCAGCCATACTAGTGATGCTTCTGGGATGTGACCCACATCTCTCAGCTGGCGAGGAGGGATGTAAACTCACTCATGCCCAAATTTCAGTGGCCTTAAGTCCCTTTCTCCCTCCTCAACCACAGAAAACACCTTCTTTTACGTAGTTCCCTCTCGCTAAAGTATCTCTAGGAACTCCCAAGGTCTTGACAGGAATCCATGAATTAGTCCCAGTCGTCCCTTGCTGCTGCTGGCCAAATCACAACTCTGTCTCAGGATCCAACAAATGCATGGAGGTTTCCCTTGGAGGCTGGCACCTGCCCTGTTGCCATCGCCTCCACCAGGGTGACAGGAGGGCTGAGAATGTGCTGTGCCCAGTACCAGGGGGCATTACTGTTCTTGTGAAGACAGGAGAATCTACTTTTACTTTTGCCCATTGGACTCCCCAAAGCAAGTTGAGCTCCCAGATATTACATACGGAGTGATACCTTCTTTCTTTTGCCACCTGAGCCAGGACTCTGCAGCCTCAGGCCTCTAGAGCCCCACAGAGGTCCTGCCCGGGTGTTACCTTATTCTCATTCTTCTCTACCATCACCACTGCCTGGGTATGGACAGAGCAGAGAACCTCTGTGGCTCAATGCAAGCAGATCAGGACTGTGGCCTCCCTGAGACTGAGAGAACTTGAAGGTGGGGCTGCACTGCAAGGCCAGAGGCCCAAGTTATTCAGGAAAAGGGAGAAGAATGCACCTTCTGTGTTGTAGTCAGTTTGGAGGCAGAGGAGGTGTTCCACTGCAAGTCTGCTTTCAGCTTTTCCTGTGCATGCACAGAACCCCACATCTCATGACATGGGATGTAAACAGAGCTCTCACCTCATTTTCTGCAAGCATTCCTACAATTTGGTTTTGATTATGGCTGTATAATTTCCAAACCCCAGTTGGACAAGGATAAAATCTTTTTTGTAGGAGGTTCCTCGGCCCTTATGTAAAATCAGTAAACACATAACAGTTCTGGAAACCCCTCCCAGTGTCATGGACGTGCCATGTTCCCTCTGACTTCCCAGCCTTCGCCACGCTATTCCCTCTCCCTGTCTTCCCCTTTCCCCTCTCCTTCCTCAGGCCATTTGTTCTGAGTAATTCCTATTCTCCCTTCAGGTCTGACATCTTTCCTCTGAGAAAGCTTTACCGATCCTGGACCCCCAGTTCTGAATTGGGCGCTCTTCCCCTGTTCCCACATAACCCTGTCGGCTTTCCCTTCTCATTGTCACACTGCATTGTCCTGGCTTGTTTGACTGTCTCTCTCCCCTGGAAGATTTAATCCTGGGAGGGGGGTGGGATTATAACTATGAAAGGCCAGCCCTTGCCTAATATTCACCAGAGATGCCACCAGCATCTGTTGAGTGTGGCTTAGTTCCTCTCTCCAGGAGCCTTCTGTGTCTAAGGTGAAGAGGAGAGAAACAGCTACGTGGGCAGGATACTTTCTTTTGGTCTAAGTCACAGTCAAACAAGGAATATGGCCAAACTGTGGTATAGCCAATCTGAACCATCGTAGCAAATGATTCCATTCATCTTGTCTCCAGCCATACCAATGACAGAGAAACCGGCTGATGACGCAATCCTGTTCTGCAAAACGGAAGGTCCTTCAGCTACTTAACCAAGGGGTGACGGTCCCATCTGTGAGAGCTAATGCTTCACATAGAGGGACTTGAACTTAGGAAGCCCTTATATTACAACCAAATAGTGAAGCTCCCCTTACAGTAGCTTTGCCAATAGTAAAACTGTTGGGATAGCTGCAAATAAAATCGGCACATTTGTAAAGAGCAGAGCAAAGTGTGACAGAGAGGAGAGCCGGAGATGAAACCCCAGCTCCACCACTCACTTTTTTTGTGTCTCGCCTCTGGAGAAAGGGGAGCAGGCTGGAAGGAGCTCTCCTTGTTGTACCAGCACTGACATGGGGTTTCTACTGCAGGCAAACGCCCACCCCAGGCCGGCACCGGCCAGTAACAGAGGCTACCGCACCTGAGATTCCTGGGATGTGGGGCTGCACAGTAGTTAGGAGATGGGGTCTCAGAGAAGCAAAGCTGGGTTTGATCCCCTGAGTGAGCCTCTTACTCACTGTGCGACCTTGGACATTTCTCTTATGTAAACCTCAGTTTCCTCATCTGTAAAATGGAGATCATGATAGAACCACCCTTATCAGGTCATTACGATGAAGTGAGAAAAGTTCTTACACATCAAGTACTCAGAACAGTGCCAGGCACACTCTCAGTAAATGTTCCCTATTCTTCCTAACTAACTACATGGTTCATAACACATTTTTATTCTCATAATGTGTGTCTGCTTCTTGTTTGTTTAAGTAGGTTCCACACCCAGCGTGGAGCTCCACAGGGAGCCTGAGCTCATGACCCTGAGATCAAGACCTAAACCGAGATAGGGTGGGATGGGACACTCAACTGACTGAGCCACCCAGGCGCCCCCTATATGTCTGCTTTTTTTAAAGTTAGAACAACAAATAGGCCATTAGTAATAGAACTTTTCTCACAGTGCAGCATGTTTCTGTCCCCATGTTGTCCATGGTCCTGTGAGGCTCCCACTTCTCAAACACACGTGACAGTAGCTATCTATGGCAATGGGAATCCTGCCTCAGGAGAAATATGATCAGCTCCCAGTATGTCCATTTCAAGGGAGCATCTGTGGAAGTCAGGTGACTGCACGGCATTCTGAACTCGCTCATAAGCTGTGGCAGTTGACGGTGAAAATTGAAATACCTATAAATTATTTCTTTTAAAGAAAGGAAACCATGGTGATTATTTTTTTAGAGCATTAGAGTGCATTGTAAATATACGAACTCCTTTTGAAGCTCATTTTTAAGAAGAGATATTTTTCTTTGTCAGTGAAGCTATATACCTTAGGTTATCACAGACTTCCTAGTATGTTTTCTAGCATTTGCTGATGAGCTACAAATAATCCTTTGTACGTTCGCTGGGTAACACCTTGGAAATGGAAATAAGCAAGATCTGTACTTAGCAAAATCCAGTCTTTCAGATTTTCAAAACAAACTTATAGTGGAGTAAAATAAAGAGCTTTTTAAAAAAAATAGTCCACCAGAGCTGGTGCAGCCACTCTGGAAAGCAGTATGGAGGTTCCTCGAAAAGTTGAAAATAGAGCTACCTTACGACCCAGCAATTGCACTACTGGGTATTTACCCCAAAGATACAAATGTAGTGATCCGAAGGGGCACCTACAGCAATGTCCACAATAGCCAAACTATGGAAAGAGCCTAGATGTCCATCAACAGATGACTGGATAAAGAAGATGTGGTATATATATACAATGGAATATTATGCAGCCATCAAAAAATTGAAATCTTGCCATTTGCAACGATGTAGATGGAACTAGAGGGTATTATGCTAAGCGAAATATGTCAATCAGAAAAAGACAAGGATCGTATGATCTCACTGATATGAGGAATTTGGAGAAACAAGACAGGATCATAGTGGATTGTGTGAATTTCAGAGTTTTCAAAGATGTTGCAAGGACTATGAAGAACTTAGCTTACTATTTAAGGCAATTTGCCTATGTTTTTGTTAGATGATAACCATCATTTGTCACATGATAATTATTTGCCATGATAATTTAAAAATAAAACTAATTATCAATTCAAAGCAGCATCTCAAGCCCTTGTTTTCAACCTCTCCCAACCCCCTGCCTACCTCCTAGAATAGAGATGAGAGTCGGTGAAATGCTAGGCAGATTTGCCACTGAGAGAACTGAGTCACTCTCACAGTGTCCTTGGTGATGAAAATCTTTCTTACGTTTGTATTGTAGAGTTGTAGCAATAAAAATGATTATCAGCATTATTAGAAAATTTGGAAATTATAATGGAATTAAATTTAAGCTATAGAGTAAGTCTATATTGCTTTTTTACTCTTTTTTGTTTCCAGAGAAGTAAAATAAAAACTTAATATTATTACAAGTTTCAACTGTTAGTGGCTTTATTACTTTGTACTACAGCCGAAACAGTAAAATTGTGTGATGGTTTTGATCAGTTTCCCTGCTTTTACTCTCTCCACAGGGCCTTCTTAGAAACAAGCATGGTCTTGTTGGTCACCTTGCCCAATACTCTTTTCCACAGGATTAAGCACAAACTTCTCAGATGCAACTTCTTTCTCTACAACAGATCCAAACCACCTCCTTTACCTGAACTCCTCTTGCCTCAACTTTGTACTCCAGCAAATTGGACTGTTCACAGAATCATCTCTACCTGTTGAAATCCTAGCCATCTTCATTGCTACTAGCCACTGTTTTCCCTATGCTTACTGTGTGCCAGATAACGCCTTCAGCACACCCCAGGGCACCTTCTGGTGTAACCCCCATCACAACCCAGGAAGTGAGTAATAACACAATACCTGAATCTAAAACATAGAAAGGTAAAATGACTCGCTTCAGGTCACACCTCTAGTGCATGGGATGGAGCCGGGAGTAGAAGACAGGTCTGTGAATTCCACGCTCTAACCACTTCACTGTCTGGTACTTTACAACTTTCTCAAGAGCAGCCTCAGCTGTAAAGTCTTGCCTAATTTCCCATCTGGTTTTGATAGCTCACTCTTTAGAACTGGAGACCGGGGACTATTTTATCTCTGTGCCCCTAGCAGCACCTCCCACAGGCTGGATCACATAACGGGGCTCCCTATGTATCTGTTAAATCAAGTTTTCTGGAGAACAACTTGTCAGAGAATGTCATGGTCCTGATAGTAAATTCAGTGGAAGTTCAGAGGAGAGTAGCAAATGGCTTCCTGGGGGTGGAGCTCTTTGAAAACCGGGGCTGTTTTGGTGGACTCCAGAAGTGTTGATAATGTAAGTGAAATCAAGGGAGGAGGAAGGACCGTGGCATCCGCGAGGAACTATGAAAGAAGCAGTGCCTGGTAGAGTCAGTAACTTAATGTGCTTTGGGGAAGGACATGAGATTAGATAGATTAAATGGGCTTTATGGGTTATGGGACAACACGAGTGCCAGGCAGAGGAATGTGCTGTTCCTTTTATATTCTTCTGTGACACTATGTTCCTGATATTCATCTATGTTGTTGTGTGTCGCTTTAGTTCATTCGTTTTCAACATTGTATAATACTCTATTGTATGACTAATACCACAGTTTATCTATTCTAACTTGGGTGAACGTTTGGGTTATTTCAAGTTTTTTGACTATTATGAATTTTCACCTATGAATGTCCTTGTACGTGCCTCCTGGTGCATACAGCTAATGGCTGGGTCACATGGCGGGTACCTCTTCAAGTTTTTTAGATAAGGCTGAATTGTTTTCCCAAGTGGTTATAACAGTCTACACTCCCACCAGCAGTATATAAGAGTTTCTCTGCCTCCACATTCTTGCCAACACTTGATTTGGTCATACTTTAAAATTTTTGCCAATTTGGGGAGTGTGAAATGTTATCTCAAATTTTCTCTTTATGTATTCTGACATTTTTATTATTGGACTTTTCACCCACAGTTTGTGCTTTTAGTGTCTTGTTTAAGAAATAGTTCCCCATCATCAGGCCACAAAGATATTCATCTTCTAAAAGCTTTATAGTTTTGCCTTTCACATTCAAGCCTCTAATCCACTTGGAATTTCCATTTAGATGTGTGTTTGGGAGTGTTCTCTTTTTTCCTATGCTCCTTCCCGTGTTTGTTAAACTGTTAAAAATGAAGGCGTCTGGTGTTTAATCTCTATAGCATTTTTTAATGACTAAATTTAATTTCTTTAATGGTTATAGAACCATTCAGGTTTTCTATTTTTTCTTGAGTCAATTTTATGGTTTATATATATACATATATATTTTTAGAATTTGTCCATTTCTCCTAAATTTTCAAATGTATTTGCAACAGTTCATAATATCCTCATAATTTAAAAAAATCTCTGCAGCATCTGTAGTGGTGTTTCCTTTTTATTCCTGATTTTGTTTATATATGTTCTCTATTTTTTAATTGATCAATCTTTATGTAAATTTAATTTATGCCTTTTCAAATAGCCAATTTAGGACTTTGTTGATTCTCTTTATTTTCTACTTGTTTTCTATTTCACAAATTTATGCTCTTTATTATTTTCTTCCTCTTCTTTCTCAGTTTATCCTGTTTTTTTGTAACGTCTAATGTTTAGGCTTTTTCTTTTCTAACGTAAGTATTAAAAACTGAATTTAGGGGTGCCTGGGTGGCTCAGTCGGTTGAGCATCTGCCTTTGGCTCATGTCATGATCTCAGGGTCTTGGGATCGGGGCCCCATATTGGGCTCTCTGCTCAGCAGGGAGTCTGCCTCTCCCTCTCTCTGATCCTCCTCCACTTGTGCTCTCTCTCTCTGTCTCAAATAAATAAAATCTTTAAAAAAATTAAAAAAAATAAAATAAATAAAAACTGAATTTATCTATAACTATCAATTTAACTTTATCCCACAAGTTTTGATATGCAGTATTTTTTTAAAGATTTTATTTATTTATTTTTGTGAGAGAGAGAGAATGCGTGTGCATGAGCGAGCGAGTATGAGTGCGGGAGGGGCAGAGGGAGAAGCAGACTCCCCACTGAGCAGGGAGCCCCACACAGGACTCAGTCCCAGGACCCTGGGATCATGACCTGAGCTGAAGGCAGGTGCTTAACCGACTGAGTCACCTACGCTCCAGTATGTAGTATTTTGTTATCATTCCATTCTCAATATTTTCTCATTTTCATTATAATTTCTTTATTGATCTATGAATTAGATGTTTCTTTCTTTGCCTTATTCTTTGATTAATAGTCAATTAATTTAAATTTAAAAGATCAAATTCCCCTAAATTTCTATAACATTTACATAGTTATTCAAATTCCCTTTGATATTTTAAATTATGATTATAAATTCAGCATATCTGATTCTCTCAAACACTTTGAATATCTAAAATGCAGACTTAAACATCAAAATCAACAAGAACTTTCTAAGCATGTGAGTCAGACTTATCAACTGTGTAGTTCAAATTCTCTTAACTGGTTCACATATCTAAAAACACGGGCCAAGCCACACTATGATAGCAGAACTCATTGATATATAAAAGTGTAATTGTTATTTTAAAAAATACCTTTCCTAAAATTGTAAATTTATTTATAAATAATGGAATAGAATGCCCTTCTTAAATGAGCAGAATTTACTCAAAAGTAGGATCAACAGACCAGCAGCATCAACATTACCTAAGAACTGGCTAGAAATGCAGACTGTCAGACCCACCTGAAACCTCCCGCATCAGAACCTTTAACAAGATCTTTTAATATGTCTCACGGAGCGCTGTGAATTGTATAAGACTGTTGAATCACAGACCTGTACCTCTGAAACAAATAATACATTATATGTTAAAAAAAAAGAAGAAGATAGTAGGAAGGGAAAAATGAAGGGGGGGAAATCAGGGGGGGAGACAAACCATGGGAGACTATGGACTCTGAGAAAAAAACTGAGGGTTCTAGAGGGGAGGGGGCAGGGGGATGGGTTAGCCTGGTGATGGGTATTGAAGAGGGCACGTACCGAATGGAGCACTGGGTGTTGTACACAAGCAATGAATCATGGAACACTACATCAAAAACTAATGATGTAATGTATGGTGATTAACATAACATAATAAAAAAAAATATATGTCTCACAGACCTCCATTCTAAGGTGACTTCAAGGAGGCTGGAAAATGGGAGAGGCAGAGCCAGGCCTAATGGAAGGCTACGTCTGGGATTTATCAGGAAGTGAAGAGAAGTTTCAGGCAGTTCCCGATGGGGAGTCTCCCCCTTTCCTATTTCCACACCTCCATTTCCTGAAAACGCACAGGTGAAAATGGGCAGGCAGAAAGGAAAGCGGAAGCAAGAACTAAGGCTCCCTGTCTGAGGCTAGAATATTGACTTGTCAGACTCAGCCAGTGTTGACACCTGATTTCCTGTGCCAAGTGAGCTTGTGTCGGCGGCTGCCTGATGAGAACCATTAAGTCGGTAACAGACTGTATTTCCATTTAGTGGCCTTTTCACCAACACACAAGACGTCAGTCGCACGGCAAGGTCATCAAATTGTTGGCCTAATTGATTGGTCTAATTATCCTCACCTAAGGAAGAAGAATTTGTTACTGGGGATAAAAAGGCACTGGCTGCGAGAGGCAGTATTTCTGGATTATAATCTTGCACCAGACTCTGACCCTGCTGTGAAAGCTTGACGAACTCTCCCTTAATTTCTCTGGACCACAGATTACTTATTGAGCAGGGGGATTAGTTCCAAAATAATGGGTTTTCCAAGATTTCCTGATTTCAGGCTACCCAGGCTATCCTGGAGTCCTGTGCTTTTCTAGAATCTTCCCATACCATTTATTAAATAATACTGTGTGTGATCTGAGCTGTTCTTACGATTTGGCTCGGCAACAGAACCCGTTGAGCTTTTTGCTCAGCACTGTAAATTCTAATCCCTATATTACCTCTACCACCCTCGAGAATCGAGAAGAAAATTTCCTGGAGAACAGTTCAGTGTAGGGAGACTTACTAGCTACTGACTTCCAGTGAATTCATGATATGAAGGGGAGTCGCAGACTCTGGATCTTGCTGTCTGAGTTGGAATCCCTTCTCGACCACTTACTATCTGGTTTTGGGTAAGTTAATTAATTTCCCTATGCCTCAGCTTCTGCACCTGTAAAGTGAGGCGAATAATAGGAAATACCTCACAGGGTTGGTGTGAGGGTTAAATGAGACAAAAAATGTTTGGCATGTGGTAAGCACTCTTATAAGCCGTGCTTATGAAAACATTCAAGCTGAATGTAAAGTACCCACATTAAATGCTCATTTTGGTACATAGGTTATCCCAGCATATTTTAAAAGCAGATTTTTTTTTCATGCACTCTAGGGAAAACAAAACTACCTCTTGGTACTTAATTGTAGTGGCTATATGTCACACAACATGGAGAATTCCTGAATCATTGATCTGGGTTTTCTTTACCTGAACTCATTGCTCTGAGAAGAAAACAACTACATTATGGCTGACAATTGACTCTGACTTTTTCTTTTAACAGCAGTAGGACTTTTAATCCTTGCATTCAGAGTAATACCTGCCAATCACCTTTTTGCCTAATTAAATTTACCTGGAGTTCATTTTAAAGAAAATAATTTGTTCAGCCAGAAGTGGTTGCATATTTATGCTACAATTAGTGAAAAACTCCACAAATGAACCCTTCCCCCTGAGCCTCAGTAAAGAAAGGGGAATGCAGTTGAGAGCCTACAAGATTTCAGAGCAATTAAGCCTAGAAATGCAGGTGTTGGAAACACCTGTTTCCCCCTTCCTCCCATGCGGACTGCCCTGGCCACCCCTCATCAGTAGGTTAAAATAATTAACTTACCCTATTGGCAGAAAAGCCCAAGAACTGCTAAGGGCAACAAGTCTCCTTTTCTCCCGTTTCTCAGATTAAAAGAGAAAAATAAAAAGAGTCATGGGTGGTCTGCAAACAGGAGGGGGGAAAAAAAACTTTCCTCTTCTAAAAAAAAAAAAGGACAAAATCAAGTGACAAGAAAGACATTGTCTCCCTCAAGCAGACTAAGTGGCTTGCTTAGGTTCAGAATTCTATGTTTGTTTTGTGAGAGTGATTGCAGTGCTGTTCAGGAGCATGAAAAAGCCTGTTTTAAGGGATATTTATGTGAAGAAATAAAGCAATTGGGGAGGATGTGATTTTGCCTGACCTGCCTTTTGTGAATACCTGCAAATTTATATTAAATCTCAACAACAGAGTTCCTCACAAAGATAAACTGTGGAAATTTTATTGGGGCTTTAGAAAATGGATCGTCTATAGCAAGGAAACCAAGAAATTGTTGGATGGGGGAAGAAAGTTCATTTTGGCAATTTGAATCAATTCAATTTTAGCCTTTATGCTTTGTGTGTATCTTGGTTTTGTTTCCCTGAGTTCCATTAAGGCCACCTTTGAATACTATTTGCCATAACTAGAAAAGATTGGGAAGGTAATTTTGTGTTTATGATCACTGGCACTATATCCATTGGAAGCACAAATTTTGGAAACTTTCAGCATTTTAATTGGAATAGGTATTTTTGGAAGATGGAAGGGATGGTACAGGTAAGGGATCTGCTGAAGTTGGAAACTGGTTCAGTATACATGCAAATATGCATAGGCATTTATACTTTCCATTTTTCTAAAGATGATTTAAGGTGACTTCAGTTAGATTTCGGACTTTAAAAGTTTTCTCACAATGTCCACATGAAATACAGATTATAGGGGCACCTGGCTGGCTCAGCTGGTAGAGCATGCAACTCTCCATCTCCCGTCGTGAGTTCAAGCCCCATGTTGGGTGTGGAGCCTACTTAAAAAAATAAAAATATTAAAAAAAAAAAGAAATACAGATTATAGGAAGCCAAGAGACTACTGCATACTGTTAATTCAACCCTTACTTCTGACCAATACATTTATTTATATAATGCCTTACAGTGTTAAAAGCATTTTTCCATTTGAGGTATGTAAGGCAGGTCTCGGGACACCTATCCTGGGGAGGAGGAAACTAAAGGGATGGGTAGAGCCATCCATGGAGAGGGGAGAGCGGCTCTCCTTATGCAGGGAGCCCTAGGCAGCTGGCCATAGATTAAGTGATAAAACTGAGACTCCTGAACCACCGCCGCCACCGCCCCCTATCTTCTCCCCACTAGCACAGCATTTTCATAAACCAGGGTTAGGCTCCTCATTCACGGGGCAAGCTCCTGAGAGCGGCAGTATTTTCAAATGACCAGCAGGTGGCGGAGTAAACCCTGTTCCCAAATCCATTCCCGGGGATGTTTAAATTATTTGAAAACTAACGGATTAAAAAATTCAGTATCAGCCCAAATAAATTTAGCATTCAAGGTTCCATTAAAATAATAATATTTAATATAAAGACTTAAGTCCACTGTCAAGCTAAATGCTGACTATAAGGCACACTGGCATTGTTTTTTCTTAGCATTGTAACATATTCCAAAGTCATTTTTTTAAAATTACAATTCTTTCCTTTCCTTTCACTGTACTACTGAGTTGGAGAGAAATGATGGCTTCTTACTCATCTGAGTTCATTTTCTCTATTAAGAAATCTCTGTAATGGTTGTCTAAGTGTGACATGAATCCACCAAACACTACAGCTCTGTCTGAGTTTAGGGATGTCTTTATTAAGTGTTCACTGTTAACCACTAGTTTCCCAGCTCCTCCTACCCTGGCACTATGGGAGGCTACATTACACTCCTGTCTGCATCCTGAGCTGCTCCACAGGCAGGTGGATTGAAGAAGCCTCGCTCCTCACCAGAGCCTTCCTCTCCTTCATAGTGTCTTACTTCACAGTGCTATGACTAGGGTTTGTAAACCTTGAGAACACACATTGTTCCTAAACTCTTTTGTCAAATAGTTTCTTCAGCTATTTTCATACATTCTTGGCAAGCACCAGTAATGATTAAAAGGGGTTTCCATCCAAACATATTCAGCAATTTTTACTTAAAACACAGTCATATACAAGTATTGTACCCATACACATTCTCATTTCCACACATAGATGCATTTGCCATTGCATACAGGTGTAGATATTTGCATACATTTGTATAAATATCAAATCTCATTGCAGTGAATTTCATTGAATTATCCAACTCCCCATATTGTGTTGGAATTTTATGCCTCAAGTATGTTTTAACTAAATGAAAGGAACTAGATTATAAGTAATAGGAACTAAGTGATACCACCTACTTCCTATCATGTATAACTTAGGGACATGGAGATATTTTATCTGCAGTTTGTTTATTTATTTATTTATTTATTTATTTATTTTTAAAGATTTTATTTTTTAAAGTAATCTCTACACCCAGACATAGGGCTTGAACTCACAACCCCAAGATCAAGAGTCATACGCTCCACCACCTGAACCAGCCAGGTGCCCCTCTGCAGTTTGATTTTTTGATATGAACTTTGCATATTTATATAGACATCCACAAGTGAATTGATTAAAGAAAATGCACATTGAAAATATACATGTTAATATCTATTTATATAGGTTTTGTCTTTTTTCAGAAAAAGATTTCAAAAGGATTTACAGAGTTACATGAGAGTTCATAGAGAGTCACTAGGGACTTCAGAGATTTTAAGGATGAAACGCCAAGAATGGTTAAGGGCTTTGCTCAAAGGCATAGAGTTAACTAGAGATTGAAGAAGGACTGGAATAGGAAGTGTTCATCAAATGTTTGTGAATTAAATAAGATGGAAAATAATTCAGTGAAACTTTAAAAGATGCATAGCTGCTCACCTATTGTGAGCAGATATTATAGAAGTCAAGAGAGGTGAGCAGCTATTATAGCAATCAAGAGAGTAGAGAGGCTTATGAGAAGAGGTAGAAATATATATGTTTGTGGTCTTCTATAGCTGGTAGATGGGGCAGGCATAGTTCCTGATCATGGTACTTGTTACTGGATATTTAGAACAGAGCATTCTCTTTGGAAACTTGAGAGCAATGCCTTCCTCCCAATTCCAGAGCATTTTGGAGAATGAAATAGAGTTCAATGAGAGCTGGGAAAAGAACCCAGGAATCCTTGCATTTCATCTCCTTTATGTATCAAGGAGATAATTCTAGCTGAGGACAAAAATCCAGTAACTATTTCATTTATGCTATAAATATTTTAATGCAATTATCTGCCAAGATTTATTAAAATTTATTAATAACTGACCCTTCTATAATTACATAATACCTTCTGTGAGTTAATATGTATTTAAGCTGACCAAATAAAGGTAAATGTTAATAGTGAGCCTTAGCCGTCTACTGGTTGTGCTCCAAGTCGCCTTAGTTACCATTGAATACTGGGGCTTATTTAGTATACTTCAAATCCTGTCATTTTTAAATGAAATCAAGAGAATCAAACAGTACAAAAGAATCCACCAGGAGTGGAAAACAAGTGTGTTGATGGTGACTTCAGAAGTCATTTTGCCTTTCCCTGAAATAGAAAATTCTATTTCATAACCATGTTAAACTCCTTCTGTGCCAATTCCCCCACTGACAAGTACACACACACACACACACACACACACTTTACAAAAACGCTGAATTCTTCTCCCCAGGGTTATTTTTTATTTTGGAACAACACTAAACCTACATAAAATCTGCTTTAAGACTGTACACATATTGTTTGCTTTTCCAACGTTATGTGTTTCTTTATTTTACAGATTGGGTTGAGAGCTGGAAGATTTTTTTTCCCCTGTTTCATCGTAAAAGCCTAAGGATCAATGCCAATTGCATACTTAGATATCAAGGCAACTTTTCCAGCTGTGCTCCAACTGTTTTCTATTGTGCTCACTACCATGTTCTTGGTGCCGTTTTTCTGATTTGAGTGAAACCTATGCAAGACATTAACTGTGTCTCATTACTGGTCCTTGCTCTTCTTTTCAGTTCTGGTATATATGAATGCTCCAAAAGAAATACAACTGATAAACGAAACAGCAGTGTATTCTTCTGTACATTGTTCATGAGGCAAAGAGTAAGTGAGAAATTCATATTTGCCAGTGTATTTCAGGGCATTTTGTGGGATCCTTTAAAAAAAAGTCTATTGCTTTATTTCTACCACAATACCACTTCAGATCTAAATGTTGGAGTTTTTTTAACCAGAAGGGTAATAATTCTTTTGATTAAAATATTGCAGAATTTTGTAGAGTATTATCCAATACTAACAGAATAAAATATGCTATTACAAAACTGGGAGAAATGCAAAATAGAAAAATATAGATGTCATTAGAATAGTTTCTGATAATTTACTACTAAAACAGTATTTTGGCCTGTGTTATCTAGTCTGGATTCAAAGCAGTCAAAGGAGTGAGCTAGTAGAACCCACATTTCAAGTCACATTTAAAGCATTTTCTAAATCTTTGGCATAAAAATGCTAATTTTGATTTTAAATTTGATAAATTCTGCTTTAATATGGAGGTCATAAGAGAACAATTACTAAATGATGGAAAAATCATTTATTCAGAGAACCCTTATAATCTCCAGAGGCAAATCATGAATATCAGGACCAAACCCTTCAAGCATTACGTAGCACCACCTTAAAAGTAACTTTCTCTTTTGTTCAGCCAGAGGATACCAGATATTATAAGAAATGTGAAGTCCATCAGCTATTAATTTCAGGCCTGACTAAATAAGAGCTAATATAATTGGAGTACTTTTATCAGACAGCAATTTCTGGAATAAAATACACATCATATAGCAAAGTTTTAAGAATTACAGAGAACATTAATTCAAAGTGATAAAATTTTTGGATTCCAACAGAACTTTTAAAATTTACATATATTTCCATATGTCCAAATGATTGATAATCTCACATTGTTGAGTAGGCCATGGCAGAGTACAATACATATTTGACATTTTGTGCATCACCATGAACTTATTTTAACACTAAATTTTTTGTAGGCTTAAGTGTGTTTCCTGCAGTTTTATTCATGGAGAAAACAGAATACTTGTAGTGGAAATAAAAATTCATCCTCAGAGATAACATCATTAAGGGGAAAAAATATCTTGATAATTACTAATTGATTTTCATAACACATTCATTGTATAAGAGTATTTTAGAGGGCCAATGGCCTGAAATTATACTTTCTTACATTGAAAAAGGTTAATTAGGAATTGAGCTCAAAGTTAGTTTTTTGAAGGTCAGCTGCTATGCTGTTGGGTCCTGTGACCCTGTCTCAAGTAATCATAGCATTAACATACAAGTTATAGCTTTCCTTTCACTTGATGACATAATCTCTTTAATTGGTGTCGGGAAGCCTGCATGTGAAAGAACCATGGAAAACACCTAGAGACTATAATTTTACTCTCTCCATTCACAGGGCAAATGAAACAAGCCTTAAGAATGTACGAAAGACTCATTACAATCCCTTGGCTGTCAACACAAAGCCCTCACATTTCAACCAAGAGTTTTAGGAATGATCAATTCTGTTTAGTTCTAACTTTGGCTGGTGAACTATTAACCTTTTCAGAAAAACCGTTGAATGCTAAATGTCAGATAATCTTCTATGAGAAAGCTAAGAGAGTAGATAATGTGGTTTAACTGATTAGACATCAATGTGAGAAGGTAATATTTGCAAAGTTATTAAGCATGCTCTCTGAAAGAAACTATTGGAGTGAGACTCCCTAACCCTCGCATTTCTACAACCTCTGACATCATTCTCATAAATCCCCTGCGCCTCATCATGCAGACTTGATATGGCCCATTTTCATTTGAGAGTTTAAATTCACCTTTTACAGAGAACTGATCAGCATTGTTGTGATCCTGTTTTCCCAACAGATTCTGCTTAGTAATAAAGAAAGCTACTGTGAAGTAACCCTTGAAATACCCATTATGAAACTTTTGCAAGGATAGGCTTTGGGAGAAGGAAGAAAGGAAAACTAAAGTTTGCTAAGCCTCTCAGCATCAGTTTAACAAGTGCTCGCTGCAAAATGGAAGGGCCCTGGGTCTGTTGTTAATGGAGTTCCTGTCCTTACAACACTATTTCAGTATTGTCACCTTTTATGATCCTTTTACCTCTTGAGTTCTGAGATGACTCTTTAAAAATTAGGTTAACCATCCAACCAAGAAGTACTATGCCTGGACTGCTTTGTGCTAAGGCCTCAATTGGGTGCCATCAACAGTCTGGCAAATATGGGGATGTGCCATCTAGCAGAGTTATGAAATCATCAGTTGGAACTCGTTCATATTTGGTTCTGATATAAATACTGGACTCTGCCTCTTGTGCCCTGTCTAGAAAAAAACTGTACCCTGAAGGTGTGGGAAGAGAGAATGTGGGTAGAAAGGACAGGCAGGTGTTTGTGATTGCAGACAGTACCGTACTGCCTTCCTATGACAACTACCAGTCAATCGCAACACTGTGTATTGACATGTCTTTAATCATGGCTCTGTCCAGATAATACACTGGTCTTAGGGCATCTGTTTTGTGTTTTGTATAATCTTCTATTTTTCTGCCCAGATGCATAGTACACCCACTCAAGGCTGGAAAGCCAGAAAATAACTTATTTGCTCCATTATTCTAATTTAGTCACTACCACAATTTTATTAATCAGCAAAATAATGATGCACAAATGCCTTAACTATAATTTGCTTTGTTTCACTCTGTGCCAATTTGGTGCAGTCTCAGTAATATCATAGTTTCATTATGCCCTGAAAATTGAATTATTTTTTCACCTTCAACCACTCAATAAAACCAACAATCTTCTTTTCCCATCAAGAGTTTTTAGCAAAATCTGAACTCTATCATCTAAGTTAAATGGTAACTTATAATGGGGAATTTGCATTCTTTTATTACCTGGGAGCTTTCTGCAGGAAGAGGAAATAAAATCACCTATTAATGTCCCTGCATATCTAGTGCCACTGCATCCTAAGATCTATCAGTATTTGTTCACTCCCTTCAAGAAAAGTCCTAAGAGTGATGTCCCTGAGATAGCAACATAGGTCATTCCTGACTTCACTCCCCCTCACAAGAACCAACATCTATTCAAGAACAAGACACCACTGAGGGAATCCTAGAACATGGGGCTGAGGCTGAGGAATACCCTGCACCTCAGAGACCAAGACAGACTGCATTAAAAGGGTAAGAAAAGTGACCTAATGTATACCACATTGCCCCTCTCACAGGATAGCACAGTACTACACAGAGAGGTCTCCCCTGAGTCACTACTTCCTCCAGTGGAAAAAGAGAACCAGGGGTACAACTAGCCTCCCCCAGTATGGTGGGTCACTTTTTGGGAGCCCCTACTCTGATCTCAAACCCTGAAGATTGCAGGGAAATTTGTGGGACTAAGCTGCTGGGCATCTGACTGTGACAGAGAAGCAAAAAATGGCTTGCAATGACCATCATGTGGATCTTGGCAGACTGAGTTCATACCTGCAGTGCCCAAGTAGTAATCCCAAGCAGCAGTTTTGCTCATCTGCAGAACCAAGTGAGGAGGACACTCTGACCAGGGAACTCAGTGGGATGCAGATCTGCATGATTCAGATCCTCAAATATAGAGTTTTGCTGGCCCTAGAGTTTGCCCATACCCAGGCAAGGTGCTGAGTCACAGACCCACCCACTGTTAAGAGTCCTTCTAGGAACATCACCAAAGGCAAGGGAAGCAAGGGCAAAAATGAACGATTGGGACTTCATCAAGATAAAAAGCTTTTGCACAGCAAAAGAAACAACAAAACCAAAAGACAACCAACAGAATGGGAGAAGATATTTGCAAATGACATATCACATAAAGGGCTAGTATCCAAAATCTACAAAGAACATATCAAACTCAACACCCAAAGAACAAAGAATCCAATCAAGAAATGGGCAGAAGACATGAACAGACATTTTTCCAAAGAAGACATCCAAATGGCCAACAGACACATGAAAAAGTGTTCAACATCGCTCGGCATCAGGGAAATCCAAATCAAAACCTCAATGAGATACCACCTCACACCAGTCAGAATGGCTAAAATTAACAAGTCAGGAAATGACAGATGTTGGCGGGGATGCGGAGAAAGGGGAACCCTCCTACACTGTTGGTGGGAATGCAAGCTGGTGCAACCACTCTGGAAAACAGTATGGAGGTTCCTCAAAAAGTTGAAAATAGAGCTACCATATGATCCAGCAATTGCACTACTGGGTATTTATCCCAAAAATACAAATGTAGGGATCCGAAGGGGTATGTGCATCCCGATGTTTATAGCAGCAATGTCCACAATAGCCAAACTGTGGAAAGAGCCAAGATGTCCATCGACAGATGAATGGATAAAGAAGAGGTGGTATATATATACAATGGAATATTATGCAGCCATCAAAAGGAATGATATCTTGCCATTTGCAACAACATGGATGGAACTGGAGGGTGTTATGCTGGGTGAAATAAGTCAATCAGAGAAAGACATGTATCATATGACCTCACTGATATGAGGAATTCTTAATCTCAGTAAACAAACTGAGGGTTGCTGGAGTGGGGGGTGGGGTGGGAGGGATGGGATGGCTGGGTGATAGACACTGGGGAGGGTATGTGCTATGGTGAGCGCTGTGAATTGTGCAAGACTGTTGAAAATCAGATCTGTACCTCTGAAACAAATGCAATATATGTTAAGAAAAAAAAAAGAAGAAGATAGCAGGAGGGTAAATCGGAGGGGGAGACGAACCATGAGAGATGATGGACTCTGAAAAATAAACAGGGTTCTAGAGGGGAGGGGGTGGGAGGATGGGTTAGCCTGGTGATGGTTATTAAGGAGGGCACGTTCTTCATGGAGCACTGGATGTTATGCACAAACAATGAATCATGGAACACTACATCAAAAACTAATGATGTAATGTGTGGTGATTAACATAACAATAAAAAAATTTTTAAAATAGAGTCCCTTCTAGGGGTGTCTGTGTGGCTCAGAAGTAACCCTTGAAATACCCATTATGAAACTTTTGCAAGGATAGGCTTTGGGAGAAGGAAGAAAGGAATTCTAAAATTTGCTAAGCCTCTCAGCATCAGTTTAACAAGTGCTCGCTGCAAAATGGAAGGGCCCTGGGTCTGTTGTTAATGGAGTTTCTGTCCTTATAACACTATTTCAGTATTGTCACCTTTTATGATCCTTTTACCTCTTGAGTTCTGAGATGACTCTTTAAAAATTAGGTTAACCATCCAACCAAGAAGTACTATGCCTGGACTGCTTTGTGCTAAGGCCTCAATTGGGTGCCATCAACAGTCTGGCAAATATGGGGATGTGTCTGACGGTTAAGTGTCTGACTCTTGATTTTGGCTCAGGTCATGATCTCAGGGTCATGAGATTACACCCCACATTGGGCTCTGAGCTGGATGTGGAGCCTACCTGGGATTCTCTCTCCCCCTCTTCTGTCTGCCCCCACCCCTCTAAAAAAAAAAGTCCCTTCTAGCCCTATCTAACCAGAAAGGCAGTGACAACTTCTGGAAGCTGTGTGGCCCAGTGGTGCTTGAGCTATGAGGTGGGTGGGCAGAACTGATCACCCCCAGAACAAAGCCAATACTGGACATGAAGTCTTCCAAAGCTATGCACAGGCAGGGGATTAATTCTTAGCCAAGGCTAAAGGTAGCTCCTAGTCCCTTCGAAATGGAGAGCCTATTTGGGAAATGGAGAGTAGCCTAGGACATTCCCCCCTCCATCCTGCCCAGGAAAGAGCACTGTGGAGCATATTCTGGTCTTATCTGCCCAGAAGGGTTGGTGACAACTCTTGGGAACTATGTGGCCTAGTGGAGCTCCAGCTAAGAGAAGTATAGACAGAGGTGATAGTTTGCAGAGAAAAGCCAGTGGCCCTGTTTGGCCAGGAAACTTGGGGTGTGAGTCAGCTTGAGTTAAAACAACAAAGAACTTTAGAGCTGCTTCTCCTGCTGTATCTGAGCGGGGGATCTGATTTGTAGCCCTGCTCATTGCTGAATATAGCTTTAGCCTGTCTGACCAGGGAACTTAACCAGAGCACACAGGAAGCTGTGTAGCTCATTCAACAGCCCTCTACATAATAGCACTTGAACAGAGAGCACAGCTTGTGGCTTCCCCTGTCTGCAGAGCAAAACCTCACCAGACCAGGAAATTCAGTGCACATTCAGGCCTGATTCAGACCCCTAAACAATGACCTCTATAGGACCTGAGCCCTGGCCTGCTGTTCTACCAGGGCAGGGAAGCTAATTTATAGCCCGCCTACTCTTGAATATAGTACCCAGTCCCAACCATCTAGTCAGCCTGACCAGGGAATTCAGGCAGCTGTGGAGCCCCTCTTACAGCCCCATTTGACTAGTAGGGAACAAGCCTACAGTTCATTCCAGCTGTTCTCAGCCAGTGGCACATCCCTGCTCCCTGTCCTCAAAGCTCAAACAGTTGCCACACCCAAAAGTAGACTATAATACTGGGCCTTACCTGCCCAAGATTACCAGCTGGAATCTGAAACCAAACTGAGCTGGCCAGTGAAGAACTGTCTCTTCCCAAGCAAACCTATAAAGTCTGGAAGAGGAGCCCTGTTATCTAAATGTCAGATAACAATGTAAGGAATCAAGGATCACAAAAAATCAGGTAAAATATGACACTTTCAAAGGAAACTAATAAAGCTAATCATAACTGACTCTAAAGAAACGGAGATCTATGAACTGTCAGACAAAGAATTCAGAATAATCCTCTTAAGGAGGTTTAGTGAACTACAAGAAAACATAGACAACTAAATGAAATTAGGAAAAAATTAGACGAATAAATCAAGAAGTTTGACAAGGAAATAGCAACCATCAAAAACAAAAATAAACAAACAAAACCCCAGAAATCCTAGAGTTGAAGAATATAATAACTAAACTGAAGGATTCAATAGAGAATTTCAAAAGTAGACTTGACCAAGCAGAAGAAAGAATCAGTGATCTGAAGGATAGCACACTGGAAATTACACAGTCAGTGGATCAAAAAGAAAAAAAGAATAAAAAAAGAGCAAAGAAAGCCTGCAGGAATTATAGGACACAATGAAAAGTAACAATATTTACATCTTAGGAATTCCAGAAGAGGGAGAGAAAGAGAGTATATTTAAAATGATAATGGCTGAAAACTTCCTAAATCTGGGAAAAGAAATGAATATCCAGATCCATAAGGCCCAAAAGATCCCAAATAGGTTGAACCTGAATAGAGGCACACCAAGGCATATTAAATTAAATTGTCAAAAGTCAAAGACAGGGGCACCTGTGTGGCTTGGTCCGTTGAGCCTCCGACTCTTGGTTTCGGCTCAGGTCATGATCTCAGGGTCCTGGGATTGAGCCCTGCATCAGGCTCAGTGCTCAGTGGGGAGTCTGGGCTTCTCTGCCTCTCTGTCCCTCTCCCTCTGCCCCTCCCCCTGCTCAAGCACTCTCTCTAAAATAAATAAATAAGTCTTTAAAAAAAAGTCAAAGACAAAGAAAGAATTTTAAAAGCAGCCAGAGGAAAAAAAAGAGAAGTTACATGGAAGGGAAACCCCATGAGACTATCAGTAGATTTCTCAACAGAAACTTTTCATGCCAATAGAGAATGGCATGACATATTCAAAATATTGAAAGAAAATAACAGTCAACCCAAGAATTCTATACCTGGCAAAGCTGTCCTTCATAAACAAAGGAGGGACAAGACTTTCCTGAACAACCAAAAGCTGAGGGGATTCATTACCACCAGACTTGCCTTACAAGAAATGCTAAAGAAAGTTCTCTGAGTGGAAGTAAAAGAATGCTAATTAACATCATAAAAAACACAAAAAGTTAGAGTAAATCTCACTGTTAATGGTAAATATATAGTCATAGTTAGATTCTGCAATATGGTAATAGTGGTGTTGAACTCACAACTCTAATTTGAAAGTTTAAAAAAAAAAGAATATAGAAAATATAACCATAAATGAGAAAATCTGTTATTAGTTACACAATAAAAAACATGTAAATTGTAACAGAAATAACCTAAAATGTGAAGAGGAGGAGTAAAAGTGTTAAGAATACAAATTCTATTGAAGTTAAGTTGTTATCGGTTTAAAATAGGATGTTCTAAGTTTAAAATATTTTATGTAAACCTCATGGTAACCAAAAGGGAAAATCTTGTAGTAATTACACAAAAGATCAAGATAAAGAAGTCAAAGCATACTGATACTAAAATACATCAAAACACAGAAAAAGACAGCTGGATAAGAAACAAGGAACAATACATATACAAAACAGGAAAATAATTAACAAAATGGTAATAGTAAGTCTTTACCTATCAACAATTACTTCAAATATAAATGGATTAAATTCTCCAATCAAAAGACATAGAATGGTTGAATGGATAAAAAATCAAGATCCAACAATATGCTGCCTACAAGAGACTCACATTAGCCTTAAAGACACACATAGACTGAGAGTAAAGGGGGGAAATACACATTTTAAGAGAATGGTAACCAAAATAAACAAACAAACAAAAAACAGGAGTAGCCAACATACTTAAACAAAATAGACTTTAAAAATGGTAAGAAGCGGGGTGCCTGGGTGGCTCACTCAGTTAGGCTTGATTTTAGCTCAAGTCATGGTCTCAGGATCGAGCCCTGCATCAGGCCTATAGTGTGGAGCCTGCTTGATTTCTCTCTCCCTCTGCCCCTCTCCTCTCTCTCTCTCTGTCTCTCTCCCTCTCCCTTAAAAAAAAAAAAAAAAAAGGTGAAAAGAGACAAAGAAGGTCATTATATAATAAAAGGAGGTCAATACATTAGGTAGATATAATAATTGTAAATATTTATGTGTTCAATATTAGAGCACCTTAAATATATAAATAAACAAACAGAGCTAAAAGGAGAAATACACATAGCTAAAATACACAGAGCTAAAAGGAGAAATAATTGGGGACTTTAATACCCTTCTCTCCACAATGGACAGATCACCCAGACAGAGAATCAATAAAAAAACAGTGGATTTGAACAACCCTCTGGACTAAATGCATCTAACAGACATATACGGAACAGGAGAATACACATTTTTCTAAAGTGCACACAAAACATTTTCTAGGATAGACCATATGTTAGTCCACAAAATAAGTGTCAATAAATTCAAGAAGATTGAAATCATACCAAATATCTTCTCTGACCACAATGCATACAACTAGAAACCAATGACAAAAGGAAAACTGGAAAATTCATGAACACATGGAAATTAAACAACATTCTCCTGTACAACCAATGGATCAAGAAGAAATTAAAGGGGAAATAAAGTTTCTTGAAACAAATGAAAATGGAAATGTAACATACTAGAACTTACGGGATATAGCAAAAGCAGTTCTAAGAGGGAAGTTCATAGCAATAAATATGTACATTAAGAAGTAAGAAAGAGCCCAAATAAGTAATCTAACTCTATGTCTTAAGGAACTAGAAAAAAAAGAACAGAGACTAAGGTTTGCAGAAGAAAAGAAATACTAGAGATTAGAGCAGAAATAAATGAAACAGAGAACAGAAAAACAACAGAAAAGATTGACCAAACTAAGAGTTGGTTTCTTGAAAAGATAAATAAAATTGGTAAATCCTTAACTGGACTAACCAAGGAAAAAAGAGAAAGGACCCAAATCAACAAAATTATAAACGGAAAAGGAGACATTATAATTTACCACAGAAGCTCAAGGAGTCATAGAGGTTATTATGAACAACCTATACACCAACAACCGACTTCTGGACAATCTAGAGGAAATGAAAAAATTCTTAGAAACCTAAATTTGGGGTGCCTGGGTGGCTCAGTCAGTTAAGTGTCTGCCTTCAGCACAGGTCATGATCTCAGGGTCCTAGGATCAAGCCCTGAGTCGCGCTCCCAGCTCAGTGGGGAATTCTCCCTCCTCCTCTCCCTTTGCCCCTCCACCCCCTACTCATGTGTGCGCTCTCTCTCTCAAATAAATAAAATCTTAAAGAAAAAAAAAGAAACCTACAACTTACCAAGACTGAATCAGGAAGAAATAGAAAATCTGAATAGAACAATTGCTAGTAAGGAAACTGAATCAAAAATCTCCCCAGAAAAAAAAACCCAGGACCAGATGGCTTCAAACATTTTCAAAGAAAACACCAATGTTTCTCAAACTCATCCCCCCAAAATTGAATAGGACCAAAAAAATTGAAAAGGAATATTATTTAGCCATAAAAATGAGGAAATCTTACCATTTGCAATAACATATATAGACCATTATGCTAAGTGAAATATGTCAGAGAAAGACAAATACTGTATAATCTCACTTATATGTGGAGTCTAAAAAAACAAAATAAAGCAAAACTCAGAAGAAATCAGATTTGTAGTTATCAGGCAGGGTGTGGAGGGTGGTTAGAGGAAGGTGGTCAAAAGGTACAAACTTCCAGTTATAAGATAAATAAGCACTAGGGATGTAATGTACAACATGATGACTATTGCTAACACTGCTGTATGATATACAGGAAAGCTATTAAGAGAGTAAATCCTAAGAGTTCTCATCATAAGGAGAAACTTTTTTCCTTTATTCTTTTCTTCTTTTTTTTAAAAATTATATCTACATGGGAAGACAAGTGTTAGGTAAACCTATTGTGGTAATCATTTCACAACATATATAATCAAATAATCATGCTGTATGCCTTAAACTTATACAGAGATGAGTATCAATTATTTCTCAATAAAACAAAAAATAAACAAAGTCCTTAGCCTGGCATACAAGTCTATGTATGATTTGGTCCTCTAATACATCTCCACCTCCACTCTCCCACCATATCAAACTTCTCTCAGTCACTCAAAGCACCATGGTCTTTCTCTTTTTTAGAATCTTTGTATAATGTTCTCTTTACCAGAACTTCTCTTTCATTTGGACATTCTCTAACCAGCTTAGGAGTTAGCTCTGGTGTCATTCTCCCAGAATATCTAACCAGTATGGACAACATTCCCCTACATTCTGGGCCTTATATCACTCAAGGTGTTCCCTTACATGCCCAACTCAATCTCAATACACCATGCTGTAATTTTATGATACTCCTCAGTTTCTCTTGAGGGCTAGGACTCTGTATTTTTCATGTCTAGAACCCCAGCATCTAGAACAGTGCCTGGCATAGGTAGGTGTTTCATAAAAGTTTGTTGAAACTTTTGCATGTTTTGGTAAGAGCATTTTGTTAATGTGTGGAAAATCATTTATGTTTTGTAAAAGTCATATATTTTGTATGATAAAATCCTTGAGTATAGGAACCCAGACAGATATATTATGTTTGCTGATCTATTTAAAAATAATTTCAGTATTATTTCAAAACTAATTTAATTAACTGGTTTTAAAACAACTGTGACTATGCTGGATCAGTCCTTTCAAAGATCCCAACATAATCTTTTATAGGAAATCAACCTAAGCCCTACACAGGTCACTTTAATGGTGTCCTCTAGATTAAGAAGATGAGCTATTCTGCTCTCTGCTTATCTCTGCTCCTGACTCTGAGCCAGGTTAAAATTTTAATGTGTTTGAAATGATGACTGAGTTTTGACCAGCAATTTACTGTCTCTTCACAAGGGGATAATCAAGAAATCAAAATTCTCTCTACTATTTTTGTCCAGTTGTTTTGCAAATGAATGAGCATGCATTGCCTGTGTGCCTTCAGCAAAGCAAGCATTTGTGAGAGCAACTCTGAATAGAAGTTTTCCTGTTTACCTTCTTATCACTTGTTTAAGTTCTAAGGAGAGAGACCTGGCCATTTTGTTATAGAATGGGTATTTTCAATGCAAAGAAAAGAAAAAAAAATCACAGTTTTGAGTTTTTACAATGTTTGCCCCTTTTCCCAGCAGGGATGTGTTTTGAGTGCCAGGAGACAAAAGTGTGGCCTCAACAAGCCGAATTTTAAAAAGAACATCATTTTCATTATGTAGTCAATCTCAATTACAAGCAAATGTTTTCTCTGTGGAGACTCTTCTCCTTTCAGGGCATTATGTGAACCTCTTTTGTGGATTGAGAGAAAGGATCAGTGGTCAATAGGGAGCAGAGTGCTGTGTACAGTGGATTTTTGTATCCCTCAGTCTCCTACATAATGCGTTTTGTCAGGAGAACAGCCTGCCATCCTGAGCAGATTTGCTGAATTAAAGAGCACAGCGGGGATAGGGAACTTGTTGCTAGGTGACTGACCACTGCTGCTTGGCGGGTCTGGGCCGAAGGTGACTCTCTGCTTTTCTTCCACTACTTAATCTTGCCTTTTAATCTGCATCTATAATTAACTCTGTTAATGCCACACATCCATTTGTTTCTTTTTTACTGCACTTCAGGCAACCAATTTATCATTATTTAGTCTTTACACTCAAACAACAAACTATTTTTTCTCCATTAGCGTCATATGAGGTGAAACATTCTACAGGCAAAAAAGATGTAGACTCAGTAGATATTGCCTGTGATTACTCACTTCCTCTGAGGATTTTCAGAGATACTTTTTGCTAACCTAAATGGAAAATACATCCTTGAGAAAACACTTCTGTTTTCCATTATCTCTACAAATTGATTGTGCCTAATTAGTGGAAATGTTCTTGGTGACTTTAAATTCCTCTCAGTGGTGACACATATCGACAATTAAAAATTGCTTCCTTTCTCAAAGGTTTACATAATTGTTTCACCTGAAACATGTGTTGCCTCCATTGTCTTTGCAGGACGTATTCTCTGTGGTCATTATCAGCCATAGAGGCTGGACGTGGATGCAGGACCTAGGAATGCAAAGAAGTGGGGACTTGGCAGAATCAATTCTGGTGAAGTGATGGCTATGTTCACTGTCTGGGGGATGCTGTAGTAGATTCTGGCAGCAGCATCCAGAATCCAGCTTGGCTGATGTTGGCGGTTCAAGTGTGATGTTGTATGAAGAGGGAGAACTAAGGTAGTTTTGAGGAACCAGGTCTATGGCATGATTTTCAACACTGTTCCAGACCAGAGGGCCCCAAGCCTGGCTCTGACCCTCCTCGACATCTGAGAGTTAAGATATCCTGCATGATACAATAGGCCTTGACTTGCATTTCTACACCCCTGTAGGCATTCTGGTATAATAGTTAAAAGAGCCGACTTAGAGACAGACTGCCTGGGTTTAGATCTCAGGTCTACCATTTACATGATGTATGGCCTGAGATAATTTAATCTCTCTATGCTTTGGTTTTCTCATCTCTAAATAGTGATAATAATAGTACCTTCTGATTAGGGTTGTTACAGGATTAAATAAACCAACCCTTGTAAGGCAATTAGTGCTTATTAGCCATTATTGTTATACTGATCATATGATAAAACAATTATCTAATTTTCCATGTCTTATTAAGACAAAACTGCATGCCCACAGTGAATAAAAATATTAAGACATGGAGATTAAATAATGCCTTTTGGGGGCACCTGGGTGGCTCAGATGGTTAAGCGTCTGCCTTCGGCTCAGGTCATGATCCCAGGGTCCTGGGATCGAGTCCCACATCAGGCTCCCTGCTCCTTGGGAGCCTGCTTCTCCCTCTGCCCTCCTCTCTCTCTGTCTCTCATGAATAAATAAATAAAATCTAAAAAAAAATGCCTTTTGGGGTTTTCATGGCAGTTTACTCACATGATCTCAATCCTCGAACTCCTCTAGTTTCACAAATTCTCAGTCTGTGTACAGAGACAGGTTACCATAGCAAAGATAGTTTAAATGCACATTTTCCTTAAGAATGTATATTTTGTGTGTACTATAGGGTTATACTATAGTTCAGGCTTTTAAAAGTGCTCGGTCTGACCTTTCTAAGTTAAGAAAAGGCAAGTTATGCAGGCTTTTATGCCAGACATATTTGGAGAGCATTAGGCTGTAATTAGACTAACTGGGGTTAGTTAGAGGTTGTGATGGCTCTACTTCAGTGGTGCATAAAAGCATCTTGTGCACAGAGAATTAGGAAGCCAGAATAAGGACCATTAGGATGTCATTTACTACATTTTCATTTAATCAATTTATACTCTTTAATGTGATGGCCTAGTTTGCATCCTTTATGCAGGTGTTAATTCTCTGCCTTTGACTCTCTTTAATACATGTCTATGAAATGTGGCTGCCTGCAAGTTCTATGCATGTGTGATGGTGAGGGAAAGTGGGCCCCGTCCCGCACTCCTGACCATCACCAAACACAATGGGACGGCTAGAAAACTTTTTATTTCTGACATTCTGAGAGTGAGCTAAAAGCCCCAGTCTCTTATGAAGGGTACCTGAACCTACACAACACAATGAACTTGACTTTATTTCAGGATAGTGCTTCCTTATTTTTCCTTTTGACCATCAGTGATAAAGTAATGTACAATAACAGTTTGAAGTAGCGGCCCTTCTGAGCATTCATATATGATCTCACTTATCTTAAAAATCTTCATAGAAAATTCCATTTTATAAGTGAGAAAATGAAAGCCCAGTTGTTGACTTAGTTGCCCAAGATGATTCACTCATTCTATAGCAGGAACACAGTGAAGCATAGATACATTTTCCTTTAGGTCATATTCCATGCTGCTTCTCTGCTAGTTTTGCTGATTCAAGTATGGTGTAGACAGAACAATAAGTTGTTCCTCTTCTTGTCTTTCAGAAAGACTAGGTGATGACCTCCATTGAACTTACAGGATTGTTTCACATTTTGACACTTTTATAAGATTTTCCCTCCTAAGACAAAACACTCTTTAAAACTGCAGTCAATTTGTGAGGCTCCATAGCACATTTCTTAATTCTCAGATAAAGCATCTCTGGAAGCTGAAGCTCCATGAGGGCAGGGATCATGTCTTCTGGGTTCACCACTATATCCCCAGGATTTAGCACAGTGTTCAGTACATAGTAGGTGTTCGCATCATGTCTGTTGAACAATAAGTTGGTGAACGAATGAATTACTAAATATACTTAAAAGGAGAAGTTGATGTCTACCATTAGTTCCCGAAAATCCACTTTTACAGTAGTTTTCTTTTTTTATATATTTTATTTATTTGAGCGAGAGAGAGCACGAGCGGGGGCAGGGGGCAGCAGGAGAAGGACAAGCAGACTCCCTGCTAAGTAGGGATTATGACACTGAGATCATGACCTGAGCCAAAGGCAGACACTTAACCCACTGAGCCACCCAGGTGCCCCTCCAGTAGTTTTCTTAAAGTGATTAAAATTTAACACTTTAAAATGAATTTCAAGGATTACTTCATTTTTTTTGAAGGATTGCTTAGACTTGACTTAATTTTCTCATTTTGATTCATGTTCTCCTTTATTTATTTATTTATTTATTTATTTATTTATTTATTTATTTATTTATTTATTTAGGTGTGGGGATGGCAGGAGCAGAGGGAAAGAGAGAATCTTAAGCAGGCTCCACTCCCAGCGTGGGAGTCCTACTCGGGACTCAATCTCACAACCCTGAGATCATGACTTGAGCCAAAATCAAGAGTCCAATGCTTAACTGACTGAGCCACCCAGGTGCCCCTGTTTTCTTCCTTTTAAAATAAATTCTTGGCTTTTCAATGGGCTGTGCAGAGACTTGGTCATTGGTTTAAAATCATGGAGTAAAATGAGTTCAGTAATGGTATATCATTTTAATTTCTTCATATCCACAAAAAGATGGGGAAAAGTTAAAAAGGTAAGTTTAGAGCCTTTTTATCCTTTGCCTTTTCCTGAGAAGTGACTAAAATTTTGAATTTAAAATGGGTAGATAAAAAGCTCAAATTTAAAATTTGAGTTTGAAAATATGGAAATTATCTTTTCAGTCTAATGAATTTTTTAAGAAATGTAATAAATAGTTATATTTATGTACCAGGAGCCATTATTAAATTAGTTTGTCATTCTAATATAGAGAAAATTATCATCAAATAAAGTTCATTAATAAACTTTGATATTTGGTGGCTGATTATCTCTGATTTTGTAGCAGAGTCTGTTTTTCATTGAGTGCTAAAAACTCACCTTCAGTTAATAAGTTCTGCTAAATGACGTAAGTATGCATAATGAAAGCTATACACTAATAGGTTCACATTCATATCCCTTTTGCATCTGCTAAAAACCTAACACTAATTATTAATTATTTTTCTGCAATAATCCTTTGCAGTTTTTCCAGAAATTTGTGGATATATGTTTGGAACAAGCTCTCTATTTTGCTATTTTCCCCATATTTTGTGTCTGTTTTGTATTAACTTAACTACATTCATATGATTCCATGTCTAATAGGCAAGGATTATTTAAATACAAAAACTGCAATCAACAGGAAAGATGTTTTATAATGGTCTTCATTTTAAAAAGGAATATATCCTATAATTAGATCAATCTCATATTATGAACGTTGGTCCCTAGGATTTGGTAAAAATCAATATAATTTTAAAAGTACTTGGAAATCACCAAACAAATTAGATTAAGCAAGTGGTATATCAACTCAAAAGAATATCTACAGCATTAAGGGACCTCATGTAGCTTTATTACAAATAGAATGATATGCCGACTTGTTCTATCGTCTTTAGTACATAATGCTGGCATCTAATCAAATCAAAAGTTCAATTGCCTTTGCTAAATGTTTCTTTTGGAAAGTTATTTTTTTAATTTTTTTAAAAATTTTATTTATTCTTTGTTTGAGAGAGAGAGGTAGGGAGAGAGAGCACAAGATGGGAGGCGAGGGAGAAGCAGGCTCCCCGAGAGCAGGAAGCCTGATACGGGGCTTGATTCCAGAACCCTGGGATCATTACCTGAGCTGAAGGCAGATGCTCAACTGACTGAGCCACCCAGGTGCCCCTGGAAAGTTATTTTTAAAAGGTATAATTCTGTTTTCCTTCTGTTTGTGTGATGGTATTTCATAGCTAAAAGACCTTACTGATTTCTCAAAAATTCTAGTTCTTAGAAAACCTTGCATGTTGATCAATAGATTAAAGTGCCTTTTAAATTTAATTTTCTTCTTTGTTTACTCCTCAAAGTGTTGTGTTAAGTATGTTAGACAAAGTGTAGTGATAATGAGGCATCTATTGTGATATAAAACAGATTGTGGTCCTGTGTAGACAGTATAATTCATTCATTCTGTACCTTCCTCCCTCCCAAGTATTTATTTGTGCCACATGTGTTAAATTCTGAGGTTTCTCTATATATAGAAAAGCAGCCTCTTCATATTTTTTCCTGAGCATCTTTAAAAAATAAATGTACTGTTTTTATAACATTTCTTCCAAAACGTTCAAAACACTTAAAAAGTGATAATTCCATTTTTGAACACAATGCATGTAATAATGAAATTCCTTTGGCAAAGCAACAAGTTTTTAAACAATTTTTAAGTGAAAAAAAAGAATATTTACTTAGGATGAGGAAATAAATAACAATAAAGTACAGATACCTATGGCAAACATCATGAAATCTAGAAAACATAATTTTTAATTAATTGCATGAAAACCCTCTATAATACATTTTCTCCAATATTTTTATTGAAAAAAATTTGAAAATTCCTGTGAAATTTCTTTCTAATACCAGCTATAAAAGATGTATTTGCTGTTTGTATGTTTCTTTTAGGCTTGTGGTTAAGAGCCTATGGAATCTGATAAATTCTATTTCACATGATTACTATAAAAAAAAATTGTTCCTTTCCATGCATGCCTCTACACTGAGTATCTTACAACCTGGCAGCTGACTTGATGCAAGAGGAAGCACGTACAGGCAAGAGGGCACCAGAAAACGCTGCAGCCAGAGAAAACAAGCTAGCAAGAAGCCAGTCTTCTTGTAACCTAAACACAAAAGTGACATTCCTTCACTATTCATTTGGAAGGAATCCCTAGGCCCCACCCACACTCAAGGGAAAGTAATTACACAGGGTGTGAATATCAGGAAGCATCATTCTATGAGCTGCCTGTCACAGCACCATAGGACAACTTCATATGGTACTGTGGGCTCTGGTCTTATACCTTCCTGTCACGCTGCTGGCTAAGCAGGCTTAGTGGGCCGTGGGAGCATATTGAAAGCCATTCCAACACTATTCTGACATCTAACAATGCCTTAAATAAACATGCAAGTAACTGCAAGCTACCCAAATATACCCCATCAAACTCAAAGAAGATGTACCCCCAGCTCATCTGTCCCTCATCTGAATCCCAAAATTGCTACTGGCTCCTCCAATACTACCTCACACAAGTGGCCTTAAATGATTACAGTTAAAATACCTTGGTCTTACAAATTTTACAAAAGCATAAGTATGTGCATACATCAGAAGGGGTCAAAGAATTGTTTAAGCTTTCGTACTTTCTCCATAAATCTGCCTCTGAATGGAAACCATCATTATGGACTAGGTTGACACAGAAAAATGACATAAAGTTGATAGAATTTAGATATAGAAGACCCAGTTTCCACTGTTGCTTTTAAGCCCCTAAAAAATCACTATGACTTTAAGTTTTTATTTTAATTCCAGTTAGTTAACATACAGTGTTATATTAGTTTCAGGTGTACAATATAGTAATTCAACAATTCCATACATCACCCAGTGCTCATCACAAGTGCACTCCTTAATCCCCATCACCTATTTAACCCATTCCCCCCACCCCTTCCCCTCTGATAACCATTAGTTTCTTTTCTATAATTAGGGTCTGTTCTTAATTTGTCTGTCTCTTTCCCCTGCTTTGCTCACTTGTTTTGTTTCTTAAATTCCACATATGAGTGAAATCATATGGTATTTGTCTTTCTCTGACTGACCTATTTCACTTTGCATTATACTCTCTAGCCCCATCCATGTAGTTGTAAATGGCAAGGTTTGATTCTTGATTATAACCTCTCCTGCATATAGCAGTCTATATTAAGTTGATGGTTGCTCAAATTTGAACCCATTCTTTACTCCTCTCCTCCCCACATTTTAGGTACATGTTGTTATATTTTGCCTTCTTTTATTTTGTGAGTTCCTTGACTAATTTTTTACAGAAATATTCATTTTTACTGCTTTTTTGTTTCCTACCTTTATACTGTCAACTTTTGGTGTCTCCTTTCCACTCAAAGAGTCTGCTTTAATATTTCAGGGCTGATTTAGTAGTCATGAACTCCTTTAGCTTTTGTTTTTCTGGGAAACTCTTTATCTCTCCTTCTATTCTGAATGATAGCCTTGCTGGATAGAGTATTCTTGGCTGCAGATTTTTCCCATTCAGAACTTTGCATATATCATGCCACTCTCTTCTGGCTTGCAAAATTTCTGTTGAAAAAGTTCCTGCTAGCCTTATGGGTTTTCTCTTGTAAGTTACTGTCTTATTTTGTCTTGCCGTTTTTAAATTTTTTTCCTTTATCACTATATTTTGCCAATTTAATTACAATATGTCTTGGGGTGGATCTGCTTTTGTTGATTTTTATGGGAGTACTCGTGTTTCTTGGACCTGGATATCTGCTTCCTTCCCCAGATTAGGGAAGTTTTCCCATATTATTTCTTCAAATAAAGTTTCTGCCCCCCTTTCTTTTCTTCTTCTTCTGGGATTCCTGTAATATGAGTGTTATTACGTTTGATGGAGTCACTGAATTCCCTACGTCTATTTTACTGTTGCATAATTCTTTTTTCTCTCTTTTCAGCTTGATTACTTTGCAGTACTCTGTGTTCTAGATCACTAATTTGTTCCTCTGCTCCTTCCATCCTACTGTTCATTCCAACAAGATGTTTCTCATTTTGTTTATTGAGCCCTTAATCTCTGCTATGTTATTCCTTATTTCTGTGTTAAGGGTCTCACTCATGTCTTTCACTCTTTTCTCAAGTCCAGTGAGCATCCTTATGATCATTATTTTAAATTCTCTATCAGGCATCTTACTTACATCAGTTTTGTTTAGATCTCTGGCCGTGGCCTTGTCCTGTTTCTTCATTTGGGATCAATTTCTCTGTCTTCTTATTTTGTCTCAGTCTCTGTGCCTGTTTCTGTGTTAAGAAAGTCAGCTATGTCTCCCGTTCTTGAGGATAAGACTCCTTTCACTCACCATAATGTTTTTGAAATTTGTCCATGGTGTTGAATATATCCATAGTTCATTCTTTTGCATTGCTGAGTAGTGGCCTATAGGGATACATTACAATGTTTATCAATATATTTGAGTTGTTTCCAGTTTTTGGTTATTATAAATAAAGATTCTATGAACACTATTGTTCAAGTCTTTGTGTGGAGATGTTTTCATTCCTCTTGGACAAATAGAAATGAGTGAAATTATTGGGTCATGGGGGTAGGTATGTGCTTCCTTAACATAATGGGAAACTGTCGAACAGTTTTCCAAAGTGATTCACTATTTTGCTCTCCTATCAGCAATGGATGAGATACTCTTGTTTCTCCACATTCTCATCAACATTTGGTGTTGTCACAATCTTTTTAATTTTAGCCATTCTAATAGGTATAAAATAGCATCTCATTGTGATTTTATTTTGTATTTTCCTGATGACCAATGATGATGTGCACCTTTTTATGTACTGATCATCTGCACATCTTTTGAGAAGGGTCTGTTCAGTCTTTTGCCCATATTTTACTGAATTGTCTTTTATTATTGATTTGTAGGAATTCTTTATAATTCTGGATAGAAGTCCTTTGTCAGATGTATGCCTTAAAATATTTTCTTCTTGTCTATATCAGTCAGGATAGAGAAACCACATAGTTTGAACAGGAAAAGTTTAAATACTTTTTAACTTAATTCTTATAGTTAAGAATTCTTAAAAATAGCAGGGGACTGAAGACCAAAAGACTGGTCAGTGAAAAATAAAGAGAGCTTTAAAGAATATAGAAATAGTAGTTATAAAAAACAGATACTATCCCTAGGACTGAGATAAAGTATCCAAGGAAGAAGCCCCGTCAGAGCCGAGATGCAGATCTTGTTGAAGGTACCGGCTATGCCTACCTTATGGCTGACAGAGATTTCACTGTGATGCCACATCAGTGAAACTTGCTAGAAAAAGTCTGTAGCTTGTCTGTTTATCCTATTCACATGGTCTTTAACACAGCAAGGTTTTTGTCTTCCTTCCTTCCTTCTTTCCTCTATTTCTTTTTTAACCTATTGAATTCACTTTATCATAGAGAATCTCAAACAAGATAAGCACTTTCTAGGTAATTTTGTGGATTTGGTTATATATAGATATAGAAACAAAGATACATAGATATGTGTGTGTAATTTGCTTTGTTTTAAAATAAACATTGAATGCAGAAACTTTGTTTCTCATTACATGGCTTGATTTCAGGTACCATACTTCTGACTGGGTACTTGGACTGCATAACCTAAAACACAGTTTATATTCATTGAGAATATGTGCAAATATCCAATAAAACAACTATATTTATTTCATTCTGTTTCTTGTTACTGTATTTTTCTTCTTATCTTAAAGAAAATCAGAATATTTCTATTCTAATGAGTTAAAAAGAGGAGGGTATTTATTTTCTTGAATGTTAGGCACACAGAGTAAACCAACAAAGACAGTACTGACAAAAGATTTAGTGCATGTCATTTGAATGTGCTCCAAAGTGAATATTAATAAAACAATGCTTATAAAAAAAGAAATGTTTAAATATATTAGTTAGCCTAATACATTATTTACCCTAAAAAATATTAATTACCCTAATTATGACAATCATTTGTCAGTACTAAAAAAAAAAATACGCATATTCTCTGAAGTTTTTCTAACACTGGAATTTGCCATCAAAGCCAGAGGCAATTACATCCTACTGAGTGCACATTAAAGCAATCTAGAAACAGCTATTAAAATACATATACCCCTTTGCATAAATACCAAGAGATGCAATTGCTGGATCATACAGTAAGACTACATTTACTTCTATTTAAAAAAAAACAAAAAACTGCTAAACTGTTTTCCAAAGTAGCTGTACAATTCTGCACCTAACACTTGGGTAAAACAATAGAGGCTATTAAAAAAAAAAAAAGGAAAAAAATACATATACCCCAGTTCTTTTTTTTTTTTTTTTTTCATATACCCCAGTTCTGCCAAGATGGAGTACTTTTATTCCTCCTAAGACCTCCTTGCAACTAAAAAACCTTAGGCATATACAACAAACAAAGATAGGAAGACTCTGTAAGATGTTAAACCGCCTAGGGACCTCAGGACTTGAGGAACAACATAGTGATGAGTTCCTGAGTTTCCTTGTTGCCTCCCACATATCCTGAACAAGGAAATGCAGAAGCCTCCAAACTGAAACCATGAATAGGCATAGGCAAAAAACCAAACACTTCCAAGAAAAATCTGTTTCCCCTAGCCAAAGAACTGAATGGCCTAACAAGAGAAAACCTCCGGGCAATACATATCCCACTCCAGCCAAACATCAGTGGAAAAACCCCACTCTTAAAAATATTCAAATAGGGGTGCCTGGGTGGCTCAGGCGTTAAGCTTCTGCCTTCGGCTCAGGTCATGATCCCAGGGTTCTGGGATCGAGCCCTGCATCGGGCTCCCTGCTCCGTGGGAAGCCTGCTTCTCCCTCTCCCACTCCCCCTGCTTGTGTTCCCACTCTCGCTATGTTTCTCTCTGTCAAAAAAATAAATAAAATCTTAAAAAAAAAAATTCAAATAGTTCACAGGAAGGTAAGAAAAGACAAACAGAAGAAACAAACAGAAAACAATAAAATGACTGACTTAAGCCTTAACATATCAGTTATTCCCTTAAATGTAAATAGTTTAAATATACCAATTACAAGACAGAGGTTGGCAGAGTGGCTGAGAAAACATCATCCAAAATATACTGTATATAATAAATTCACTTCAAATACAATGACATGAGTAGGTTTAAAGTAAATACCAAAATGACAGAATAGGAAGTCTCAGCCCTCATTCCCACCTCCCCACCAACACAGATTTAACAACATAAATTACAAAATACCTTTATGAGAAGTCCAGAATTCAGTTAAGAAGTTGCAGTGCCAGGATGCCTGGGTGGCTCAGTCAGTTAAGCGTCTGCCTTCGGCTCAGGTTATGATCCCAGGGTCCTGGGACCAAGTCCTGCATTGGGTTCCTTGCTCAGTGAGGAGCCTGCTTCTCCCTCTGCCCTCTGTCGCTCCCCCTGCCTGTGCTCTCTCTCGCTCACGCTCTCTCTCTCTCTGACAAATAAATAAAATCTTTAAAGAAAAAAAAAAGTTGCAGTACTCCAGGTAAATGAAAAACCTGAGATCAGCTGCACTAAAACAAGAAAGAACAGCAATTTCAGTTTTTTTACATCAGTCCCCCAAACCTGGCACAGCTCATCACAGAGAGAGATCGTGACTCCTCCCTGGGGTGGGGGGGAAGAAGAGAGAGTGAGGAGAACATCCAACACCCCCAGCCTTTCTGTGCTGCAAATCTGTTAATGGGATATACCACATTAAAAAATGAAAAATATGGGGCGCCTGGGTGGCTAAGTCGTTAAGTGTCTGCCTTCGGCTCAGGTCATGGTCCCAGGGTCCTGGGATCGAGCCCCTCATTGGGCTCCCTGCTCTGCAGGAAGCCTGCTTCTCCCTCTCCCACTCCCCTTGCTAGTGTTCCCTCTCTCGCTATATCTCTCTCTGTCAAATAAATAAATAAAATCTTTATAAAAAAAAAAAGAAAATACATGGCTTCAATGTTTTTTAATAAAAAACTAATTTGTAAAAAAAAAAAGTAAAATAATAGAAAGAGACATACCAGGGACGCCTGGGTGGCTCAGTCAGTTAAGCATCTGCCTTATGTTATCATAAAAAAGTATGTAAACTCATGTAAATACATACATACATTCACAAACACCTAAGAGTTTTTGTCATTATTTTCCTTTATTAAAAGGGGATTATATTACACACATTTTTCTTCACTTTGTTTTCTTATTCAACTTTGTGAGAATTCTTTCAAGTCAACTGGCAGAGCTTTAATTCATTTTTAATAGATGCATAATATTATATATCATAGTTATTCTATCACTACCAAATTCATGGGTAGTCACTTGTTTCTGGGTTTTGCCACTAAGAACAAATTCAGTAAGTGCTTAAATGTTTTTATACCCTGATGAGTTTATTTCTATGGAAGAAATTCTCAGGCCTGAAATTAATGGGACTATTAATTCCATTATGAGAGATATTGGTCTGTAGTTTTTTGCTTTTTGTGTGTGTGTGTGCCTTGTCTGACTTTGGTGTAATAGCAGCCTTATAAAATGAGTTGGGAGGTGTTTCCTCCTCTTCCATTTTCTAGAACAGATTGTGTACAATGGGTGTTAATTATTTTATTTATTTTTAAAAGATTTTATTTATTTGACAGAGAGAGAGTACACCTGTGTGCACGCACAAGCAGGGGGAGTGGCAGGCAGAGGGAGAGGCTCGCCGTTGAGCAGAGAGCCAGATGCAGGGCTTGATCACAGGACTCTGGGATCATGACCCGAGCCAAAGGCAGACGCTTAATGACTGAGCCACCCAGGCACCCCTGGGTGTTAACTCTTTAAATGTTTTGTAGAATTCTCCAGTGAGTCTACCTGGGTCTAATGATTTCTTTTGGAGGAGCTTTTTAATTACAAACTAAATTTCCATTATCACTGTAGGACTTATTGAGGTTTTCTATTTCATCTTGGTTGAATTCTGATAGTTTGTGATTTTTGAGGAATTGGTTCATTTCTTTTATGTTTTTAAATTTATGAGCATAAAGTTGTTCATAGTTGTGATGGTTAATTTTATGTGTCAACTTGGCTGGGCCAGTGCCTAGATATTTGTCCAAACATTATTTTGGATGTTTCTGTGAGGGTGTTTTTGGATGAGATTAACATTTAAACTGGTAGATTTTGAGTAAAGCAGATTGCCCTCCATAATGTGAATGGGCCTCATCCAATCAGTTAAAGACCTGAATAGCACAGAGACTTACCTCCCCTCCCAAGGAGAAATACTGCACCAGATGGGTTTTGGACTTAGACTACAACATTAGCTCTTCCTGGGCCCCTAGCTCAACTGCGTTCACACTTGAACTGCAACATTGGCTCTTTTCTGGGTTTTCAGCTTGCTAGTTTTAGAAATGAGCTGCAGTACTGGCTTTTCTCTGGGTTACCATGCAGACTTTGGACTGCCAGCCTCCATAACACATGAGCCAATTCCTTAAAATAAATCTCTTTCTAATACATATACATCTTATCAGTTCTGTTTCTCTGGAGAATCTAATAATTATTTCCTCCTAATGGCTGCAGGATCTTAGTAATATTCTCTGTTTAATTGCTAGTATTGGTGATGTAGGTCTTCACTTTTTTTTGTCTTTGTTAGTATCATTAGAGATTTATCAATTTATATTAAATTATAAATTGATAAATTAAAAAAAAAAAACCCAGCCTTTTGTTTTATTGATTTTTCTCTATTGTTTCCAATTACATTAATTTCTGCTCTTCATCATTTTATTCTTTCATCTTGCTTTAGATTTATTTTTGTCTTCTTTTTCTAGTTTCTTGAGGTAGGAACTTAGATTATTTAAGATCTTTTTTTTCTAATATTAGCATTTAATACTCAGCACTGCTTTAGCTGCATCCCACATATTTTCATATGTTGTATTTTCACTTTCACTCAGTTCTATGTATTTTTCAATTTTTCGTTGAGACTTCCTCTTTGATTTATGAATTATTTAGAAGTGTGTTATTTTATTTCCAAGTATTTGAAGAGTTTCCTAATTGTTTTTCTATTATTGATTTCTACTTTAGCTCCATTATAGTTACAGAATATACTCTGTGATTTCAGTTCTTTAAACGTGTTGATATATTTTCTGTGGCCCAGGATATGGTCTATCTTGGTGAATGTTTCATGGGCACTAGAAAAAAAAATGTGTATTTTGCTGTTGCTAAGGTAGAGTATTCTGTATATTTCAGTTAGATCCTCTTGGCTGATTGTGTTGTTTAGATCTTATAGTTTGCCATCTAGTAGTTGTTTAGTAGTAATTGCTGAGAGAGGGATATTAACTGCCCAGTGTATAACTGTGGATTTGTCTATTTCTCCTATCAGTTTTTGTTTCATAGTTTTGGGGCTCTGTTGTTTGGTGTATACACATTTAAGATTAAGTCTTCCTAATGGATTGATCCTTTCATAGTGTGTAATGTGCCTCTTTGTCTCTTGTAATTTTTATTGTTTTGAAGTCTATCTTATCTGATGTTAATATAGCCACTCCTGATTTAAAAAAAATACTGTTTGTATGGTATGTCTCTCTTGCTCTTTTTTTTTTTTTTTTTGGTCAGAGAGAGAGAGATTACAAGCAGGGGGAGTGGCAGAGGGAGGGAGAGGGAGAAGCAGGTTCCCTGCTGAGCAGGGAGCCCGATGCGGGCTCAATCCTACAACCTTGAGATGATGACCTGAGCTGAAATCAAGAGTTGGAGGCCCAGCCAACCGAGCCACCCAGGTGCCCTATATCTTAATATAACAGTGAGATGATATATAGCAAAGAATACTGTACTATTTTTTCATGAAAAAAAAATTAGTTCATTTTAGAAAACAATGATTAGGCATTTTTCAAGCTACCAGATTAACATTTACTAAATTTAATATCACTTTCTTAAATAGATAGTATGTTAATTTGAAAATACGCAGTATAAAAATTTTACCTTTAATTCCTTGGTAATAGCTGACCCACTGGTTTCTAAAATAACCCACCCTATAGTAGTCCTCATAATTGACTTACAGTAGAAAAAATAAAAATAATGACATATTTGAACCACTTGCCTATAAGAGTAAATCTGGACACATTTTGCGTTATTTTTCTTATGTGTTTACAATATAGAATTTGGAGACATTACAATACGAAAGGATTCTTATTAGTAGCTTATAAATCCATGCTTATTAACATTATAATAAAAATACATACATTTGCATCCAATTTCATTTCTTAAATTACAAAGATGTGGTAAGCATTGACCATCAAATGTCATCTCTCATATATTGATAGCCCAGAGAAAAGGTAACTATATTTGAAGTCCTGGAAAAAATTGCTAAGCCTTCAGCATTCCCTTGTCAGAGTAATTTTCATAACTAAAAAGGAGCAATAAATGACAAAAACCAGGAATACAAATAGTTTTATATTATGTCAGTACTTACAATTGATCTACCCACCATGCTTAGTCTCTGATGATCTTAGTTCTGAAGTGTCATTTCCTTGAAGAACTAAAGGAAAATACATATAAGGTCCCATGAAATTCAAATAGTTATTTTAGATTGGTCTTGATTTTACAAACAGGAAGAAACAGATCATGAAACATGTTAAATTGTGTAAATAAAAGAATCATTCCTCTTATACAGCATTTTTGGTATTCTTCCTTGTTATCTAAACCAGAAAATATGCAGCTATGTGTATGGATAGGTGAAAATTCTTAGAAGTAAAATGGCAGTGGTATACCTCAAGAGAGCTAGCCCATCAGTGTATTTCTTATAATCCTTGTTCTGTTTTAGGCCCCCTGTACCTTCCAGAAAGGACTAATCTTTTTCCTAATATAGAAGACTCACTGTATAGTTACAATTTTTCTTCTTATATGGGATAGAAGAGACTGCTACATTATTCAATAAAAAATTTAATGACAATTTCTGAGGCATATTTCCCTAGGTTTTCCAGTAGTTTTCAAAAAGAATTTTAATTACCTATTTGACAAAAATGTATGTAGTATTCTTATGTGAAAAATCCTGTACTAGGTGTTTTAGAGACAGAAGTGAATATGACAGACTTGATCTCTCCCCTTCTGGAACCTTCAGTCTAGTGGCAGATACAACAATAAAGAACATACATAATTCCTTATATAATTAAAGTTGTAATGTTATATGAAGGAGGTATGCAGAATGTTATGAAAGATAGCCTAACAGTCTATGGAAGGAAGGGAAAGCTTCTTTGAGAAATTGACATGAATCAGTGAGTATATTGGTATAACAAAGCCTATGATTCTAATCAGACCTGAAGCCAAACCTATGGTTTCTTTTGTGTTTAAGCTTGTATGAGTTGGGTATCTATTGCTTACATCTGAGGAGTCTAACAGGCCACTTAATGTCAAATAAGATGTAAAATAACTTTTGTCCAAGATACTTAAAGAAAAGGCAATTATTAGATTTTAGGTTGCTATTTGAAGTTAATTTCAGATTGCAAATCATTTTTCTGAGGTAATTTTTTTCAAGTTCGTTCTCTAAAGAAAATGTAATAATTCAACGCTGATTAATGTCAGAGCTACACATATTCTTTTTTTGCTTAAAAACAGAATATACTTTAGGTCAAGTTGATTATAAGATAAAAATATTTCAATTTCAAGTATTTTTAAATAACTTTAAAGAATATCTAAAAATACTTTTCAAATTATCATCTGCACATACATTTACCAAGTATATACTAAATGCTACACTGTAATTTAGTAAACACTCATTGATCACCTATTAAGAACCAGGCCATGGCATTTGCAACAAGGTGGATGGAACTAGAGGGTATTATGCTAAGCAAGATAAGTCAATCAGAGAAAGACAAGTATCATACAATCTCACTGATATGAGGAATTCTTAATCTCCGGAAACAAACTGAGGGTTGCTGGAGTGGGGGGGAGGGGGAGGGATGGGATGGCTGGGTGATAGACATTGGGGAGGGTATGTGTTACGGTGAGCGTTGTGAATTGTGTAAGACTGATGAATCACAGACCTGTACCTCTGAAACAAATAATACATTATATGTTAAAAAAAAAAAAAAAAAGATAGTAGGAAGGGAAAAATGAAGGGGGGATAATCAGAGGGGGAGACGAACCATGGGAGACTATGGACTCTGAGAAACAAACTGAGGGTTCTAGAGGGGAGGGGAGGGGAGTTGGGGATGGGTTAGCCTGGTGATGGGTATTAAGGAGGGCACGTATTGAATGGAGCACTGGGTGTTATACGCAAACAATGAATCATGGAATGCTACTTCAAAAACTAATGATGTAATGTACGGTGACTAACATAACATAATAAAATATAACAAAATTTAAAAAAATTTTAAAAAAGAGAACCAGGCCATGGTGATATGTTAAAGATTAAAGACCAAGTCCCTGCTCTCAAGGAACTCATATCCAGGGTTATGAGAAAAGTTCTCAAGAAAAATTATATTCTATAAAACAGTAGTGCTAGAAACTGATGACATAAAAATTATTAAGATGTAGTCTTTATCTGTAGGATTGACTAGCCTATTGGCATGGTTGGTTCATGCCATTCACTTTTCTTCCAGCAAATATTTATTGAGTGGGCTAGGTACCACACTAGATTCTATCTGAAGCAGCAGTATCAAACAAATTAGATTTAGTCAGGTGGGGAAGGTGGGAATTACTCAAGAATTATAAAAATAATTAAAGCATCATTGTACTTGGGGATACAAGATATCTAGAGCATAATCCTTGTCCTTGTAAAATACAAAGTCTAATTTTACAAATAAATATTGTAAAAGCTATGCTAACAGGTATAACCAAACTATGTTTGGAGCATTTAAGAAGTGCTGAGATCTGGGGTGCCTGGCTGGCTCAGGTGGAAGAGCATGTGACTCTTGATCTCTCCGGGTCATGACTTTGAACCCCCCAATGGGTACAGAGATTACTAAAAGAAAAAACTTTTTAAAAAAGTGCTGAGGGGCGCCTGGGTGGCTCAGTCGGTTAAGCGTCTGCCTTCGGCTCAGGTCATGATCCCAGGGTCCTGGGATCGAGTCCCACATCAGGCTCCTTGCTCAGCAGGAAGCCTGCTTCTTCCTCTCCCACTCCCCCTGCTTGTGTTCCTGCTCTCGCTATCTCTCTCTCTGTCAAATAAATAAAAATCTTTAAAAAAAAAAAAGTGCTGAGATCTGCTTGATGAAGTCAGAGAAGGCTTTGCAGAGGTGTTTTTGAGATGAATTGTAGAGGATAAGTAGAAGTAAATAGCACAGAGGTGGTATTTCAAGCAATGGAAGCAGGTAAAAAATTTCTCCCCCTCATAATTCTCTATTCACAAAGAAAAAAAATAAATATACTAATGTATTGATTTTGGTTTTTTAAGCCTATTAATTACATTTCTGTTTAATTTAGGCTATCTGTTAGAGATACACTTATAATAATTTATTCTTATTGTGTTATGTGGAAATCTAGGAATAAAAAATTTTTGTATTATACTCTCAACTCTATTTTTGAGACCAGGTTGATTTTATGCATGAATAAACTCAGGTTCTTATAGGGAGATTGTTATGGAGGATTAATTTTTGTTTAGCTCAGATAAAATAACACTACTATTTCCCCTTTCTTCTCTTTCTCATTCACTATGCTCTGGCCATACTGACTTCCACCTCCTAGAAATGCCAGGTTCCTGCCTCAGGACCTCTGCCCATTTTGTGCTCATTACTGAGAACATTTTAAGTATTTATGCAAGTTTTGTGTACTGCCTATCATTTCCACTTGGTAGACCTTAACAAGCATTTCTTAAATTAATTATTACTAGGTTAGCCACATTATTAATTTTTGAGATCCTTTTATTTTTCTACCCATTAGGTATAGAGAGTAAGAAAGAGATAGACTAATTCAACAGATACAGAATATTACTAGTTATCAAAAACTTCAATGCATAATTCAAATATTTTTATATCATCAAAAGGCATCCATTAATCATAAAGTTGGGCAAAAGAATAAAAATGAGGTTAGGAAGTAAATATTTTAATGTTACTCCTACATGATGTATTGGAAGACAAAATTATTTCTTCCTTGGCTAGAAAAAACATGCATAACTTTTTAAGTAGTTATTTTTCAGACTCATTTGGACCATGGTGTAACTGAATTAATATAAATGCTTTCTTACTGAATACTTGTTTTATCATTGGATAGACTCTAAAAATTACTTTAAAATATCTTTTGTCTCTATCATTTGATGTATGTAGCATTTCTTAATAAAATTTTAAAAACCTGAACATTAAATTATCTTATGTTTTGCATGAAAATCTATCACCTGTCTCTAAAACAAGTTAGATCACCAAGCACTTACCATGAGCTAAGTCACTTTAATACTCCCAATAATCCTCTTTGATTTAGGATGATCAACCCCATTTTTAAAATGAGGAAACTGAAGCAAAGAGGATAAATAATTGGCCCAGAGTCACACTTTAGCATGAATCTTTCAGTGTTTAAACCTGGATAATAATATCAGGGCCCACACTCTCCACTACTATTCAATACTCTATCCATCATCCCTCTACTATACTCTCTTGTGATTCATCAATCTGGAGCTACAAATCCTTCATGAAGGGATGCCTGGCTGGCTCATTCAGGGGAGCATGTGACTCTTGATCTCAGGGTTGTAAGTTCAAGCCCCCACACTGGGTGTAGAGATTACTTAAAAATAAAAAACTCTTAAAAAAATAAAAACTCCTTCATGAAAAAAATACTTCCTAAAACATGCCAAAAAAAAAAAAAAAATCAAAAGGCAAGCTGATACTTTGGGAAATTTACCCTCTAAAAAGTAGGGGAAAGTTCTAAAAAGAGTATCATATTCATCACAAATCAAAAAAGAAATAATGTTTTAAGAGAGAAATTTTCAGCAAGATGTCAACATCAGAATACAAAGTGATGTATTTAGAAGCAGAACTGCTGCACTGTAAACAACCTGGGTGTGAGTCAGAGAATATTAGGACAGGCCTGTCCACCAGGGATATAGATTTGATTGCATGTGACTTGTGTCAGCTTAGGAGAAATCAAGAGCAAAGTATAAAAGCAAGGCAATGGGAATGGTTCTAAATGAGCCATTCAGCCTCTAAGGCAAGTTATATGGAGCAAATTGAAATTCAAAGGGAAAGCATTAACATGCCAACATGCCGGTTTATACATTGCTTGTTCATTCACTCCTTCAAAAGATCAGAAAAACTTTATTTTAAAAATTGTAATTTTTCTTCACTGCAAAATTACTAACCCTCTCTACTTAGCTAGCAGTAATTAAAGCTCTAGTCAGTCACCTATTTAGGCCCCTGAAATTCTCAATCACGATAAATAAAAAATTAATATTTACATTTTTCATTACTCAAAAGGGATTTACAACCCTGCAATCAGCAAAGCAGTAGAAAGCTTAAAGCTTGTGTGTGTGTGTTTTGTTCAAATTTTTCCTCTATTGATTTTTTTTAATAGACTTTACTTTTTAGAGCAGTTTTAGGATCACAGAAAAATTGAGCAAAAGGTAGAGATTTCCCATAAGCTCCCTACCCCCACACATGCATAGCCTCTCTCATTATCAATATCCACCACCAGAGTGGTACATTTGTACAATCAATGAATGTACGTTGACACATCATTATCACTCAAAGTCCGTAACTTACATTAGGGTTTACTCTTTATGTTGTACATTCTATGGGTTTGGACAAACTTGTAATAACATGTATCCATTATTATAGCATGATACAGAGTATTTTCATTGTCCCCAAAATCCTCTGCTCTGCCTATTCACTCCTTTCTCCCTCTTAACCTCTCACAACCACTGACCTTTTTACTGTCTCCATAGTTTTGCCTTTTCCAGAAACTCAAATAATTAGAATCATATAGTATGTATGTAGTCTTTGCAGATTGGCTTCTTTCACTTAGTAATACCTATTTAAGTTATCTCCATGTCCTTTCATAGCTTGGTAACATTTCTTTTTAACACTGAATAATATTCCATTGTCTGGGTGTACCACAGTTTACTTACCCACTCACCTACTGAAGAACGTCTTAGTTGCTTTCAGGTTTTGGCAATTATGAATAAAGCTACTATAGACATCTGTATGCAGGTTTCTGTGTAGATATATATTTTCATCTCCTGTGGGTAAATATAAGAAGCACATAGCTAGAGCTAGATCATATGATAAGAGTATGCTTAGTTTCTTAAGAAAATGCCAAACTGTCTTCCAAAATAGCTCTACCATTTTGCATTCCCACCAGCAATGAGTGAAAGTTCTTGTTGCTCCACATCCTTTGTAGGATTTGGTGTTGTCAATGTTCTAGATTTTGGCCATTCTGATAGATTTGTAGTGGTATCTCATTGTTGTTTTAACTTACATTTCTCTGATGATGTATGATGTGGAGCATCTTTCCATATGCTTATTTGTCATCTGTATATCTTCTTTGGTGAGGTGTAGGTGTCTGTTCAGATCTGTGGCCTATTTTTTAATTGAGTGATTTGTTTTCTTATTGTCGAGGCTTTTTTTCTTATTGTTGAGTTTTAAGAGTTTTTTTTTTATATTAAGGCCACTTTATTTTTTTTTAAGATTTTATTTATTTATTTGACAGAGAGAGACACAGCAAGAGAGGGAACACAAGCAGAGGGAGTGGGAGAGGGAGAAGCAGGCTTCCCACTGAGCAGGGAGCCTGATGTGGGGCTTGATCCCAGGACCCTGTGATCATGACCTGAGCCGAAGGCAGATGCTTAACGACTGAGTCACCCAGGCGCCCCGAGTTTTAAGAGTTTTTGTATGTTATGGGTAACAATCTCTTATCAGATGTGTCTTTTGCAAATATTTTCTTCCAATCTGTGGCTTCTCTTTTTATTCTCTTGACCATGTCTTTTGCAGAGCAGAAAATTTTAATTTTAATGAAGTTCAGCTTATCAGTTATTTCTTTTATAGATTGCGCCTTTAATATTACATAGAAAAAGTCATGGGGGCACCTGGGTGGCTCTTGATTAAGTGTCCAGCTCTTGATTTCGGCTCAGGTCATGATCTTGGAGTCCTGGATCGAGCCCCATGTTGGGCTCCCCCCTCTGCAGGGAGACTGCTTGTCTTCATTTCTCTCTCGTTCTGCCCCTTCCCCACTTCACACTCGCGCTTTCCCTCTCAAATGAATAAATAAATCTTAAAAAAAAAGAAAGAAAGAAAGAGTCATCACCAAACTCTAGGTCATCTACATTATCTTCTATGTAATCTCCTAGGAATTTCAGAGCTTTGTATTTTATATTTACATTTATGTGACCCATTTTATTTTTGTGAAGAGTATAAGGTCTGTATCTAGATCCATTTTTTTTTTTTTATGTGGATGTCTGGTTGTTCCAGCACCATTTGTTGAAAAGACTATCTTTACTCCATTGTATTGCTTTTGTTCCTTTGTCAAAGATCAACTGAACGAATTTGTGTGGGTCTCTTTCTGAGTTTCTCTATTCCATTCCATTGATCTATTTGTTCTTTCATCAATATCACATTGTCTTGATTACTGGAGCTTTATAGTAAGTCATTCAACTTTGTTCCTCTCCTTCTTTATTTTGTTGGCTATTCTGGGTCTTTTGCCTCTCCATATAAACTTTAGAATCATTTTGTTGATATTCACAGAATAATTTGTTGGAATTAACTGCAATTGAATTGAATCTATAGATCAAGTTGGAAAGAACTGACATCTTGACAATATTGAATCTTTCTATCCATGAACGTGGAATATCTATTTATTAAGTTCTTCTTTGAGCTTACTATCTTTTCAGCTTTTTATGCTGTAAGTCTACACATTTCAATATGTTCTAGTCAGTAGTATTTATATCTCATTCCCTGACTATGCTAAAGTACATTAATGCCACAATATACAAGTAGAAAGTTGTTTCATTCCTCTGAGCTTTAAACTTGATCTAAATTACACTCTTAAAAATCTAACAGAACACTGAAAAAAAGCAGGGTTAGTTAAATGGTGGGTTCCCTTAATATTTACACTGAATCAAACACTAAACAACCAAATCAAACGATTTTTACATAGTGATGGTATGGTTTCAGAACTGTTAAGAAAGTCAATCCAACTTAAATAAATTTTCTTTTAGTCCAGAGTCTCAAAATCCTGCCTGAATTTCATTGCCAAAGATAAATATTAACCCTTTTATAAAGCTTCTTGCTAAACTCACCCACTTCAGATTTTTAAAGTTTTGTTGCGGGCGCCTGGGTGGCTCAGCCGTTAAGTGTCTGCCTTCGGCTCAAGTCATGGTCCCAGGGTCCTGGGATGGAGCCCCACATCGGGCTCCCTGCTCAGTGGGAAGCCTGCTTCTCCCTCTCCCACTCCCCCTGCTTGTGTTCCCTCTCTTGCTGTGTCTCTCTCTGTCAAATAAAGAAATAAAATCTTTTAAATAAATAAATAAAAATAAAGTTTTGTTGTGTTTCCTTTAAAATTTGTATTTAACCTGATTAAACAAGTCAATACTTAGAATTACAGGATTAGTTCTTCTGAAAAAAAGACAAATATGCCCTAATTCCCAAATATTTTACACTGTAAATCTAAAAAAAAAAAAAAAAAAGGTGAATGGGTAATCTGAGACTGCTTAACTTGTAAGAAAATACTAGTTAGCAAGTGGAACACCAAGGATATTAAATGGAGCATATGTAATATAAAATTATCCTAGATTTTCTATGGATTTTCTAACACCATTCACAAAAAACAAACTCAAAGCAGATTAAAGACCTAAACATGAGACTTGAAACCATAAAAATCCCAGAAGAGAGCACAGGCAGTAATTTCTCTGATGTCAACTACAGCAACCTTTTTCTACATATGTCTCCTAAGGCAGGGAAACAAAAACAAAAATAAACTATTGGGACAACATAAAATAAAAAGCTTTTGCATAGTGAAGGAAACCATCAACAAAACAAAAAAAACCTACCTACTGAATGGGAGAAGATATTTGCAAATGATATTCCAATAAGGGTTAATATCCAAAATGTATAAATATATAAAATATATATTATACAAATCAACACCAAAAAAAAAAAAAAAAACCCAATCTGATTAAAAATGGGCAGAGGACCTGAATAAACATTTTTCCAAAGAAGACATACAGATGGCCAATACACATGAAAAGATGCTCAACATCCCTAATCATCAGGAAAATGCAAATCAAAATCACAATGAGATATCACCTTACATCAGTTCAAGTGCTAAAATCAAAATGACAAGAAATAACAAGTGTTGGCAAGGATGTGGAGAAAAAGGAACCCTTGTGTTCTGTTGGTGGGAATGTAAATTGTGTAACCACCATGGAAAACGGTATGGAGGTTTCTCAAAAAATTAAAAATAGAAATACAATATGATCCAATAATTCCATTACTGAGTACTTACCCAAACAAAAACACTAATTCAAAAAGATATATGTACCCCTATGTTTACAGCAGCATTATCTACAATAGCCAAGATATGGAAGAGCCCAAGTGTCCATCCAGAGATGAATGGGTAAGGAAAATGATACACACACACACACACACACACACACAGGAATATTATGTAGTCATTAAAAAGGATGAGATTATGCCATTTGAGACAACGTGGATGGATCTAAAGGTTATTATGCAAAGTGAAATAGGTCAGATTTAGAGAACAAATACCATATGATTCCACTCATAAGTGGAATAAAAAAAAAAACTATGGATAAACAAATTAAAAGCAAAAAAAAAAAAAGAAGGCTGTCTTTAAAAATACAAATTTTTGGTGGCTCAGTCATTAAGCATCTGCCTTCGGCTCAAGTCATGGTCCCAGGGTCCTGGGATGGAGCCCCACATCGGGCTCCCTGCTCAGCGGGAAGCCTGCTTCTCCCTCTCCCACCCCCCCTGCTTGTGTTCCCTCTCTCACTGTGTCTCTCTCTGTCAAATAAATAAATAAAATCTTAAAAAAAAATACAAATAAAAGACGAACAAGAGTATAAAACAAAAATGGCAAGCAAGCACTGACTCTCTTCTCAAAAACCTAAACCTAAAGACATTACAAAACCTGGAGAAAAAGTAAGATATCTGTCAAAATTAATATAAAGACAATTAAGGCTGAATTCTTGCATCAGCCAGAGAAATATGACCAATAGAAAATTTTATATATTTCAAAGAGAGAGAGAGTGATTGATGGATGGATGGATGGATGGATGGATGGATGGATGGATGGATGGATGGATTATAAGGAATCTGCTCTGGATTATGGAGTCTGAGAAGTCCTAAGATCTGAAGTAGGAAAGAGAGACAATGCTATAGTTCCAATATGTGTGTGAAGATCGGAGAAGCAGGAAAGGAAATGGTATAAGTTCCAGTCTGAGTCTAAGTCCAAAGGCAGGCGAAGACCTATGTCCCATCTTGAAGACAATCAGGCAGAGAGAGTGAATTCCCTCTTACTCAGTTTTTCTGTTCTATTCAGGACCTCAATGGATTAGATGAGTCCTACCCACACTGGGGAGGGCAATATGCTTTTCTTAGTCTACTTATTCAAATGTTTATATCATCCAGAAACACCCTCATAGAAATACCCAGAATAATGGGCATTTTGTGGCCCTGTTAAGTAAGAACATAAAATTAACCATCACATGATAGCATTTTCGGGAGCTAGCACTGTTGGCAAGTTTTTAGGTTTATCTTTTTATCTCGCCCTCATAGTGGTGGCAGCTTGTTATTGATGGAAAAAGGCAAGAAACATCTGGGTCTGGAGAACAGTTGAGAAGTACAGGCGGTTAGCTGGCCCCTGAATATTTCCTTCACCTCCACTCCCTTATACAAATAGTTTTCAAAAACGATTCTTTAAAATGATTGTATCTAGTCCAACTTTCATGTAAAAGCAAAATCAAAGGTCTTTGATATTAATTGTTAAGTGGGAAAAGAAAGGTAAAATATATCTTATAATGTGTCTTAAGTGTGAAACAAGGGAAAATAAGAATGTCCTTATTCTCTTTTTATGCATAAAACCCTTAGAAGTATAGGAAAAAAAACGCAAATAACTATGTTTACAAATGAAGGGGTAGGAAACAGGTAAAGGAGACAGAGACGGGAAGGAGAGTTTTAACTGTTTACCTTTGTGTGCGTGTGTGTGTGTCCATGGAAGTATATTACCTTTAGAAAAATAAATTTAATTTTTAAAAATAAATGAAAGAAAATAATGTTACCAGACCTAAAAGGCCTCAGAAGGTTTATTGTTCAAGGACCATCCTGGGAATTACTCTTGAGAAAGTACTTGAGCATAGAAAGAATATATCTAGGAAGATACTCTAAGATACGCTTAATTACTTTTCAATACCCAGTCACTTCTTTTTCCTTAGTAATAAAACCCTGCATAACATGCTCCCTTAAATCCAACATTTCTCAGCTTCCCTAGCAATTAAGGTAGAGTCATTCTGACCAATGAGACAAAAGCCAAAATGTTATGTGGAACTTTTAAAGAGAGTGTGTGCAGAGATTATTACAATGAACTAAAAAAACCAACCATATGCTATCTGCAAGAGATATGCTTTAAATATAAAGACACAAACAAGTTGAAAATAAATGGATAGAAAAAGTATATCATGGAAATAATTACAAGAAGGCTGGAAGGGCTATGTTAATATAAAATTAAATACAAGTTAAGAAAAAGTATTAGTAGAGATAAAGGGAGAGATTTCATAATGATAATAGGTTCAGTTCATCTGGAAGATATAACAATCAAAATGAATATAAACTTAATGACAATGTTTCAAAAGATATGAAACAAAAATGGACAAAATTAAAGGGAGAAATAGACAAAAACACAGTCATAGTTTTGAACAGCCCTTTCTCAGCAATTGATAAAGATGATCTGAACAACACTGCCAATCACCTTGACTTAACTGGTGTTTACAGACAATTATACTTCACACAAATGCCAAATACACATTCTTTTCAAGTACACATATTTTGTTTACAAAGGTAGACTATATGTGGGTCCCATAAGTCTTAAATTTAAAAGGCCTAAAGTTTTGTGTGGAGGTGAGCATGTTACTCTCCTTTAATGATTGGTTAAACTCCTGGACTGGAGGAAGACTTTGGACAGCCATCAAAGATCTTTTTTGGGGGGCTTCTTTTCCTCATAATTTTACATATATATGTTTTTTTTTTTTGAGAGAGAGAGAGAACATGCACGTGCATGTGTGCGCAGGGATGTGGGAGAGGCAGACAGGGAGCGAGAGAATCTTAAGCAGTTTTCACACCCAGCGTGAGGCCCCACCCAGGGCTCAATCTCACAACCCTGAGATCATGACCTGAGCCGAAATCAAGAGTGAGACGCTTAATCAATGGAGTCACCCAGGTGCCCCTTTCTCAAAATACTAACTTTTTTTTTAAAAGATTTTTATTTATTTATTTGACAGAGAGAGAGAGACACAGCGAGAGAGGGAACACAAGCAGGGGGTGTGGGAGAGGGAGAAGCAGGCTTCCCGCTGAGCAGGGAGCCCGATGCGGGGCTCGATCCCAGGACCCTGAGATCATGACCTGAGCAGAAGGCAGACACTTAACGACTGAGCCACCCAGGCGCCCCTCAAAATATTAACTTTTATTGTCTTTTCTAGTGTCTCTCCGCCTGGTGCTGAGACTCCTTTACTGTCATAACTTCAAGCCAACAGATGATCCTTTCTACTCAAGGAGATTCATAAATGTTGTCTACCTTGGATTTGTCTGTCTCTGCCGTTTGTAACTCCTATATGTAAGTTCCCCAACAGATCAATGTTGACCTGTAGGTAGGGACATCTTTATGCCCCTATTCAGCAGCAAGAAGCTAAGAAGATATGACCTTCCACCCTCAGCAACCTTAAAGATTTAAGGGTCAAAATTGTTCAGGGGGTAAAATGAGGAGAACAAAGGCAAAAGAAATGTAGAAAAAATTAAATTTCCTTACAATTTACAGCCCTTTGATAAATACCTGAGACATACAGAGTGACATTCCTCAAGGGACTCATAGCTGCCTTAATGTTAATGCTTCGCTAGAGACTAAAAACAACCTTAGCTTGATAATAGCCAGTCCTTCAGGATCCTGTAAGTCTTCTCTAAAGTACAGAAATCCCTTTAGATAATTCCCTTATCTCTACCCCACCTCCAACCTAAAAATATATAATCCGCCACACCTCACAATCACAGCTCTTTCTACCCTGTCCCTGTGTTGTAATACAAGCACCTTTTTGCACCATAAAAAGAAGAAAGGAAGGAAGGAAGGAAGGAAGGAAGGAAGGAAGGAAGGAAGGAAGGAAGGAAGGAA